>NC_134189.1:9262566-9892316 GCF_964188355.1 Buteo buteo
GATTATAGGTAGCCTCAGCTAGGCACGGTTCAGGCCTGGAGGTGGTAGATACTGTATTAACTCTATGGCAAGACAGCCTCTGACCTGAGGACGTGAGTATGTGGGCAGGAGATAAGGCAAAAGAGGGATGAGATGGGCACGTAGGGAGGTGAAGTTGACTGGACCAAGTTCAGTGGAAAAGCTAAGAGCAGTATTCAGGTCTGATCCTGGTCCAGTACTTTTCTCCCTGCTTTGTTTCCTCCTTGTCTCATGTAGCTGTGGCCTTTAAGGGTTCTCCCTCTCTTACTACCCTGGTCACGCCTTTGCCCGAGCTGTGCTTCTTGCAATTTGTCCTTGCAGTGGCACAGTCGAACCTACCCCAGGATTTGAGCAAGGTTTTATCTGGTTACTACAGAAGGGCACTCAGACTCTATTGAGGATGGATTTAATCTGAAAATCCTCATTCAGCAGGCTAGCATAGCTACTTTACAGTTTACCAGAAGAAGTCAATTTTTGAAGAGGATAAAGAATTTTGAAGTTCTTTTTTTTTTATTTTTTTCCTAATGATAAATAAGGGAAAAACTTAACCTAGCCTTACAAGTAATTTTTTACCATGTACAGTAGATATTTCCTGCAAGTATTCTATTTTGTAAAATATTGGATTTGTATTTTATTACAGTAGCTGCCACACCAGCTCCTTTATTGTTCTTCATTCTCCTTTGACTTTCTTCCTTCAATATCCTATTTGCCACCCTCAGGCCTGACTCAAAACTCAGTGAAATGAACAGAAAGAATTCGATGAATTACAGGGAGCTGTGGATCAGTCCCCACTGTGCCATTTTAAGAAGGTGTTTCACATCAGTGACAGTGAAACATGTGCCTGACTCCATGAGCTGGTAATGAGTTTTGGTGTATAGATGTGCTTTCTAGGTAATGCCCTATTCTTATATGTAAGTGCCTTTTTATTATTTTATCTTTGGTGGCAATGAGAGGAGAAATGCTGTTGTAGTCTATTTTGCAAGTGTTCCCTTCTTCTTGGCATGGGTCAGCCTCTTCCTAAAGTCTCTTTCCCTTCACAGTGATCCTGCTGGGTCCTCTGAATCATTCCAGTATCCACCCACAACTTTTGTATTTTTTATTTTTTTTTTTAACAATTTAAGGCTTCACATAAATAATGAACACTGGTGGGTGCCACAAGGGATGGCTGCATTCCTTAGCCACATGAGGTCAGCAAAGTGACAGGACAAAACTGGGGACTGACCGTTCCATTACTGTATGGCTAGGCATTGTAAGTGGGCAAGGTCATAGCTTAGAAAGTTCCTTAAAAGGTCATTTTTTATAGAGCACTCGTGGTTTGTCACCTCTGAGGACAACTGAATGGTTAAGTCTTCTGCAAAAGAGGCCCCCAGCTGCCAAGCATAACCCTCCTCTTACTAGTCTTGTAGCTTGCACTGTGCATAAGCAGGAGACTGCTCTGCCTGAGCTCATGCCTATTACCAGTTAAATGGATCACCTCCCATTGCAGATACAGCTGACTTCACTGTATTAAAACCAAAATTGAATTATTTCTCAATACTTAAAGGACAGACGATTTCGCAAAACCCAAACAACCCCCCTCTCTGAAACCTACTGCACTAGTCACCATTAAAGCTTTGCCCTTTTGTTTGCTTAATTTGGGCATGTCAGTTCAAATCTGATCGGGAGATAGTCATGTTTTCATCTGGAGCATTTTAAACTGGCCACGGTCAGGGTCAGGCCTCTAAACTAATTCGTCTAAGCCATTATGGCCATACCAATTTTCTTGTAAATGTTTGATAATCTATTGCTATAATCTTAGTTTGTGTAATCCTTTAAGTTATTTTTAGGTACTTTTGGGGGGAATCTCTTGACCTAGCACACACATTGCTTGGGGATTTATTATATTAAATATTACTTCTTTATAATAAGGAAAACCTTTGCTTTACTTTGGTATGTTTGTGATCATTTTTATTCAGGGGCCTTAATAGAATAGGCTTCTCTGCTAGATACTAGGGGCCAAAAAATCTCCTGTCATCACCTACCCACAGGCTGTTATGCGACAAGGACCTCACTGTCTCCAGAGGCAGTTTATGCCCCTGTTACGTACCTAGCAGGGGGACAGAGGAGGCAGGACACATCCAATTGCACTGCCAGCCTCAGCAGCCCAGGGGTGACCCAAGTGTGAATGTTGATGCACAGCAGACCACATGGAGAGGCAGCTGTATGTGCTCTGTGTTAAGGGCATAGGGAAGGAGTAGTAAGGTGTATTCAGGGAGGATGCCAGTATACGTGCTTTTAATTAGCTCAGCTATATTACTTGACGTCTTAGCCTTCTGCCAGTATACTTTTTCCAGTGATGAGTGACTTGGTGCTGTAGAATAATATTGTGTGTGTGGACAGGGTAGGCTAAGGCCTTCATGTGCTACTTAATTTCCATTTCCACTAGAGGACTTAAGTGATCCATAGAGTCTTCAGCTGTAACGTTATGCTGCTTGTCAGGACGATTTTATACACACTAGTAAACTTACCTTTTGGCCTATAGCTTTAAAGCATGTCTAGATCTGTCGGGTCTTTGCTTCTAGGGAGATAAGCTACAAAAGAATGTAGGGCATTATTTTTTTATATATATATATTTTTTAAAAGTATCAAGCATAGGGCACGTGACAGTTCTAACCTTGTTACCAGTGTGTAGATAATGTTGGGGTTTTTTTCGCAGGCTATTTATAGTTCTTTGCTGCATTTCTCTTATTTCATCTGTACCATTCAATATTTTTCAGCAGCACAGACTAATAATGGATTAGGCTGAGGTTCTTAGGCCAGATCGTAGCTGATACAACGCAGCACGCTTCATACTTAATGCTTTTGGAGGCTGCAGGTCTGATTTATACTGGCAGGGGACCTCTTCCATATCTCTCTGTGTAACAATGTGTCTCGGTGTATTCTTGATTTTTCTAACATAGAGCTGAAAATGAATATAACAACTTTTCTTCTTTGTTTTTTTTCCTGCTAAAAAAACCAACCCACCTCTCTGCTCCCATCCCCCCAAACTATCAGTGGTGAATTCTGTCTAGACACATTTAGAATGTAGGTCAAGTAAATGAATGATACTAATTGCTACGTTGGGAGGGATTTCCACTGAGTATTTGGGCTCTAGATTCTAGCTAATGCCAAGAGGCCATTGTACAAAACCCACGCAGCTAAGAACAGCAGTATATGGAGTATTTTTATACTCTTGGTGACTAAAATATTTCTTTCTCAAGTCACTAATTAGAAAGGGAACATTTTGTATTCTGAAGGTGAAATGGTAGGTCAGTACTTTGCAACTACAAAAGTTATACTTGCCTATGTAAGTAGTGTAGTGCTATGATGTGTTGCTGCTTTGCACTATAGTGTTAAGGATAAACAACTTTGGGGGTTGCAAAGATGAATGAACTGGCTTACGTGTTAAGGTCTTTACAAATAAGATGTAAGGATTCAATCAATGGGCCAGGATATTGTAGCTTTCACATGGCCAATAAAATGACAGTGGGCATTCAGGGATTTGTTGAGGGCGTGATCTCAGTTACTGCTGCATTGCTTAGGTGATCAGCATCCATTGGAGACTCCCAAGATTGAGAGGGAAATTGCCATTTGTTTTTGTGGTTTTCATGTCAGGCCTTTTTCTGCTTTACCAAGGCGTATAACTGAACAGGCTTCCTACATAGGAAAGAGTGCATCTTGCAGGAAACTCTCATTTGTGATGCTAAAATGGAGTTTCAATATTTTTTATTACCAGTAGTCTCTTCTCTGCCCTAAAGCCCATCTCCATACTCTTCCTTCAAGAGTCAGAACTGAATAGGTGAGAACAAAACATGGGAAAGCTGGATTTGCAGACCTGTCTTACAGAGAAGATGAAAGAAATGGCCTATGAGGGGACTCCTGACATCACAGGGAAAATTCCTAGTTCTTGATTCAATAAATCAGCAATGATAGTCTTTTTCATTAGTTCCCCCCTTGTTTTAGCTTTGCTCTTCCCCTTGCTCTTTCATACTATGTGGTCCTGTTTATGCATATTTGACCTTTATGGTATATGCCATTTTTCCTTCCAACAAGCAGGTAGAAATCTTGTTGAACTTTAGCAGCCCATAATTAAGGGAGTGGAGAGGAGAGGGGGAAGCAGAGGCAAGTAATCAATTTCTTTTAACAGAACTCTGCTCGTATCTGACTTTGCCATATCAGATTTTAATTCAATGGCGCTGATGTAACAGCATCTTGCTTTCTTCATTTGTACAGTTAGCAAGAACAAGTGTGAGCGTGTGTGTATCTGTGCACGTGTTCATGGTAAGCAATTAAAAAAATACCCGCAGAGTTGGTTTTTTAATGTAGTAAGCATCACTAAATAAAGGCATCTACCTGAACACACAGGGCACATTCCACTTGGTGCAACAGAAAGTCCAGGCGTTTCTGAAACCTGTTCACATTCCACATCACCGAGCACATGTAAAACTGTAGTGTGAATTGCTGTATGAAGTCTGTCCTATTAGCAATTTTCAACTGAAAGTTGTTGCACTGTGTCATTATGTATGTATGCATAAATTGTCTGGCCTTTCTGTAGAACAGTTCTGGGTTGGTACAAAAAAAAGTAATTACTTTAGGCTTTATTGTATCTTCGGGTGTCACTTTTGTTCTGTAGAATTATGTCTTCAAATGCCTTTTTTTTTTTTTTTTTTTTTCTTAAATGGTGTAAGGTAACCTTAAAAAGTGGCCCCTGGGAGCTGACAGCTCAAGGAACACAGTTTGTTGAGCTGGTCTTCTGGGAGAGGACCTAAAGATCTCTCCTTCCCCTGGAGCCCTACTGCCCTGACCACCCCAGGGATGCAGTAAGATGCCAGGGAGGGGAAACAGTTTGCTCTCCGAGGGCCAGGCCGTGATGTAAGTACATCACAGTTTCCCTGAGATTTGCTGGGCCTTCCGAGAGTAAATTACCTGGTGTTACCCTCTTGAAGAGAAATACATGTCCAGGGCCACAGCCATTGCCTTGGACTGTGCAAAACAGTACCTTGTGACTCTGAGTCACTCTGCATGTGACACCCCTAAGGCATTTCAGCTGATCTTTCCCTTTCCCTCTGTTCATGTGGATACAGTATGAGTTTCTGCAAACATTTAAAACTATCTAAGATGAAAAGGACAGTGCAAAAGCACACCCCCCCTGGAACTCCTTGGTAAACTGCATTGGGGCCTCTTCTGACTGCAGTTGTCTCTGCTCTTTTGCCATAAGTCTGTTTAACTCTGTGTAAGTGTGTTCAATGGCCTCTCTCTTTTTGTACAAGCACAGTCATCTGGATACAGTCCCACCTGATTGTTCACACTGCAAACATGTCCATTGGGTGGAAAGAAATTGCTGTTTTTCCTTTTTAAATCTTCTGCTTCATTCTACAAAAGAACAGACTACTTGCTTTTGTAGCCTAAACATGTATGTAGCTAAGTATGTTATGCTTTTCATTTCTTGCAAATAAATATTTTCTGTAGAAAAAGCAAGTACAACTTGTTTGCTTTCCTGATGGTTGGAAAAGATCTGGTCCCTTGGCTTTCCCAAGTGCACTGCTATGCGCAGTGTCCATCTTCAACACGGCAGAACCCTGGTAATTTAGCACGTTGCTAGAAAGAGAAGGTTAAAAGCAGGGGTGTGGGTTTTTACTGAAGCTGGCTGTCCATTCCCTTTTTTGAGATTAGCAGAGAATTACATCTGTCAATAATGGGTGGAAATTAGGCGAAGGCTGATGGCATTTAATAATGATAATGGCACTTGAGTGCAACTAGGCGATACAGCCACATTAATATTAAATTCTCTCTCTATAAAAGCGGGATCGAGGAAGGCTGATGCTGAAGGGGGCACTAGCTTCAGACTAGTGATACCAGTCTGCTAGACCATGCTGGAGCTTGATTCGTGTGGGCTAAATAGCCCTCTGGAAGGTAAGGCCTTTCCACGCACAGACTGTACACTGGGCAACTAATTGCTTAAACTAAACTCTTAAAAGACCTCTTTCTGCTTTGGCTTTTAGGGGTTGAGTCCTTTGCTGGCCTCAGCTCTTTCTCTTACCCTGACTCGCCCCTGAGATAGCTCAAGGGCTTCTCCAGCAATTCAGAAGCTGCTGTTTTGCCTGTGTGAACAGTGGAGGTTATGCCCTGCAGCCCAGAAGCAGCATCCAGCCAGGGCACAGAGTTGACCTTTGCTACTTTGAGTAGACACGGAAAAGAAAATACCTCATTTCTTCCAGTTCGGGCACTCCGTGTCTCTGCTGGCCATCCAGGGAACTTGGTAATGGATGGCCTAGTGCAGATGTGAAAATTACCCAGTGCAGAGCTGGCTGCACAAATAGTGTAGTCATTCGTATTATGCCAGTTTTCGGCTCGGAAGGGGACCTCGTATATGAGTACCATGCATCCATACAATAACTACCAAGAGCTTATCCTCCGTGGGAAACACTAGCGATGGAAGTAATAGTTCTAGCTTTACTGAACTGAAAATGGGAGCATGACAGATGGCTTTGGTGCCTCCTTTTCAAGGCCTCTTAAAGAAGGCTGCTTTAGAGGTTGGGCAAGGCAGCGTACCGTGAAAATCGGAACACCCTGTCCTGCACTAAATTTGTGGCCGATGCAGATTTTCAGAAATGCCTTGGGTTTGGGCTAAAGAGGTTAAAGTAGCAAAAGAAATAGGTAGTGAAGGGGAAAAAAACCCAACAACCTCTCCTAAGCACTACTCTGGTCCTTTTAACCCAAGGATTGTCTTTGCTGCCCACCACCATTCAGTATCACCAGAAAAGGAAAATGGAATGAGAGGTTTATTTTTCACCTATCCCATCTTTTTGGTCTGTCTCATCGCACGTGCAGCATCCATGCAGTGCTGTAGCAGAACAGCTCTCCCAGGCGGAGCCCGGATCCAGCACCAGAACATACTATCTAACCCTGCCTCGGTCACAGCAGATGATGAAGCAGCTCTTTCTCACAAAATTTGGTTTCTGTACCTGAATGAAGAAGGCCTGTGGTGCTTTCCCTTGGAAGGTGAGGGGAGAAGGGCTTTACTTTGTCCTTGAAGTTCTGCACCCCACTCCTTTGCTGTCATCATTTCAGAGGTTATTGCAGCTACCGTCTTTCTCCTGCTGCTGCTGGGTGCCCCTTGCTTTCTGAACAGGCAATTTCACTTGCTAGAACTATTGATCCAGGGCACTTGTTAGCAGCATCAAGCCATACATAACATTTTTAGAGGAAAATCATTAGACCGTGACTGATTGGGGAAGTTACCCTCAGCTTAGTTTTAGCTGACTTCAGTTCCTCCGAGCATACAAAACACTGACTGGTGATTAACGATTGGTTAAGAATCTCTTTTGGTCTCAGTATTACCCTTAAAGCATCACACAGCAGGTGATGCTGCAGGGAGTCTGTGATTAAAAAAGAAACCCACATGCAGTGGAGAAATGCTGGATGATGAGCTGTCAGCCTCGCTACCTCTCACCCTCCTTTTAAAAGCATGTTACTGTTTGAGTTCAAGGCTAAATTTTGATACTTGTTTCTTAGGCTAATTCCCATTGCAGGGCAGGAGGAAGGGTGTCCAAATGCAACTTGCAATGCCTCTCGTGGCATGGTGTGGGTACTAAGTCTTCACCCTTTACTGTTAGCTATCGCTTGTACCTATTTTACCAACAGCACAGACTTCACCACCCCTGCAGGTATTTCATGGTAGATTCGTTACTGGTGCTCCCTTTCCTGGTTCGTTTGAGGTTTTTTAGAAACATGGACCTCATTAGCTTGGAGTTTAGAAGCAGTGAGCAAAAGCTTGCACCTTTGCCATAAATAAAACAATTCTGTAGGAGCCATGTCCTGTAGAGAGAGAGCACTGGATAGGGACTGAGGAAAGGAGCTGCCGGGTCTAGTCCTGCTCATGGCGTGCTGGTGAATTTGGCTGACCCTTCTCCATGCTTCACATTCCTGGTCTGCAAAATGGGGCCAGTGGTGGCTTCCTCCCCTCTATAAAGCACACTCAGATTAACCAAAGCAAGGTGATCCAGAGGAGGCAGTAGTAAGAAAGAAAAAGGTGTTTTGCTTCGTATTGAATGAGTAATGCTTTTGTGTCTTGTCTCCCTCCAGTTTGTGCTTCAAAAAGTTGAAGTGATTGATTTGATTTCTCATTTTCTTGGTGCTGTCTCTTGTGGGCTTCAAACAGTCCACATAGAAGCCAGGAATGACTTGTTTAACTTTTTACTACTAAATTAATCTTAAGCTGTATTCATATGAGTTCTATATGTTCCTATAAAATTACTTTTTTGTGTATCTCCAGTAAGGAGGAAATTACAAGTTCTGGCCCTTATCTTTGCTGTAATACAGCTGAGGAAAGATAACCACTGTAGAGTTAAGTCCGTGTCTGTTGGGTTGTCGCACTTCCACTGTCTAAAGAAATACTTAGATTCTGGTTAGCCCTGGGTTTTAAACCTATTTGGTAAAAACCTGGGTTTGATCTATGGTATTTGTGAAGGGGCAGCACCCAGGCACTTCCAAGCCAGGATCAGGCCCTTGTCACCTCACTGAACACCCTGGCAACAGGAATCAGAGCATATTTCTAGCTATGGCAGTCTACCTGCAGAAAGGGGAGCAGTGCTGTAAAATAGCTGAAAATGGTAAAAAGATAGAATGTAGCAGAATGCAGTAACTCACCAGAGAGCTAATCAGAGCAAGGCTGGCAGAGCTGCAGGGAGTAGCGGCTCTGCCCAACAGGATGATCTGCTGACGTGAGGGTGGTCATAGAGTCATAGAGGGGTTTGGGTTGGAAGGGATGTTAAAGACCACCTAGTTCCAACCCCCCTGCCATGGGCAGGGACACCTTCCACTAGACCAGGTTGCTCAAAGCCCCATCCAACCTGGCCTTGAACACTGCCAGGGATGGGGCAGCCACAGCCTCTCTGGGCAATCTGTTCCAGTGCCTCACCACCCTCACAGTGAAGAACTTCTTCCTTACATCTAACCTAAATCTACCCTCTTTCAGTTTAAAGCCATCACCCCTTGTCCCATCACTAATGCCCTTGTAAAACGTCCCTCTCCAGCATTCTCGTAGGCTCCCTCTAGGTACTGGAAGGCTGCTGTAAGGTGTCCCCAGAGCCTTCTCTTCTCCAGGCTGAACAACCCCAACTCTCTCAGCCTGTCTTTATAGGAGAGGTGCTCCAGCCCTCTGATAATTTTTGTGGCAATCTTCTGGACTCGCTCCAACAGGTCCATGTCCTTATGTTGGGGGCCGCAGAGCTGAACGCAGTACTCCAGGTGGGGTCTCACCAGAGGGGAGCAGAGGGGGAGAATCACCTCCCTCAACCTGCTGGCCACACTTCCCTTGATGCAGCCCAGGGTACGGTTGGCTTTCTGGGCTGCAAGTGCACATTGCTGGGTCATGTTGAGTTTCTCATCGACCAACACCCCCAAGTCCTTCTCCTCAGGGCTGCTCTCAATCCACTCATCACCCAGCCTGTATTTGTGCTTGGGATTGCCCTGACACATGTGCAGGACCTTGCACTTGGCTCTGTTGAACTTTATGAGATTCGCATGGGCCCACCTCCCAAGCCTGTCAAGGTCCCTCTGGATGGTATCCCTTCCCTCCAGCGCGTCAACAGCACCACGCAGCTTGGTGTCGTTGGCAAACTTGCTGAGGGTGCGCTCAATCCCGCTGTCCGTGTCGCCGACAAAGTTGTCAAACAGCGCTGGTCCCAATATTGACCCCTGAGGAATGTCACTCATCTCTGCTCTCCACTTGGACGTCGAGCCATTGACTGCAACTCTTTCAGTGTGACCATCCGGCCAATTCCTTATCCACTGAGTGGTCCATCTGTCAAATCCATGTCCCTCCAATTTAGAGAAACAGATGTCATGTGGTACAGTGTCAAATGCTTTGCACAAGTCCAGGTCACTCGATGTTAAGCCTCAGCATCCACCAGTTACCTGATGGATAAGCAGTGCTCTACTTGCACTTCAAATGCTGACCAAAAGTGAATGTTTTTGTGGGCATCTGTATCAGCATTGGATCTGGGAAGGGAAGCTGGCTGCTTGTTCAGTCATGCTTAAAAAAACAAAACCAAACAACAAAACTTGAAGGGATGCAAATACATACATACACACGTGTATGTGTATAAATGTATGTGGTTTTGTATGTTTTCCTGGAGGGTGAATGTTGAGGGATACCCTGAGGATGAATTTTCCTTAAGGAATATGGAGCATTTAAAGTAGACTGACTTCTCACTGGCTAGCCTGGCACACCGAACAAGTAAGGTTGCGCCACCCCTTTCTTCCCCACTCCCCTTTTTCATATAGCCACCTCTTTTCCATTAGGAATAGGATTTTCAGTCCCTCCCACTCTGAATAAAACTTACCGCAGTGTGCACAGCCTGTGCACACTGGAGTGTTCAGAATGGGATTTAACAGGCATCTGAGTAATGGAATAAACCTCCTTCCCTTGGCTTTACTCCAAAAGGCTGAATTCCCTCCTTTCTCTGCATTTCCTCTTTCATTCCCACCATCCACCCTGCTATTCGCAGCATGCACTATGGTGAGAATTTTCCACCCAGGAAAAAGAGCTTCCCACCTGCTGAAGTTTGTTAGCTCTCCCGGGTGAGCAGGGGAGTCACCGCAGCGTGATGTGAGGTGCTCCTCTTAACCCAACAACCCAACCCTTGGCCAAGTTACCAGCTTAAGAAATGAGATCCCGGCCATGGGAATTCAGGCTTTTGCCAGCTGATGATCCCAGATACTGGCAAAACCTGCTAAAAATCTATTTTTGTACTCATCCGTTCCCTCCTGATCCAGCAGTATGTCTGCAGCCATGTCTTGGAGCAAACATGATGCTCTGATGAAGTTTCTGCTGTTGCTGCCTTTCTCAAACCACAGCAATTGACGGCTGTGCCGCAGGTGTAATTGTGTAAGCAGGGCTTTCCTTCACCAGCCTCAGATTCTCTCATAATTGCTCATGTTCAGAAAAAAGCATAGGAAGTCGATTTAGCACTTCATGTTGCAAATGAGTCATGCAAATTGCAGCAGTCAGAGGGAAAACAGGTAATCCCGGAGCACAGTATAAATGTGGTCATGTGGGGAAAATGGTTATTGACAAGCAGGGGCTGCAATAGGGTTTGTGCAGGAGGAGGAGGACGTGGCTGAGCGGCGTGGATGTTCGCTGGCGCGGGGGGGTTAGGAAATTCTGATTTGTTGTTAGGCTTTGCTCCAGATGCTCTGGGGGAGGTGGAGCGATTAGCTGGGGCACAGGCCACAGAGCTGTTCTCATAGGGACCAAAGGCGAAAAGAATAAAGCTGTGAGATGATGCATACTGTTCTGCTCTCCAAATGCAAAATTAATTTGCCGTTAAAGTATTTTTCGCACACGCCATTGGTATCTTCTCATAGCAACAGACCATACGGTTTTCACCAGCGACAAAAGCTTGAAGACACCACTGATGAGAGAGGGGCTTATGGCACTGCTCCTCATCTTTGAAGCTGGCTGTTGAGCTAGGTCTGAACTGCTCTTTGGCAGTTCCACCTCAAAATGGTTTAGTTTCTTTCTGAAAAAAAAAAAAAAAAAAAAAGTTGTTACGTGCTCTTAAATTGGATGCTTTCACTAGCAATTTGGTAGCTAATTTCCCTGGAAGTTCAGCTGGAGACTTTCCAAGTGAGGTCCCAGCTCTCCATGGAAAGGGCATCGATGGATTCAGTAGAGCTCCATGCTGGTTTGCAGATCTCTCTGCACGCAGCTCAGAGCAGGATCCAGCCCTTCTTTTAATGGTTCTGCATAAGAGCTTTAGTTTTGCTTCTAATAAGCCATGTATTACGTTGCTTAATTACGCCTTCTTCTATGTGCTTCATTAGGAACTAGAAGTACTCTGAGGTTTGGGGGAGAAAATTTATATACATATTGGGGGAAGCATATGTGTGTGTAGATAATATACACATCATTTATGCATAGGGCTAGAATATAATTTTGAAAGTTGGCTAAACTTTTACATGCTTGAACTGCAGTAAAAAAGATCCACTTTTCATCACCCTTCTCTGCTGCCAACAAGGGACAGGAAAAGGTTAACTGGCTGGCTTGCAGAGCCTGTCATTGCCGAAGTCGAGGTGAAAGATGTATGTGCTAAGTTTGGAGGGGCTGGATCCTTAAATAGGGGCAAGAATCCGGTGCAGAGCACCTGTTGAGTGCCATAAGTCTGAGTGATACCCAAGATTTTGCAACATTTGCACCCTGGTGCATCTGGGGAGCGGGGAACTGCCGTTACCTGTTTGACCTTCCGTCATGCCCCTGGCAGCGCTGTGGCACAAGGACCACAAAGAAGGGGCAAGGCCACTCAGGGAAGTCACCCGTGGAGAAGGGGTGGTTCTGGAATCTGTTCCTGTGGGGTTTGCCCTCTCGGTGGAGTGTCATTGTTTGTGTTTCTCCTCTTTTTTTTCTTCTCTTTCCATTTTGGAT
Source organism: Buteo buteo (assembly GCF_964188355.1). Lineage (NCBI taxonomy): Eukaryota > Metazoa > Chordata > Aves > Accipitriformes > Accipitridae > Buteo > Buteo buteo. The sequence goes on from NC_134189.1 coordinate 9,275,030, forward strand.
TGCACTGCCTTGCAGAAGTTTTTGGATGCAGAGAACAAAGCACTGGCTGAGCATAATTCGTGCTGTAATTTCTGCATAGCCCCAGACCTTGACCTCTTCTGTACTCTTTAATCGTATTGTCGCTGTCAGCTCATGTGCATTTAAGCACATTTAAGTGCATCAGCCCCACGCTGATGCCTCCCTGGAAAGTTTTCCCTCGTCTCCCCCAGTGAACAAAAGGGAGAAGTGGGGTGCGGCGTGGGGGGGGGGACGGGGACAACAAGGAGGGAAGACGATTTATTTTACGGTGATGTTCGCATCCAAAGGTATCTCTTCGGAGCGGGGTGCTTTGATTCTGAGCGTACTAAATTGAGGCTGCCTGGGGAAAAAAAACCAAAAAACAAACCCAAAACCACGCAGACGCCACTAATGGGGAATCGCGGGGCGCTTGAGCCGCTCTCGAAGGTATTTTTACCGCGACGCTACAGGAGGGAGCCGGGCGCGCTGGAGGCCAGCGCCGGCCCCGGCTCCCGCGTCCCGACGGTCCCCCTTGACGCCTGGGCGGGGGCGTGGCGCGGCAGGGCGTGGCGGCGGCGGCGGAGGGGTGGGGTGGGGGCGTGGCGGCGGGTGCGGCGCGGCGATTGGTGGGCCGGCGGAGGGGCGTGTCGCGGGGGGGGGGGGGAACCGGGCGTGGGCGGCCGGGAGTTTCCCACAATGCCCCGCTGCAGTGCGGCCGCCGATGGATGCTGCGCGGCCGCGCTGCCATTTGCAGCCGCCGCGGCTCGCAGCGCGCCCCGCGGCCCCACCGGCAGCGGCCCCCCGGTCACCGCCGCCCCCCCCCAGCGCCTGCAGCCGCCGGCCGCCCCCCGCCTGCCCACTCCCACTCCTCCTCCTCCTCCTCCTCCTCTTCCTCGTCGGTTCTACTGCCCCGCCGCAATGAACCCCCCCGCCGCGACCGGCGGGGAGGAGACGGGGGCGGCGGGTGGCGGCGGCGGCGGCTGCCGGGGGGCCGAGGGCGGTGGGGAGGCGGCGGGTGCCGCCGGGGTCCCGGAGGAGCCGGGGCTGTCGGCGGCAGACGAGTCCCTGGAGGAGAAGCTGCGGAGCCTCACCTTCAGGAAGCAGGTGTCCTACAGGTGGGTGCCGGGCGGGCGGGGTACACTCCGGCCGCCCTCCGTGTCCCCTCCGGGCACGGGGTGCCCGCGGGTGGGGAGGCGGCAGGCGGGGTCCGGCGGCGGTGCGGCCGGGCAGCGACGCGGGGGTAGAACCCTGGAGCCCGAGGGGGCTCTTTCTTCATCCCAAAGCCTAATGGACGTCCCCCCTCCCCAGGTCGGCGTTCCGTTAAGCCAGCGGGCTGCTCCCAGCCCCGCCGCTGCCGTCAGGTTTGCGGTGCTCCTCCGGCGCGGCAGCGCCGGGGGAGATGGGGAGGGAGACGGTGTACGCGGGTGAACTTCAGAGTTACTCGGAGAGAGTCGGGAATCTTGCCCGGCTGCCAGGGGAATAGGTCTGCCCTTATGCTTTGCCCTTTTCAATAAAATCACGGCCGCCCGTGCGCCCGGCGCCTCCAAACGCTCGCTAAAGGGATCGGAAAAACGCTTGTGGTGGCATCGCTGCTCCCGAGCGGGGTTTCTCCGTGGGAAGTCTCCCGGAGCGCGGGTCTCCCCTCTCCGCCCGCTCCCCACCCGTGCCGGTAGCCGTTGCGTAAGCCCCAGCGGTTGAAAAGATCGGTGGGCTGCTCTGCCCCACACCCCCACGCGTGTCCGTGGGGCGAGGGCCGAGAGCGGGCAGGGAGTGGGGTGCCGCATGACATGCTGTGACCAAAGCAGGGTGTTACTTTCACAGCCAGGGTCTTGGATTTTTATGGCTGTGTGTTTATCCTGTGTCTCTGATGTCAAATAAATGGGTTTCTTCCTTCTGTGGAAATACACCTGTACGAAGGGGATGTTGGTGGGGTTTGTCTGCTTTTCTGTTACCACCCAAGATCTGTTAACGGGCAGCAGCTGCTGAAAGTGATGGCTGTCTGAGAAGCTTCATGCCAAAAAGTTCTCGAGTCTTACCTAATTCTGGCTGCTTTCTGGCTGCAAAGCCCCAGCAGAGGCAGCACACCATCAGTAACCAGTATTTTAGCTTGCTTAGAGATGAGCCCTCTTAACTGAGAGGACAGAAAATACAGAGCTGCTACTTAGTTTGTCTCTGCAAGGGAAGAGTACCTCTAGGTCTAGGTAAGTTAGCTGAAGAATCTCCCCTAATGTGGATATGCTTCTTTCTTATGTGCTGTCAATTCACATTTGAGATAGCTTAGTAATGGTTTGAGTCTCTGCATGTGGTACGGCTTAAATGTGATGTAATTAAACACTCTTCATAGCTGAAGTTTTATATAATAGTTCATGTATGCAGAGAGACTTCCCCGTTAGGGCTGATGGTCTCACTGGTGAGTGTGAAGTTTGGGATTATTCATACTAGACTCAGTAAGGTGAGTGATGTGAAAAGGAAAACTTACTGGACACCTAAAGAGCATTACAATAGTCATTTCTGAGTATTTTTGCATCTCTATCCTGACAGTTTTCCTAGTGCATGCCGTTTAGGGGCAAGTTGTCTACTGCAGGTACAGGCAGATTCTGTAGGTGGGCTGTTGATGTAGTTGCTAATGAGACAGGTTTGCTAATGTGTCTACGCTTGGTACAGAAGGCATGGTGTTTGCAATAAATCTTGGAGGTGCTCTATTCAGATTCTAAATTTTCTTTTTTATTTCATCAAATTTGGCATCTTCCCCTCCCTTTTTTTTGGGTCCTGGGCCCCATTAATATCTTGGGGGGATATTAAAATCTGTTTATAATGTCCTGTTATTTAGATTATCTAGAAGTGTGTTAAAGGTATGGGTATTCTTGAAGTTTTCTGCATGGTCAATATTTGTAAGGGTTTTATAATAAACACTCATAGGAGGAAATGCAGGGGTTTTTTTTCCTATTCTTTCTCCTGCCTCTCTTCTTCTCCATCTAGGCAAGTGTAGAACAAGTCCTGAAGCTTCAGATATAAAAGCCTTTTCCTAAGCATCTCTTGATGCATATTACTCATTCTACTTGACTTAGGATATGTGTGAGAAAGTGCATTTTCTCTGCATCCTTGGATTTCCACACCTTTTCTTCTTTTGGAGCTGGTTTCCTACAAATAATGTGCACTCTCTCATTTATCCACAATGAGAATAATCTGAGTAGGTAGAAGAGTAGGAAACTTCCACAAAAGACCCCCACTGAGCTCTCCACACCCTGCACTCCCAGACCCCTTAAATTGCTACCGTTTCTCTTAGTAAATTATGGTGCTGAAACACATTTGTAAATGTAAATGACTATATTATGTACAGGAAAATCTATTTATGTTGGCACTTGGACTCCCTTATCCACTGGTACAATAGAAACTATTCAAAGCTTCATAGAGACTTTCCAACAGCTCATTTAGGATTCTCTATGCAGGGGCATTACAGTGACATACACCCATATATCTGTATTTATACATGCAGAAAAAAACAACAGTTGGAACTTGCTTAAAATAATAAAGATTCGTGAAAATGCACGTTAAAAAAATCTGTTAGTGGCAATTGAAGGAATGAAATGGGTGGTTGGAAGAGGTCAAGGTATTGTCACAAGGGAAAAAAGGAAGAAGAAAAATATTTCCTGTGCCAATTTTATGTCAATCATTCCCTATTATGAAACTATATTTACCTGAGCCTGGCTTAGTCTTATCTTCCCCCCCCCCCCTTTTTTTTTTGTTGCTAAACAGCAACTGCTTTCATTGTAATGCAGATCTATTTAGCTAACACCATAGTTGTTGCATACAAATAACTTGTTAGTTTCTCTAGAATTGTACCAAAACTGTGAGTAACATAGTTCAGAAAACAAGCCAGCGGCTTACAATGCAGAAACTGCTCTATTACAAACATAATGATTTTGTGTAGTAAATACCAGTGTAGGCATGGTTTGTCCCCCATATTGAACCATTGGGAGGAAAAACTGGCTTTAAATAACACAGGTGTGCCTCATGGGGAGCTCAAACTCCCTTGACCTTGCCGTGTTCCCCGCCATACCCACCTTGCACCTGACATTCATCAAGCTCGTTGTCTGTACCAAAAGCTCATCATTCTGTTAAGAGTAGATGTTTGCTTGCTGGTTTTTTCCTAGTGGTATGCTGTAATTATGTATATATACACAGTGGGGATATGCCACTTATCTGTGCTTGTGCGTGAGCTAATGGGTTTAAAGTGTGCCTGTTTCTGTGTGTGTGTGTGCTGCCAACACACATCCCTTAAGTGGATCTTAATTTGCAGACGGGGTGCCTGATGTGATAGGGGTGCTGCTGCCGGAGCTCAGCCGGGGGGTACAGGCCTGGTGAGGGAAGGAAGGAAGGGTGGTCTGCAGTCAGAAGTGTCCATCCCTTGATGAGGGGTATCTTGCGGAGCTGGTCCCTGTGCAGAGTGAATGAAAGCTCGGAGAAATGGTCTCCCTTTTCAGCCTCACGTGCCTAAATGAGGCCAACTGATTTAATAGCTGAATGCTAACATCAGAATGCCAACAGCTAAGCAGGAATTTTTAGGGCTAATTTTTTACCCTACAAATATGGAATTAAATATCTTAAAGGTGTTTTGGCTTTTCTGCTTAAAACCTGAACTATGGGCTCACAAAATGAATTTTTTTTTTTCATAAACTGATAGAACTAAAAGTTCAGTTTCCCACCCCACTGGGAAGAAATTGGCAAATGAAAAAAGTTAATTAAATATGTACCCCTGTCAGAGACAAATGCTCTCTACAGATTGGTTCTTGGAGTAGTATTTACTCCTACATTTCTAGACCCGGCAGAATATTTACAAGACATTGAAACACAAAGCTAGTGGGTAAACTTTTCTTTCCTTTTAATTTTTATTATTTTGTCACTGCAAAGTTCTATGAGGAATCTCATGGTCTCTTTTAGCTAAAATAGAAATTAAAGTAGCTTTCCCAAAGTACTGCTTGAAGTGAAGAGAAATTCAGATTATACCAAAGAGATGCTCAATAACAATATTTCCACAGTAAAAAGCTACGGCTAGAGAAAACCTTGGAAATGAAGCTCTATCTGGCAGGTTTCCTGCAGGTGTTTGCAGCTCTAAAAATTTATCTGAAATGCAGTTTTGTCATTTAATTGTTTAAGCTTAGAGAAATAATAAAAAGTAAAAAAAAACCCCAAAAACCAAAAAACCAAAACCACCAAAACCACCCAAAACCACCACCCCAAGCCAAAAAGCAAACCAACCAAAACCACCTATAATGGAAATGGTTTTTAATTTCTTCTTATTATTTAGAAATCCAGAGAATCTTGATTAGTGGCATTGTAAGTTTGAAGTTGTAAGTATCAAGGGCCCTTTTGCGAGAGCTCAGGTGGCGTCTGGCAAACACTTGTCCCTAGGGAATAGTTTATCTAGAGAAATGTGATTTCATTTTGACCAAGTGGAGAGATCCTGCCCGACGCAGCGGGCGGCAGGCTTTAGGATTCTTCCTTGCACATGGCTTGGGGATTTCCAGAAGTGGGGCTGTAACAAATCGTCTCGGAGCCCTGTGCCGCTAATAGGCAGTGGGTTGGCAGCTTGGTTATCGTGCTTTGCCTTTGGCTAAGGCGGCTTGCCTGAGCAGGAAATCAGGTATTTCACTTTTAGTAATGAAAGTGGCTGGAGGTGCTGGTTTTCTTAACTCACCATGTCTGTTGGCTATCCAGTTCCACCCAGAAATGTTGCTGTCTAAAAAAGGTGGTTTGAGTTTCCTTGGCTGATGTTTCTCCCCGACTTGCCAAATGAATCTGTTTGGGATGTGCCTTGTTTGCTTTCCCGACCCTTCCTCTGCAAGCAGAAGCCAAGAATCGAGCTGGTCTCTCCTTCCGCACCATCAGCAATAACTGCTTGTCTGTTGTGGCAAAAAGTAGCTAGAGTTATAATTAGAGTGGTTTTGTTACTGCATTTGAAGGGGAAAAAGTTACAGCAGAGAAATCCTGGGAAATCCCTGATTACACAAGTCTCATCACTGTTGATGAGCACATAAGTACCTGGGATTACAGATGGGGCCTTAGACCAAAATAGAAATTTAAGGATAGGAAACATCCTTATTTTTTGCTTCACTTATTTACAGACATGATAATGATCATAAAACACACATCACTTCTCAGTAAATATTAAATAGAGACAGGATGGTAGAGGTGTCTCCTATTACTAAGACTTCATTATTTTATGAAACATGACAGCATTTACTAGTGTACTGTGAAGCATTATAAATAATTAAACCTGAATGACATTTGTAAAAATGAAAACATCCAACACAGGCCTTTGATCTTTTGATTGTGTTGATGTCTTTTACTTGAGTTTCCTTGAATCTTAATACATCCTATTTCTATAAACGAGTGAGGTTCTTCTGCATGAAAATGATGGGTGAATTTTTATCTTCTACCAAATGTCAAGAAAATAATTCTCACTCTCTGGCCTAATCCCATAAGACCTGCTTACAACTGTCTTTAAGAGTTTCAGGTATGTACTGTACAGAGTTGTTACCACCCACTCGCATAACAGTGACTCAATTTACTTTTTCACACAAAACATCCATCACCATTTCATCACTTTCTCCCAAAGGGTATTGCTGGACGTTTTTGGTACATGAAAGGGCCTTCGTGAAGCTCTTTCATTTATAAAGCTTTGAGGTGGAAGTTCTGTGTCGGAGCAAAATGCAGAAAAAGGCTAGGATGGTTCAGAAACAAGAATAATACTATGGGAAAACCAGGCTGACATTTAAAGTTCCCTCCAGACTTCAAGATGCAGCTGCAAGTCTGGCCAGCGATGTCTCTAGGTCACGCAAAGTAAAAGGACTTGTCTTTGAATTTAGAGCATGTCTTGTGTTCTCCCTTTTGTATCTGAGGTTAGCAGCACTTTACAAAAGACACGTTGTGAGTGATAACTCTGGGTAAAGCTACATGTGAGCTGCAGCGGAATTACGTACATACTTGGAAAGAGATAAATGCATCAGTGATTTGAAAACGGGAGCCTCTAAGAGTGCATAATAAAGCTGTTGTGTAGCACAGGCATGGACCTGTAGACTCAGATTGCCCTGGGACTGTTGCAGGTAGAAAATTTCATTACGTAAAAAATGCTGAATCAGATGCCACATAACTTTTGATGGGGTGGAAAAATGCTTTTATTCTGACTAGTCCTTTGGAATAAATGAGCTGGTAGTCAGTTCTTGCCTGGGTCAGTCATGGGGCTGATGGAATGATGTGCTTGAAGCCCCACCAGGCTTTTGACAGTTTTTCTGTTGTGTGGGGTTTTTTGGTTTTGTTCTTTTTTTTTTGTTTTGGTTTTTTTTGCCAACTTGGCCAAGATGTTGGGAAGGTGATGTGTATGTGCAACAGTCTTCTGTGGTCTTCCTGCTTCTTTATCAGTAGATCCAGCACAGCATGGGCATGAAATACCAACTATCAGCCAAAAGATTTCCCAGATATTAAGGAAAAGAGGGAAGGGGAAAGAAGAAGAAAATAATCAGGCAAGGGAGGCTCACAGCTTTGTGGCAACCTCTTCTAGTTACAGAATTGATGACGAGGAACTTTGCCTTGGAATAAAATGGATGTGGAAAGTTGGAGCTCCTTTTTGTGTCTCAGTCTCTACAAAGTTGTTTTGTTTCTTAAAAATATTTGTACGTGGGAGTGATGCATTAACTCAATTATACTGTTCACCTGCATGCCCCTGATGTTTGATCTCTCCCCACTCCCCCTTGTGGTTTTTGAATGATTTGACCATTTGTCGCTCTTGACAGAGAAAAGCTGTATGGGTCTGGGCATATATGAAAAAACATTTAAGAGTACATTAGGAGAAGACCATGTATGTGTACAGAGTCTATAGGAGTCCCCACGTGGGTTAGTGCTGGGTATTTGATGGCTGTGTATGGGTAAGGTGACATCATGGTGAGTAACTTCAGGGTGAAGGACATGGGGATGAAGGACTCTGCTGCGTGTTTTGCAGATTACAGCTATGTGGGAAAACCATCTGTACACTCTACTAAATAATTGCTGGACCTTCTGTGGGCTGAGGAAAGTGTACCAGGGTGAGCTGTGTTTTTGGGAGCCTTGGTGCATGCTCTGTATAAATGCCCAGGAATGTAAGATGAAGGGATGTCATTATGTTGCTAATTCCAGCCTATGGTGTGCAGTTTTCCTCCCTTTATTTAACTGTCCTTTCTTTGGAGGTAATACATATTTATGCATATAAAATGTTAATGTGTTTGCTCATTGTTGAAGGCCTTAGGTCTGACAGAAGGTGCTGTGCCAAGAGCTGAGTCCAAGGTTTGCAAGTCCAGCTAAAGCCACCAGGTCTCTCTGGTTTCACTTCCTATTTCTATCTTTACTGCACTTTTTATTTCTCTTTCTGCTTCTCTTGGTGTGGACATGCTGGCCTGTGGGCATAACTGCTTCCCTGGTGCCTGTGTTGTGCCAGCCCCTGAATTCTCCCGTAACCCTGTCTCTCGGGGTGCTGAGCTTCTGGTAAGGCTGTTGCTGATGCACGTGCAACCTGCTTTATGCTGCCAACAGGGAAGTCAATAGCATCTCAGCCAACTCATAAAGGCTTTTTTGTTGCCTCTCTGGAAACTTGTCTTTTGCATTTTGCCTATAAATGAATTCAGGGAGGATTTTGTTGGTGAAGATTAAGATGCATGTGGCCATCACACCAGCACCACCTTGTCTCTCTGTGATCCTGCACAGCCTTCCCTATCCAGACTGTGCCTGAATCTTTCTCTGAAGGTAACACTGGACTTGGGGTGACTATGGTTAGGAAGGAAAGTGGTTTTTTTCACCTTAAATCTCACTACACTTATTTCTGTTACAAAAGACCTCGGCCCCCTATCTTGGTCTGCAGAAGAGACCCACAAATGGAGTAGGAGACAGTGTAGTGTCAAAGAAGTGGCTGTTTGTTTTTTTAATATCAAAAAATCTGGTGTGCTGGTCAGAGCCTTACCTCAAACAAAAAAAGTCTAATACTTGTCCATTATACTTTGTCTCAGCTTTTTCCACCTGTGAGGCTGTAACCTGTATGTGATAATACCTACTTAACAAAGGCAGTGTAGGACTGATTCTTTGTAAATCCACTTTGAGAAACAAAGGAAGATAAAGTGACTTATTTAAGATGGCATCTGTGTGACCAAGTGGGAACAGATCCTCAATCCTAGTTCTAACATAAAGGCCTCTCATCCAGGTTAAAAGGAGAGGGGAACAGAAGAGAATTGGAACTGCAACTTTCAGAGAAAACCTGGAAGTTGGGGGAGAGGCAGAGGCCAGCTGTGCATGAATATTATAATTTGATCGTTTAGAGTACAATATAACCAAGTTTTACTTCTGAATTATTTGTGCATTGAGCAAATGGCAGGGTTCATTTTTAAAGAGCTATGGTAGCCTGAGGCTGCCACAGGGCACTAAGTGGTTCTTCTGAATGTCTCAGCACCTCCAACTAACTTACTGAAATGGCTCAGCATGAAGATAGGTGAAGGCGTAGGTAAATGGGGGGAGGAAGGGAAAGATTTATTAGCTGGTTCTGAGGAACTAATGGTCACTAACTACTGCACTCTTGGCCAAGAAAGCTGGTGCAGGGCTGAGTCTGTCTGTACTCTGGGACTGAGCCTGGTATTTCCCTGATGCTTTCTGTACTGCATTTTTGAGGAAGCTGGGTGGTTTGAAACACTTAAGCTAGAAAAAGACTTGGTAGTGAGGTCCTGAACCTTTCACTCCTGGATTTCCCTTTAAATGCAGCTCTGAATGGCACTGTCAGAATTCCCTTCCATTTAACAGTTGTTTGAAAGCTTATCCAACTCCAAAATTTACAGTTCATAATGGGAATCTGCTCTTTTATCATCTGGGGCATCCACCCTTTTTTGAGGGGTTATGGCTTCAAATTCCACCTAGAAAGTTTTCCAGCTCACTGGCCCTACATACAACCTAAGACTAGCCCTCGTTGTTGCAGACAAATGGCCATGTAGTCAGAGAGAACTGAGGTGTCTAATTGTACTTAGGTTTGAGGCATACTAACTTAACACGTCATTGCTCCTGCTGTGCACCTTTGTGGATAAACAGGAGATAGGAGAAGGTGTAGGATGGTGCTCTCAGCAGGCTGCCAATAAGGTACGTGCTATCAGCAGTGAGTTTACTCATTAGCATTGGGGAATGGTACCACTGGCTGCCCTATAGCCTCAGCTGGGCTATAGATGCATTGCAGGGATAAATAATACTGATGGCTTTGACTGTTTGACTGTATGTAAGAGCCCTTGGTGGAAAGATGTGGGCTTTTTTTGAATGTCCAGGGAGCTGGAGGAAGGTGTTTAGTGGTGAGAGATGTAGGTGTGGATAGTGGAAATGTGGTGAGTGAATGCCTTGTCTTGCTTTTTGTTATCTTCAGGTGAATAAAAAATTTTCCACTCCTCCCTCACCATTACTAAGGAATGTGTGTTTAATATGTGGGCCTAAAGTATGTATTATTATGGTTATATGATACATGAGCGTTTGGGGGTATGATCTAACGCTTTTTACAGGAGGAGAAAAAGAAATTCTCATATTAAATATAGACATAAGAAGCACTATGCTTATGTAGCACTCACTTCAAAATTTGTAATTTCACCAACTTCAAAATCTTTCACGATTGTGAGATTTGCTTCAATATTTCTAATTTTTCAAACATTTCTGAATTTGGCTTTTCATAAAAACAAACAGCAAAACCCCTAATAGCCAGATTATCTGCCTTCTAAATTGTATGACTCATCAGGAAGCCTGACCCACTGGGGAGCATTTTCCAAGTGGGGCAGGGATTAAGCTTCAATTGCACAGATTCATCAAAGATGATGAGTTGAACATCTTAGAATCCCTCTGTGCTCTGAAACTGCTCCCTGATGCTGTGTAATATGCAGGAGAGGGGACTGCCTGTGATGCCGTGAGAGCTGCCATGGGGTTTCTGGGCACCATAGGAGAGGGTGAGGAAGCAAAATGGCTTTGAAGCCTGTTAGCATTAAAAGATGATGAGAAAATACCTTCCTGTCATCACTTTATTTCATTAGGTTGCTAATGAGTTTCCTCTAGGGATGGTAATGGGGTAGTTCTTATGCTTTTATCCAATTAGTGAATGATCTCAGGAGTATATCCTTTTGTTGTGAAAACACATTGAGTTTCATTCCACCTCAAGCACTGCATCCTGTAGATTCTCTGAAGGCGATGAAGTGCCATGTGTAGGTGCGTGCTAGGCCAGGTCCTTGTTATTAATTGCTGATTTTAGCCTGATTTATGGTTTTGAGATGATGCCCTAGAGGACAATGGACTCTCCTGTGAAAGTAAGTGAAATGCCAAAGATGTGAATAAACTTTCATTATGAGTTTTGAGGTTGCTTGTAAGTTGAGACACTGAAAGAATTCACATGTTAAAAACCCATGTAGGTAGGAAACAAAAGAAAAGTGCCTTTGACGCTATTGCCTTAAGGGATATCCAGTACCAGTGTCTTGCCGGCTGCTTGTGCTCATAGGATCCTTTGCTGCTGGCACTGTAGTCACCTCCAGGTTTTAGCCTGATTTCAAATGACATTAAAGAAGGAATTAGCAACAGTAGTGATGCAGCTGGCATGTTTGGTTGTGGGTGGCCTTCCATTAGTGAGAAGAACTTAAGCTATTCTTTATTTTTCATTCTTGTCTCTGCAGGTAGCCACAGTTGGAACTGTCACTTCTCTTGCAGGGCGGTATATTTGACTTTGGAACAGGTAGCTTCTTTGTTTTGTCCCTGGCCAGTTTGTACTGTGATAGAGTTTCTGGATTTATTTATTTTTGAGTTGCTCTCTCTCCCTTTTCATTCTGTAATGTACCTTTGTTGCTCTACTTTCCTGCCAAGACACCGGTGCTCTGTGTGGGTTTACGTACCTGGGGCTGTGCTGTGCATGGTGCAATGAATGTAGAACACGAGTACATAAACACTGGGCTTCACATTCTACAAGGTTAGATTTAAGTTATTGAGCTTGCTCCAACAGTTTTTTCCTTCTCCCAAGGCTAGTGTGAGCTTTATAGTCCAGTGCTGCATCTCTGATTGTTTACTATCAAGATGCTCATGATAAGCTGATTCCTTTCCCCTTTAGATTTGCAGTACTGAAAGTTTTCAAGCCCTATGGTGGTAGACTATGTTGCAGAGGCTGCAGAGTGGTGATGTACATGTTTTATGTGCAATTGGACATAAAGATAAAGGCTTTTTTTGGACTTCTGTCAATGTAATGCAAACCTATGGCTAAAAGGAGGAGGCACCAGTTGCCTTCTCCAGCTTTTCAGCTTTTCTTTTTTTTCCACCTTTTTCAGGTGTCAAAGAAATGCTGAAAGGTTCTCAACAAGCCCTGCTGATGCATAACAAACCATGCTGGAGTAGACTCACAGTGGCTTGGATACAGGGTAGTGTTGCGATGCTTGTGTGGACTCTCTTTTGGCCTTGATTCAGCCTGGACGGAAAACAGCAAAACAATGTTTTTCATTTCCTTGAGTCTGATGTGGGCCATATTACCATTTGATAAATGTGTTATGATTCAGAGTGAACAGCAAAATTACTGAGTGCTGGGTTATTTGGTCTCTGTCTTGTCAGCTCTTTGTTTCTCTTCTTTCAGCATATTGTGGGAGGGATGACTAATGTTGACTGTGATGCTGGGGCAGTTCTGAGCTGGATGGACCAATACAGCAGTTAAGATGCCCCCTTACAAAGTTTATATGTTATGTTTAGAAACTGTTAACCTGATGGCCCTCAGACAAGTGACCTAGGGGTGGCAGTTCTTTCCCAAAACATCTCCTTACCTATCAAACATTAATCCATTTGAGAGGGAGAAAACCCATAACCTTTAGCAGGGATGGCTGTTGACAGTCTGACCTGGAAGACTTTGGTGCCCTCCAAAGGGAGGGCTGGCTGGAGCACAACTTTTCTGCCTTCCAGAGAGGATACTGCATGTCTTTCCCTTTGGGAATAGCATGGGGTCTCCCAGCCCAACAGCAACCTTCTGTCCAGACCCCTCTTGGGGATGTGATAGCCATCAACAACATAAGCCAAGCATTATGTATGTTCATTCAAGCCTGTGGGCAGGCTCAAGCCAGAAGCACTTGGAGAAATACTCTCCAGGGCTGGATGGACCCAGAGTGCTTCTGTGTGAGCTCTCCCCTTAATGAATGTGTTTCAGAAAAAAAAATACATGTTGATCTCTTTTTCTTTTTTTTTTAATGGAGTAAATTCTGCTCCTTTTTTTCTTTTTTGAAAGACACATCTGTTGGCTGTAACTGGAAGAGATCTTTAGTATGACACACAAATATTTTTATTACCTCATATGTAGTCACCTAGAGTCGCCTATTCAAGATCAAGTAATGCATTCTTCCCAATTTTCACCTTGCGTCTGGTGGAAATGTGAGAGATCAGATAACAGGGAATTTAAAAGAAAAGCGTCCTCTAATCTCTTGGTTGGGCAATATGTTTTTTTTCCTCCTTAATCCCTGGATTGCGCAATACACTCTACCCCCTTATCCCCACCTCCCTAGTGCCAAAAGGAAAGCAACCAAATGTAATTCTGCAATCAGCTCTGATGGGACTGTGAAAATAGCCTCAACCTGTTCATACAATAGCTGCTTACATTTCCTATTCCCTTTTTTTGAAGGAAGACTTTGAGTTTCATGTTTATAGTAGTCCCTGGTTTTGTACCAAATTCAAGTAAAACAAGGGTACAACAGTGAACACAGAAGGGTAAGCCACAGCTGCTGAACCCTGGTGTGGGGGCTCCTCTCTTTTCACAGCTCCTGCTGTCTCTCTGCAGGAACAGAAGATATGATGACTAATTTTGGGAGGGAGATGGAAGGAAGAGGGGAGCTGACCTGTGGTTGTGAAAATGCTGGGTTCATTCCTCCTCGCTTCCTAATTGCTAAGGGCCGTTGTTTGTTCAGGGAGAGTTGCAGCGCAGGCAGCGGCAGGGAAAGCTTTCATCACACACTGATTATGCCTCTCCTGACTTAGCAGAAAAAGAAGGTAATTCACTTTCTTTTGAGTCTTTGGCCTTTATCCTGAGATTACTCATGTCTTTTGCTTCCTGAAAATCAGAGATCATCTTCTTTCACATGTGAAGTGCCAAGATACCAGATGGCCTTGCATTTCTGCCACCAATGACCTTATTTTACTATCCTTTGCAGCTGTGCATCTTACTAAATGAATGCTGCAACTGTCTGTCTCCTGGAGGATGTGGATGTGGGCCCACAGCTGGGTCTGGGAGCTCTGGCGTGTGCCTGCTTCTCCCATCTGCTTGTGTTTGGAGCTGTAGGTCATACAAAGAAGTTTTGATCACTTCAGCCCCAGCCAGGCTTTTAGACCCTTTAGGTGACCAAAGACAGGCATTTCCAGTGGGTCACAAGCAATTATGAGATGAGATGGGGACAAGGAGGGAGGGTGGGACGTCATGCTTACGGGTGTCCTAGGTAATGCTTTATAACAGCAATTTTTCCGACCTTGAAAGAGGCCATTAGCAATGTGAAACAGAGAAAGAAAAGGAGGAGGAAATAAGCTAGCACGGAAAAATCGTAGCCCAACTTCCCCTGATTCGATCCAAAGGCTGAAAAAGAGAAAGACGTGAGTTCCCCTCCTGTAGGAGGAGCAGCCTGCTGTCTCAAAAGGCTGTTCCCTGGCAAGTCAGCTCTCCCGTCCATTTCTGCTGGCAATGGGGGGGTCATGGCCAGAAAACACAAGGCTCTCCTGGGTCTTGCTGTGGCCAAGCCCTGCCTGGGCAGTGGCCCCTGCTTCCTGTGTGGTAGCCCCTTCCCCAGCTGCCCCTGCCCAAACACCCAGCGGGAGCTTTTTATTTCTGATTCAGTCACTCTGCAAAAGGTGTCACAATTTGTCAGGTGCTGAGAGATACTTGCTTGATGGAAATGTTGGCCCTATTGTGAATCAATCCTAACAGCTTCTCACAGCAAGGTTGTAAGACAATGGGGTGAATTTACTATGCAGGCAGGCAAAGCGGCTTCTATTGTGTGTGAAAACACAAATAATAGGAGGATAAATGCAAACCAGTGAGAATGTCTTAGCGTTAGGCGGTCGCAGGCACAACAGTGCGCGTCAGCGTCTGACTCGAACGACGGAGGTGTACGAACAAGGCGGTGGTGGGAACGAGCAGGTATGCCTGATGAGGCTGAGCTGTGCGTGCGTGCAAAAACACGAGGAAGACTTCAAAGACATTTTGCGAAGGGCCTGCTCAAATAAAGCAGCAATGGGAAAACACGTGATTGTTCCTCAAGACAGTGACCTCTCGTTCTAAATTAAGAGAAAACTGGGCGTGAGGTAATGCTTGTGAAGGCATGGCTACATGCACATTTGCTAGTAATTCCAGTCTTCTGTAATGGAGAAGCGTGGCTGAAAAATTCCCAGTGGAACATTTTTTTTTTTTTTTTTTTTTTTTTTTTAGAATTTTGACATAATATTTTCCAACTGAGATCTTCTGGGGAAGATGCTGATTTTGTTTTCAAAAAAATAGATGAGCAACACATTAATGTATTCATCTTAACTGCATATATAGAATAGTTGATATTATAATTCCTTGGAATTTCTTCATGCTGAGTAATTTTTCACTCTGATTTAGAAGACAAAAGTTATTTTGTTTTTATTGGGAACATGAGAATTTCCCAAAGAATGGAAATGCTGAGTTCTGGCAAGCCAAAGTTGTTATTTGGTAGAATCTGTGAAAGTATCTTGGTCATGATTAATTTTCTATGATAGAAATGTGTTGTAATAACCATGTTTAGTCTTAATCAGCCCTGTGATACTTAGCCTCTCCTAAAGGACCAGAGACTGAATGAACAAGGAAGATGAATTGTCCTCTGACTGCTAGCAGGAGCCTCTTGATGTCATGATTAAAGTATATTATCAGAGTAATATTGGGTAGTGGATGGCCATCCACATTTTTATAGCTAAACAGAGGGGTCATTCTCCAGGGATGTCTGAAAGCTGAATGTACATCAGGTGTGTGGTTAATGGTGGTGGTGGTATTTTTTTCCTTTCCTCTGCTTTCTGAGACTATTCTGTGCCCCGGAGTCTGCCCCTGCAGCTACTGGCAGAATGCACCTGATTTAATAAAAACCCAAGTAGTCACTTATTGGACACTAACTCTTGTCTTACAGAGAATGAAAGCAATCTCTGATGTTAGGGCTGAAAAGGCTTCTGCCCTCAGGAAGTGTTGACCTGCTCTTTAGCCCTTTCTGCTGCTTCTTTTTGACCACGGAGCAGTCAAATCAGCATTTACCCTCTCTCAGGGAGCGGTATCAGGGTGGTGGATCTTGGCTGGATGGCGGTCTCTCCCATGGTGCTCTGGTCGCTGGGTTAGCACCACGGTGTGCTCGGGTCAACATGGCAAGAGTTTTGTAGAAGTCAAATTTCTGTGAGATTTGGATCTCAGGACTGAGGAGCTCCTATCCAACTAATCTGGGCAGTGGAGAAAGAGAGCACCAGTGTATTTTTAATGGCTCCATGTGGATGGTTGATGACTGTCTTCTGTTCCAGGCTGAATGGTGTTGTTAACTACAACCCAAAAAGGAATATAAATGACAGGCAAAATAGCAAGACAGTGTTTGTTATAATGAATTATGTCTTGGCAATGGATTGATGACTTGTCAGTCAAAGAACAGTGTTTGCTTGTACTGGTTTTGCTGTTCCCGACATCTGACTCCCCCAGGATTTAAGAACTTTCTTGGGAAGAGACAATGTGAGTGCACAGTTCTTGCCATTAAGACTAATGCATTTCCTTCTAATGGTTCTGCTGTGATGAATCAGTCTCTGTGTGCACGCCTTGATGGTGGGTGTCACTTCTTACTTGCTTTGGAAGAATTGTGAGTACTGATATGTGTGAAGAAGTCAATAGGAGGGGAGGAATTATTCTTGAAGGATAATTTTGGGCTGGGGAGGCTACCTTCCCTTGATGTCCTCAACAGCCATTAGCAAGTGAAAGAGTCTTCTCCAGAGGACCATTTTGCCAGCCTAATTCAGGCTCTGGCTCCAAATTGTCCTCTGGAAGAGCCCATCTTTATCGACTGCAGACACTCTGTGGAGAGCAGTCTTACAAATCTAAAATTAATTTTTATGTAGACCCTTCCTACAAATAGGATGAATAGATGTATGTGCTTGTTAGTGTTTTACAAATGTTTCCAAATTAAAAAAAAAAAAAAAAAAAGGCAAAACATGGGAACAACTTCTGTAAAAAGCATGTTTCTTTTTTCAGGGGGAGGCTTTTGGGGATTTTTTTTTTTTTTTTTTTTTTTTTTTTGGCAAGAGATAAATCTAGTTTGAAGTGGAGGTGGTGACTTGTTTTAGTGGATACTGGCAAGTATGTCAGTTTTAAAAAGGGCTGCAGTAGCTCTACAGCCAAATAGAGATGTTACCATTTTGCCTGCTGTGAACGGTTGAACGGTATCTTTAAAAGGAATTCCTTTGCCAGCTGCAAGGGCAGCTGGGAGGCAGTTGTCTTGTGATTCAGTCCCAAAGCAGGACACGAAAGTAAATCTCTTGCCCTTTTTCCATGGAATCTGGACACATTTGCCATGTTTTCCATGAACTATTATAAATTACCTGGAAAGTAAAATGCATGGATTACCTATGACTACGCTGGTCTCTGAGGATTGTCCCTTAATGGTTCATAGCCAGACCTGGCTGCTGAAAGGAACATGTATTAGGAGTGGGGGGGCTGGTGCCTCTGTGGAGGTCCTGGTCTTATTCCACGGGCAAGCCCCCTTCTTTGATGAGCTTTGCTCTTAGCTTAACTCTTACTGCTACCCTAACTCATTCAACTTGCCATAATGGCATAACCCAAACCTGCGGGGGGAGGAATGGGGACAAATCATCTTTATCTTTAATATGCGACACCTCCAATTGTTGATGATGTGCTGAATGGTACCTGGGTGGCTGATATTTGACGTCTTTGTTCTTTTTCCTTTTTTTCCTCCTTTGATTTGTTGGAAGCTTGAAAAAGTACAGATGAAATGAAAAAAGATTAGGGAAGGGTAATGTAAATCACTTCAGGCATTCAAGTGTATTTGTGATTATTTTGCAGGAAGACAGATGATAGACTGTGGCAGTTTGAGTAGAAGAAAATATGATGAAATAAGTGAGCTCAGGGGCTTTTCCTTTACTTGCCATACATGATTGTTTTGTATGTATTTAATAGGGACTTCACTGCTGCAGTAAATAATTGAAGGGAAATGTTTAGTAAGATCCAAAGAAGGATTAGGCTTTTATAGGAAAATGAATCACATTTGTAGCAAGTCTGACTACTAAGTACCCACAATGTCACCAGAGTTGCCAATGCTTTCTTGCTTCAGGGGGTGACAGGAGGACCTGCAGGGGCTGGGAGAGGATTCTCTCCATGCAGTACAACTTCCCATCTTTCACTGGACACATGCCACTGCTTGTGTTTCTGGCTGCCTTCCTTTAAAATACCAGGTATTTGTGCGATATTGAAAAGAGCTCTTGAACTCACAGGCCAGTGATTTGATCAGGCGTGACAGCCGCTAGGGACCTAAAAAAATAACGAAGAAGCTAATTCTGTTCTCCTATCTAAAATTCTAATCTTGTTTGTGACGTCATAATTGGTTGCCATAGGGACAATTATGGTGTCATAAAAAGAGGATTAATGATGAGTTTAAGTGAGGAATAAGCAGCTGGAACAGAAGAACTTTTTAATAACTCCTGCCTCCTCTGAAAGCTACCGTTTCGTGCATAAAAATATAGCTCCAAATAAAGACTGATGGGCTAGAAGAAATCCAGTAAATATGCACTGAAGGAACAGTTGTGCATCAAAAAGGATATTGCTCTAAGCTTCTGGGGTCTATCAGGATGCTGTGGTGTAAAGGAAATCTCATTTATATAGAGAGATGTCAGAATGAGCAACAGTTCTCCTGTCTCATGTGGACTTTTCCAGGTGTGAAGCCACAATTTTTCCTTCCATGAATCTTTTTGTTGTGTTTTTTTAAGCATGGAAAACTATGTGAAAATAGAGTTAAAATTCCCCTGTAGCTGGTTTAGAAAATAAATATGGGAAACATGATGATAGTGATATGTAAAAGGTAAATGAATTTTGGAAGAACTTAACTGCTTCCTTTTTGAGGGCACTTCAAATCTTAGTGGCTTGTCTGTTTGGAATTGGTTGTATTGGGAAAATCAGGATTCCTGGAGCTAAAATATTCCAGGATATGTCATCTGATGCTTACCTTTTGCCTGTGCTATAAGAGCTAGGAGGGCTATTTAGCAGGGAGCAAACTAAATTAGGCAAACAGGGTTCTCGTGTCCAAGCTGATGGGATCTGAACTACTGTATTAAATGGTCAGTTCATACAATTTTTGCATGCTGCTGATTGTATGCAGTTTGTAAAGCAAAATTTTGAAAAATGCTGGATTACTTCTGCAGCATTAATATCTGTGCTGGCTGCTTTGCGCTCTCAGGCATTCTTGCTCCCTCCGAGCCAGTCAGGCTCTGCTCGGCTTGACTGTTCTTGCTGCTGTTTACTGCTCTGACCTGAACGACTCCAGCAGTAATGTATTAGCAGAAGGGCCATCGACAAGAATTATTAATACATAACAGGGGACAGAAAGTAGTGTGAATAGCTGCAGGTAGTGCTGGGGATGGACTCACTGGCAAGAAACTGCCTGAGGGTTTGTGGGTGTCAGTGCTTTTGTTTTGTGTCTTGCTTTTGTGACATTTGCTTAACTCATTTTGTCTCCCTCCTCACTCTTCTTGGTGCTTCTTTTATGAGCTAGAGAGGAACATGTGTTTCTGCCCACAGGGGAGCAGAAACACAGGGCTCCTGATATTTTTGGGGGAATCCAGCTGTCTTGCTCATTGCCATGATGGTGCTTGCTGTGACTTTCGAAGAGGTGTGAGAACAGTACCGTCTGGTTATTGCTGATGAGCATTCGAGCACAGCCACTCTTGCACCCACTGTCATGGTGCGTGGGAATCCTTACCATAGTGCACTGGCTTGCAGACAGTGACCTGTACGCCAGGTATCCCGGTGATGCTGTGTTGGGGTCACCCTCTGCTTTGGGGTGCTGGTGGCAGCTGAGGTTGGGTCTCTGTGGCCCCATCCCTGCTCTTGGCTCCTGTGTGCTGAGCACAAACCTCTCTCTGAAGTGTTTTCTGGGAAGAATGACAAATTCTGGGGACTTCTAAAGTGTTTTTCAAAACTCTGTACAGAAATAAATTAATCCCTGCAGCACCGCTGGGATGGCAGAGGGCAAGCTGTTCTCTTACTGCAGGAGATGAAATTCAGGAATAAAGGCTAAATTATTAATTTTCCAAAAGTTTTCTGGTGATGTAAATAGTTCTTTTGGGTACCTGTTAGGGGGCACAGATGAGCTTGGGGCATCTAAGAGATTTTCTTTGTTGCTTTTTGGCCAAACTGAGGATCTTTCCAGTGTTATCAAGGATTTCAGTGGGTGTAGAGCAGGTAGGTTTGAATGCTCTTTCACTGACCGCTGCCTTCCTAGTACAGTTTTTCAGCTGTCTTTTTTTTCTCCCAAAGCCCTTGACCTTCATTCCTCCCAGTTGAAGCAGCCCTGTCTACAGCATTTTGCCTCAATCTGCCCTTGTGCCCCCAGGCAAAGGATCTGCTTGCCAGGGATCCTACCCTGCTGTTGTGCAGTGCTTTGGGAAGAGCAGCTTAAAGTACCATGAACTGTGTTCCAGCTAGTCCTGCCCTCTAAGGTAGGTATTTTACAAAGTAGGAACACTGCTCTGAGCTGTGCAGGCAGGTTGGGGAGCTCTGTGCTCCCAAGTCCAAGAGCAGTAAGTGGAGGGCAGGGTGGCATGCCAAGCCCAGAGCAAGGCGGATGGCTGGTGCCAGCACAGACTGCTACAACCCCGGCTTCGGCAGGGAGCTAAAACCCTCTGCTGCTTAGACCTGCATGGTTCTCTTCAGAAATAGATGATCTAGTTGAGTCTCTCACCAGGTCGTGATAGTAATTCCTTGGGGAATAGCTACGAGGGCACTCGTATCGTTATCGGCTCCTCCAAATTGAGGAGGTGTGCCCACCATTGGGTGTGCAACTTCGGTTAACTTGAGATTGTGATGCCCAAGGAACTACTTCATTATTTTTTTCAATCTATGCTTATCCAGTGGTCTGCAAGCTCTTCCCTACCTGTACGGAGGTGTGGGGCTGTGACTGCCCTGGGAGCACCTCAGCTCAGTGCCAGGCTTCCCTGAGGTTTGTGCCAGGGACCTGGTTCTGCCTGTGCAGCAGTGTCTGCTCATGAGGACCTGCTGGAAGCTCCGAGGGTGTATCTGGGAGCAAGCTCTGTCCTGGCTTCTTCTCAGATGCAGTTTTTCCCCTTAAACCCGATGTGGTTTAGAGACCTTGCCCTTGTGAAATCAGAGGGATTTTGTTTGCTTTCAACAGGCTGCATCACGTTCCTCCCTTCTTGGTTACAGCAAAGCCAAGGTGTAAAGCTGGAAGGAAAAGTGTCCTGGTGAGAGCAGGAGGGGATGGATGGTGTGTTGTCCTGGTGGCACGATTCAACTGGGTTTGCTCCTTTGCCAACTGGCAGATGTATTAAGCAGACTCTTGCTAATGTTGTGGGTTAAGGAGGCAGCGTGTTAGTATTCCTGAGGTAAAGAGTGTCGACTGGTCTGATACGTATCACTTTCTACACCTTAAGTGTAACTGCTGTGTGTGTAAATCACTGGATAAGCTTATCTCAGTTGCGGCTTGGCGACGTGTGCCTGTCTGTGTGTGACACGCGGTCAGTGAGAGGGCACGGGTACGTGCCTCTGAGCTGGGCAGGAGAACATTATTCATGAGTGATCACACGCAGCTGACAAACTGTGGAGGCATATGATACATTGGACCTTTTGGCTACCTCATACCGGAGAAAAACTGAGCCTGGCTCTCCACTGAGCGCTTGCTGTGCTGCTGGGGCTGGTGATAGAGCTGTCCCTTGTGACAGGAGAGCTTACGATGCACCTCCACTGTGGGTGAGGAGCAGGATAAGGCCATTGCTCCTTTCAAACGGGGCGTGAAACATGTTTGTAGGCTAGCACAACTTTTCTCAAAGTCACCTTGCCTGTGCAGAGCTCAGATGCTGCAAGGACGGGCACCGGCAGCGCTTTCTGCCTCCAGGCAGAGGATTTTTTAGACACAGGTCCTGCCTGCTTGGCCTGCAAATGTGTCCGCTGGAAGTGCGGGTCTTTGTGGTCTCACAAGAAATTAAACACAGACTGAACTCAAAAACATGTGGGTGCAGTGGGTCTGGGTGCGAACACCTGCCAGAACACAGAGGAAGTGCATGAAGCAAGGGGAATTTTTCTGTCTGTTGATATCTAGGTAAGAATCGTGAACAAGAATGCTTCATTATATGTGTTTATATGGGTGTCTCGAGGTCCCTGCACCCTGCTTTCCAAAACATGGCCATAAGCCAAGCCTGTTTTGCCTTCTGTTGCTTACAATCAATTTCCAGTCCCTATGTCAAAATCTCTCCCCTCTTCTCCCCCAGTCTCTTATCTGCTTTTCATCCTATTTAATCAGAAGATGATTTAAAAAATCCACCCAAATCTAGTGAATAATGTCTTAAAGTCTAGATTGTAAGTTTATATTTGTTTCACTTTAGTTGGGACTGATGTCTATTGCCATTTGTAAGTTACCCAGAAGCCTGTGTGTAGGAGATACTAGTTTGCTCCCAAGCAGGTGTTTTGGGTTTGTGTGGTGGAGTTTTGGTAGCAGGGGAGGGGCTGCAGGGGTATCTCCTGAGAGAAGCTGCTAGAAGCTTCCACGGCTCCAAGCCGGACCCGCTGCTGGCCCAGGCCAAGCCCCTCAGCGATGGTGGTAGCGCCTCTGGGAGAGCAGATTTCGGAAGGGGAACCTGCAGTGAGTAGGGGGAGTGGAATGTGAGAGGAACCCCTCTGCAGATCCCGAGGTCAGTGAGGAAGGAGGGGAGGAGGTGTGCCGGAGGAGGTTTTGATGCCCCCGCAGCCCGTGGTGAGGCGGCAGGCTGTCCCCCCCAGCCCACGGAGGGGAGCGGGGGAGCGGATGCCCACCTGCAGCCCGGGGAGAGAGGAGCCCATGCCAGAGCAAGGGGTGGATGCCCCCCAAGATGGCCGCCGCTCCACGGGGAAGCCCGCGCTGGAGCAGGCTGGGACTGGAGGACTGCGGCCTGCGGAAAGGACCCACGCTGGGGCAGTTCATGGAGAGCTGTCTCCTGTGGGAGGGACCCCACGGTGGAGCAGGGGACGAGTGAGGAGTCCTCCCCCTGAGGAGGAAGGAGCGGCAGAGACAACGTGTGAGGAACTGATCCCAACTCCCATTCCCCGTCCCCCTGCGCCGCTGGTGGGGAGGTAGAGAACATCAGGAGTAAAGTTAAGCCCAGGAAGAAGGGAGGGGTGGGGGGAAGGCGTTTTAAGATTTGGTTTTACTTCTCATTACCCTTGTTTTGATTTGATTGCTAGTAAATTAAATTGATTTTGTTTTTTCCCCAAGTTGAGTCTGGTTTTGCCCATGACCGTAAGTGGTGAGTGATCCCTCCCTGTCCTTGTCTCAACCCACGAGCATTTCTCTATATTTTCTCCTCCCCACCCCACTGGGGGAGAGGAGTGAGCAAGTGGCCTCATGGTGCTTTGTTGCCAGTTGGGCTTAAACCTCTGACAGTGGGCAAAGACCTTGTTTTGGTTTTATTAGTGATCTCCACAGCAAGGTGAAGGCCAGGCTCTGAGGCTAACCTGGAGATCTTTCAAAGAAAGCTAAAGGTAAGCAATGTCCCAGATCCCATTAATGTCAATAAGATCTGCTCCCCAGCTTCTTGGATTCTTCTGGAAAATTGCTGCAGATGACTTAACTGGATCCACCTGACAGGAGTCTTCCCTGGGTCAGGGTTGTGTGGCTCTAACAGGGATGTTGATGCTGCCCTTGCTGTTTGAACTGGGGACTTCCTATGGGTGAAGCAGTAGCAGTTCATATCTGACCTAAATTTGGGCCTCCCTTTTCAGGGTTCCCCTTTTTAGATACTTTAGCAGTATTAAGTAATAAATTCCACTGCAAGTTATGTGTAAATGGGAAATTATTTCTGGATTGTTATTTCATTTCTGAAGTGGTGCTGTTCAGTTTTATCATGAGGATTTTGATGAAGCTAAATGAGAAAAAGAAACCCCTCTAGCAAAATGTCTCTTGTACGGAGCCCCCTTTTCATCTGAATCTGGGAACATGAAAGTGCAAATCTGTCTCTTGCTGAAAAATTTCATTTCTGTTCTAATTTGTAATAGGTCTCTGGGTGCTGAAACAATTTTCCTTTCTCTGCAGATTTATCCTGAGCATTTCTCAATGGTCTGGAACTGAATGGATGTTTAAAGCACATTTTGCTTTCTCCTTTCTTTCCCCTTACACGTAGTACAAGGATATGGTTAAACCAGTTGCTGACCAAAATGAGCTGTGGAGATCAAAGTGTTAAATGTGAGTCAGACTATCTTGCATTAGAGGGTGAGTCAGCTTTGGTTTTAAAAAAAGACATTTTAAAGAAGCTGTTTGGAAAAAATGCTGAATGGAAATATTTCAGAAGAGTCTCTCAATCTCTGAGAGAAGATGGGGATTTATTTATCTCCATGCAGAAATGATAGCAAGTGTTAAAAGTAGTAGTAATGATGAGATCACTCTAAATTGAAGGTGCTTCTTTGGGAGTGTCATGCCCAATGTCCTAGGTTGATCACTTATAGCAGAGGCAGCAGTTATTCAAGGTGAAGTTACTCAAGGTGAAGGTCAGTGATGCAAGTCCAGGTTAGTGAGTCCCTTGATTTACTAGGCACAGGTGCCAGAAAAATGTGGGTGATGGGATGTCCCAGGAAGGAGAAAGACCAAATTGCTACCTGACTGAGCTGGCTTAGTGGTCTTTGGAGCTGAGCTTGAGAGTTGAGACTGTGGAGGCTTGCTATTGCCCCTCGGGTGGCGAAGCCTGGGCGAGCTGCAGAAGGTGGGATGCTGTGACCACCTCGTGGGGAGGAGACTTCTTTTTGTGTGCACTGAAGCTCAGCCATTTTGGTAGGTTAGTAGGTGTTAAGGGGAAGTGTGTGTTTAGGGAGTGGAAAGATTAAAGAGTTGGCAGACTTCCATGAAAGGCTTTTCCTCTCCAGATTTGTTATACCTGCTTCCCATATTTCACAGCATTACCTTTTTGGAAAAAGGATGATCAGCCCAAAGGGATAATCCTCAGCTGTAAAGCTGGAAAACACCAGCAGAGAAGAGCTCATGATGTGTCACACAAAATAGCAAATGAAACAGCTAAACAGCCATCCAAATTCCCGATAGAAAGAACATACTGACAAAGAGCAGAAGAGTTGCCATTAGCATGGGATGGACTATTGCTATGCACTGTAAATTAAGTAAATTTATTCCTGAATCCACTCTGACTTTGTGTGGCTGTAAGCAAAGCTTCTAATGTTTCTCAGACGAGTATAGTAGCTTCTTCCTACTCATGTAAAGATGTACCAGCAAACTGTGGTAGTGTATTATTATTATACTTTATTACAAAGGTAAGTGTTATGTGCTTTGCCTGACATTGTTACTCATTATGGAAGGCTACAACACTTAGAGCTTTTAGCAATGCCACAGTGGTTGTTACCTGTTTGAGGCGAAGGCAAGGGATTCTTTATTTCCTATTCTAACTCTTGATGTTCATGGTCCCTGGATTTAAAGTAAGATTTCAGGAAGATCTGGAAATTGTATGGGTTTTGCTTGCTCTGTTTTTACTTCTTGTCCTGACGTTCAAACATTGTCAGGTCCTCCATGGAAAAAAATAAGCCAAGGAGGTTGGTTTTTTGGTTTTGTGGGTTTTTTTGTGTTTGTTTTTTTTTTTCCTTTTATAAGTCACTACTCATGTTTTGGCCTAAATATAACAAATGGGAAGTGAAGCCTACTGATATGATAGCGGTTCCAGTGACATCTCAGGAACCACCCCTTTCCCCCCTCCACCTTTTTCCCACTTCAGTACCCTGGGGCAGTCACAGGCCACTCAAGCCTCCCTGGGTCTACTGCTTCCCCACCGTTGTGCCCGGAAGCTCCTGCAGTTGGCAAGAAAGACGGGCACCGCTTGCTGTGGGCAGGAGCTGGCAGAACTTCTAAAGGATGTGGGACCGGTGGAAAGACAAGCACCCTTGGAATACGCGGAGGTTGGAAACTTTTATATACGCTTGTGTCTATGTATCTATGTGGTCCAAGTTGTTATGTGTATATATCTGTGGACCATCTACATGGTCCAAGTTGTTGTAATGTATGTGTCAGCATGTCCGTATGTGTACAATAACAGAGCTTATGTAGTAGAGAAACAAAGATGCTGTTTAAGGTTAAAGCATTCACCCTGTTGGTTTTTGTCATGGCAATTTGAGTGAGGCGCTGAAGAGGAATTTTCTCTTTAAATGTCACCAAGGACTAAGTGGCTTTAGATGTATGGTGTGGAACACTAGAAGTGCTGGGGTGTGACGGAGGACTTTTCAGACTCTGAATAATGTTACGCTTTTAATAACCTCTTGTGAATTTATGCCTTGAAGTGCAAAAATTTTAGAGGGGTTTTGTCAAGGGTGAGAAAACTCAAATTTGATCTGCCCTGAGAATGAAGTTTGCTTAATGCTTCTGATCTCTGCAGTTCTCATTCCCCCTGCAGTCAGGGTGTGATGTTCTGAACGTGGCACGCGCTCTCTGCTGCCAACCCCCTGGCAGTAGGCACAGAAAGCTGGGCTACCTTCAGATTGCCACTGCACTGAAGCAACCTTTCCCTCTATGTTTGCACCTTTGGTTACCTGAGTGGATAGATCGAGCACTCGGGTATGATGGTTATTCCCCACTTGGTTTCCACCAGTGGGTGGAATTCTTATGGATTCCCTAGAGCTGGCTTTCCTGTTCTCCTCCTTCTTTTGTGGAAATGAACCTCGTTTTGAGAGGCCCCAAATTAGTAGTTGCAGAACCCCTAGATTATTTTTTTTTTAACTCCTCATGGTCAAGATGTTTTTCACTGTGAATGCAGACAAATCACAGTGGTTTGGAAGACAGGGTGATGAGTTTGCAACAGAGGGTATTAAATACAGAATAATTTGGGACAAGGGAACCTCAATTTTTAATTCCTAACTTTCACTAATATTCATTATATTGAGTCATAATATTGGGTGTAGCTCTTCGTAAATGTTATTTAGTTGATAACTTGATGGTCTTTCACCTGCTCACTTGGAAGATGCAGCCCTGCAGGTTTGACCTGCTCTTTTGTTGCCTGAGGGCCCACTCACAGGCATGAATTGAACATCACGAGCCCCCTTCTGCCCTGTTGTCTCAGCTATTAAGCTCTCATGCTGTGCAGTGGTTTTTTAACCCATCAGCTCACTAGTTCCCACTTCTTTTATTCTACCTCTTAAATTTCTTTGAACAAGTCTTTATCCAAGTCCTTTCCTGTCTGTCTCAGCAGCATCCCCCACTGAAAACAAAGATTGACTCAGTATTAAAGCCTATAGGACTAATTTATTCAGTTTTGTGCTCATATCATGTCTGATTTGGTATCCATTAGAACAGACAGATTCCTGCTGTCACTGCACTGAGCTCCACTGCCCAGCTGTGATTTTGAAGCATATTTCTTTGATTTTTGAATAGGTTTGGGCGACTGTACGAGCAGCTGTAGCTGTGGTCCAAGGCTCTGCACCTTACTCATGTGTCTCTTATACTTATATCGTGGTTTAAGACCAGCCAGCAACTAGGCACCACGCAGCCGCTTGCTCACTCCCCACTCACCCACCCAGTGGGTTAGGGAGGAGAATTGGGGCGGGGGGGAAGTAAAACTCGTGGATTGAGGTAAGAATGATTTAATAGCTAAAGTAAAATGAAATGTAATAATAACAACAATAATAATCAAATATAATAATATTCATTGTAATGAAAAGGAATATAATAAAATTTTAAAAAGAAAAAAAAAAAACAAGACAAGTGATACACAATGCAATTGCTCACCACCTGCTGACCGATGCCTGAGCAGTGATCCACCCCTTCTGGCCAACTCCCCCCAGTTTATATACTAAGCATGACGTTCTATGGTATGGAATATCCCTTTGGCTAGTTTGGGTCAGCTGTCCTGGCCATGTTCCCTCCCAGCTTCTTGTATACCTGCTTGTTGGCAAAGCATGGGAAACTGAAAAATCCTTAACTTAGGATAAGCACTACTTAGCAACAAGTAAAACATCAGTGTGTTATCAACACTATTCTCATACTAAATCCAAAACACACTGTACCAGCTACTGAAATGAAAACTAACTCTATCCCAGTTGAGACCAAGACAACTTATTTCTCAAGTTTTATTGATTTTATTTTTCTTTTCCTTTTTTGGACACTTATGACAAGAGATGGCAGTGTAGAACCTAAAGTGGTATTATGTTTTATTTTAATTTCACCGAATGTAGCATTTCTCTAAGTTGAAGTGATTTGCCTAGCTAAATATATAAGCATTCAGTGTTTGTTGGATTTTTAAAGTTGGGGAAGATCTAATACCATCTAGCAGGAAATCAAATTTTATATAACTGAATATAATACAGAAAATATTGGTTTGGGTCTTTCTCAGAGTATTAAAAAAAAAAGGCCATTTCTTGGTTATGACGCAGGAACCATAAAATTTAGCCTTCTATGGCATTAGCTGTGAATTTTATTTTCAAAATTTAATAGCTAGCTAGCAGTGAAGTTTTTGCTAGATCCTCTATGTGTACGGCCACCTTTCCCCCAGTTGTTGGTAGTGATAGAAAATAAGTGCATCTAGTGTTCAGATTTCTTGTTATGGTGCAAGATGAGGAAAATTTTGTTGGCTAGGTCTATATGCTTTTCTTCAAGTGTGCCTGGAACAGAAAACCTGTTTCCTTCATCCCAGAAAGTATGTATATTGGAAATACTTACTTGTCCTCTTCCTGTGAGTTATGTTATGGCAGGGCTGCTGATGGAAGTACTGGATGTTTCAGATGCAATGTGGTCCAGAGCAAGACCAATAAGGTGCGTTGCTGGTTTTGTTTTCTCCTTTGGCATCTGCTTGTGCTCCCCTCGGCTCTATGAGGAGCTGCAGTAGGTGGGGACTGACAGAGTGACAGAGCACCCTAGAAGGTGAAAATTGATGCGTTTTGTGTTTTGGCAGGGGGGGAAGAGGAAAGGTGTGTTGTATAGCACACTGTATTGATTGCTCTGGGAGGTGATTGTGTGTTTTGGCTGTCTGTGTCTCTGATCCGGCTCTATAGCTGAACCTGAAGACAGAACTGAGGCGAGGGAATGGATGTGTCACCTATTCTGACTTTAAATAGTGATGACGATGATAGTAGCTTTCTTGGAAATAATGCATATGGGGATGGGAGGTTGAAATGCTGCTAGACACATCAACTAGCTGATTTTGAAGCTGTTGTGTACTTAACCCTCCTGCCCCCAAACATACAACTCCTCCCTCCTCTCTGAATCCCAGATCTCCAGCTCTATTTCAGGACTTGATTGATCACAAACTTCCTGAAATAAGGGAGAAGGCTCAAGGAGGATGTTAAATTTGGATATTCAAAGATGTTAATTGCAATAGAACCAATTTCCTGATGAGAGCTCTTCTCCACAGAGAAGTCATCTCATCATTGTAGAAACACCACCATAATTAACAGGAGCTGAAGCACTTATTGGCAGCTCATCACAGAGGCCTAGGTTAGTGTGTGTCCGGATGTTGGTATCTCCTTCTCTTGCAAGAATGATATCTTCAGGCTTAAAGATGAGGTGTCGTGGATTTGCTGCTGCTTCTCTGTTATTGCTGATGTCTTAACTGTTCTCTGAATAGTGAATGTGTGGTTCTTCTGTCCAGTTATCAGGACCTGTAATTAAAGAGATTAAGCATCTCTTTGAGCAAAGTAATCCAGCAATTTTCCAGAGTGTGAAATATGCAACCCAATAAAAAAACCTGAAGAAGTGAAGAGGGCAACCTTTCTCCTACGTGTCTTCTCCCTAGCTGTTTCCCTCTGGTGTTTTATGGGCAAGTCTTATGCTGCACATTTGGACACAGAGAAGATAAATGCTGCGTGCCTGCCACTGAGGAACAAATGAATCCAACTCCTGTTATCCAGAAAGCAGACTAGTGCAGGGCAAATCAGAAACCCGTTCAACTGGAGAAGGTGTTTGGAAGGGTTGCAGTGCAATTAATGAAGTCTCTTTCATCCGAGATGGATCACAGTTCAAATTCTCTCCTAGGTCTCCAGCAGGGTCACTTGCTTATGCACATCACAAATTGGTTAGACCTGGAAGTCTTTGTTCAAGAAAGAGTTTAATATTGGAGTAGAAGTGGTGCACATCAAATACAGCTGTACAGATCAGGGAAACAGCAAAAACCCGTTTGCACAGAAGGTGAAGCCATTTGCCTCACTCTAGGTGTTTCCAGCATTTTGCCAGTGGTTATGGAATGAAGATGTACAAAAGTATGCTTCAGAAGTGAACACTGTCTCTTAATCAGTACAAAAGTGTGTGACAGAAGATGATTTTAAGAGTGACTACATTTGGTACAAAGGATGCAGATTCCCTCTCTAAATCTGATCTGTGTGCTCCTCCTGCTTCAACCTTCTCCTCAGCCATTTTCCCTAGTCTCACCTGACGCTCTCAGAATTGGAAGTCTGTCCCTGTTCCTACCTAAGCGACCCACAGCTCAGCAGGCTCTTTGCCTCTTCAGTCCCTTTCTGATCCAGGCAGAGAACTCTCCCTACACGTATCCCTGAATGTCAGGAATGTGTTTTCTGCTCCCGCCTTGTCCTTTTCCTGCATGCACATCGCACTCCTCCTCACCTGTTGCTGGTCATAGAAAAGCAGGAACAAAAGCAAGCATGAGTGTGTGTGCAGAGCCCTGTACAGCAGCAGAGAAGTTAATCTGAGCAAATCCCCAGCTTTGGCAAAAGTCTGTTTTCCCCTTCAGTGCCAGTGTTTCTTTGCAGCTCATGGTCCTTCTACTGCTGGTGCAGCCGATGGGACCCAGGGGCTGGAAGGACTTTTTTCTTGTCTTGCCTCAACCTCCTGT
The DNA here is from genome assembly GCF_964188355.1 of Buteo buteo. Classification (NCBI taxonomy): domain Eukaryota; kingdom Metazoa; phylum Chordata; class Aves; order Accipitriformes; family Accipitridae; genus Buteo; species Buteo buteo. The sequence continues at coordinate 9,306,086 of NC_134189.1, forward strand.
TATGCGTACAGTGACCATCCAAGCACCACCGCCTACAGAGCATCCATAGTCTGGTGGGAAATTAGGGTACCTGCTGGTCCTAAAACCTGATGGGAAGCTTTTGTTGCCTGAAACCTCGTAAAGCAGGGCTAAATAGTGATATACAAATCCCTCTTCTTGCATGGGACAAAGCTTTGCCCTGCTAAGGAGCCCATAGGTTCCAAAACCAGTCCATAGCACACCATGACTGTGGTCTGCATGCAGCCTATGGTCAGACCCAGATCTCCTATGTGGCATGTACACTTAGCTGCAGCACAGCGCTGTGGCCTCTCCCCACCATATGCCTGGGCATGGCTGGTCTTCCGTATGTGACAAGCCTCAACTTTGCTGAAAGCTGTGCTGGGAGAAGAAAAGATCTGTACTCCTACCCCAGACCTGTTTGTCCTGGTGTCTACAGGCACCAGCTCACAAGGAGCTGCCTGAGAGAACCCAGGAGCATAAGTAAAGGTTGAGCTCATTTGGGTGGGTGTTGACTGGCTCTGTCATCTCAGGATGGGGGAGTGCAAGAACTGTAGGAGGAAAGTTGGATGAGGGAGGGTGGTTGGGGAAGGATTTTACATATGTGCAGGAGTATGTGGCTTAATCCATTGAGTGTGTTGGAGGTGAGGAACTAGAAAAAGAGAAGTTATCTTAATAAGTCTGAGTCACTGAGGGAGTGGGGGTGGTGGCAGAGAAGCCTTAGCGCAGCAGGGATTCATAAACTGAGGAGGACCCTGTGAAAATTTTGCATGGGCTGAGCTGTGGAGGGGAAAGCAATGAAAACCGCTGTGCCAAGCTCTCACGAAGAAGCCCTCAAGCTCTTTGCGATGCCCACCTATTTCATTACGGTGCTTACCTCGTGAAGTTTATGAAAATAGAGTGTGCAAACCTTTTGAGTGACTGGAAGTCTAATTTCAAATAAATGGCAAATGATTAATGCTTACTGAATAAATCTTGCACAATTTTCCCCTCGGCCCGTGGTTACCTCTTTCTAGTTCAGATACAAACTCAGAGGAAGCTCGATTGTTTTAACTGAGTTTCTTTTTAAGCTTGTTCAGCTATGAATCTCTGAGCAAAACTGGAGGTGGGAGGCTCATGGGGATTGAAGCACAAGAGATAACCCCCACAATGTTTTACTGCTGATTTGTGCACTCTGTCAGCCTGGAATATACATTATAAAAAAGTGGCTAGCAAAGCCACTTGGGATTCCTCTGTGCACCTCTTCAAAAAAGCAGCCCTCACGGAGAAATGGAAAAAGCAAAGTAGAAGGGGGAGAGGAAACTTAGGTTGAATTTGAAAATTGCTTCCCTGAAGAAAGAGGACCATGTTTATCAAAGAAAAGAGAGTTCTGACAGAGGACAGGTTCATTTAAAGTAGGAATTTGCAGCATCTTCATCCAGAATATAAATGAACCTTAGCTGAACTTTACTTAATGTTACTTTATTCACTTGTCTCTTCTTTCTATTTGTGAGCCTGACCACACATGCATAAATATTCCCAGAGAGGACTGCTTGAGTGCTGTTTCCAACCCTCCTGGGAGTGAGAAGTAGCAGGAATGTCAAGAGGGTCCAGATCCTAAGAGATTATAGTTTGGCAGAGTATGGATGAATGTGGGTAAAGTTTGCATTACTAGAGTTGGATATTTGAGTCTTCACCTGAATTATGCCTGAACTCTGAACTTAAAGGGCTGCTAATTTAAGAAGGTATGTTTCTAAGACAGTGGGGGGAAGCCTAGCTGCAGTCCTGCTAAATAGAGATGTAAGAGCATCCATGCGTGCTGGACAAGCAGGGGGACCTATGTGCAAAGTGCAGCAATAGGGCAACTAATTGTAAAACAAGCCGTAACAGCAGCTGCTTCTCTGGTGCTGACTTGCTGGAGCTGCTGGATTTTTCAGCTAAAGACAGGCCAGCCCAAGTCTCGAATTAACTAGAAATCAGGAGTCCAGTTACTTTCAGAGTTATGCCCATGTCCTCTGGAGGCAGGCTGAGCACTGCAAAGTCTTCCATGAGGACCATGATTCATATGCTAGTGAACAGCTGCTGAAGATCCCTGGGTATGCCTAAATGATTCTGAAACTGATGCCTCTGCTATGGTGTGAGGTGTTTTTGTTGTAGTGTGAATGAAGGATTACACAGTTATTTCAGTTTCAGGTAGATAGGATCCTGGTTTGCTCTCCTGATTCAGTGTTGCAGGCAGTGGGAATTCAGCCTCTTGAGATTCCTCTTCTGCCTGTTCTTTCCCATCTTGACACTATTAATTTTCTAGGTCTTTTCTTCCATGCAAATGAACGAGATAGGATCACTTTTTCTCTGGATGATATTTGTTGCACTAGAAAGTGTTAGGAGGGGAAGAACAGCTTCAGAATCTCTGCATTTAGCATATGTATATGCCTGCTGAGATGGAAAGCATGGTTAAACTGTTGCACGTGCACACAAAGCCAGACAGCTTTATTCTTTCACCCAGCATCTCTTGTCACTTCAGTTCTTTGTTTCTCTTTCAAGCAAGTACATGGGGGGAAAAAAAAAGGTGTCTCTGAGTGGGAGTTATCACCTTCTAAGGATTGGCTTAAGACCAGCTGAAACAAGGTTTGCTTGCGACCTACATAATTCTGGCCTAGATCTCTGGTCCATAGAAGGGAAAAAACCTGCTTCATGTTAAAAAGCTCTAGGCCGTTGCAGACATCTCGTCTTTTTGGTGTTTCTTATATGTTTAGCTTTCTTTGCTTTCCATTTTCAGCTTTCAGCTCTGAAACAACTTTTCAGGGCTGTCCCCACACAATTGGCATTAAAATTACACTGCTTAAGTGTAGTGAGGTAGGGCAAGGCTGATGTTGGGGACTGCAGGAGGTGGGAGGTGTCATGGGAAGTGATGGAAAGCTTTCACCTAAAATAATTGGGATTAGGTGTCTCTGTCACTGTAGCGTTTGGCTTTCAAGCTGTGTTATCCTACCTGTTGCTCTCTGTCTTAGCTCTGCTTCCTCTCCTATCTGCTGAATCCAGAGAATACAGAGGCCTAATGCACCCCTCTGCATCATGGTGGCTGCTTCTGCCAAATTCTGGATTTTTGTACTTGAAAAGTTCATAGGAACTGTGGAGAAGGGGAGAGAGGAGGAAAGGAGGGTTGTCAAACACATTCTTCTCTTTTTGATCTCTTTTTCAGGGAGGGAGGTTTAAAGGGAGGAGATGGACTGAGCAGCCCATAAAAGAGAGTACTGATGCCAGTTTATTTAACAAGCAAAACAGATAAAGATTAGGGTTCCTATGGCAACTGGCTACCAGCAGAAGCACCTCAAGGATTTGGGGAGGGGGGTGTGTGTGATGAAATGGCTCAGCACAAGGCTCCAACATTTTGGATTAAAAGACCTTTTCCCAGCTGCATCATCAACTCATTTGCTGAAGAACGACATTTGTGTGTAACCAGCCTCAAAGGCAGAGGACAAATTCTCCATGTTAGTTTAGTTAGGCCTTAAAGTCATGAGGCAGAGTATTTTACAGGTGGTCCTGAGTTATGTTCCCTCTCTGTGTGGTTTGAAGGAGAGGAATGGGAGATGGCAGATGATGAGGGGGAGATGGAGGGACCCTAGAAGCTGAGTGGCAGGTGCAGAAGGAGCATTAGTTAAGGCTTGTGGATATGATGTCTAGTTGTCACCCCTACTTTGGGAGGTCCTAGGAGCCACATTTCTCTCAGGTCTGAGGAAGCCTGGGGAGCAGCTTTCTTCTTTGGCCTTCAGACCATCCCATCACAAAGTCAGAGGGGATAAGTGTATATACAAGCTTGCTCTTTCAGCAGAAAACTTAAAATGTTAAGTTTTGGTTGGTTGGGGTTTTTTTGGTGTGGTTTTTTTTTTTTCTTTTTTTTTTTTTTTCCCCTCCTACAATGCTGTAGTAGCTCCAAGAGCCTGGGTGCTTGGTGCTTGTGTTTGTTCTCTGCTCAATGCCAGGCGTCTTGCTGAGAACAACATCTCTCACCAGGTATTGTGGGTTTTCCATTTGGAGTTAAAATGCCAAAGCATGTAGTCATTTCATTCTAGGAGTGAAAGGAGGCTGAAGGAGGTTAAGTACAGCTTTTGTTTAGATCAGCACAGCATGGAAAATAACCATCTTTGTGCAGCCTCAAGGCTCTGTATTGGAGGTCCTACTGAATGGCTCCCTGATCAACCCCAGCCCTGGGAGGTTGATTGAGTGATTTCCTTAATTGGATTTTGTTTGTTGATCTCACTTTCTTGGTGTGGTTTTTTTTTTTTTTTAATAACTCTTTGTAATCATGCCCTTCTGTCTACTGAAAAAAACCACATCTCATGCTGAGAAGGAATTGTACTTGTCCTTTGGCATCTGGTGGTTGGCGTAGCTTCCATCAGCTCACGTTACTGCTGAGCAGTGTTCCCTGCTCATCCTGGGGTATGCACACACAGACATGCACCAGATCGTTCTGGCAAGGGTGTGAAAGAGAGTCTGTCAATCAATCTGCTAGTGAAATCTGAAATTGGGCTGACTTTGGTATTCATGGAGTGAATAGCAAGTTGTGAGCTTGTCCCACCAGAAAGAGCTGTTGTTTGAGTTGCGTGATATAATGTGTGCCTGGTTTCATCAGCATTGGCTTTTCAGGGTTACACTATATAGTTCATCCCAGGTTAGGAAAACACATGGAGGATGAATGATGGGAGAAGACTGTATGTAGCTGGACTGAGTCATACGTGGAGCTTACAGACATGTAAATAGCACGGGGGATACAGGGGCTTTATTCCTGATCAGAAAAATTTATGTCCAAAATTTTGACAGGTCATAGCTGTTAATAAGAGGACCTATCCTACTATAGTTTAAAGTGGAGAGGGTGGATGGGGAATGAATGGGGAAGGGAAAAGAGTAGGAGATGGGAAACTTTCAGTAACATGATGAAGGGAGCATTTGAGCCTAGAGAAGGCTGATACAAGAACCTGAATAGAATTCAGGAAAATGAAATATAATGAGGAGGTTTGAAACTGGGCCGGGGGGAGAAAGGCACAATGTATGCTGTGTGGGTAGGAATGAAATGGGGGAGTAGGAACTGAACAGGATAAAAGGGGAAGGGAAGAATGGTTAGTGGAGAAAATGAACTGGGTAAGAAAGGGAGAGATTTGTAAGGCAATGGGAGGGAGGAGGTTTAATGGAGAAGGTGGAAGAAGGAAGGTAGGCAAAGAAAATAAGTGTAATGAGAATACTGAATTAGAGAGGTATGGGAGGAGGATACTGAAAGGTGGGAGCAGGGAAAGGAGGAGAAAATGTCCTATTACCTAGGGATAGCAAAGGATTTTAGAGAGACATAGCATTCATTTTAAAGTTGGGGGGTGGGGAGCCAAGGTTAACTGAAGACAGCTGTGGACATCAAAAACCTGAGAAAAAAGAAGAGAGCTATAAAAGAAAAAAAATATGGGAAAACAAAAGGAGAAAGGAAAAAAAGAAACAAAAGCCAAGTGTGGCAGTGTGTTACTTTGCAGACAGTGTGCCATCAGGAGCTCCTCAGATAGACGTGTTCCTGTGAGCTCCCATAAAAGCTTATCTTTACATTCCCCCTCAACCTGTAAAAATTGCCATCTCCACGGAAGTAGACAGCCAGGGCACAAATGCCTTTCCCAAAGGAAATGAAATCTCCACAGCTACAGGTATGCCTGTCTTGACAAGCTAAGAAAAATGCCCTCCACACTGCCTCTGCCTGTACATTTGCTACATGAATTTAGTGTCAGGGCACACTTTACTTCCAGTTTCTAATGCCTTCCTGCTGTTCAGAGAATATCCTTAGTGTACGTAGGACTGGGTAGCATACATGTTTTTGAGTAATTTGTACAAAGGCCTGACTTTAAAGACTTGAATTTGGTGGTAGGAGCTAATGCAGTCCTCAAGAAGCAGATGGGAACTGCGTATCTTGAGTGGCTGACAGACTGAACCATACAGTACATGACCCTATAATGCTCAAAATTTGTCCTGTGACAATGCCCAAACTATCGTGGGAGGGAGCCTGTTGTCGTTTTCTTTTGCTTGTCTTGGCTGCCTGGGGTAGTCATGACAAGTTGTGGCAGGCAGAGCTAAAGGGAAATGCCATTACCTCGAGCTGCCCTGCCAGTAATGGCAAAAACCAGGAGGGTGTATGGGATCTTCCTGCAAATCCATAAGATTTGTTCTTGCAGCAACAGTGATGTGCCTAGAAATACCACCACTTCTACATCAGAACTCAATGTATCTTGCGCTCTGAATGAATTAATGAGTATAGCCTGCAGCGTATTATTTCTCCCTTGTTCTGGTCTGCCTGCAAAACAGCATATTAAGGAAAGCTGTGATAGCTACCCTAGGCACTCACTTGTGGCTAAGCTCTGTCAGAGAGAGGGAAGTGCCAAATACATGCTCTGGTTTGTAAGAACTGTGAAGGAATTCTTCTAGAGGGGGTTGCAGCCATTCAACCCCTCTGCCTACCAGACCTATTATAAATTTCCCATTTATAGTCAAAGATTGAGTCAACAGTGTAAATGGTGGATGGGCTGACGCCTTGGGGGTCTTCAGCCAGACAGAGACTCTGGCAGACTGAGCTTTTTTTGTAGAGCTTAATACTGGCATGACTATGTTTTTAAGCAAGGCTTCCCTTTCCCAGGCTTAGTTTCAGCCTACCTGATCTCCCACCTTGCCCCTTCTGATCTCCAGTCAGAAGATTTCCTTCTGCAGTTGTCACCGTAGGAGCAGGTTTTAGTGCATCACTCCTCTGACTTACCCTTTCATTGGGAAATTACTTTTTCCCTTCATCTGGAAAGCTTCCACTCCTGTTTCCTCTGCACTGGGATTTTGTGTTAGTAACTTCTGGGTGTTCAGCTCTGAAGTAAAATAAGGTGTTATATTAGAGCTGCATCTAAAATGCAGAATTTCAGTGGTGGGCTGAACATGAGTGGAAATCAATCACAACTTTGGCTAATCTACAGGAAAAATGCCTTTCTGCTTGTGTGAGGTGTGCAGGCTTGTGTGCCTGTCAAACAACACTTTTTTTTAAAATGTTTGAAGGGATGGTGGGAAAAACAATAGAGATTTTGAAACAAAAAAAGTGGGAGGGAATAAAGGCTTGGATGGGACTGTGCCGGCCATTGGGTCCTGTCCCTGTGAATGCACATAACCATGTAACAATTGCACAGTCTGGATTTATAGAGAAAAAAAATTCTAAATTTTCTTGTGTCACAAATTGTAAGGAACTCTTACATTCTTGTAGCAAAATTAAGCCCTTTAGCACAACGTTTGAAAAACTCTTCTGTGCCACAAGGACCCATCAAGAGAGATGTCAGGCATTGCCAGCCTCCTGGGTCCCTGCAGGTGAAGATATCCAAATGATCTTGGGGAAATGCTCAATGCCATCTGCTATAAGGAAAAGTGGGGGCTTCTGCTGGTCTGAGCTTGTGGGAAAGGCATTCCTGAACTTGGAGTGGTGATTGCTTCAGTCATGGGTGTATGAGCAAGACACCAGTCAAGGAGCTAAGCTTTGGCTGTGTGGTTAACGGCACCAGTGGCCCCCCCCCAAGGTCTCAAAGAGTAGATTTTCACTGTAAGGAGGACAATCAGTACAGAAATTAAAGGAATGTAAGACAGTTTTTCCAGTCTATGACATCCATTAAATCTATTAAAGTAAGCCAAGAGTTATAAAGAAGGTTAATTTGTTCTCTTACAGAATCTCAAAATAATAGTATAATCTATTGAGACTCCTAGCACTGATCCCTGCTAAACTGCCTCCCACTATTTTGATGGAGTTAACCACTTTGTGCAAGCATAACAAAGACAGGGAAGGTCAGTCTTTCTCTGCCTGATCCCTGGCTCTCTGCTGCTGTAAAGTGAACCTGTATCTTTTCATCTTTAAATAGGTTTTACCTGTCCCCAACTGGTATTAGTGTAGCTGCGTGTAAAACCTCTACTGTCTTAATTGTGAGTGCTGCTGGTTTGTGTTGAACCAGCAGTCTTGTTTTGGGAAATTCTCTTGTTTGTTTTGGACATTAAATATTTAAAGCTTCCATTTTGGTGTGTGTTTTTTGGCTGGCGAGAGGAAAAACTGTTTGTATGCTTTTCTTTGTTTCCCCGTAGTGTGCTTGCCCTCCAGCACTGGCTAGGTAAGCAATTTTATAAAAAGGAGGTTTTTTCTTTTGCTCCTGACACAGCTTTTCTTGGTAGCTTTAAGCTAAAAGTTTCTCAAGATGAAACCTCCACCTTATGCAGATCTCTCGAGCTTTTTTAAGAAAAAGTCCTCCTCCCACTCCTCAAACTTGCATGTACCACCATTCCTGCTGTGCACCTGCTGCCTGTCACAGAGCTGCATGGAGGCTTGGCTTAGATTCTCTTCTATTTCCCCTTCCCTGTGGTCTGAGAAAATGCTCTTATGTCATGACTGGGCACTGTCTGTGTATGATGACCTCTCTGCTGTGGTAGATTGTGACACACAATTGGTTTCCTGTACTGGAAGTGCCAGATTATCTCCATCTCGATATTTGATTGAGAATTAGGACAAATGGTTGTTTATTTTCACACAGTTGTACTCCTGCAGTATAAAATGGCTTTTAGCCTGAGATTACCACCAAGAAAAAATATGAGAAAGACCTGAGTGCATGTGTATGTGCATGTGTGAGTTCATCAGCTCTGAAAACGGAGATAGCTACTGTGAAGACAAAACCAGTGCTGATACCTCAGTGTGTGCCAGGGCAAATACTTAGCTGCAGCTGCTTTCCTTAGGCAGTGTGAATTTTAAATTGCTTCTTGCCTTATTTGTACTGATGAAGCTTAGCTGGTTGTTCGTGAGTGAGACCTGGCAAATAGAAACAACCTGTGTTAGTGTTTGTAGAGGGAAGACACTAACAAATTCCAGAAATAAGCATTTTACGTTGGGGAAGGGGGGAAGGGAATGATCTGCAAAGTGCAACTGGACACAATGACTAAGACAAAAAGAGATAAACAGTTGTCCCAATCCAGGAGCAAGTAATTTTGGAGCCTACGCTATGTCAAGGTAGCTTTTTGTAAAAGGAAAAAAGAAATGCGCTGAGAGCGGCGTGTGCTTGTGCTCGACTTCCACAGCCAGAGGTAGAAATGCTCCAGGGAGCCTTTCTAACAGCACTGCTCCCCAGATCAAAGGCAGAAAATACCACCTGGCTCCTGAGAGGCAGGTTGCTCTGAAAGACAGGTTGTTCTTTGTGTGCTCTGCAGGCTGAATCCGGAGGTGCGATGAGCATGCTGGAGAGTCTGGGTGAATCATGCAAAGGTAATTTCTATACTGCAGGACTGGAAGGGGCAGTGGGGAGGGTCATCAGCAAGACGGTGTAGGTAAAAGGCAACGGCATGGTGGAGTAGCAGACCTCCCCCAGTCTTTGGTGATGGGCTAAGCAAGACTAAGGCTTTTCCAGCTGGAAGCCTACCTCTGGCATATCTGATCAAGGACAGGTCAGGAGGTTGCCCCAGAAGTGTCCAGAACCAACCGGTGATGAGGCTGGAGGTTTTGCTGCTGAGTCAGTGCCCGAGGCAGCCTGTGCCTCCTGCCAGCCATGCAGAGGCAGCTGTGATTCCCCTGCACTCGCTGACTGACAGCCTTCGCTCTCTGAGCTCCCGAGCATGAGCATTTATGCTTTGCAGAGATACCTTGGGGCTTAGTACAATTGTGAGTTTTGCTTTATTCTCTGTCTAGCTCCCACACACTGTGCTCAGCAAAGAGATCTTCTCTTGACCCTTTTCAGCCCTGTTGGCAAAGACCCCAGCACCAGCTAAATATTTTGAGCTTCATGGTTGCTGCTAAAAAAAAGTAAAAGCTTTTAAATTGTGCTTTGCAAACTATGCCGAAGGTTTCATAAAGTGGGTATTTTTAGCATGTCATAAAAATAAGAGTGGGGCTTTATATTTTTATCCCTTCAATCTGCAAAATTAATTGAAAGCATTTTACCTTGCTCTCCTTTGCTTCCCTGACTTTCAGAAACTAGCTAACTCTAGGACCCAGGAGGGAAGGCGTCATCAGATGTTGGCAAACGCTGGCCATGTTGTGTGTCTATTTATAGTAGGCATGTGTCTAACCACCTTGTCGTTCTTTTCCTAGCATCAGCTGGACGAGCTCAGCTATCAATTATCCATGAAGCTAATCATAATACAAGGAAAGCTATGTAAAGCAGGTGCTCAGAGGAAAGAGAAAAAGGGGAGGTAGGTGACAGGACAGGGAGAGATGAGGTTTTAGGAACTGAAAAAGATCCTTTTGCTCAGCCTGAAAACCCTTATTATCTGTAATAATTATTAATAACAGGGGTGCCTGCACAAAGTCATTGTGACTGCTTTCAGCTGGTACATCCCTCCCAAATGTTATTTCCCTCATTTATTTTCATTGTGTTGGCAATCAGAGGCAGTGGGGTTTTCTCCCCCCCCACCCCCTTTGCTTTTAAGAGACCTTAAGCTGGGTGTTTTCCTCCCCCCTCTCTGTTCTGGGTTCTGATACCTGGGTTGGTAATAGCAGGTTCTAGTTTCCCTGTGAAAAACTGAGCCTCTGGTATTTCTCGCACTTGGAGATTGCAGGTCTATGTCTGTTTCCTCTTTTGCCTCCATTTCAGAGAGGATTTTGCCTGTAAGGACTCTGGTGGGAGAAGGGAGCAAGCAAAGGGGTGTCGTTCCACATTGCCAATGACAAAGCTGATTGTCAGCTATTTATCAGCCTTTCTTTTTTTTTTTTTTTTGATGGCTTGTCTCTGCTGCTTGCCTCTCTAAGCGCAGGGGAGCAGGACAGCGTGAACTCTGCTCTTGACAGCAGCTCAGGTTCTGACACCATCTGCCACCTAATCCCCTTCCAAGGAAGGGTCTGACGTCTGTGTGCATGTGTGTGCACATATACTCTCCCCACGTAGCCATACATCATTTCAGCAGACTCACACTGACCAGCTTGCAAGCGCCATTTCTTTTACAAGAATTAGCTTTTGATACTTTTTCTTTTCTTTTCTTCCTCTTGCTTTAGATTTCCCTGATTGTTTGACATACTGTGGTGGGAGGCAGGGGAAGGGGCTTATGAGTTGAAACTGGAGAAGATTTCCTTAAAAAATTGAACACCTCTCTGTTTTCCTGCCTAGCCTGACTCTCTGAGGTGCTGGACTTTCAGATTTTTTTTTGACTTTTCCTGGAAGTTATGAGTGTGGGATGCATGGATTTCTTTTGCAAAAGCAGCAGGAAACAGAACAGGTGTAAATTGTCCGTGCCAGGCTCCTTGGATAGCTGGTAAGTGGGCTCTTGCAGGAACTGTTGAATTTTAAGCTTTTCAGTGACATAATGACCAGTCTTGTTTGATTGCTGTCTGCAAGCACTGAATGTTTCAAGCTTTCTAGATCTCCCTCCTCTAATAATACATGAAGAATGATAGTTGTCATCACACTGTATCTGCTGATGTTTTTACATGCACTGTATTAAACACGTTTCTCCGATTGTACTGGATCATGTTTGCTCATGGCATTCAGTACTGTGCACACTCAGTGCTGTGGAAAATGGCGTGAGAATTGAGATGGGATGAGAAGAGGGGCTTTGGGAAGGATGGGAGGGATGGAACAGTATGCATTCAGAAATGCCAGTTGTTTTGCTCATAGTCATCAGTTATGCCATTTTTCTGGGCTATGGTAATGAATGTTTGAATTAGCTTCTGGAAAACAGTAGCTCGCTCTACTGCTGGGTGGCTCTCACACCTGAGTGTTGTGGTTTCTTCCTCCTGGGTGCCCATGCGTCACCCCTTCCTTGCCTTTTGAAAGGGTCACCATTGCAAAAAATGGGGCTTTTTCCCAGCTGAAGAGGAAGGAATAGTACTCCTTTCAAAAGTTAACACAGTCTTTGGAAAGGCATCCCTACCTCTGCCAAACAAGGGACCAGGATTTCAACTCCCCTGCAAAGCTGAGCAGGGTTCTACCATGTAATGCAGAGGGTTTGACGCAAGGCTTCCTGACCAACCTGGAAAGACTGCCATCATCTGCAGGGGGCTTTAGATCAGGCTCAGTTAAAGCTCTCGTTGGTTCCTGTGAAGTTCTGCTTTGCTTTGTGGTTGGACTCTTTCCCCCCCTCCATCTGCCTTTGTAGACCTTCTCCCTCATTTTCCAGGCACACACTGATGGCAGGAAGTTATCTGCCTGTGTGACCTTCACAACAATTTCTGCATCGCACTGAGCGTGGACCAGAGGAATCCTGCTGTTCAGTTGCACTTCATTTCATCAATCATACTTAAAACAAAGTAAAAAAAAAATTTCATACTGAATAATGCTTAATTAGGAAAGTAAAGGAACTTCATCATGTTAATTGGAGATAGATTTCTATACAAAAAAACCTAGTTAATCAGCAATCTTTGCTAAGTGCTTTTTATTCTTCTTACAACAGAAAAATGACTTTTTGACTCTCTGAAATTACTTGTGGAGGTATTCAAAGAGAGGTTTGTATTAATACCATATTGACATGTATTGATGAAACATGAAAACTTCTCTCCCTTTCCCACCGCAGAAAATTGCTTTCATTTGTCACTTCTAAAGGAGGCGGGGGAATAATTCTCCACCCTCAGCTAGCAATTTAAGATTGATCTGATGAAGACAGAATATTTCAGACAATCAATTAAAGAACTTATCTTCTAACCCTAGTTTCAGCTCTCGTGTAGGATCACATCCTGTTCGCAGCAAGACACTTACAAGCTTCAGGTTGTTTTTGAAAACAGGTTCTTCAGAACAAAAGAATAGTTGAGCTGGCAGAATTGTGTGATGCTGTGGTTTTTAGAGGATGTGGTCCTTCACATTTTGCACTGGTCCCTGTAGGGATAATAGCAGTGTGTACACAGAGGAACTGGACTTCTGAAGTTACATTTTTTGTTTGAACATTCAGTCATTTTTCAGTGAAATATGTATCTACAAGGTGATAGAAAAAATGGTAATCAGTGTTATGTGACAATTGTGCCTCTGAATTCATAGTATTTAGAAAGGCCTCCTTTTCCTAGCATGTTTGTTTTCAAGTAGAAAATATCTTCTAATGACTACTAATTAATACTGATATATTGGTCATCTAAGATAAAAACAAAACTCCCTTCACTGCCAAAACTTCTCTAGGGAATTAGAAAGCACTGCCTTCAGTACCAGAAAGTTTAGTGTGTTGTTGTTTTCCGGTTTTATCTCACTGCTTCTGTGTCTCTACCCTTCTGTCTCAGCATGGGGACTGTGTCTCATAAGTGTAGACCTTTTTGAACTTTCCCTTGAGGTTTTGACAGACCTACGCAGGGAGGGGTGAGGAATTCCTCTGGGCATACGTATTCCCTTTGTGCCTCTCGCCAAGCAGCAAGGAGCCCAGGAGGAGAGCTGGTCCTTATGGGAGGTGCAGACCGATCTTGCAGTTGAAAGCTTGGAAAATTCCAAATAAACTCCTGGAAAAGCCTGAATGTTTGAACAAAATCCAGATATTTTGGAGTTCAATTTCCAGAAAGATTTCATGCATGTACGCAGAGCAATGTTGTCTGAATGCATGCTTTCAGAAGGCTCTTTAGTCAGCTTATTGCAGTCAGGCTTATCCAGCACCATTGATAAGCTGAAACCCTCAGAAAAAACAGAAGCCCAAACAAACAAACAGAGAGCTGAGACTCCCTCTCCCCTTGCAACATTGGGAGTAACTGTTGGAGAAAAGGGGCAACAGGGGATGCTGAACATGCTCCTGGGTCTGGCAGTTCGGAATAATTCTGGCTGTGTTACCTGTATCACCTGTTTGGATGACTACAGCTTGGTGTGCTATTCTCTGTGGACGTAAATGCTTCAGTGCTGCTATTGACTTTATGCACATTCAGAAATTACATTATTTTCACTAATAAAGTTTAAAATTGAGTATATTGCCTTTTTTTTTTTTTTTAAAAAAAAAAGGCAATAATGTTGGATACCCATGAGACCAATAAGCTAATTTGCTGAGCCTGGGTACATACATTTTTAAAATGGTGTCTCTTTCAAGTCTATTTATTTGCTGAACTTTTTACTTCAAATAACTCTGAAGATGTAAATAATAGGAAGTGACATTTTCATTCCCCTTATTTTGGAAATGGCAGATATAGTGTATGTTTGCTTGTTTCTTGATCTGTAAAATGCATATATATGTTAATTATGGTCAACTTTTCATAAATTGTTTTTAGGCTGAATATTTTTAACAAGCTCAGTCTCCTCTGAACAAAGGTAATATCACAGGTCAAATTATTAACTGCAACTGTACAGGCAATTGGAAGGTGTCTTTTTCCACTTGGTCTGTAACTGAAAGTCTAATTTGCCATAGCTCCTTAAAGGTGGTGGTAGTAATTGCTCTACACTGGAAACTTTTGTGTCAGTCCTTGGTTGCCCAAAACCTATATTCATGCTACTGTGTGGGGTTTTTTGTTTGTTTGTTTTGGGTTTCGTTTGTTTGTTTTGTCTTGTTTTTCTAAATGAAGGGAAGAAGTGATCAGAAATACCAGTGAGGAAGCTGGAAGTCTGATGGGAATCTTTAATCTATGAGAAGTATAGCTTAATTCTATTTTCATATTTCAAAATTTTTGGACAGCAGCAATTTGCAGTCAGGCTCAGGATGGCAAGCTCTGATTTGTGTGCATTTGTGGTGATCTCAAATTTCAGTTTTCCAGTATGATTAAATTTAAAATTAAGTTGTTAACCTCATATGGAAATATTTGTTGCAAGCAAACTTGAGATTTTTACATCAGGAACCAAGCATCCGTATTACTCTTAATGCTCTGGGTTTTGATCTGCATGTGCCTGGTTTATATAAAGCAACCTGAGAACCCGAGGGGTGGCAGATCACCTAGACCGGATGATACTTGTCTCGTGTTACTGCAGGGAATAAAGTGTGAAATAGCAGAGACACTGATGAGGACATGTGATATATCCTGAAAAATCAGCAGCTGTTCGTGACAATTGACAAAGCACCAGTGTGGGATCTACCACCAAAATGGAGCAGCAAGGTCCTGGAAATCAGGAGACGGGCAAGCTGCCTTGCTGCTGCAGGGGGACTGAATGAGAATCTTGGGATAGCGTAGTGCAGTGTCTGGCTGGGCATAAGTCTAGGGTCAAATTACCATTTCCTTTGAAAGGAGGAATCTTACACCTGTTAGACTTTGTAAGAATGAAGTTGCACAGATGTGTGATCACACATGAATGCAGAATAAGGACTGTGTAGTGTAGTAGACTTGAGTTACTAAGTTCTTCAGAAGACTTTTTCTTTGAGTAAGTTACGTATCAGGGCTTGGAATATGTATCGTGAAATGCTGACAATAACAATTAGAAAGTGAGTATAATTTCTGCCAGCTGTCATCTCTGTCCTGCCAATGAAATGTTCATTTTGGATAGTAGGTTCTTAAATTCCCCTTTGTTTTTGTCTAAAGCAGTACATATGATTTTATCTCGCCCTGGAGATGAACGAACATGGCTCATCAGGGTAGTGCTTATTCTTTGATTTGTGGGAGATCTGTGTGCAGTGGGCTGCTTCATCAAATGTTCCTAACACTTGAATAGTCTCAAAAACCTCCAATGCAACCAAATCCTCAAAGATGAGCACAGTCAGGACATGTTCTCTTAAAACTCCATAAGTATTTGTGCCCGTGCAGAATGCTGCAAGCACACAAAAGCATGTGTATGCAGAGTGCTGTGGCTTTGTTTAAAGGAGTCTGGCAGCAGCTGCATAGTTTGCAACTCTTGGATGCCACTGCAGCCCCCTGCTTTCAACACTGAAGTTCAATGGCAATCCAGCTGAACAAGGGAGATGGAGAACTCCATGGGCTTTAGACCATGAGCACCCCTTTCCTTTAGGGGATTGATTGCTTTGCATGATGGTATCAATATACAGTGATAAAGCTGATTGTAGAGATTCCTGTTTGCCAGTCTGCGTGTTCTTTGGTGAAGCAGAGCATTTAATAGGCCTGTCACCAGGGCAGTTTTCATTTGCAGTAAATTCATATTTGAAAAAAGGGAGAGGAGAAAGTATTTCGTAGAAACTGTAAAGGACGACAAAAATTTCCAAGTAGATTTCAGAGCACCAGGGACTATGTATCATGGTGATGTTCTCTAAATGTCAAGTAATGCATGCTGGCAAAAATGGTCTAAATTCACATACAGTGATGTGCTCTGAAGCTGTGGAGTTCTCCAAGGAATAAAAGTCACTGTGGATATTTCAGTGAGGATATCTAAACAGAGTGTTACTGCAGTTGAAAAAAAAAGGGGGGGGGGAGGGGTGCAGGGAGAGGGGAGAAGAGGAGGGGATTTCTGAGGAACAGAGAGGAGATAAACTAGAAATTTGTGTTTAAGTGGGTATCTGCATTCACCCATGTCTTCTGTCATTTCTCAGTGATCAGTCTCTCCTGTAATAATCTTATTCTACTTTAAAATAGTCGATGAAAGAGTGTACTTCCACTGTAATTAATCAAAAGCAGCACCAAGGTAGGAAACCTTTGCCTAACTCCTACTCTTGCCTCCCCTGCACAGATCTTGAATGAAATTTGCCAGGTGTTTCCATATTTACTGAAATGACCTTAACTCAAGGTTTTGCCTCAGCTTCAGGGTAGAAAATGTTGGTCTAATCATTCTGAATTGTGAATGAATCACTGGAGTCCTTTGGCTGGAGAGGAGCTCCTACGAGGAGCACAGTGTTCTACTGCCAAACGTCTTTATTTGTTATCTTGATTTAAAGAAAGCATCTGAAATGCTTTATTTTGTCATTTCTCTGCTTTCTTTTCTCGTGAATATGTATGCAATTGTGAGGAACTGAGAGCAGCTCATGCGGCCCTGTGTTTGAGTGGGGAAACTGCTATTTTAAATCACGTTTGAAAAGATTATTTTAAAACTGAAAATTGTGCCCTTAGCAAAAGCACTGGAGGTGTGGGGGGCATGGAGAAAGTATAGGGATTGGTATATTTAACCCATTACTGAGTTCTAAGTTGGGATGTATGCCCCTTCATGGGAGAGAAATAGCCAGGCATCTGGATATTTTGGAAAGACTGTGATACAGGGGCAGAGCAGACGATGCATGACTCGGTTTCTCCCTGTGAGTGTAAGGTCTGAGATTTTGCATACAACAGGAATGTGTCTTGCATTGCTGTATTCAGCAGGTGGACACAAAATGAGTGTGGCTAGTACAAATTAGTACTAAAAGCACTCAGCAGTTCCTCATGGCAAAAATCTCTGTCCAAAGGGAAAACCGTTAAGTAGGTGCAGCGTCCCCCTCACCTCCCTGGAGGTCAGCCTGGGAACTAACTCCCATGGGCTGGCTGAGCTGGGGTGAGTTAAGGCAGGAGGCGACCAACGTGAGAAGCTGTGAAGCTCTTGTTATTCAAATGGATGGGTTTGATGTCCCACTAGCAATATTGGCAATTCACCGGGTTTGTCTCAGGAGGACTGTTGGGCCTAGGCATGTAACTGCAGCCCCCAGGGTTTCTCTTCTCTTGACAGACAAGCAGGCCATATCAGTGCACTATTTATGTGCTGCCTGACATATTTCAGTTCACTCTCCTATACACTCCTGTGTACATTTCCAGGTGGAGCTCATCTGCTTCAAAACAAAGTAGACAGATGACCTTTCTGCATAGCTGCTTTACCTAATATGAACTACGCTCTCTGCATGATGTTTTAGGTGAGAAAATTAGCATATAAAATTGTTAGCATAGTGGTGTTATTTAAGAGTTTGGGTTTTTTTCTCTCCTTGGGTCTTCATATAAATCACCCTGTGGCAGCAGACCTTGCATTGGGATGGGACTTCCATGAAAGATGTGCCTAAAATTAGTTAGAGAACAAAATTGATTCTTTGCTTTTTACTGCTTAGAAGCTTATCAATGTTAGGGGTCAGTTCATGTTTTGGTGAACTTGTAAATATGTGGTTATTTCCTGTATAATGCAGAAAGGGTATTACCTGAAAAAAGTGGGACCTTGAGCAGTTTAGGATTACATTCTATGGGAAAACACAAAACTGCTGTCATTATACAGCCAATAAACCCTTGAATTGGTCTATACTGATATTTTTCTGAGTTGCATCCTCTTCTGCCATTCCCTATGTGGGAAGGAAATGGTTTTCTGAAAATGTTTCTGCTCATATCAATGTCAGTGTTCCTAAACACAAAACAAATCCGAATGTTCTGGGCTTCAGTTATAGCCCAGCACTTCTTGGTCCTGGTCAATACGAGGCTCAGTTCTCTTATAAATTATCTGGTATGCATTTGGACCTCTCTGTTTTACCTCAGCCCTGCAAAGGGGTAGCATTCAAATATGGTTAACCATGGTACTTTCTGTTCCACGAGGTGTACCCAGGTTATAGCTGTTTCATTTAGCACAGTGGTCTTTTTTGTTGCAGTCGTGTCCTATTTACAATTTCCAGGAAAAGTCTCCTGTCTGTGCTGCTTGCACTAGAAAAACTGTGCTAGCAACAATTTTTGCCTTTCATCCATAGCAGAGGGATCTCTTTCCTTGTTTTATAATGATTTTGGATTGCTGTTTAAATATATTTCTATGGAAAACAAATTTCAGTCTGTATTGCCCTTACTATGATCAAAATCATTGACACAGAAGAACTGTAGTTGTACTCTTCCTCTCAGATCAGGGATGCTGATGCTTTTGAGAAGAGAAGGTAAGAAAGGCTTCAGAAGTGCACTTTAATTTAGAGATGCATGTGAATTTAAATAGATTTACAATGCTTCTCTTAAAACAATGCAGAACTGAAGTCTACAGGGCTTGAAATTGGAAGAATTCTGAGACAACAAATGGAGCTATTGGGCTGTATAGAAAATGATTGTCTGCACAGCCCAGTGAACTGAGGGGAATTGCAGGAACAAAAAAATATATGCAGCTGAGTTCCCAGACTTTTTTTCTTCATTGTGAGTGCTTCTCAAGAAGCACTTACTAGTGGGCTAAAATAATTTAAGTCTCTTTGGTGGATCTTCCTTAGCAACTCACTTTCATGCTGTAGAGGCTGTGAGCACCTTTACTTCTTTTCTCATTTGTGCAGCTGTTCCCAGTTTCCTGCAGGCACCTGGGACATGCTGGCCTTGCTTGTGAAGTAGTGCAGGGCATTTACTGTGTCAGAGTTAACTGGCAGCTGAAAGGCAGCGTAAGTGTCTGAGCAGTCTAGTGGAAGCAGATATTGAGGCACACTTTAATTGCATTTAATTGAAAAATATTTAAATCTATTTAAGCTAAATATACCCAGAGAAAACTTTGAGCAATGCCTGCTACCTTGGTGTTTTATACAAGCATGTAATTCCCTCACACCTCAACCTCTAGAAAAGCTCCAGGAATTATCAAAACTACTGCCCTTGTACAGCTACCTTCTTTGGACCACCAATAACTAACCCGTGAGCAAGAGTTGTGGTATGTTACAGCTTTAGGGGTGAGTGGCTAGTGCTTTATTTCCCATACATGTGAGCTTTGAGATAACTGTGAATCCTCTAGGGATTTGGATTTACTATTGATATGCAGACAAATCCCTAAGCCTGACTGTAAAACTGCTCAAGGCTGGAGACAGGCTGAAGTGGCAGTATTTAGTCACACTACTTCTGGTTCCTCTGCCAAAGCTGTTTGTTTATTTTATGATCTGATTGACATAATGTATCTGCATTTGTGTTTGTGGTTTTTTTTTCTTTTTTTTTTTTTTTTTTCTGAACAGCATTCTTAGTCTGGAAGAAACTAAATTGCATTGGTCTTTGGGTGAAGATTCTTGCTCTAATAACTGATTAAAGAGTAAGACTAGAGGCAAGTGATCAGTTTTTGGTCTAGAGGGATGTTATCAGGGACTCACAGGGAGCTAGAATGGTTGTTGCTAAATGCGCTGTTGGAAATTGTTTGGAAATAGGAAATAAACTATGAGGTGCTGAAACATGTCTCTAGGCTATTTAAAATAAGAATTAATTGCAGAGTTGCAAAAGGATCACTTGTAGTGAATGAATTGACTCTAAAATGGGGGTTGCAATTCTGTGTTGATAGGGCTGCTTTTCTCCATCTGCATTACTTTGCAGTTAACTCAGGCAAGGATGGACTGTGCATTAGTTATTACCCATTTGGAGAGAGATTTAGTAGTCACTGTAGATAATTCTATGAATATTTCTGCTTACTGCTCAGAGAAGCAAATAGAGCAATAATAATTTGATCAGTGAAACTGAACAGTTTATGGATGAGAAAAGACTCAACAGGAGAAGTTTTACCAGCTTGAATGGCATGAGGAGCAAGCAGAAGGCAGGTAGGGAAGGCTAATTTATTCTTTCTGATGATATAAGAGCCAGAGAGTATCAAATAATCTTGTTAAACAGGTTTAAAAGAATGGGAATTATTTTTGCTCACAATTCAATATTATGTGATGGATCTTATTGCCACACAATGTCATAGAGACAAACATACCTGTTTTAAAAGACCTAATAAATGAACACTGTAAAACTCCATTGGTGAGCATGAAGTAGGAGGATTTGATGCAGCCCATCTCAAGGAGACTAAAGCTTTGCTTTGCTAAAAGCAAGATGGAGATGTGGAAGGCAATATACGTTTGTGCTTGCCATGTTCTTGTGCTCTCTCTATACGCATCCATTACCAATTGGCTGTGGGCAAAAGCTGCTGGCTTAGGTAAACATTTGGTCTGTCTCAGTAACATTGTTCTTTTAGTCTTAGGGTCTGTCTACAATAGACAGAGGTGAGATTATTGTACCCTTTGCCCTGAGCTAGTACAGGCTGTGAGCTTGAGCCTGAAAACTAGCTCACCGTGTTGACATGATACTGAGACTGATCCGAAAAACCCTACTAGCAGGATTGCTGGATACTGCTGGCTCAGTGCACTGAGTGGGCTGACATCTATCCACACGAGGTGGTACAGACACGGAGGTGCTTGCTGTTGCAGAGGCATCAGGACTGTGTGTGAATTTTGAGCTGAGATGGAGACCACCCTTGCCACACTCTCCTAGCATTTCCCTACTAGCCAACTTGGTTGATGTGTTACTTGGAAACTTTCCTCTCCATCAAATATTACGTAGGGAGCCCATATTTCTTCATGTGGGGCCAGTTATCTAAAAATGTATATGCGCTACAAAACTCTGCATCAAAAGACGTGAATCTGCTTCTGCCTCAAGCTTTTGTTCTGGAGCCTATTTTTTTGTAGATCGTTCCTGCTATGTTTCAGTGTACCAATTTGTGCTGAAAGCTGAAATTTTAGCTGTGCTTGTGTGTGGTTTAATGGTCTAAAACCAATTAGGAACTGCAGAGAAAGTTCACTAAGCTTGAAATAATCCATATTACCCACATGCTTCTAGTTTTGCTGTTGAAGGCATGTAGCCCATGCTCAGAAAATCCCTCAAACTTAGAATCATGGAATCATAGAATCATTTAGGTTGGAAAAGACCTTCAAGATCATCAAGTCCAACCATGAACCATGCCCACTAAACCATGTCCTGAAATCCTGACAGGCTGGCTAAGCTGTGTTCTACAGCCATAGGTTTCGTCTCTGTAATAGGATGAACTAATTGCATTAATAGTATGAGCTACCACAATGCCATAAAATGTTTTGTTACTACAATAGGCGCTGACTTATGTAGTCACATGTCAGCACAGGGATAGTAATTACATTATCACAAAACCATTCTTTAAGGGAGGTCTATAATAGCTGTTCTACTATTCACAATACCCAGTGCACATGACAAAAGATGGAAAAATCACATTAGGAACTTTCACATGGGAAAAATCATAACTAACTGTCAAGTAACTAAACTACCTTCCTCTGAGGTAGTGATGTATATATGTAGACTCTCTTTACAATGAATGAAGCCTGGCTCATCTCATCCTAAACTGGACAGATAAACAGGTCAGAGGTCTACGAAGGGAGCCATGGAAGTATTCCAGGTGAAAGTATTTGCTACACAGCCATCTGAGGGCACATTACAGCAATACCTATGTCTGTGTGTCTCTGTTTTCTGTGACGAACATGAAAGCTAAGCACAATACAGTTACTAACACCACCATAACACAGATGAGAAAAAAAAAGATTCAGATTTGTATTGGAAATTTATCTAAAGGATGCCGCTGCCTACATAATGGGAGGGAATGTTGTGCCTTTATCCAAACCTGCTTCTGAGGAGGGCAGGTTCTCAGCTGTTCTAAGCTCAGATAGTACCATTTGATTTCAATGGAGCAAGAATACATCACTTAGGGGTCTGGATTACCATTTGGTTTGCAAAGGTCTCAGATGTACCATTTCTGAGGTTCCTTCCTCTCTTCCCTACTTCTTCTGTCCTACATTTTTCATTATTCAAATCATTGCTTTAAAAAGCAAATAACAGTATTGCCTGAAAATCTACTAAATATCTGCTCCTATGCCAAAAATTATTTCTAGAGTGACTGCCTTTTTCAGAAGCTGCTTCTTGTGGCGGCTTCTATTGGATAATTAACATTATATGCACTGGGATATGGGCAATAAATGACTTTCCATAACAGCAACTTCTCATCAGGAGATGATAATTCTGTTACCCCTTATCTTTTCTCTTGACATGCAGTTGCTTTCCCAACCTACAAACTTCATAAAGATCAGTCTGAAAGAAGGAATTTTGCTGATGTGCCAGGCAGAGAAATAGTTGCATCTGTCAGATATCTGTTGTGCTTGCAAAGAAAGAGAACCAGGAATGGAAGCTGGTTTTTTCCCCCACTTTGCTGATGCTCTAGACTTTATTGCAGAGCTATACAGAATGATGCAGGCCACTGCACACTTATGTTGCTCTGTTGTGCTGTTGAAGTTTATACCAGCTCAAAATCTGATTTGTGAGGAGTTCAGCAGTTGCTTTTTGGTCAAAATTGTAGTGAAGGTTTTTTGCATGGCAGTATCATTGACTTCAGTGAGCTCAGTTTATATCCACTTGCCCTTCAGCATGTGGCATCCTAGAGATCCATGCCAAAAAGAGATTCTCTACAGAAGCTGGCACATAGTTTCCAGGAAAAACAATACAAAGTACTTTCCAGTTCCTGTATGTGTGTATACAGTGCCCTCCACCAGTCCTCTGAGGTTTGGCTGTTACATTAAGGAAGGGTAATGTGGTTTAAAAAAAGAAAACATTGGCTTGTAAACCTCATCTCTTTGCTACAGTTTCCAGTTCCAGAAGTATTTTTGGTTTTTTCCTTCCTTTTTTAAAAAAAATTTTTTTGAGCCTCTTTACTGGCTGGTTGTAGCTGGGGTTGAAGGAGAAGTCAAGGTGGTCCCCTCAGTCCTATGACAAGATGTATACAGCTCCCATAAGGAAAACAAGTTTTGAGAGGGTCAAGGGATTTTTCAGGTACCTTTGTCTACCTCTGATCTCTCTCAAGGATCTCATTGTCTTGCAAACTAGAAAGAAAAAAAAATGTTTTGCTTTGCCCATGCAAAGCAATTTGTGGGGAGGGGAAAAACCTAAACACCCTCTCCCCTAGCCTATTCCAAAACTAAAAAATAAAACAAGACACCACCCAAAACCCCCCAAATGTAGCGAAAACAGACCTTAAACAGACCTTACAAGAAGAAATGTGGGAGAGAGAAGAAAACAAGATATCTGAAGAACAGAATGCATTCTTAGCTGCGTATTAAGTATGGTAACTGGTGCATGGGATCAGATTATGTTGTCTCCGATTCATTGTTCATTTCAAGGAGGTCTTCTGCACCCTTGTGCTGGTCTTTTGAGGGTTATCGTTGGCCATGGAAAACAACATTTCCTGGCACTGGGATGTTGGGGGAAGACTGCTGTCCCCAATCCCCATGGGGTCCAGGGCTGACCTTTCTCACTTGAAACAAGTGGTTTCTCACCCTCTGCACAGACCAGGATTGTTGGGTTTGGAATGTGCCCCTCTTAGCTTGGTGACTCCTGCTCAATACAGGCCTTTAAAGGTGTGAGTAACGTGTGGTATGGAAATAGGAACATTGGGTCTGTGGAGGCTGGTGCTACATGAGCTGTCTCCGTCCTGTTCTGAGAGCAGCTGAGGAATGGTGTGGGTGGCACCTGCTTAGTATAACAGGTCTTGACACATTTGTGGATGCAACTACCAGCCAAAGGAGCATCCAGTGTCCTTTGCCTGCTCTTGTGTATCTCATACATTTGCTTGGCACCTCTCACCTCTCTGCTGTAACAGCAAGGGCTTGGAGAATGAGTGGCTTGTTGCTTTAGCTGGCTGGAGAGATGTTTTCCTCCCAGCTATCTCAGCCTGGAAAAAGAAAAGCTGTAGGTCTTGTTAAATATCACTTTCATCTGATATATAGGAAAATAAAGTTTTGGGGGAGTTTAGTTCTTTTCTTCACAATGGGGGTCCAGTTGAGTGGGATTTGTTAGTCATTAGTGTAATACAAGTAATAAAGATATTCTGATTTGCCTGAAATGAACAACCTGGAAAAAACACATGAAAGATTGATTACATGGGGTTCCCTCTTTTCTGTTTAAAGTCTGTAAGTTCACACAAGGACCTGCCCTTCTAGCTACTCGTTTTCAGAACCCTTGTGAGGTGTACCCAGTGCACAAAGCAGCCTCCCAGCACATTATGTATCATAAGGTAATGCGTCAAACTGAGAGAAAATAGATACTTTGACAGAAAGTTCTGCATTTAAAAAAAGAAACATACCTCCTTGCTTCAAATCTTTTTGATTAGGTATTTAAAAAAAAAAAATTCCCAGAAAAGCAATTTATTACTAACTCTGTACCAGCAAAAGTAGCAAATGGAATCATTGTTTTGAATTTGAAAGGTCAGGGAGGGATGAAAGGTGGTACAAGCAGTGTGGTTTGTTAGTGATGGCAACAAATGATAGGCATGTAGTTCAGTAGCCATTCCTGGTTTGATTTACTTTTGTTAAAGTGCTCAGTTCCCCTTTTTTCCAGCACTGTACTTCAGCTCCCCATTTCCCCTGCTTTGACTCTTGTCCCACATGATAATTAGGTAAAGAGAACAAAAGCTATGCTTACCTACTTTTCTATAAGTAATGCAGGAGAAGTAGGCCTTCAGAGGGGATTTAAAAGGGAAGAAGATAATGATTTAAACTGGTGCAGGAAGTAAACTAAGAGGATACAGAGTCTAATCTCTGTGGTGGATAACAAGGAGAGTAAAGTAATGAAAATGAGGGGAATATGTAAGTTGCTCATGTTTTTGGGAGGGAGCACTGGTAAAGAGGCCTATAAGGAAACTAAATCATTCTTTATAAAGCACTTTTCATATGGAAGAACACATCAGATGCAAGAAAGACTCTATTGTCAATAATGCATTTAATTTCAATTTAAATCAACTTGACAGGCCAGATATTCCATATGCGTCTCTGTTAAAGATGAGAAACCATTCTTGGGGGGGGCGGGGGGGAAGGCATTTCATACCAGTTATGTGATATCTATATTTGGTACTGTTTTGTGTGTGAAAAATTCATTAGAGCTCAAAGTGCCTAAGTGGAAAATCAAGAATTTCTTTTTATCCCAGGTCTCTTCAGTGAGCATATCCTCTCTCTTCTCCTACCGAACCTGTATGGAATTAACTTTGTTTGTCTGAAACAGCCCAAGGGGACCAGCTGGGACTCCAACAGATCTTACATGTCAAAGTAGCTCTTATATTTTCTCTCTCATTCACATTACCATTGCAAATACTTGTGTTCTTTGCTCTTCTTTTTTTCTAAATGCAGTAGGAGATGCTTTATATTAGAGAGGTTTTGAGGTTTTTTATTTTTTTTTCTGGAAGCTCCAAAGAAAAGAGGAAGTAGAGATGATTAAGGAGACAAACCATTTGGCAAAGTAAGGTCATGCTGAGAGGGGAGGTTGTAGCACTAAATTCTGAGACAAATTTAAACTCACAATATTAATCCGGACATTAATATTTCTCCTGACATTACTTTTGTTAGTGTAGCTTTAGCTGATCAGGGTCAGGCTTAAATGAAACACTTTAAATCCAGTTCCAGGGCTTCACACAGGAGATACATTCTCCTGTGACTTTTAGATGAATGGAGCTTTTTGGGGTGGACACAGGTAACAGCTTACCCCCCCCCCCCCCCCAAAAAAAAAACAACCCCAACACCCAAAACCAAACACAAACAAACCCTAGGTGACTTAAGAGGTCTCACTTTCTTTGTTAAAATCTGGTCTCCCCATGCACTGTCTTGGCATGGGTCAGGAGCTGACATCTCCCTAGTGTACTCTGCAGCAGTTCGTGGAGGTGCTGGGAGGTGTTAGGAACTGTCCTGACCTGTCCCCAGAGTGGGATTTTCAGGACATGGTCATATAGTGTCTGTGAGGTCAGACTGCTGTCTGGTCACTGTCAGGCTCGAGCCTGTGGTACAGCCTGTTCTCGTCTCCCACCCTGCCTGTCCCTGTTGACTCCCTTTGTGTTGACCTGTGCAGTCTTTGACTCTTGCCTCTGCCCTCAATCTGAAGGTCTAACTCTAGGCTTGAGTGTCAAAATGTGGTGATTACACTAAATTCCTAAGGCTATATTTGGTTTTTCAAGTCATCAGGCATTTTTTAAAAACTGTACTGTACACCTCTTTCAAAAATAGTGCTTTTTATTTTAAAATAAACCAAATTGTTCACCAGCACTCTAGTAGAACCACATTTTCCTCACTGAAACCAATGGGTAGTAGATTTAGTATTGCTGGAAAGTATTTTGTAACATTGACTGCCAGATTCACTTGTATATTGAGTTCAACTGTTAGCATGAATTGCTACTGGTAGGCAGCGGTTGTATAAATAAATGTAACTGAGGGCACTAGCCCAAAAGCGGTTAACTGCAGCAGGTTGAATTAATGCCAAAGGAAAGGAAATCTCAGCAATGAGGACATACGTTGACGAGCAGATGGAACTGGGATGGGAATTTTGTAGTTGTGCTGGGATTTTTCTACCTGTAACAGAGCTGTCCCAAGGAATCAGATCCATTGTTGTTGCTGTTTTGTGTTTCCTCTGAAGCAGTCTACGTGGACCAGCAATAGAGGCACATTTCTGGGGAGAACCAGCCAAACTGCTGCATCAGAATTGATGCCCCAGTGTGAATTGAGCAAAGGAAAAAATACATTTTTGTTAAGATAATCTCAGACAAAATTGACTTGCAGCACAGAGACACTCTTATTCTTGCTGAACATATTTTGTCATTCCTTAGTCTGTTGCTCATTGTATTTCATATTATAGTATGGAAGGTTGATTAGCTTTGGCAACAAGGCTGCAAACTCTTAGTTTCATACTGCATACTATGAGATATGGAAAAACTAGTTGGGAATGTT
This sequence comes from Buteo buteo, assembly GCF_964188355.1. NCBI lineage: Eukaryota > Metazoa > Chordata > Aves > Accipitriformes > Accipitridae > Buteo > Buteo buteo. The sequence goes on from NC_134189.1 coordinate 9,333,305, forward strand.
CTGAGCAAAATATATGTAATTAATTGATTTAGAACAGACTGTGATCTATTAAAATGGACTCTTGGCTGGGCTGTTGCACATATTGCTCTGTGTACATGTTAAGGTAATAAAAATATTGTCATGAAGTGCATGTTGGAAGGAGGCAATGGATCCATGGTACCCCTAAAGCCCTAGAGGTGTATCTATTTTGGTGATCTGGTTTGACCTGCTGAATTTTGCAGGGTGGTTTTGGCAGCATTATGGGTGGATAGAAGACAGGCTTTAAAGCACAGGGAGGAGGGAGAACAGAAATGCACCCATATTATCTGGACAATAAAACACATCCACCTACGACAATGTAAAGAGATTGTGCTAGCAAGACATTTTGTGTTATGTGTCATTTTCCTTCCCACCTCCCAGTACTTTTTGCTCTGCTCTGCTTTGTTCCTAGGACTGATCTTAACTGATGCTCTGTTTTGATGTGGTCCACAGCTCAGTTTCCCCAGAAGAGGGGCTGCTAGCTAATCCCAGTTGAATCGGCAGGATAGAGGGTGGTTGAGTGATGTGCTGTACCCCAGGACTTGTTCTGAGGATGGGGTGTTATTGAGAGAGATGGGGATGAGATACTACCTGAGGAAGACTGGTCAGGGAGATGAGAAGCCAGGAGTGGGAGGAGAAATTCAGCTGTTCCTAGGATGTGCTGGTGTTCCATTTCTTGATATCTGTTTTCTGTTCCCCCTGCTCCTCCACATGCATTTAGTGTACAGGCAGAGGAGGTAAAAATTACAAAACTTGCTATGCAATAAATTCATTGTTCACTTGTTATTAAATAACACTTAATGTCAAATGACTGGAAGAATTGCAAGCTTTTCTATAGGTAATCCCAATGTAAAATGTGACCCTCCTGTCTTGCTTCTGGAAGTGAATACAATACAGTCAGCCCCTGGAGTCCTCGAGTCACTGTGTTGGCTTTGAGGTGGAATAATTTAAACCAAAAGCATATCTCTGCAAGAGGAGGAAAAAACACATATCAACAGCCTCTGAACTGCTCATATAGTTCTTCAAGTGGCAAACCCCAGACTATCAGAATCCAGTTATTCATTATCACGTGTTTTATTGGCAGGCAGGAGTTATGGGAGGAAGGTGGAGAACTTGCCTGGAGTGTGGTCTGTGAGCTGGGTTAGGTGACTGCAGCCAATTTAAGTCCCTTAAAAGGAGACACAGTTGAGATTTTTCCTTTTTTCTTCCTCCACCCCCTCACTGATGCAGCAACAACCATTTGACAGCTTGATGTTGGAACCTATTCCCTTAGTGACTGACTTCTCCTCTGGGTTCCCTTCTTCTGAATTACTGCAAGTGGCCTGTGAGTGATAGTCTTTGTACACTAGCTACAATCTTCTTTTAAAGACTAATTTTGCTATACCTACTGTTGGCACTGTTTTCTTTTACCTTTCTAGTCAATCCTTCACTTGTAGAAATGGACCTGTTCTTATAATTCTGTTTCAGGGCATTTCTATAGAATGAGGATAAAACTGCTGTGGGTTTGGGCACTCTCCCCAGTAGCAGTACTCCAGGTGACCACTGGCCTTGCTGTGATGCAGGTGCACCAGCTGATGGCTGCACCTGCAAGGAAGTGGTTCAGCAGGTTGCAACTGTTCGATTTGGGGAGCACAATGCTGAATTACAGCCTCGAGTGTTTGTTTACGTACTGGACACACATTCACACCCTATGAGAAAAGAGTGCTATCAGGACTGCAAAATTAAACATGCAAAAGTTAGGAAATGCCAGGACGTTAATTTTCCCACCCGCTTGTGTATATGCATTATGATTCAGTCTTTAATTACACAGTTGCACACTGTTTTTCCACAGAATTCCTGCTTCCCTCTGTGCACAGGACGTCGACGGGTGTTTGAATGAGAAGCTATTCAATATTTTGTTGTCTGTTTATTGTTGCTCATGACATTATTCAGGCCACGCAGTGAGGGTGGAATTACTGATGGCCTTACTGTTTTGTTTTGTTTTCTTGCTCTTCTTCACCACAGCACAAGTGGCCAGTGTTTCATGAACACTCTTTGCAGTGGCCCTGTCAGATCCTGGATGCTGTGCTGGCCCCATTCGTGAGCAGGGAATACAGGAACATTGAGTGTCAGCCTTGGACAAGCAGCCTTACCAAGTGTTTCTGATTTCCTTATCTCCATTAGCTATAATCCTCATTCCCAATGTTCCACTTTAATCCCAGTCCTAGGTTTTTCCTCCTTTCCTGCCTGGCTTTAGTTCTTGGTATGCCCAAACTGATTCTCCCATGTGAGCTGGTATCTTATCATGTCTTCATAAAAGGTCTTTGTCTTTCATGCTGTTTGGATGTGGCTAGGATTATGGGCAGCAGAGCAGAGACAGGCTACTTCATTTCATTTCATCTGGACCTGGATTTAACAGCCTAGGCTGGCAACTGTAGGGAAAAGCCTGTTCAACCTCAGTGTAGGTCTTTGGGTGGTACAGCTCTTTAATTCAGAGCAAACTCTAGAAGGCATGAGATGTATGAAATTTCAAAGGCTTACCCCTTGGGCAAGTTCAAGTGGATTTTCGTAAGGACAACAAAAGGTGCTTGTCTGTCACAGAGTCCCCTGTCCTCTGACAAATTTAAGTTACTGCTGAAAAAAATAGATCAAAGAAAAGGTTCCTGAATGTTTTAAACACTGAATAAACAATATGTTTTCTTCTGCTTTTGTTTTGGGTTACAGCTGAAGTATTTTGGTAAAATTGAAAAAACCTCATTATCCTGAGGCAGCAACCTGTCATAGGAAAATTCAGCCTCAGTGTTTAAAGGACAGCGCAGCCTATATGCAACTGAAAACAGGGCCTTAGACTGGCAAGTTTTGTCTGGCCTAGGAACAGTTGAGTTTGATATAGTAAATGCTGTAGTTTTTCTCGATATGGCTGTTTGATGGGTCCTGATTTGATCTTATCTTTTTTACATTACAGTAGTGTCACTGAAGTTAAACATTTTGAAATTATTTTTTTTCAGCCATCTTATAACGGTGGCACAGATAGCAGCAACCAGAAGAGGTCATTTTTGGATCTGCCCAATGCTTTAGCATCCTATTTCTGTTCCTGATTACCACCCCTGTTCTCCCACGAGATGTCCTTGAGTGAGCTTGGGCAGGGAGGGAGGTGCTTTCTGCACCCTTTCAAGAGAGCTGCCTTCAGAGCAAAGATTTGTCTCTTTGGGGAATAGGGCAGTAAATGGAGTACTCATTTCTGCTGGCCATGCCGAGATTACTCAGTGCTAGGTGGAATATGGGTGGTGGGTGTATGCCACGCGGCACGGTGCAATGCAGAGGCATTAGCAGCTGGTACAGGGTGCAGGACACCTGTGTTACCACAGAGCAACTCTGGGCTTCTTGGCAGGGTGGTTTGTGCCAGCCAGAGCATCATGCTTACACGTCTGTATGTCCTCTAGTGCCAGAGCAAGCTCTGGCATCTCGATAGCGAACAGCACGCTGTAGTGTAGGCTTAAACTAAATTCTTGAGAGGTGTTCATCCAGTGGCTTTCAAAAACAGTTAGCTAAACTAAGTATGGATGCAAAGAAGAGTAGCTTATTTTGAAAAATGTATTTACTGCTTTGCTATTCGGACTCGTGTTCTGGTAGCTCAAATCCTGTCTTCCAAACACAATTGACAAGAATATCATTAGCAGCTTGGTCTTTATTGCTTTACCCCTCAAAGTTCATAATTGTGCTATCTGATTACCATAATAGACTGTGAGTTTCTAATTTTTACCCTGAAGAGTATACACTATTATAGACTAATGCTTATTTCGCTTTTACTTGTTTTTTTTTAAGTAAATTGATATGGTAATTTTTTTGTTTCGTTACCTATATGTAGTTTTAAAATCCTCTCTGGAGATATCCTATGCCGAAATAGAGCCCCAAGCCTTTACTAAAATTAATGCTTAGAGAACCACAGGGGAGAGAAAAATTAAAGAACAGTAAAGGGAAATTTTTTTTTACACCCACTCTCCATCTCTTTTCACATTATGCTTGGTCTTGCCTGCTTCAGTGAAATTTCTCCATTTGTTTCCTTTAAGTAGTGCTTTGAGAAGATGCAAACACCATCCATCAGCTTTCTTTAAGTCAGTAGGTTAGCACAGTGCTCTGTTAACAATAAGCACTAATAGATGTGGAAAAGAACATGTGGGTCTTCTGGCTTCAGGTGATGGTCTGAGAGTCTAGCTTTTATTTCCTTCAGTGCTCTTGAGTTTTTGTAGGGAGTTGAACAAGCCACCAATGTAATCTTGTTTCCATTTTAATTTCTAAAAGTCAAAATATTATTGTTTCTCTAACATGGTAGCACTTTTAGAAAAATCAATAAATGCTGGAGGATGCTGAAATATTAAATGCGGCAAAAGCCAAATAAGTTGGTTGTTGTTATACTCAGCTGGTTACATTTTAATTGATTTACAGGTATATTAGCTTCAAAGGCAATCCCAGTACAAAATATATTGACATGTAGATATAGCACCATGATTCATCCATTTACCGTAATCAATATCACAGATTGTGTTTATTGTTTACATTTTGTATCTTCACTGAGTTTACCCAAAACATGAAGATATTTCTAGTCCTGGTCTTTATGTAAAGCTGAGTTTTGGAGTCCAAGTTGGCAAATCAATGCTGCTTTTTATTACTATGGTCTAAACCAAAACAAATCAACTGCTCTTTTCCTCTACATTAAGTGCTCCATTTCATCAGTGTCTTGAGAGTCTTATTTCAATGTCATATAGTTAGTTTACTGTCATTATGACTAGGCTTCAAGCTGATCACTTATATGAGGGTCGATCCAGAATTGAATTGGTGGTTGGACCTCTGTGGAGGTTTTTGACTTGACCATATTTCAAAAAAAATAGAAGGAAAACACCACAACTGTAAAACGAGTCACTCAAATTTTACTTTTTCACTAGGACATATTTGTTGCAGGTAGTACTGTGTGTACATATAATGCATATTACTCTGAAAATTATTCTTGTTCTCTGAATTTCAGCTCTTTATACAACATGCTGTAAATATATATATTCTGAAAAATGATAATTGTTTCCAGATTAACGTGTAGAATCACTGCAACATTTTGGAAATTCTGTATATAAGATACTTCTTTTGCATATATTTTCTCTGTTTCTGGTTTACAGAGAAATCTACTGAGAGTTTCATGTTCAAACAAACCTAAAAACTCTTAAATGTTTGCTAGTCTTTTATTCTAATCTATGCAAAAGAATCACCTTTGGCATTCCTTCTACGCTGTGGTGCCCTGAGCTCATCTGAGGCGGGACCCACGCTTTTGTACAGAATTGTTAAAAAAATTCCAAGACTTCTGGATCTACTGTCCCAGACCTTCAGCATTTGAATTCATGGGTGTCATGGTGTGAAGGACCCCAGGCTAGTCTGCTTTGTAGACTAACTTGGAGCCACTCTCTTTTAACGATCTAAATTTGGGAAGAGAAAGGGAACTTTTTTTTTTCATCATACAGTCTCTCTGTGGCTTTGCATGCCTAGAAGAGCATACTAATAAGTTAGGTCTGATTTTTCATTTCCACAATGTGACTGACTTAGGTTTGGCAAGCCTGCTTACAGAGCCAATCTTAATTTCACTTTACTGGTGTTAATTCTGTGTTAAAAATCACAAAGCTTAGCAGCAGTTCCCAAGAGGTGGGTCCCAGTGACACCTCAGGAGATCCATGTTCTGAGAGCAGCATTGAAGAGGAGGACCCAAAGTAGAAATACTTATGTAGGAATAATCAGAAAATACTGAGTTTAGTATCCTTTTTTGATGTCCTGAAAAACAGTAATTTGACAGTTATTTTCTCTGCCAAATGTACACCTGTGTCTGATATGTAGGTTTTATTTGTCCTATGTAGTGCTTTTTTCCTCATTTGGATCTCACGGCACACTGAAGGATTTCTCTGGTTGAAGTATGGGGAATTGTTTCCTTGACACTTTAGCACTTCTGTGGTGGGTGATGTTTCTTTGCCCAGGTCCTCTCCTTTGGGGGGCGCTGGGCAAACTGATCTTGCACATTCTTCATCTGAATCCTTTTAAAACCTCTAGCTCTGCCCAGTGAAAACTGATGATGTTGCAGTTAGGACAAATGGAGAGTCAGGACAATTTGACACACATGAATGAAGAAAGAGATGTTACTTAAGTTGTCTGCAGTTCAGAACTGCAAGGTTGAAAGTCTTCTCAGCGCAGCACAGAGGCAGTGCTATCCAGTGGCTGAGGGATGCGATGAGGGTCTCGGGGAAACCTGGCTTCTCTGGTCTTGACTATGGCAAAGATTGAACCTGGTCAAGTCATTTCACACCTCTGCTTCCTTTCCATTCTCCATTAGAACAATAGCTCTTAACAGCAGGGTCTTTCATTTGCAGTATACTTTCCTAGCTCAGCAAAGCCTTGATTTTTGGTTTTAACTCATGCTGTAATGGTGATAATCTCAAACACAGCAACGTAGAGTGATCCTTTTCAGTCCCTGGCATTTAGCTATGGGTGGCAGGGCTAGATAAAACCAAGATGTAGACACATTGCGAGGGGGCTGGAGCACGGCAACACATTTATAGTGTTGCTTTTATTAAAGCTGCCCTTTCTTTCTCCTCCTCCTCCTCTTCCTCCCTCAGATGATGATGACATTGTTTTATTTGTTTTACTTCTATAGTTAGCAAACTTAGTTAGCAAGCCAGATTAAAAATAAAGCAGCAACCCTCCTCTGTTCTAACACTGTGAGAGCTGTTTCTGCTGAAGCTTTGCGATTGCAAAAGGGGTATCAAGCCCTACCCCTAACTGGGGAGGCTGTGCTCCACATTGACACACTGTTGAGTAACCGGTAATTTCTGTCCTCTTTCTCTCTTTTGTGTGACTCCAGGCACCTGATCGTTAATGTCATCTTGGTTAAGGAGTGAGGTCCCCATTTCCATGGAAACATGAGAAATGGCTTTGGAATGTAAAAGGTCCTTTATTTATTGGGTAGCATTTTCTCTCCTGTTTAAGCATTTAAAACAAGGAAACCTACAGTGCTGAAATCTTTTAAGAGACAGTGCAAAATGAGGTGGACAGTTATAAAAATGATGTTTAACTTTGCTCTGCTCTGTAATCCTGTAACAATATATCAGCTGGTGAAAAATCAGCCTAGTTACCCTGAAGCTGATGGAACTAGACCAGTTTACAACAGCCAGGAATTAGTCTGGAGGTCTGGTAGTCTGTTGGTTAGATTCCCAATGGAAGCAATGGGACTTTCCTCACTTGAAAATCATAGCTAGAAAAGATATATCCCTGAACAGATATTGGAAGTATTAGTTCTACTTTGGCTGCTAGATGAACAAGGTCATCTAAAACATTTTTCTAATTCATTATTATGCTCATGGATTTCCTGATGCAAGATTTACTTATGTCTAAATGACTTAATTTTTTTTCTTTTTTTGCATTGTTTAGTGTCAAAGGAAGCCAGTAACTGTGCAGATGTTTGTGGTTTATTTTCTGTAGGTCAATATTGGTAGCCATTTAGTATGAGACACATGATATTATAAATGAATATTTAAATAGAATTCTAATACTGTGAATGCTCAGGCTTGATATATATTTTATATTTTAAGTATTTACAGTATATTTACTGCAAAAGACTAATAAAATACTTTATAATGTACTTGGTGCCATGAACAGTGCATGGAAAGATGTACTGCATGAATTGCAAAGCAAAGAATATGATTAAAAAGGCTTAACTAGTGGCACAGAAAACTACAGTTTTTAACACAGTTACCGAAGTTGAAGGATAAAATACTGATCCAGTCAATGTTGATGGTAATGTTCCTGTTGTCTTAGGTGAAACCTGGTTCAGCCAAAGATTTTTAACATTATACATCTCCTTGCTTCCCCTTACAAATCACCAAATTGTTTCCACATCCAAGTCAAATTCCTGTTCCGATTTAAAAAAAACTCCTCATTTTCTCTCTCTACTTGAATAGAAGCTGTTCCTGTTTATTCTGCATCTGAACTTTGTTCGTTTCTGTCACAACCTTCAGAAAAGTCTCCAATTGCAAACACTAAAACCTGTTTGGAATAACGAGAACTACATATATAAATGTCCCTTGCCAGAGTGTCAAAGGAGCAGTGCAGATAATTAAACCTAAAATGTGACAAGATACCTGCATGATGTATCACCCACCTATAAATAGTAAAATGAGAACACAGAAGTGGCTTTGGATTTGGCAATGACTCTAATTTTGTTTCCATCTGATTCCTCCTTTTATACTGTAACCTTGACAAAGTCATGTTTTGCCTCTCTGAACCTTGCTGGTGGAGGGAGTTAACATAATTTCACTTTGAGCTCCTTGAATGTAGGACATCACATATGGAGCTGAACCAAAGATGGCAAGCGTGTTTGCATTTATCTTAAAAATTATGAGAATATAGGGTTGTGTAGGTGTCCGGGGGGGAGATATTCCATCTGGGGGGACTAGCACCAGACTTGCCACTTGGTCTTCAGTGCAACAGAGGAAATTCCTAAATGTGGGGATTGCAGGGAGAGGCTCAGGGCACCTGTGACAGACCTCTTACTTCTGGGCAACCTACTTTTTCTGCAAGTTTCTAGTTGGTCTGGTTCCTTCTGTATAGGCTCTGACCTCATTTTCTTGAGAATGTCTCCCTGTCTGATGAAATTATGGGGAGAGATGAGGTTGGTGAGCTGTACAATTAGGGGTGATTAGCTCAATAGGACGTCCATTTTCAGGTGGCTTTTGGAAGAAGGTAATGTTAGTGAGACAGATTATGCATATGAGTGTTGAATAAAAATTTCCTTCCTTCTCCCCATAGATATTCCCTAAAAGTATTTATCAGAAAGCAATTGTTAGAGCTTTCCCTTCTCATTTGAATTTCAAGCCAGTGAAGATGGACACACTATAGTGAACATGATCCCAGAACAAGGTCTTGTACAGATTAGAAGGTTAAGATACTGCTCTAAATTTAGGATGCATTCATTTGGATGAGATATGATGGCAAATTCCTTTTATTTGTTTTAAAAGAAAAAAATCCTAATCCTCAGCATCTGTTGAAAATATTAGCTGCTGTGACCAAAGCTGATTGAGATCCAGAGCTTTGTGGGAACAAATTATGGTTGAGGAAAATATCTCTTTTGGTTCATATATACATAATGCTGGCTTACTCCCTGCCTTATAAAACATTTTAATATCTACAATATGAGCAACTCTATAGAAATGAAATTTCACAATTTATAGTACTGTAAAGATGTTTTTTGTTACTGATGATATTAAAATGAAGTTACAAATAATCTGTTACTTTAGTTAATGGTGTATTTTGGCATTATAAATTAACTCATAAAGTAGAAGAAATAGTTTCTCTCAAGTTTCAATTGCTCTTTGTTTTTCTGCTGCTGCTTCTGGAAAAGCTTCTGAAACATTTTATTGATGAAGTAGTGCACTCTCATCTGCATGTAGTACTTCTGTAACTCCAGCAAAGGTTTCTGGTGACATGCTAGACTGCAAGAACAAAGCTCAAATTTATCGTGTTCCCCCAGATGGAATTACAGTCTTCATCAGTTAATGCAGCATTTCTCAACTTTGGAAAGTTGAATCCTGACTTGTCAAGAAAATTAAGCTTACAGTATTGCTGCTACCAGCAATGTTGTTTTAAAAGCCTACCCAAAATGAGCAGTCACTCAAATAGGCTGTGTAGGTATTCATTCTCATCTCTCTTGTATGCTTTGATTAGCAGTGCATTGTCAACAGTGTGGAAGTAATGTCATTGGCATTTGAATCATGACCCTTTTATAACCAAAATTACTGCATCAGTTTCTCTGCAAATTCAGGCAGGCGTTGCTACATTATGGATGGGCTGTGGCTTCAGTATTGCTCTTTGCAACCAGATGCCTTAAAAACCAAAGCAATCAGAATAAGAAAATAGGTGGAAGTTCTGGAGGACCTGTAAGAATCTGAGTTAGTGTTCATTGCATGGTAGGTTGTGCAATTTTTATTATTGTACACAATTTACTGTTAGTCTTTCTTAGAGCTTTACTAAGCAGGAAGTTTACACTTGATTTACATACCAGTGTGAACTGAATGGCTTCAGAGCACCTACAACTTCTTCTCTAGGCACTTCCTTAGCAGTTTTTTTAGATCACCTTAAGTCCGAGTGGCACAGATTTGACCTCAGTTATAATAAGGTGTTATTAAGAGGAAGTAATTTCCACATTCTGATTTGCACTAGTAAAACTAAAGTAGTTTAAAAATAAATTTAAGTTGAAGTACTGCAATTTTCTCAGGTAAACAGAGTGTGTTCTGTGCTTTTTGGTGTGGGTTATAATGTTGTATTAGCTCTCACTGTATATAGAAGTTATCTGTTTCTGTGCTTCCCAACAGCAACGGGAATTGGAGAGTTCTTGTTTTTTTTAATTTCCCTGAAAGTGCTTAATTTTTTTTTTTTTTCTCAGTCCTTGCTTGGTATTACTTTTAAATAATTGATTTAGTATGTTACCATTAGTCAGTTAAGAACAACTAATTTGTGGATAATGCCTCAAATGATACAAAGTGGTATTGCTTCACTGAAGTCCAGAGTTACACCATATTTGCCAGTTGATGATCTGGTCTTTTGTTCCCAGCAAGGCTGCTGCTGGTCTCCATGTGTTATGGAGGACTGGGCATCCCAATACATTTCAGGGAACAGAGAAGGTACTGAAGAAAATCTGGGGTGAAAGGATGGCAAGACTATTTCACTTTATTTTTTTATTTCTGTCTGTTTTGCTTTTCCACATGAGAGGGTTTTTTTGTTTTTCTCTTTTGCTGCCCAGCACTTTACCTGTGCAAGAGCTTTAGTGTGCGGTATTTGCTTTACAGAAGTTACCGACCTGTAATTGCAAGGATCCTACTGGGTAGTTGCAATTGCCTCCCTGGTGGATTTTTCTCTGTAGGAACTTTTCTTAACCTTTCAGTATCAATTCACGGTTCGAAAGCCTGCACGCAACTGTTGGGAAGCAGCATCGCCTACGGAGTTGTCATGACAACCTGCTGTGAGGGCAGCCGGCAAGGTTGGGTCTTGTGGTCGTATTAACTTTGCCAGTTAGGTACTTTTTGCAAAATTTGGAAGCAGTGGATTACCCCTCTCTCCCTGTTGCTGATATAGATGTGTCAGTACATGAACTCTTTGCCAGCTATATGTACAGCGCCGTGCTTCTGCTGGGAATGGCTCTGGTCTGCAGTTCACCAGTCCGTACTAGCAGCCCAGTTCCTCTGTGGGTACCTCCCCTACCACCAGCAGTGACTGATTATCGTCACCTTAAGAGCAGCAAAAATCAATGCTGAAAAGTACATTTTAATCCTAATTAGAGCAGAAATTGGGCATGCTCCCCTTAAAATGTCATGATTTCTCTCTTTTGCGAGGTGGCATTTGTTCATGTTCTCTCCTCTTCTTCACTGTGTTCACTCTGTCCTTCTGCTTTTGTAAAGGCAGCTAGGAGGACAAAGCTAGAACGGTTTGATGCAGTAGCGTGCTGGGGGTGTGCGTGTGTAGTCTCCTTCACGTCCTCCTCCTCTGTGACTCATATGCTGTGGGTCAGGTCCCCAGGCATGCAGGTTGGTTTGGTTGAGCTGTGCTGTTACCTCTGCTGAGGAATATCACTAGAAGGAGGGCAACGATACTATTTCAGTAGCATCCTATTCAAAATATTTCTTCTCTCACCTCTCTTCACTGTCCATTAGTATTTTGTGAAGGCTTTGTTTATTCAAAGGATATACAGGATGGAGTTTGGGGGAAGAATTTCTTTCTCTTTTTAAAGTAGATCTAATACCAAAATCAGCATAACACCCAGAGATTCAGTGCATTTTTGGGTGCTGGGAAAGTGGCATAAGAAGTAACCATAAGTAACCTAGTCATCCTGCGCTTGGATGTTTTTCACATACATATTATAATCTCATCAGATCAGATATTCTAAAGTAGTTTGGATTTCCATGATAAAAGGTCAGGTTTTATCCCTCCTGAGTTATACACGTGCAATGAGCTCTCAGAGGGTAGCCTGGCCTGGCATCTTCTGGAACTGTCGGCAGCAAAAAGCACTTGGGATATTTTTGCTCCTGTTTGTTATAGCAATGGTCATTTTGTTGTCAAGATGTGATTTCATCCATCAGATGGTTACTATCTAAAGAAATGGTTTCTCTGTGTGTGTGTCTTTTGAATAGGTGATGCAACATTAAAATAAGTGGAGAGAAAAATACAGTAAGTTTATTTCTGTACCTTACTGTGGTTTTGGTGTGGCTGATGTAATGAAATAAGTTTTCAAGAAAAGTGCTACTTAGTTTTAATTCAGAGGATTTGGATTTTTTTTTTTCTTTTAATAATGCTGTATCTGGAGAGAGTGACAGTTCAAGGCGTGATGAGCAGTCCACTTTCTCTCACTGATTTTAATCCAGCAAGAGTTAGTTCTAGCTGAAAACACCATGATTTACTGACTATTTAGTCGTGTGTTATTGTAAAATGAGGCAGCATTCCTACACATGTCAAATCTTAGGGGACGTGTATTTTTATTGTGTGCAGGAGGAAAAAGACACTTGGCTCCCCTGTTTAAAGGCCCTGGTTCAGGCAAACAGAAAAGAAGAGATGAGGTAAAAGTTGGATTGAATTTGGTGATTGACCTACCTTCTCACTGCTACAAGCGTTACTTCTGGGCAGAGGGTGAGGCGCTCCAGGGTAAAAGTGGGCAGGATGTTTGTACTGTTGATAACTTTTGCTCTGCTAATTTTGTGGTAAAGGATTTTAATCTCCTGTGCTGTCAGTTATCTTCACATCTTAATGCTCACTAATAGAAAGAAGCCTTCGAAGCTGGTCTTATTCTTTCATAATAAAACCAGTGCATAAAGAGATAACAGTTTCCTTTGATCCCATGGTGGTCTTGTTCAGTGACTTCATTTTAAATTAGTATTTCTGTCCAAATCACTCCAGCAAATAAATAATACACCAATAATATAAAGTATGTATAAATGTATATTTATGTATAAATAATACACCAAGAGCTAAGAGTGTGGCATTACAAGTCCCTTTTGTACTCTCAAAATCTCGTTCAGATTAAAATAATGTCCAAGTAGCATGACATATCCTGACATGAGGTTAATGTGCAGATCTCTTCCAGCTCTAGGTGGGCTGAAATGGGAAGGCTGCTGTCAGGTCATGGTGTCTGAGGATTTATCTGACCCTGAAGGAGCACCAGCAGCTTACTGTGGCTTCTCCTGAAGCTGTGTAGGCACTACAGAAGCAGCACCCAGTGTTACTGTAGCCAAAAAGAAATTAGAGGAAAAATAAAGCTTCTTCCTCCCTGCTGCTTGCTTGTTATGTGCATTTGACAGTGCTTTGTATTGTGTGTTTTTTTGGTTTGTGTTTTTTTGTTTTTTTTTTTTTTTTTTTAGCCTGCTTCTATACAGCTGGTGAGTCAACAGGGAGGAAGAAAAACCCCATATGTATATTTTAACAGAATTTAGATGAAAAAAAGAGAAACTGTTTAAAGGGCAGATCATGAGAAAAATGAGCATTTTTGAAATTAGTTCAAAAAAAAAAAAAATAGACTCCAGTTACAGCATCTCTTTAATTAGATACAGCAAACCTGCTAACAAGCACTGAAGATCTTCACTTTCTTCTCAGCCACGAAGATCACTGGTCTAGCTGATGTACCACCTGCACTTCTCTGCCTTGGTGTCCACCTGAAAGCTTTCCTAGTCCAAGACTCAGACCTAGGCATGACCCTGTGATAGCTGTCCCTTGGGGTCAGGAGGGAGTGCAATCATCTCCCTCCTGACTGAGAGTGCCTTGGACCCTCCTTACAGCACTGTTTTAGTGGCTGCTGCATGCTGAAGGCAGCAGGCCCTCAATGTGATTCCAGCGCGATTTGTAACATTGCATGACACAGGCGATGTTGTCTTCTTAATCTGATGTGAAACACTCCTCCAGGCAGAAATGTTAAGGTTCGGTACAGAGAGACTGATTTTTTTGAATGGTTATGCGTAACTCCAAAGTCGATTTATCAAGAATAAGCTTCGAACATAAGTATTTTTGGTAGACAACTCATGTTTTATTCAGGGCTAAATGAGTCTGAATTCATGTTTTATAAACACACTGGGTATTCCGAGGTTAACGCCTCTGACTCAAGCCCTGCTCCGTTTCTCCTCCAGTTCTGGAAGTTTATTTTAAGCTGTTTCTTAAGTTTTCTGCTTTCTGTGTATTGAAGGAAGAGGCAATATTGTCACATCAGGTGTACTGTTTTTTTCCCTTGGTTCTGAATTGGCAGACAGTTGGTGGTGGGGATAGGGGAAGGTGGTTATTTATTATGGTTTATATTTTCTATGCAGATCCCTTATTCTTTGTTTAGTTTTTTTGGCATGTGTAAAAATCTGAAAATTTATCCCTAAGCCTCCAGGCTTTGATACTAAAACTTGTTAAAAGTAATCAAAACCTTTGGATTGAATTTGAGCTTTGGATGGTTGGATGGGCTCCTGCAGAACAGGTTGCTACACAGACTTGCGGGGAATTGTCACTTGCCTTCCATTTTCTTCATCTGCTATTGACTTACTGCAGTATATTCTCTTTCTCCACACTCTGCTGAACTCTTTCAGTTTGTTGCAAACAGAGGAATTGGAAGCAGTGCACATGTGTCTGCTCCTTAGGACTTAGTCTGGTGCATACAAACCAAGCCAGAGGAAACGGAAGAAAATCAGCGGTGGTATGGAGGGGACAAAGGTGCAGGTGGTTGGAGCATGGTGGTGCTTGTCCAGCCTAGCAGCTGCCAGCCCTGCTAGGAATTGGAAGCCTGTTGTCCCAGGTGCTCAAACCAAGATTTTCTAAGCACAGCAGTATACCTTGTTAAACTGTATAGTCTCTGTGATGACGAATGAGAAGAAAAAGGCGCTGCTGATTTTTTTTGTCTGTTTTTGTATCTCATACAGTCCTGGGGAGGGAAGGTGAGGGACAAAAGCTTTGTCTTATCTCAGTTGGTGGGCTTCCCTCCTTAGAGAGAAGATAAAATTTATTTGGTGTGTGAATGGTAGTTTTAATTTTTATTTGCCTTTCTCAAGTGTCACTCTAATGAAAAGTAAATGCAGGCTGGTTTTTTTTTTTTTTTTTTTTTTTTTTTGGCCCAAGAGCTATGCAGGCAAAACCTGAACTCCCTTCCCTGCTCTGTTATCTAGACACTCTCCTTTCTGTAAAAATTGTATTTGGAATTCAAAAGCCTAACTTGCTTTTCAGAAGAGAGTATTTTTCTGTCCTGTGTGCTTTTGAAATTTTAGAAAAAATTGTTATTTTGGATTATTTTAAAGCTTGCTTTTGTTCTGGGTCATTCCTTGAGTCCTAGGTATTTGTGCATCTGGGAGGAAGAGAATTTGATTTTTTTATCAATACTTAGTAACAAAATTATTCTGGTATTAAATACAATAATCCTTTTTTTCTTTAATCCACAGTCTAAAAACTCAAAGTATTTTTCACTTGACTAGTGAGTATGGATCTTCATTACCTTTTTAATTTTTGTTTGTGCACTCAGAAATGGAAGACTTTTGTTTTTAACCCCTGTGAGACCCTTGTTTTCTAAATGGAAGCTTGTAATGGGGAAAAAATTTGGAAATGGAGAGTGAGAATTTCTGATTTGTTTCCATTTTCAAGGGAGAGAGACTATACAAACAAAGAAAAGGACGCTTAACTATTCAGGGGCATGGAGATAGGTTCCAAAAAATCCGCATTTGAAACAAGTCTTCGAAGCTTACAGTGCAAAACTGCAAGGCACACGTTTGATTTGTAGAAAAGAAGAAAATCGGAATACTTCATTATATAGTTTGTGTGAGGCCATATAGTTCTTGAGTCATAATGACATTTCAGCTTGTGTAAATAGCTTATGCCAGTGGAGGATCCTTCTCTGATAGAGAAATTACCTTAAATTAGGTTATTTTTGAAAGTAATGTGCTAGCATCTGAGAGGCAAGAAAACATTTCCAAGACT
Organism: Buteo buteo; assembly: GCF_964188355.1. Classification (NCBI taxonomy): domain Eukaryota; kingdom Metazoa; phylum Chordata; class Aves; order Accipitriformes; family Accipitridae; genus Buteo; species Buteo buteo. Next base: position 9,349,307 of record NC_134189.1, read on the forward strand.
AATGTTAAAAAATAAAAATAACTCTTTTCTTTGCTGCTCTAAACTGCTAAGGATTTAGTCCTCTTTCCCTGTCTTGTCTAGTTTTGTTTTCCCTTTCTTTATCTTCCAGATCAAATGAAGATTATTTAATGCTACCAAGAAGTACCCTGAAAAAAAACCTTAATCTTCTTATTTTCCTCTGGTTGGCAGAGTGACAACATAGAATATCTGCACCCCTTTTGAAAATCAGTATATATTATTTTAGCATGTGATAAAAAAAAAGCATGATCATATTGTAGTCATGTCCATCGAATTTGCTGTCATCATTCTTTGTCTACACTTGAACTACAGAACACAGGTTCTACACATCCTATGATTTTGTCTGGATCAAATGTATTGTCGTGAAAATATTTCCCATTCAGACTTCTTTTGCTTTCTGAAATAGTAAAAACATATCAATTTTCTGTAATGCTGATGTCCAGTCTGTGATGCAGCTGGAAATCATTTATGCTCAGAGTTCCCTAGAGCATTTATCATTGTTTACTTGGAAAGACAATGATTAAATTTTATCATCCCAGTTACTCGATTGATTCCAGAATCTTTGAAATGTGAGCTTCCAACTCCCTATGCACATCTCTGTCCTACATGACCTCACTCAAAGCATTTTGACCCAAGGGTTTAAAGATTTCTAGATCAAGGCTTTCAGATGCCTTCTATTCTGTAGAAGGATCATATAAAAATCATTGGGTTTTGGTTCAACATTAAGTCTTTGGATGGAATGTGAAAATCCTGATAACAGGAATTTAAGGAAGATTGTGCAGGGGGATGCATATTGGATGGAAATTACAAAAAAAGGATTTTTAATGATGAGAAGAGTAGAGATCTGGCATAGCTTCTCAGAAGGAATGAGAGGGAACAACTGGACTAGATTTGAGATGGGTCTTTAACTTTATGAATTCACACATGTAAGTTTGCCTGAAACAGAGAAGACTAGATTTCATGACCTAGAAGGTCTTTTCCAGACCTGGCATTCATAGCTTCAAAAACTAAAGGCAAAAAAAATTAAAAACCCTCTCTTAAAATTAATTGGTTTTGACTGCAGCAAAAATAAAGCATTTGTATTTTTTTTCCTGCTTTCCTAGGCTCCTTTGTTTGCCTCTTTCTTGGTGAATTACAGGGATAAAGAATACTCTTCATCTTTATTGCATCACCCATTGTATCACTTTTTTCCTTTCCTCCTCACACAAATTAATGCTGACATTTCTCTTACTGCAAGGAGTCCTCCAAGTTCTGTCACTTTTTTGTTGTAAGAGCAATCGCCACATTTGTACGTACCTCTTCAGAAATAGCGTATTTAAACAAAAGATTGGGAGGGACCCTGTTGGTCCTAAAGTTTAGTTGCCTTCTACTGTAAGTACCCTAGATGTTTTATCCTATTTGGAAAGAAATCTAGAGAATAAATTAAGAGTAAAGGCAAAAAACCCCTTAAGTGAGCAGAAGGAAGACCAAGAAATGGGTGATACCCAGTGATATGTATAAATCTGAGCTCTGATAGGACCTCAGAGAGAACTCCACATGACTTTGACTTTTTCTTATAATATCTGATTAATTATCCAACTCTTGGATCTCAGGCATTTTCAGTTTCCATGTTGCAGCTGAGGATTGTTACAGTTTCCAGGGCAATTTGCTGGACCCAGGGCCCGACCAATGAAGGCATGGTGGAATAAAGTCACACTGATTTTGCTGCAATATAGACTCCAAAGTGATTTGTAGATCTGGCCATGATATTGGTCCCCTTGATAGGAATTGACATAAAGGTATATGCTTTCCCTGACTTCTGAGAAGATGAACTCTTGATGTAAGATAAGACTTAAGGGATTGAGTAATTTAGCACAGCTCTGGATCTAATTGAATCCATAATTTACTTTCCAGAAGGTAAAATCTGGTGCTTAATATATGCCTACTGGTGAAGCTAAGCAGAGAATAGAAAAATTGATATACTAGAGGTCTCTGACTGGCATTTGGACTACTCTGACTTGTGCTGTTTTGACACTAACTGAGCTCCAAGTATAACTGCAGGGCAGTGACGATTTTCACGTCTGCATTTAAGAAACTGCCAACAGATATTCATGACACATCTTGTGAATGCCTCTTTTAACACACAACCTGTTTCATTAATCTATTTTGTCCTTTTGGGATAGGAAAAGTAACCTGCCACTCTTGCACCTAGAGTTTGTGGGGCAAGAATACCGAAGGACTTCCTTTTAAAGAATATATCTTCATGTGCAGAACACGGAAATGGCTGTGAACTGCAGTGTTGACTCAGAAAAGACAACATCACGTGGTAGAGGCTCTTACTCTGTTATCCTGATCAAACTTTCTGCAGGTCTTATGCCCCGTTTGCTTTGCTTCTTATTTCCTTTCATAGGATTCCTGCGTATTACTTGTGCCTAGGGGATTTGTTACTTTACTCAAGGAGATGGTCACAGAAAGGCTAGGTGGCTCTGTTTGGTCTTGCACCTGATCAATACAAGCTGAATATGGTATTTGATGTGATAGATCCAAATGCTTCTACCAGAACTTACGCAGGGGGTTGATGCATTGTAGTTACCTTTCAGCTCTGGGATTGCTGTTTGAAGTGCTTGGAAAGATTGTTAGTGGGAATTTGTTTCAATTGTCTTCAGGTGGGTCTCTAGTGGACATGGGCTTGAGGCTGAAAGCAAAGCTGGTCAGAGCTGCGCAGAGCTGCACTGTTTCATGGAGATGTACCAGCTCCCATGCAGCTTTTATCAGACTGGTCTGTGTGGGGAGGGGTTGAGAGAGAGGGAGAAAAGATCTGTTGGGGTCTTGGAGATGTTGTTGTTGGGTGGCTGGGAAGCTACCCAAATCTTTGCTTTTCCATACCTTGGCTCCCTGGGCAGCAGACAATGACAGATGCGTAAGCAAGTATTTCACAAGGAGTTTTGAAAGATCTATTTCTTTTAGCGCAAATTGACTTTCTTGCATCAGCGTTCACTGCTGAGGGTGCCTGAGAGTGTCCTAGGCTGAGCTGCTATTTGTGTGGATGAACCTGAGGAAAATGGGAAGGTTAATGTAAGACGCTAAAGACCGCATTGACAAAAAGGCCAATAACTAATCACTAGGATTTGATTTTGCTAAGTATTCTGGTGGAATTCAAATAAGAAATTGCTGAGAGGGCTTTATAATAGCTCCCTCAAACCAGCTCCGGTCCTAAAGAAGTGCAGTGGTCATATAGAGGCTCACGGAGTGCTGATGGGGTAACCCAGCAAGTTTTAATCAGAGAAACTGGTGGAGCTGCTGATAAGATGCAGGACTAGTAAAGGCACAGCTGAACGTGATGTGCTGTAGGAGAGCCAGCACAGCTTTTCCTAAGGAAGCCAGGACTTGTGAGACTTGCAGAAATTGCTGACAGAGGTACGAGGCCCATGAGCTGGGTGAGGCTGGCCGAGGCGAGTGCACGCGGGATTCCAAAAAGCTTCCAATGAGGTAGGGAAAAAGCTTTTGGTACAGAAGCTAGGGCTGAAAGGGATAGTGTCCACATGGTTAACCAACAGTTAAAATGTAGCAAGCAATGGGCTGGTTAGCAATAGGTGGATGGTTTTCAGAGTTTACCTGATGGGGACCACCAGGGATCTGTGCTGGGAGCAGTGCTGCTCACAGGGAGCGAAGCGTGAGGGGGTAAAGCTTGCTGCTGCTCCGCACAATTAGTCGGGGTGGGCACAGGCTGATTGCGGAAAATTTGCAGAAGGATCTTGTGATGCTGAATGACACTGCAGCAAATTGCAGTTGAAATGTGAGATTGATGAAGGCAAAATAATGCACATAGGGGAAAAAAAGCTTAAAAGTTTGGACTTTATATTACCATTTAGCACGCAGGAAAGGGATCTTTGGATAATTACAAGTACTCCTATGAAATGATTAATTCAGTGCTCACAGTGAGAAAAAAGGCAAGTGAAGGGCTTAGAATGAGGGAGGGGAAAAAGAGAACAATTCAGAAAGTATGATGACACCACTTATAAACCTCTGGTGCTGCCAGATCTTGAACATTTGTTCTACTTCTGGCAATCCTACCTCAAAAAAGATATAATTGAGCTAGAAAACATTGACAAAGTAGAACAGCTTCAGTATCAGCAAAGCCCTAAGCAATCTAGGGTGCTTCCACTGGGGTGGGAGGGTGAATGAAGGGGTATGTGAATAGATTCATAAAATCACAGAAGGTGTAGAGAGGGAAGTGATTGCTCACTGTTCCTCACAATATGATACAGCAATTGAATTGTCAGGCAGAATTTTTAAAACAGACAGAAGGAAGTTCTTTACACTGCCCATAATTAAATTGTGGAGCTCATTACATAGGCTGCTGTGGAGACCAAGAATATAAATGGGTTCAGGGAAGGACCAACACATTCCTAGAGTAAAAAGCCATTACAGGCTATTAAGCACAAAAGTCTGGAAGCAGCCTCCAGCTCAGGAAGTCCTCAAACTACTGATTACTGGAAGCTGGGACTGGAGTATGTCAGAGGAAGGATCACCCAATTTGTGCCAGTGCTTCTCTAAACACCTGCTACTGGCTGTTGTCAGAAATGGGATACTGGACCAGACAGATTATTTGATTTGAGTGAAGTTGGCTCCTTTGATACTGCATGCAAAAAATTTGGGAATCTTGAGGTTGCAGGGAAATAATCGTTGCCCCATGGTCAGCTTGAAAGAAGAACATTACGTACCCAGAAGACAAGCTGGGAACAGCAGGCTGTAGTGCAGTCAGTAGGGATGCATGGGGAAAACTTAAATAATGCCAGAGTTCAGCCAGTACATTTTGTTCATGACTTTGATAAGCACCAAATTGCAGGAGTGAAAACCACCTCCAGATAAACTCAGGCACATGTAAATTGTTCATACAGCATGCAGGTACTGTCTGGCCTTGTGCAAGGATTTTCAAGTTGTGGTTGACAAAGCTGAGAGCTTCAAGTTGTGGTTGGCAAAGCTGAGAGCTGGCAGGTGTAGGGTTTATCTACATTGAATATTCAAAGAAAAGTATAGTTATTGTGACTTAAACATTGTTATACAAATGACTGTCCTTTTCTCAGTAAATATCTAGATTAACTTTGAGGCAAGACTCCCCAAAATCTCTCTCCTGACAGATGTCCTAGCCATAGGATCTGTGGAAGCCAGCCTCTGCATTTTTATAATCTCTCAACCTTGCAGCTGAGAGACTGCCCCAATGGTAGATTATGCCCCTATGAAAAGGAGGGTAATAACCCCACCCTGGAAAGGCAGCAACTCCAACACTAGCGACAAATAAAATGACACTCAAATCTGTTAACCATGTGCAGCACTAACTTACTTTTTCTTTTCTAGATAGATTTTCCTAACACTTAAATGAGCTGCATACTATTGACTAATTGTCTTTTGTGGTCTTTGAGGATTCAGCATAACTATTCAGTCTAAACAACTCATTGGAGGATTTTTATATGCCTTAGGTGGAGGAAAAGTCTCAGTAAAGCCAAAGCCTGGGATATAAACTCAAATCCCTCCTAATCAAATATGTATCCTTTGATCTAATAAGTAGGTTGAGTCTCGCCTGACTTTTCAGCAAAATGAAAATGTAATGCTTTTTTAAAAAAATCAGTTATTATACTTGAATAGCTTGAATGTATGATTGCTTTTGGTTTCCAAGGCAGTCAACTGCTCTGTTAAAGAATTTCCGTAATGGTATCAACTATGGAATTAGTATCAGATATTTTTGTTTCTTGTATATTTAATGACATACACATGTATGTGTACCCATGCTTGTTCACAATGGTAGTGTGTTAGCTAAGTTGATAATAACATCTGCTACAAATTACTGATTACTGGATATGGAAAAAGTAATTATCAAAATACAGCTCATTACTTATGATGCAACATTTCCTTGCTGTTGGTTGCTACATCAGCAGCTGGCTGGTGTGCCCATTTTAACAAAGTTGTGGACTTCATAGTCTGAAGACTGGAATATGTCATGAAAGCACAGATTCACTCTTTCTGTCTGTCTCTTATCAGGGGAACAGTGATTGCTTTTGCTTCTATGGGAAAAGGCTGCCTGTCCAGCCTGTGCTTTCATTCACGCACTCTCAGCACAGTGGAGATGAAATTGCTGGGAAAGATAACTAAAAGCCACTCCTGTTACCTTGCTATTGGAAAAGTGCCAAGTGGTGTAATCTGCTAGTTAAAGTAATATGAGATATGATCACCTGGATACTCAGCATCTCTTCTGTTATCAGATTTGTGCTACCTTCCCTTCCCCCCATTTTTCCCTCTCTCGTCTGCCTTACACTTATTAGAAGGTCATGTGTTTGCTCTTTAGCCTGACCTCCTTTTTTTTAATGGGAAAGGCTTCTGCAGTGCATGCAGTGTGTTTTGATACTGTCTGTCTCTGTTCTGAGACAAAATTCTGATAAGAATCTGTGTAAAAGTAGGCCTTTTTAGCTTGCCCCTGGGCCTAAGGGTCACTCCTGGCTGGTTCATGCAAATTTGCGCAAGATCATTTTAACCTTTTATGTTAAAACAAACCTGAAAAAGAGGCATTATTGTCATGCCTGTGTTTTGTGTACTTTCCAGATAAAGCCATAAATCCAGCTTGGCAGGCAGAGGAAGGGCAGGCTGTTGGCACAAAACTGTGCCAAGACTCCCCCAAAAGGCTCATCAGTCTCGGCTCGCTTTTAAAGGAATGTGGGCCAAGTCTCAGGTTCTGCTGCAGGAGGCTTGCACATCTCTAATTCTGACTTGAAAAAACATCCAAGGCTTGATGCTGAGATGTCTGTAGCCATTCATTAGGCATTTACCTTTTAAGTCTCTGCTGAATTTGCCTTCCAGCTGGAAGTCTTGTCCTCAGACTGGTCAGATAAATTTGTTCCTAGGAATATTCATCGCAGACTTGCTTTAGTAAATTTGCTTAGTGGATGCATGCAACTTTACAGGCTGTATTGCTTGACAAGTAATAGGCTGTAAGCCTTGTTGGCTGAAAATGTTGGCATTTTTCATCAAATAATAATTAATTGCTAACACTTTATTATTTGGCCACCTTCGCTTAAGTACTACTTTGCACAAAGTGGAGGCTACCTTCCTCTTATGAGGGCAGGACTAAGTAGGTTTGCTTTATCACTGTCAGTGATGCAGGGTGGAAAATGTGATACTGCTGCCCCATTTGCACCAAAACAGATTAACATGTTATAAACCATGAATAGACACAAGAATGTACTCTTGTGTTTAGGAAGCACTAATAACTAAATTGATACCTAATACAGCATGGAAGGAGACTGTCAACTATTGGACAGATTTCTGGAAAAATATATTTAAAAAAAAAAATTTAGTTTCTTGTGGTTTATTTCTTTAAGGCCTTAATCAGGTCATTGAGAGGACATAGAGCTTATGTTGTACTGACATATATGGCATAAAATCTTTCATACTAAATTGTTCTTTCCTGATACTTTGCCACGTAGTGCAAGTCTTTTCCTTGGGATCCTTCCTTCTAATGGGTTTTTGTGAAATGCAAAATATTTTGGAAAAAACCCTTAATGTCTTACCCACATTTTTAAGTGGAAAGGGGGCATTGGATGATCAAAGGCTGATGTTAATGTTCTGAGTTGTTAACACTATCCACAGAAAAGGGAATTTAGGAGATTCTGATTTAGCCCTGTCGATTTTTCCAGATGTGCACTGTAAGCAGGGAGGCTTCCAAGCTCCTTTACTGTGGATATATATTGCACTGTATATTTTCAGGACAATGAAAAGATTTATTTAGCATATGGCTGACCTGGATTGTCATCGCTGGCTCAGTTGACCTTTATTGCCTTGGGACAGTGGTAAGATTAGGAGATGCTATAAATAGCTGTTGCACTGTGGGAGTGGTATCACAAAAACACACTTTACACAAACAGACTGTCATTTCACTTTGTGAGGGATGAGAGTATTTTGCTTACAAAGGACATCTCTCCTCAAGATGTTTTTGTCCTCTTCTGAACCACTGCAGCTGAAGCTGTGAGGTTGTTTTAGTCACCACCATCAGGTGCTAAAAGACACAATGCAATAATGTTACGAAACTTTATGAAACCTACTGTCCAAGTGCAGCTGAGCTTTGTATCAGCAGTGTACTGTGCTTCCATCTGATGGCTCACCATTGGAGGCTGATCTGGCAGGGCTGGGTGCCTCTAGGGAAACAGGCAGCGGATACACCCTCAGCGCTTGTGGAGCTCCGGGAGGGTTTTTGGTCACCATCTGTGACTTCTGAAGGAGGCCGTATCTATGCCTCAGGAGTTATAAGAATGACTTTGGACCAAAAAGATGGAATTGAAATAGAAGTGGAAAGAAGCTGTAATACTTTAAGGGATGCTGATATGATCAAAAAAGGTTGTAGTGTATAACTCCGCTTCCTGACTAAGTGGTGTCCCCATGTCTTGTTTTATGTAGTTGGATGCTGAATGGATGACTTCTCCCAGTCTATAAACTAAGTAAAAGCAACAAATGTTGTGCTCTTTGTATACACTCATACTTCATTCCTCCAAAAAAGGCTATTTGGAACTATGCATAAATTGATTCGGCAGGTTCAGCTGGTATGTGAGGAATAGATGTAATGAATGAGGACTCCGCTGAAACTGGGAAACAGAACCATACGTAGTCCACTGGATTTCATATTTCAGCTTAGTGCCAGATGAGTAACTGATCTTCATTAAAGAGTAATTTTCAGTGATCAGATTACCTTATTCTTTTCCTAAACTGCTTTAGCAGGAGATGGCATTCAAGCACCATTTCACCCATGCTGAAATTAGATGCTGTATTGCTTCTTCCGATTTCTGGAGAAGGGTGGGGTGGACAATTATATCGAGTAATTATATTGGATATACACTCCATTTATTTGTTTTTTTCTTTTCAATTTGCAGGAAAGCAATCTCCAGGTCAGGCCTCCAGCACTTGGCTCCTGTGCATTCCCTCAACATTGCAGTCTCCAATGGACCTGTGAAGGAACCAAGGGCGGCCTTAGAGTGGACTGTAGGTGTTTGGTTTTTTGGCAGTTAATTTGAGCAGTATCTCTGGCTAGTGCTCTCTCCATGCTTAAATCAACATGAGACATTGCATTGCTATCAGCATTACTACTGGTCATTAGGAACGTGCTTCTATTATGAAATGAAGCACAAGGCAGAGATGTAAAAACTTGCAGAGACTTGAGCAGCACAGGAGAGAACTATGCAGATTTCCCAGCTTGGGAACTGTCTAGCTACATTTGCTCACTGCCTTCTTGACAAAGTCTGCCATCCAAAGGTAATCTGATTTTAGCACAGTCAGGGTTTTATACCTCTGCTTGATGAGCCAAAATTTAAGGCTGAAGATGCGTGTTGAGTTAGCTGGGTCTGTAGTGTAGGTAGTAGAAATCTTTGGTCATGATGCTTTGTAGGTATGGCTGTATTTCTTCTGGGCCCAAGCTGGCTTGTAGACATAGAGAGCATATATTTCCATCCCTCCCATCTTGTTTCTCTTATGTTTCCGGACTACTTCAGAAGGGTCAATTTAGGGCTGTCTAGAATATAATAGAATATTTCAGTTGGAAGGGACCCACAATGATGATCTAATCCAACTGCCTAATCACTTCAGGGCTGACCAAAAGTTAGAGCATGTTATTAAGGGCATTGTCCAAATGCCTCTTAAACACTGACAGGCTTGGGGCATCGACCACCTCTCTAGGAAACCTGTTCCAGTGATTGACTGCATAAAAATGTTTCCTAATGTCAAGTCTGAACCTCCCCTGACACAGCTTTGAAACATTCCCATGAACCTATCATGTGGTTATGCACTGGTACATGCTAAGAATGCAAGCCTTAAGCCAGCAAGTCACACAAACATCCCATTTAAAGCAAAGCATACAGTAGATCTTGCACTTGGCTATTGGTAAAGAATTCAGTACATTGCGGTATCAAGGCACCAGCCACACAGGTGGCTTTTAGGTGAAGATAACTTATATTTTAATGAATATGGCTTATGTTTATCTCTGTTCGCTATACCAAGACTGAATGGCTTTCTAGATGGTGTGCTCTGCTTCAACCCCAGTTGCTGCACTTAACATTTAAGAGGATGAAATTTTACCTGCTGTGCTGCAGGAAGCTGGACTAGATTCACTATGATGTTCTACAGTACTGTACTTTAACACAGTGTTAAAATGAGTTTGAAAGCTTACATAGAATCCTCTTGGAAGAGCTTTAGAGAATACCTTGATCTTTTGCTCCAGGAAACTGGGGTCCTGATTCAGCAAGGTATTAAAACGCATGCCTGCTTTGAGTCATCAATGCTGCTTAGTAGAAGTCTGAGGGATCAGTCACGTATGTGAAGGGTTAGGTACGGGCTAATTTAAACACCTTTCAAAATTGTACTTGGAAAACAACAGCAGCAACAAAACCCCCAAACAGAAAACCTAAACCCCAAGCCCAACAACTACAACTTACCATTCTCCAAAGTTGATTGTCTGCTACTCGTTTTACCAGGTCGTTCCTCATGTGATCCCAATACATAAATACTGCAGGACTTGATGTAAGTTGGTGAATATTGATTAAATATTGTGAGTTTTAATAGTGTGTATGTGTGTGTGTGTGTGGAGTGGTTTTTTGTGCTTTACTTCCTGGCTTATGGTTTAGATTTTTTGATCAGTTCAATTTCTTAGCTGTTCCAGCCTCTCAGATTGGTGTTGCTGCTTTACTTCACACTTTGATTAGAGAAGGGAGGTAATGCTGTGGCATGTTGGGAAAGGGGCAGGATAGTGAGCAGAAGACATCTGAGGCTGTGAGGAGCCTGAACTGACCAGCTGTAGTAACTGGTGAGTGTGGGGGGAGAAAGGCATTTCTCAAATCTGAGGCACAGTGAAATAGATAACAGGGAGGTGGTTTGGATGTGTGAAGAAGCTGAAATAGACCAAAGTTTATAATGAGTAGTGAATGTCAGTAAAGAAAAAGGTAAAGTTTTAAATACTGATATTTAAGTCCAGAGGTGTATTTTGTAGAGTGAAAAGATATTTGGATTAAGATGTGTTGGAGCCAGACAGGAAGTCTTTGTATTTAATCACTGGAAGGCAGCACTAATCAGTGCGTGTTGCATCCCCATCTATATCACCCTGCTCTTCAGTATTTCTGTGGATGATTCTCCACGGACCCGTGATGGGAGATCTTTCCAAGGTCTAAGTGACATGAACATAAGTTGTCACTTTGCAGTAGAAAATGTTTCCTCCCTGTTGTCTTCACAGTAATAACTGGAAAGAATTGCCTGGCTATAGTCTCTGGTTTTGATAACTCCTTGCAGGTGATTTGCCATTATCAGATGGTCTTGTGAACAGGACAGTGATTCAGAGAGTGGGATTTCCATTCCCTGCTCTGCCACTTACCTTATGAGTGAGTTCAGATGAGTTGTTTTGCCTCTTGGTACATCAGCCTCTCTAGCTGTAAAATGGAGGTGATGATTCTGATGTCTCTTAAGACCTTTTATGTAAGAAACAGTATTGCTTTATTATTGTTGTTGCTATTACCTATCATCCCTGAGGTTTCTTTTCTCTAACATACTTACAAATGCCCAGTTTCATCACATTTGCTACACCTAATTCAAGTTAACTTGGAGCTGCTTTACTGTCTTATTTAATGCTATCTTTTCACAGCAGGGCCATACAGAATATATTCTCTGGAATAGGTGATGTTATAGCCACAGGCAAATGCAGAATATGCCTTACCAAAAAGGAACCATCTTAAATGCCTGTCCCTGTGATATATTTATGCATAGCCCCTTCTCCCACCCTCCCCCATTTTAGGCATCACTCCCATGTGTTAAATGCTGAAGTAATTCTAGCCCAGATTCTCAAGTAAGTACAAACTGAGCCACCTCATACAGTGCCTGTGTACCATTGGGGATCTAGGTGTTTGTGTATTTTCATACTGCCATTTGCTCCCAAGGAAAATAATCATAAGCTTTTGTGCATCACAGTCATCCTGTAATTTCCTTTTAAGTACTGCCTTCTAGCTCTTGCTCTCTTTGGTGCCTACAAAAATCTTGACAGCCACTAGGATATTAGTGTGTTGAGCTTCCCACTGGCCAAAAATGTCTTATTTTGTTTGTCCATAACGCATTTGTCTGTTGATGCCCATTTCTTGCCTTCTCCTGAGCAGGCATTTATGGCCCATGACCACAAGACTTAGAACCCTGGTTATGTCCCATAAGAGGCATCTGAAGACAGGCAGCTTCCATCCTTGGAGTTCAGTGAAAAAACTTGACTCATCCATGCTTTGTGTTCTGTGAATGCATGGAGTTCTCTGGGTGCAAGTTGAATGTTCTTTGGAGGAGAAATATTATAACCTTATACCATAAATTGTATGTATTAAAGACACAAAAAAATTCTTATAGATCTTAACAAGAATAGAAAACTATGCATTTGAGTAGAAGTTGAAAACTGGTGTTTGGCAATATGTGGAGGCAGGGTTAGGCCAGCCAGGAGGATTGTAGAAAGCACTACCCAATTTCACATGGATGGGGTAAGGAAAGCTAGACCTCATCTGGAGTTGAATGTAACAGGAATATGAAGAGCAACAAGAATGGTTTCTGTAGGCATATCAGCAGCAGTAGGAACACTAGGAAAAATGTTGGGTCACTGTTGAATGGGGCAGGGGATGTGGTGACAAAGGACATTGAAAAACCAACATGCTCAATGCTTTTTTTTTTAAAACCTCCATTTTTACTGGTAAGACCTGCCTTCAGGAATCCCAGGCTGCTGACACCAGTGGCTGAAGCAAGGAAGACCTACCTTTGCAGTGGGTGATCAGGTTAAGGAACGTTTAGACTGAACATACAGAAGTCCGTGGGACCTGTTGAGATGCGCACAAAAGTGCTGCAGGAGCTGGCTAATATCATTGCAAGAACAGTCTGTTGTCTTTGAAAGGTCATGATGATCAGAGGAGGTTCCCGAGGGCTGCAACAAAGCAAATGTCGATCTTGTCTTCAAGAAAGGCAAGGAGGAGAATCCAGGGATCTACAGACTGATCAGCCTCACCTTGATGCCTGGGAAGGTGATGGAGCAAATTCTTCTGGAAGCCATTTCCAAAAATATTAACGATGAAGTGATTGAGAACAGTCAGCATGGATTTATGGAGAGGAGATCATGCCTGACCAACCTGACAGCCTTCTATAATTAAATGACTGGCTTGGTAGATGAGGGGAGAGTAATGGCTGTTATGTTGCCTTCTGCAAGGCTTTTGACACCATATCCCGTAACATCCTCCTAGACAAACTGATGGAGTATGGGCTAGATAAATAGACAGTGAGGTGGCCTATACCAGTGAGGTATTTATAATCAGTGAATGTGACTTTGCAATGAGTCTGTTGCATTATATTCTGTGTCTTTTTGGCATTAGTCAGTAGTGCTGTCCACTTTCACAGATGAGTAAGTGTTTGTAAGTGCCTAGTGATATACTACACTGTAGATAATTAACATACATGTTAATACACTAATATGTGTTCTACATATGATGAAATATTTTCCTCATTAATCTGGATAAATGTATTTATTTTCCATGTGAATGGTTTGGCTTCTGTATCATCAATTCCTAAAAGCTATACTAATTTTTACAGTGAAGGCTATTTCCTTTCCATTAGACTGTCTGCAAGACTAAGTTTTGTAATTGGGAACTGAGTATTCAGTTGAAAAGAGATGTACATTATCAGATGCTCATATGAGAAAGGAGAACCCTGGGGTATGCATATCCCATTAGTCACATAAAAACATGTAGTGGCTCTGGGAGCTTTAGTTCCACTTAAATAAGTAGTGCTGAGTGCAAGCTCCATGCATACTTAAAAATTGCTGAAATTTTGTGTGCAGATGACACTTGAAGGACTGTGTTCAGGAACAGTAGTCCTACTTTGCTGTTTCTTTTTCATCAACATTTGAGAACTAATGTTCTTTCCAGAGAGCTCTGAAGAGGAAAAGAAAGATCTGTCATATTTCAAAATGGTAGCCATATCTATTTTTTTTTTCCAGCAGTAGAGAGGATGCAGTGATATTACAGAAGGTGTTCTTCTTGAAAATAGATTTTTTTTTTCCCATTGCTGCCAAAAGGACTGAAGTTAAGCTGTTGTCAGCCAAAATAATGGTTGATGAGAACATAGGGCATCATCATCTCAGTTGACAGCATCTGGACGTTGCTCCTTCATGAAGACAAATGTTGTTTTTCTGCTTCTGCATACAGATGATCTTTCAGATGATGGTAACAAGAATCTCAAAGGATTCTTCTCAGGAGAGAATACAGGAGTGGGCAACTGATGCAGGGATGTTGGAAAGTGTGGTGGGGGAAAGGAGAATGGCAGAAAAAGCTAGAGAATGTGGTGAACCTAGACCTAAATGTTGAACACCCAAAAATAGTTCTGGAAGTTGGAGCCTACATATCTTCAAGTTTTTTTGAAGTAATGATGTAGTACCATAACTCTGTGATGTTTTGTTTTGTTTTATGTCCACATATTACATTGTAGTAATTAAAGAAAAGGTGACTTCTACATGAAGAATATTCCCAAATTAAAATGTGTTAAGGTGAAGTTAAAATTGAGAATATATATCAACAGAAAAGCATTTGGGACATTGCTGTTGTTTGCAACATGAGCATTACAAACCCTGGAATTTCTGTTAAGGGTAAAACACAAGCCAAACATGAGAGAAAGACATTTTGGAAAAAGACATCCAAACAAACTTGTTTCTTCTTGATGGTGACCTTTTAAAGATAAGAGCTAAAGCTAATAATTTTTGCTTACAAACAGATTTAATTAAATTTAGATTGAGCACTAATTTTACACTAATCATAAGTTTATTAATTGTAAGTTTATCGCCCAAATGTATATCTGTAAGAAGATTCATCTCTCTCACTGGAGTGTTAACGAAGGGAAAAACTTCTTAATGGCTTATTTTAGATATCTGTCTTAATTTTTTTGCAGAACGCCAGTCGTGGCAGGAGTGGAGGAGAGCTCCATTCCTTCTGTTACAATTGGAGTTACAGCTCCTTTGAAATAGAAAGTTGGGCTGACTGGTGTATTTGTTTGGCTGAATATCTATAGCTGCTTGACATGGTAAATTAAATTACTCAAGTTTATCTGCATTGCTTTTGAAACCATGCTGACTGCAGAACAGTTTAGTACGGGGATACTTAAGGGCTTTAAAAAAATGGTAACACTTGCTCTGTCATTTAACCACACTGGGGCACTTAAGAGAAGAAACCTAGCTGAATTAGTGAAATGTGCGCAGCGAGTTATGATCACGCACATGTAATTACGTTGTTCCCAAACTCCTAGTCCTTGAATTCCTATTTCTCTTTCACTTCAGGGGGTATTGTGTGTGGTTTTTGTTTCATACGCAAGGAATGTTTGTTATACTGAAATTATTTTTGTTTGCTATTAAGGTGGTAATGGATCAGGAGCAATCAAATGGGAGATCTCCATCTGGGAGAGCATATTGAGTTGGTGTGTCCCCTGTGAGGCAGGCTGCATCTGCCAGAAAAGCACTGCTGCCTCCACTTCAGTGAGCAGGGGCTCTTTCTCTTCACAGGACACCGAGTTCACACACTTGCAAGGGCTGGGAAGCCAGGCGAGGAAACAGAGTTCCTTCCCAGTTCTCTTTTTAACTACAGAATATTAGGCTGTAGTCATTGCTGTTTTATCCACGATGACGGGCAGTATCCCTTTTTGACATAGCAAGTCAAAGAAAAGCACGTCAGCCTAAAAGTATGATTTGACAGATCAGCTACGCTGCCCTAACGCCGAGTTGGTACCAAAAGCATCGGTCCCACTGACCCCACCTTTAAGCCACCACTTCTTGTGTCAGATCCAGCAGTTATGTGGCCACAGGGTGAGTCAATTTGTCTAGCTGATTTGGTAGATAAAAGTTATCTATGTTTTTTCCATCAGTTGAAATAGTTCATGTGTAACGTCACAGCTACTAGATCCAGCATGAGGAAAATGGCAAGAGCCTGAGACTGGGGTCTAAGGGGTCAGGGACAGAAAGAGGACGACTGCCTCTTTAGTGGCCGTTTACTCCTAAAGCCAACATAAAGACATCAAGTGTCAAAAAAAACAAACGTCAAATTATTTATGAAGAGGTTGCTGAAGTCAAAACTCTTGTGGAAAAATATTTGTGTCAAAATAAACAAGTGATGATGTAGCCTTTACTGTGTTTTAGTTTTGTGTTAAACAGGAGCTCATACTAGCGGTAGTCCCAGTGACCTCTGTCAGTTTATGTGTTGGTAGATGGAGTACCCTCTTTGTCCAGCACATGGTGGAATACTGCCTGTAAATTTTGGAGTAGAAAATACTGATTCGCTGAAGTCAAAATTCTTCATAGAAATGTATTGATTTTTGTCAAAATTTCCTGTTAGAATTGAATGAAAAATTGGGCTTGGAAAAGGTCAAAGCATTTTCCTTTGACTGTATCATCTTGATTTTCATAAGTGGCAACAGAATGTCTCATCATATAAATGACAGTGCCCTGTAAAACTTAAAACAGTGAAGTTAAAATAATTCCCTTTGATCTTACTGACACAAAGTAATCGACAGGCAAAGCTTTTTGAGGGAGGGCATTTCATCTTGGGAAGTCTCAGCCTTTTGCTCTGATTCAGGATGAAAGAAGATTTTTCAAATGTCAGTTTGCTGGAATTGAAATTGCGAGTTTTCACACAGTGTTGCGAAATTTTTTGTGGCAGAAGGTATCTGGATGTGTGCCACTTATACCAGATCAGGTTATTTACATTTTTATTATCTAGTCTTGTCAGAACACTGTCATAGCATGAGCTACAAAGGTCATCCTTGTAGACTACTGACTGATTTTTATTTACACTGTGATGTCAAGTCAGACATGTGAATCTATGATACAGTCTGGAACAACAGAGAACAAACTCAGTCTAAACTAGGTTTTGGAAATAGGCCACTTTATCTTTAGAAATCCTGGATGGCAATTTATGTGGACATGGTCTGAAGGAAGGGGTGTTTAATCTATTTTTTTAATGTAATTTTGGTTCCTTATTAAAAATCATGTCCCAGGAGCTGTGTGCTTTCTTACTTAGCTTTCATAGTTGATCCTTCCTAAACACTTTTTATAATCTATAAAATTTAGCTCTGGGTTATAATGTTGAGTTTGCACTGTTTTGTCAGCAGAGAATGTGCTCAGGTCAAACACTCTTTGATGAGCTCATATCCTCCTTCTTCGGTCCTCTTATGTCTAGCTCCTCATAAACTAGACAGGAAGTTAGTATGTTGGGCAATACCGTGGGCATAGTAATTTTATTAGTATGGTGTGACTAGGCTTCCATGAAGTGCTGTAAATCTGATATAGTTCTTGCCAGAGAAAATTGCTTTAATATAAGGATAAACTTGAAGGGAAAGAATTTACAATCTGAATAATTTACCATCTGAGTGAGGCTTGAAGAATTTCTTAAGCTAATTCAAGTCCTTAAAAACTATTTTGCATTATAGAAGTGCTGAAAAGCCTCACCTAAGCTATCCTGCACTGAATTGTACAGTTTAGGAAAATCTCTGCCCCTGGGGAGCCTACAGTTCAGGTGGACAGGCAGACAAAAGAATGAGAAGAAATGGAGGTATTGAACAGTGTGCCACTAAATGAAGTTTAATCAGGGTGCAATGGTAGTAGACTAGAATCTAAGTCTCACTTTCATCCAGCCTCTTGTGCTGGATGAGTCTGATAATACTGAGTCTGATGCAATGGGAACACTTCTGATGAAGTTAGAAGACCTGTGGACAGGTAGATCTCTCACCAGAAAAAAACCCCACCCAACAATGTTGTTCTTGTCCTCTTGGTTTATTTGAAGTGAGCATGATAGTTGTGGTAGGCACCACATGCGGACTTGCATAGGTCTTGGCTGCTGTGGATGCACTTGTGCTGCAGAAGGCAAAGGATTTTGCCACTTCAGCTTCTGTACATTACCTAAGAAATCTGCATGGCAAGAGAAGTTTTCTCATTTCACCACTCTGAAACTGTCAGTGGTATTTTAAATAAATTATTTTAACCAGTGTGGCTATTTCAGAGCATCCTGCTGTCGGACGCCATCTGTTTGGTAAGCGTCATCATTTGTGACTTCTGCAGTGTGGGAACCAAATGTCAGAGACTGTCAAAGCGTTTTCCATCATGCTCTAATTCTGGCTGAACAGAAATCCTGTTTATTCACTTTGCTCAAGTAGTGTACACTAAACTTCTTAGGCTTTTTAGTCGAGTCAGGATAACAGTCAAGTGAAAACTGTAATCTACAACCAGATTTCCTCAGAACAAGAATTTTTATAGAATTAAGGTACAGATTTGGTCAAATGAGGCTGTCAAAGAAAAATCAGATGTTACCCTGTTAATCATCACTTATTGTGCCAAGTGGATTTTTTTTTTTTTTGAGAGTGTTCTCAGTTGAATGCATCGTTTTTTCAGGTATAAGATTAAAGTCTCATCTCTCCTGGCCACTTAATGTTTTGTTGATGGTTTCATAAACATACAGTGTTGATCCAGCCATTTTAAAGAAAGCATTTTTCCTCATCTAAACTATCCCGTCATCCTAAAGCTATAGTCAATATGTTATTTTGCACTTCTGGGCCTGGCTTTCAAATTTTTGGATGTCTCCAATTGAAAGTTCAGTAGTCGTGTTTTTGTTTCATCTTCTTGATTTTTCTGTTTTTTTTTAAAATTCCGTGTACGTCTCATGCTTATGAAATCTAGAGTCCCAGTTAAACTGTGCAGCGTGTGGGCAGAACATGGACAAAGTTTCACTGAACTGTACACAAAAATACTATGGCTCTGATTGGTGACACATCATTCATTGTATCATCAGCATCCTTTAAGCCGGGGTGGCTATTCAGGGTAGTACTGTTATGGCTTTGAGTTGTAGAAAAACAAAACAACATGTGATTGTGTGGTAGTGGTTTTGGGTTTTGGTGGGGTTTTTTTGCTATATTTTTTGTTTTGTTTTGTTTTCTTCTAAATCTCTGGTGAATATATATATATTTTTTTTCTTCTCTATGCTCACGTGGCTGAATTTCACAAACCAGATTAACAATCATCTTTTCTTAGGAAAATGCTGTGAACGGAGAGCATCTGTGGCTGGAGACAAATGTTTCTGGGGATCTCTGCTACCTGGGGGAGGAAAGCTGCCAAGTCAAATTCTCAGTGAGTTATTTTCAGATTTCCTTCCCTCTTTCTGAGGTAACAAGCCTGACTTCAGACTGATAAAGTGCTCAGACGCTTGGGAGCTTGAATCGTTTGCTGATGTTGTTGATGCTTGTGTTCCAGAAGGAATGCAAAAGGGGCAAAGGGCTGCTGGCTAAACACCTTATTCTTTGGGAAAAAAGCCCCAAACAATTTTGAGTGATGCAGATTATTTACACCATGAGAATGGATGTAAGGAGTAGCTTTATAAACATGGTAAGGAAAAAAATGTTAGAATATTGAGATATTTCAGAAATGTTCAAAGGAAGTAGCCTATTTTATTTAGGTGCACAAATATATCACTTGCTGGCATCTCTGCGAGTAGGGTCTGATCAAATTTTTGTGATTTTAATCACTGCAAGGATTTGAACTGCATTTTCTGAACTGTTGAATGCACTCACCAGCAATGAGTGCACTTATATTCGAGTGTTTGCCTTCTCCTATTCGAGAATATTCAAGGTTTGCTTTCTCCTATTGAAGGTTTTCTGCTGTGTATGGAAATGTTTCATTGGGTTGTTCTCTAACCCGTGTGTGTCTCTTCTTTGACTGGGGAGTCACTGTTATACTTCCAGTCTGCTTCACCAACTCTTCACCAAGTATTTCAGTTAAACTGCTTCAGCAGAAGAGAAGAAAAAAAAAAACCCTCCTCTTATCTTGGTATTTAGGGAACCTGGTGAGAGAGTGGGGATCCTGTGTACAAGTCCTTGCTTTGAATCAATGCTCAAGGGAGCATCCTGGCCTTTGGACTGCAAAGCGTAAGGGGAGTCCCTCCTCTCTGGGGTGTTTGTGGGTACTGCCTGTGACACTTCACGATACCATCTTTCTGATTTTATTAAAAAAAGCACCCTCAGATCACTGGATCCAAATCAAACCATTTTGATTCACTAATCACCCCCAGTTTTTGTGGCACTTTGATCCAAAATACTAATGCTTTCCGTAGCTCCAATTTAATATCCATCGCCATAACGTGTCAAGCAAATTGGTTATTTTATGGCATATAACGTTAAGGCCAGTGTATGCCTGCTTACAAAGAGAACTGAAGCAAAGTCCCAACAGTAACAGACTGCAGATTGTGTGGTAATATTCAAGGGAAGTGTCATTGGGTGTTTGCCCTGCACTTTTATCAGTCCTGAGGCACTGGGTTTTGGCAAAAGCTGGAGACAGGATTTGTTTGTCTGAGCAGACCTTTGGTCTGACCCAGTATGACTGTTTTTATGTTCTTAATAGAAGCTTGCCTTTCTAAAACTGAGTAAATACTTCCGCATGATTTGGCTCATTAAAAGTAACAGGGAAATTTAGTAATAAGTTGCATACAATTTTCAAGGCTGTGACTTAGCTTTAGAGGTGTATCTCTCTAGGAGTTGGAAGGGCTGTTTGCAGTACCTGCTGAATTAGACCCACTGACTCATACTTTTTTCTGGGAAGGTTGGGAGACAACTTACATGGTGACAAGCTTTTCCAGCTAATAGGCCTGGGGATGTAGAGTCATATTTAGGAAGCAACAGAGTTTAAAGTTGCTCGATTCTTGGTCTTTGCTTGATCTGACTGAGATTCTTCTCACTTTTAGGTACTAGCATATTGGTTCCCTTTGGGGAAGGGGGTATCTGTGTTTATAACATGTTACAGTGTATGGGGCTTTCATTAGCTTAAGAACTAGAGATGGAAATGAAAATCCAGTTAACTTTAGCTGTGGTTAGTTTAACTTCATCTGTCAAAAGGCTATTGCTTTTCCAGTTTTAATCTTTTGAAGACACTGCATCTTTCTATGCCTGTCCTGGTCTTCCTTTGACTTAGCTCTTTTACATGTACACTATTTAAGATCAAATATTTTCAGTGGAGAAGTGGTGAGAAATAATTAAGCTGTAGCTGCACAGGCTTTGCATAAAACTTTAGCCTATACAGAATATTTACTCATTATCTCTGGAATATGGAGTTGACATTTCATGATAAATCAAAGAAGTTAGAAGTAATGGAAAAGACAGCCTGAATTTTTACTAGCCTCTCACTATAAATGGTTGTAACTACTTGCAATATCACCAGCATTCAAAAATCATGAGAACAACTTAAAAAGCAAGATATTAAAAAAATAGCTGCTTGTAAGGCATTACCTTTGTTTGCTTTTTGCAGTTTTTCATCTTGGGGACCGATTCCGTTATGTCTCACTCTTCTTGGTAAACACAGGGACTAGAAACATACTTGAAGTTAACAAGTCACAAAACGCATGAAGGCTTAGTCTGTTACACAATGTCATGATTCTTCAAGTGAAACATCAGAACAACACTCCACATACATGTGAACATATACAGTTAGGGTGTATCTAGATAATTATGAGATTCAGTAAAATTATAATAATTATTCTAGAATGTGAGCCAAAGCTGTGTTCCCTATTTCATTGTGAGTTTATTTACAATATATTGAAAAATTTAAAGAAATAATTAGATATTTAAATGAACATGAATAAATTGAATGTAAAAATCTGCAGCAAATCAGTCTCAACTTACCATGTGTTTATAAATTTTCTGTCCCTCAAGCATAAGTCTATAAGTTAAAGTTCTATGAAAATTAATTCCTTTTGGTTTATTAAATTGAGTATATGCAAGAAAAAAAAAAAGTAAATATATTCTCTCTCTCCTGGATGCATTCTCTTGCCTTTGATATGCTTTGGCCCAGGGGACTCAATGGAAATTATTTTAAAAACCCTACTGAAATTAATAAAACTAACCAGCATAATTAGGTTGAGAATTTTGTCCCTGCTGTAACATTTTGTAGGCATTTAACAACCTTCTGTGAGAAGGTTATCATTCTCTGCTAAATGACCCAAGTACCCAAGTATTTTTCTGCAAGGCAATGGTCAGGCCCATCAAATTAAATATTATATGAAAAGCATGAAATGAGATACTCTTCGGAACTGGTCTGAGTTCTCTGATTTGCATGTATGATTTTTCTCCTCTTTTCACTGGCTCTGCTCATCATCTTTGTAGGCTACTCCCTTTTAGGGTGATGATCTGCACTGTTAATGGCCACATCTGCTACCTAAAAGGAGCCTTTTACTTCTAGTTCACAAGCTGGAGTACTGTGGCTCTGTCTTTTTCACAAAGTCCAGTTCTTAACTGGAAGAGCTTCAGACCTTTTTCTCTCTCTCTCTCTTTTTTTTTTTTTTTTTTTTTTTAATATACGGAACAGTTGAGAGCACCAGGAGAGGAAAAAATATATGTCACATAAGGAGCGAAACATCTCCTGTTTCACAGCTAACTTTTTTCCTCCTGCGTATAGTGCACCTCCATGCACATGCATCTCCCTTTCCTCTTGCAGAAATCTGCTCTGCGGAGGAAGTGTGCTGCCTGCAAGATTGTGGTCCACAATGCGTGCATGGAGCAGTTGGAGAAGGTAAGACATTGCCATCTTCTGGAGCCTGATGTGGGCAACACTCATTTAATTCTTTTACTGAGGTTTCAGTCTGGAAAACACCATATGCCAAATTAGGTTTTCATAGCTGGTATAACAATATATTTGTTAAAAAATTTGACTTAAAATTCCAATTTATTTTTTAAAATAGACAAACCCTGTGAACCATAAAAAAAACCAACCCACCCACCTCCAAAACACAGAATGATTTCACTTTTTTATGTTTATAAAAATAATTTCCCTCTACTTCTAGATTGAAAATTGAAGCTAGAAAATGCAGCATCCTGTCATGTACAAAATTCCTCAAAATTCCTCAACTAAACCCAGCATAATTCATCTTATGACAGCTATATTTATTACAAGCAATGCAGCATAAGATGCTACTATGAACATCTTTCACTGTATTTACTAGACTATACTGTTTTCTGCTCAAAACTTCAGAAATTAAGTTCTAGGTTTTAAAAAGGAAAACATCAGACCTTTCCTTTATAGTACTATTATTTCTGTGAGCATCTGTCCTGCTTCTCAATTACTTCAAGGAGCCCTTGTCACTGCCAAGTGCCTATAGAATATCTATCACTGACTTCAGTCTTCCCACCAGTGATTTGTCTTCGTTATGCCTAACTGGTCATGTGTTAAAGAAATCTCTCCCACCTTCCCTTTTCTTTCTCGGTGGGGTATGTGTAAAGAAATATGAGTGGGAATTTCCCCATCGATTTCATTACAGCTTCATTTTCAGTCCTATATGTTTTGCAATGTTGTTCTTCTTTAAAAAGTTGATGCATAACAGATTTATAGCAGCAACCCTTGGAAAGAGTTTTTTCCTTACCAAGTATTTGGACCTGTGTTGACAAATGTCACAGTGATTGCCATAATACCAAGTTGGAGAGCTACCATTTCTATCCCAATGCTTTTACCCACAGTGAAATTAGCGTTAGCACACACTTTCGGCACAAAATGTTGCCAGTGAATTTTTCATGACTTCCTTCATCAGCAGCAGTGCTGACTCTCCATAGCCCAGAGAGCTGGTGGCATTGCCAGCTAGAGCAAATGAGCACTTAGATAAAACCCATTCTTTTGAGCTTGTTTATGTCATTCTGGAGTCCATGAAATTCACCTCTTGGCAGAGGGTTGTTATAAAGTCTGCATCCCTCTTAAGCTCTGTGGAGTTTAAAACTGGCACACAAGTCTTCTACTTGGCCCTCTCTGGCAAGGTGTAAGTTGTAAGTAAAACAACTATAAGCTGGGGGTCTTTTCAGCCTGCCACAACTCAGCAGTGAAACAAAAAATTGCAATTCCAGGTGAAGAGCAATGGAGGAAGACTGATATTGCTATGTCTTTCATTTCTTCTTAAGTAATAAGTATTTTGTTTACAAATTTTTTTTTCCATCCCTTGAGTTATTATTTAGATGACCGTTATTAAATGAGGGTAGAACTTATTTATATGAGAAGGGGAAGGGTTGTATTTGAATTTGGGGAAACTCTATCCTTCTATCTTCATAACAAAAGCATAGCTGTGCAGTATCCTTAAGTGTTTTATTCTTTGAAGGGTAGTCAACTTAAGCTTGAATCTATTTCATTTAGTGCATCCTTACCTCACATATCCTTTGGCCTTTTCCCATGCCTCTCTTCAGTATAATGGTTTTTTTCTCTACATCCCTCCTGCTCTTATTTCTATTGATTTTCTTTCCTCAAAAGATTTGGGTTTTTTGTGGTTTTTTTTTTTTTTTTTTTTTTCTCATAGGACTCCCTCGTTGTTAAATGCTTTTCCTCTTCACCTTCCCCAAAATGTTTTCCATTCATGGAAGCTCCTGTTGTCCTCTTTCTGCCTTTCCCGTCCCATCTGAAGGAGGCAACACCACTGCATGAGGCAGTACAATGCTCCCTAAATGGTTTGTGGTTGGGGAGGTGGATAAAAGCAGCCTGATCTAAGCAAAAGGTAGAAATTTAGGGTAATTTGCACAGTTCTTCATGTGAATGAAGATTTCTCCACAGATTTTTGTTTATGAAGACATAAAGCGGAGATGTGCAAAAAGGTCTTACAGAATTAGATTTCCAGCTTCTCTTAACTTTTGAGACCTCAGCTTAAGTCCACTTTGGTTGCAAATTATCTTCTTCAGAAAAAAACCCGAACAGATGAAGCAGTTTTCTTCTAGGCAAGGGGGAAACAGTTTAAATAGTTGAACTGAGCAGGCAGCAATAGCTGTAGAGAAGACAAGGGCTCTGTAGGGGTCTAGGAAGGAGAATTATTATGGCATATGAAAAAAGATTTTCTGGCATCCAGGTAAGTTACTTTGTTCAGCTAGTGAAGCTTATATTTTGATAGATAAAAAATATTTTGGAAGTCTGGCCTAGATCAACATATTGGAATAAATTTTCTCTCAGCTCACTTTCAGTTCTAACAGCTTTATTTTAATGCCAGATTAATTTTCGCTGCAAACCAACTTTCCGAGAAGGAGGCTCCAGATCTCCAAGAGAAGTAAGTAATGGACAAATGACGACTGCTTTTCTTTTGATTTGTGTGCTGATCCACCTGGTGTGGAGCTGCAGCAGTGCTTTTAGGTTCAGAGAAGTCTTAGAATATTGGTTCCCAGTGGGACATGTTCTCCTCCCCAGAATAAATGTAAAATGAATTTTAGCTGAAGCACTCCATTACTTACACTGACAGAAACCACTTCATCTTTCTGTTGTCTCTTTTCCTATTCATTCAGCTAGTCTGTCTTTTTTTTTTTTTGTAACTTTTCTTTTTTTTTTCTTCCTGACCTTGGAACTATTTTTTTATTCCTGATCTTGGAACTATTTTTTAAATTTTTTTTCTCTGTTTCCCTCTCCTTCTACTTGCCTCTCCCTTCATTTTTTTTCTAGAAGTATCTCTAGTGTCCTAAGATTATTTCTTTTTTAGTAAAAAAATCCAACATTCAAAAACCTTATGATTTGCCTCTAGCTACTGTATGAATTCAGCTCCTTTGAAGGTGCTGAGTATTTATTGTTATTATTGACATATAGCTGTCTTACCTAGTTAGAAGCCAGTGTTTCAAAACCCACTTCTTAACTTTTATAGCTGATTTGGTGGCCAGCTTGCTCTTAGCAGAGGTAGCTCAATTCCCTGCCACATCCCTGTTCAATGTTGGCTGGCATCACAGCATGGCGCAGGCAGACCCCTTCTAGCCCCCTTGCCTGCACAGAAGCAGGGGCAGCAGTCCTGCTCACCCTCCTGTCTCTTGCTCAGCTCTTGCTGCCAGCCAGGATGTAAGTAGTCCAAACAGTGAGAAAAGGCTGCTTCAATGACTGCTCCTTCCTCCCATCCTTCCCTTCTCCTGCATTGACTTGTGATTTCCTTTTTATTTTTTTTTTTAATTATTATTATAAGGCTATATTTCCAAGCAGAATAGAGTGGGGCCCTGCACTGTGGCTGAACACAGCAGCGTTTGGGCACTTCTCTGCTCTGTATTTAGGTGATGATTATCTCCACATCATGTAATAAACTTTCTTCTTTTTGTAGAAGTACCAAGAGAGTAGTTCTGGCTGCATTTCCACATGGATAAAGAACACCATTTCATCCTCATTCCTTCTCCAGTTTTGGTTGTGTCTGGGGTTTCCCACTGGGACTACAGCATTTTGCTCCAGAAATGACTGTATTGGCTGAAGGGACCTTTCATCTGAAGTCTGTAAACTGATTTCATGCAGGTGTTAACCGTTAAACGCAAGCTGCCATTGCTTCCTATAACATATCTTTTTGTCCTGCCTTTGCAGAACTTTGTCCGACATCACTGGGTGCACAGGCGGAGGCAGGAGGGGAAATGTAAGCAGTGTGGAAAGGTAAGATCTCCAGTGCAGCACAAGCACAACACTGGGCACTTCTGAATTCAGAGTAGCTAGTAGGTCCTTCTAGTCTCTGAAATTTTTCTATCCTAAACACTTGGCCTCTCTTAAGGGCTGATGACAAGCCTGATATGTTGAGTAGTAGCAGCCCTGATTCCCATGTGGGAAGAGAAAAGGCAGCTACATCTGGAGGAATGAGCACATCACGTGTCGTGACATTGCGCTGCACTGGCTGCTGAAAATGAGGAAGAAGGCTGTGGCTCCTTGAGCTTCTTTCTTTCTTAAGCTAACCCTATGGCAATATGGCGTTCTTGTAGTGCTGTCATCCGTGCCAAAATTGTGATGGTCTATTTTTTCAGGCTTCTGGAAAAAGAAAGGCTGTTGCTTGCTTTCTGCCCTGGCAGACTCTAAGATTTGTGAGACTGTTTCACATTTCCTCTGCTGCATAGATTGTAAAAGTTTATTTCTAAAAAGCTATAAAAAGGGGTAAGAATTACCTTAGCTACTGAAGACGTTTCTTCTGAAATATTATGAGCCCCTGAAATCTGTTGAGAGATATTTAAAAATTAAATTAACTCGGGGGTTTATTTTCCTTTTTCTAGCACTATATTATGTTTTCTGACTCCCTCTTAACATCATCTAGTAAGAAAGACTGTGTCTTGTCTCCATGGCACAGCACTTAAGTCAGAGGAAAATCAGATTTGTTTCTGGATACTGATGTAGATCACCAGCTGCAACAAAGCATGCAATAAGAATGCGATGCCCTTTTATAGCAAGTAACACGGGAACAGTGCAGCAAGGCACTTTGCATACAGCATTCTTGTGGTATGACTTTGCAGTGATATTGCCTTCCTTCTCTGCCATGTTGGTCTGTAGCTCCCCTAGAGGCGTTAGGAGTTGATTTTGCAAAGGGAGTACTTACTGCCTATCATATCAAACCCTATGCTGGGTACGTTCACGTAGGCAACATCACCAGTCCATCCTAAAATTCCTATCAGCCCTGATGGATATGGAGAAGTTCAGAAAAAAATCACAGTTTTCCCCTTAAATGAGAAATACTCAGTTAAGACTAACATGGACGTACTGTAGTAGAGTTTCTTTGTAGTTTCTTTGTCAAGAAAAGAAAGGATTAGGGAAAATGACAAGAAAAAAAAACACATTATATTTATTAGCCAAGCAGTCTCCTATTACAGCAAAATACTTGTCTGCCTTATGCTCTGCTGTTATTTCTTATATCTCTCTGAGTGACACCCATCTTTTATGTTCTCTTGTCATGCAAGAAAAAGGGAACTATCATTAAAATGGAATAGCAGTAAATTTAAAGCATTAAAAGAAAGTATTATTCATGGAATATCTAATGATTCTGGTATATGTCATTGTTGTGTAATGTTAGTCCTATCCCATGGCTGGAACTGGATGGTTAAGTATTTTAATGAACATTAGTAACAGTTCTAGTATAGAAAGTATTTAGGGTATACCATCTCATGCTTCAAATCATAAGCCAGTGGAAAAGAATTAATGTGCCCCAACATCCTTAGCACGGCTTTGTGGCTTTATATTTTGTGTGCTTTCTGTGCCATGGCTGACACTTCCTGAGAGCTGGAGAACAGAGGTGTCTATGTCAGCATTCTACCTTAGATCTGAAGTGCAGTTTGGAATGCATTTTCCTGATTGTCATAACTTACCACGGTTCACACATGGGACAGTCTTGCAGCAAATGAACTGAATTCCATTTAGATTAAACTTAACTGAAAGTTAACTTTGCAGCTACTAATGGGCATTCAGTCCACACGACCACACTACAGCTAAAGTAAAATTCTCTGAAAACCCTTGTGTATAGTGTCCTCAGTACCAAGAGAGCCTGTGCTACCACTGTTACATGTTACTTGCTAGCTCAGATACAGCTTACACACTCTCATCTAACCTTCAGTTTTCTCTTCTTCCTCCCAGGGGTGATTTCACTGATGAACTGCAAAAATAGTATATACAGAAATCAGTCCTAGGGAAGGGAGGCTGGAAAGCCTTGTTCAAAATCTTACTGAGTGCAGTGGAATGAAACAATCTATTTCTGTCTACTAGCTGTGATGGTTCCCCCTTTTTTGGAACTGGAGACTGTAACAGAAGGATGGCCATATCTCTCAAGACAAAGTACCAGTGTTCAATAGTGGCTTATTTTGGAAAAGTGTAAGATGGGGCAGGTGTTTAGTGATGCATCCCCAAAGCAGTCTGCTGGCCTCTAAGAATTTGTCTCATGAATTTCTAGGAATGGTGCCTTTATATTTAACAGCCTATGATAACTTTCTCTCCTGTGGTCTTGTCTAGTTGATCCTTCCGTTCCTGTAAAGTTGTAGCATTTACAACATTCTTTAGCAAGCAATTCCCAAACTTAACTACCTGCTATGAGAAGAATTACATTTTGGTTGTTTCAAACCTGTCACTTACTAGTTTTTTCTAATCCTCCATAGCTCTTGTGTTGGAAGAGATGGTAAATAAATGCTCCCAAACCACATCCTCTACACCATTCATGATGTTTAAGAACTCATTTCATTCTCTTGCAGGTGGAAAAAAAGATAGTTTTATAGCTTTTAGCTGTTATTAGCTGTTTGTTACCTGGGATCATCAGAGAAATCAGATTTTTATTTTTTTTTTCCTTAATACAAAGTAAGAATATTCAGACCATGTGACCTGGCAAGCAGTTCATGACTGTCTGCAGTAATAGAAGCTTAAGGATGAATGCAAAGTGATCCTTTCTTCATATACTTCCAGTTACCCTGCAGCCCAGGGTATGGTTGGCTTTCTGGGCTGCAAACGCATATTGCTGGCTTATATTCAGTTTTTCATCCACTAATACCCCAAGTCCTTCTCCACAGGGCTGCTCTCAATCCACTCATCGCCCAGCCTGTATTTGTGCTTGGGATTGCCCTGACACATGTGCAGGACCTTGCACTTGGCCTTGTTGAACTTCATGAGGTTCGCACCAGCCCATCTCCCAAGCCTGTCAAGGTCCCTCTGGATGGTATCCCTTCCCTCCAGCGTGTTAACCACACCACACAGCTTGGTGTCATTGGCAAACTTGCTGAGGGTGCGCTCAATCCCGCTGTCCATGTCACTGACAAAGATGTTAAACAGCGCTGGTCCCAATATTGACCCCTGAGGAACGCCACTCATCTCTGCTCTCCACTTGGACATTGAGCCATTGACCACAACTCTTTGAGTGCGACCACCCAGCCAATTCCTTATCCACTGAGTAGTCCATCCATCAAACCCATGTCTCTCCAATTTAGAGAAACGGATGTCGTGTGGTACAGTGTCAAATGCTTTGCACAAGTCCAGGTAGATGATGTCTGTTGCTCTTCCCTTATCCACCAACACTGTAACCCCATCATAGGAGGCCACCAAATTTGTCAGGCACGATTTGCCCTTACTGAAGCCATGTTGGCTGTCACCAATCACCTCCTTATTTTCCATGTGCCATAGCACAGTTTCCAGGAGGATCCGCTCCATTATCTTGCAGGACACAAAGGTGAGACAGACTGCCCTGTAGCTCCCTGGGTTTTCCTTTTTACCCTGCTTAAAAATGGAGGTTATGTTTCCCCTTTCCCAGTCAGTGGGAACTTCCCCAGACTGCCACGACTTCTCAAATACGATGGACAGTGCCTTAGCCACTTCATCTGCCAGTTCTCTCAGGACCCATGGATACATCTCATCAGGTCCCATGGACTTGTGCACCTTCAGGTTCCTTAGATGGTTTTGAACCCGATCTTTTCCTACGGTGCACCGTTCTTCATTCTCCCAGTCCCCACCTTTGCCTTTTGTGACTGGGGCTGTGTGGCTACAGCACTTGCTGGTGAAGACTGAGGCAAAAAAGTTGTTGAGTACCTCAGCCTTCTCCATGTCCTGGGTAATCAGGTCTCCCATTTCCTTCTGGAGAGGGGCCCACATTTTGCCTCTACTTTTGATAGTACCCATCAAATCTCTCTGTGACCTGCAGTGCATTGCTTTATTTTATCAGTTCCTTTATTTGTAAAGCTAGCTTTCAAATAATTGCTATCTTACCTCAAACATGTATCCTTAGGAAGAATTAGCTCACATTTGTAAAGCAATTTGAGGAAGAAAAGTGGTGTTTTATTGCTACTTATCATTAATATGTTTTTATTGCTGTATCATTTTCTCTAATGACTCCCTAAAAGCCAAATGGCTTACTGAATAAATGAAAAACGGTCCATCCAGAACCAGGCAAGCTGCTCAGTCCATATGTTTAAAATACACCACTGATGGGCTGTGGAATTAATGTACTGAATTTTAGGGTTTATTAGTGGAGGTTTTGGGAGAGAAGAATTTCTCCCCTGGTTGTTCCAAAGCAGAACAAACCAAAACATTTCATGCCCCTGAGGGGCTGAAATAATTTTTTTTTTTTTAATACACGTTGGGACAAGAAAGAGTGAGATTTGTGAGAAACATTAAGAAGCACTGGTATAAGTGAATGAGAATAGAGCATTTTGTCCAGTTGTGAGACCTCTGTTCCAGCATTTGTATCATATGTACTGTCACTCTGTTCTTGTGTCCACATTGAATGGCAGACTAGATGTGCCCAGCCAGATGCAGCTGGCCGGCCGCTCTTTGTGAAGCCATTTGACCACACTCCCTTACTAAACCTGAATATGCCAAATCACCATCATTGTGAAGAATCTACTCTTTGAATTTCTCTGAATGTAAAACCTGAGGCATTAGGGGGAAGGATTAAAAAAATAATAAAACAAAAAAATCTAGGCAGAGGTGACACAAGCCTCTTTAGGAGCAGGTCTTAGTTGGTGGTGTGGTCCATCTGGCAAGTTGGTTTGAATACATGCTGGGGGACACCTTAAGAAGAAGCTGCAATGTGCACTTCTGCATGGTGGGCAGACAGGTAGAGCCTCTTCCTCTTCAGCGTATTGATAGGGTTGTCCTCAACTACCACGTGTGGACAGATTGTAGCTCAATCCCTCGCTTAACAAGGCCAGTGCATCTCTGGATGGGTTTTTTGTTGTTCATTCAATTCTCCTTCTTGGTGTGCTTGACACTTGTCATTGCACTGAGCACTAACAGGCTCATTTTTCCTGCAGGTGTCCATCTTCCTGTTCCTTTCCACAGCAGCTAAGAAAAGAACCTTAATTATAGAAGTGAGGCAATGTCCTGTTAGGTGTTACTAAATCCAATTATAACTCTTTGCATTGGGTCTTGGGCATTGCCCAGCATGTAGGAGATTTAGGTAAAACTCAGCCTGGTGAAAAGAAAACTGGCTTACAAATTTGTGACTTGGTAGAGAGACTGAATTAGAAAATTCTGGTTGGTGATGGGCTACTCACTCTAGTAGAGAGAGGCTTGACGGAAGCCAATGAATGAAGGACCCAGATGACTGCAAATCTGAAATCTAAGCAGTGAAGGTGACTATGACAAGCTGTTCAATGAACTTCTGGACTTTCCATTTCTGCAGCTGTCAGCCCACATCCATTCTTTCTCTGGCTAAAATAAACTTGAACTGAACACAAATTTTTAGGCTATAACTTACTATTTGTTGCCTGGGTTATATGCAAGAAGGGTGTATATGACCAAATGGTCTTTTCCAGCCTTAGAATTTAGAGAAAAGTAATATGTCTGCTGAAATTGCATTCTACAAAGTGAAACTCTTCTGTGGGAGAATAAAATCTCATATTTGTTGGTCATGATGGGCTTTTTCTCTTTAAAACTATAAAGAAATATTTTTCTTTTATCTGTTTGATGTGAATCAGACCATCTTGTTTTTTTGGAACTTACTAAAAAGATTTTGATCTGAGTCAGCTCAATAAAACAATAAACCTAATTTCCCAATCAGAACATTTTCACACAGACTTTGTAGTTGATTCCACTCTGTATTAAAAAAAAAAAAAAAAAGGAAAACTCAAATTCTTGTTTATATTTAGAGCAAACAAGACTGCAATAAGAGAATGTTTTGTTCAACACAAAATCTGAATCTGTCAGGTCTGTAGAAATCCATTAAAATAAGCATTCCTTCTCTATTTCTTCTGTTGTTTTAAACTACAAAATCTAAGAAAAAGCATAAAATTTTGCAGAAGTATTTTTAAAAGTGTGTGTGAAATGCCCCAGTTGAAGAAACTTCTCTGTGAATCCTGTCATTGTTTTATCCCCCCTAAATCTGTTTAGTGTCTAAGAGATTTGAGGCTGAACCAATGTATCTGACTTCAATGAACTGATTTAGCCTACCACAGTCACCTGGCAAGAGTTAAAGTAAAGGTGTAAATTTTCTTGTAGTCAGGAGGAGTTTAATTCTTTTTTCCCGCTTATTCTAGGGCTTTCAGCAGAAATTCTCCTTCCACAGTAAAGAGATTGTGGCCATCAGTTGTTCCTGGTGCAAGCTGGCGGTAAGTGAACATTACTCAGGGAGACTGGTAGCAGTTTCACTGAGTGGCCACACTGCGAGCAATTTCATTTTTCCTGGCTCTCAGGGTTCCCTCTCTGTGAATCACCCCCAGTTTTGCTATTTGTGTTCCTTTTGCTCAAAGACACCATAACTTTATCTGGCTGACACGAGTCCTCTAGGAGAAAAGTCTTGCTGCACAATGTAGTCACTGGCTGCCTCCCGACAATGCCCTGCTGTGGCTAGCTCAGACAGCCAAAGGGCTCTTAATACATACAGCTGCATCAAACTAGGTGGTGGTCTTCAATATGTGATCTGTGTTTAAGTAGGAGTGGTTGGGTGTGATTTGTTTGTTTGGATTTTTTTTGTTTGTTTTGTTTTTTTGGGTGTGTGTGTGTGTGTTTGTTTGTTTGTTTTTGTAAGAAGGTTTGGCTAGGGAAGATGACCTTTAGTTACATGTTCCTAAAACTCCATGGTTTGAAGAACTTGAAGATGGTGGAGTTGGGACCATTGCTCCAGTTTTTGTACCATCACCCTCTTCTTCCTCTCCACGTTTCCCCTTTGTCTTTCTTAGCCTCCTTATTGACTCTACTCTTTTCCTCTCTTCCAGTTTCATAACAAAGTCACTTGTTTCATGCTACATCACATTGAGGAGCCATGTTCCCTGGGGGCTCACGCTGCTGTCATTGTGCCTCCCACCTGGATCATTAAGGTGAAGAAACCTCAGGTAACTGCATGCTGATGTCTGGTTCTGAAGCTGTATGGCTGTGTAGGGCCAACCTGGCTTCGCCGCTCGGTACTCCTTCACTAAGGCATGCTTGTTCAACCCTGTCTCCCTGAAACCCAGCATACATCCATGGTGATTATGAACCTGTATCCTCCCGCCCCTCCATCCAGCCCTTCAGTAGATTTCCCTGTTTGGGACGATTAGCAACAAACATGACTTCTGTTCTGAGCAAATCCAGCTCAGATTTGTTCCTGTAACTGTGAGTTCAGCAAGCATACTGCAAGAAATCCCCTGTGTTGTAGGCAGTCAAGCATGTTTCATTAAATAGAGCTGAGCAAATACAGGGAAAAACTGTTCACAAACATTGACTTGAACTGCAGTAAGAATCAGCTGTGGCTGGACTGGCATCCCTCTGAATTTGCCATCAATGGACGTTTAAACAATCATGTCTTTCTTACATCAGTGCTTGCTGAATGTCAGCAGCAAGCCCACGTGCTCATTTAGTTGCAGGTAACAAGCATTAGACTTCAAAGCTTTTGTAATGGATGTGATATCTCTTGGAGAGGATAATTCACTGGTGAACACAATAGGGAGAAAAGGTATCCAAAAGAGAGCTGGCCAAAAATTAAAAGGGGATTCACGTCATGCAAGAAGTATTTTTTTTTCTTTGAAAGTCTGTTTTCATTCCAAGTTGAACTGAAGGAAACAGACAAACACTGAACATATCAGGGAGGCAGAAAAGCTGGTAAACGTTTCATTTCAGAAGCACTGGAACAAGTGTTTGTTCTGAAATGAATAGTGTCTGGGATATTGAAACTTCCCACTCACATTTTCTTGTAATTTTTCTCCATTGACAGGAATGCTGGTTTTATAGAGTAGTGACATGTGGCTCTTAACATTAGTGTGTCTATACTTGGGAAGTGACCCCTGGCTTTCTGGCTCTGTATCCTGGTTGTCAACAAGAAGCTAAAAAGTTCAGGCTGTAGGCAAGGCACTAAGACAAAATTAGTCCCATAAAACTGGAAAAAGGTCTAAGTTGTGACACTGCTCGGTTTTTATTTCCAGTCTAGGGATATGACTGTCAGATTTGTGCATGAGTGGCGTTTCTAACAAGCTGGATATTAAAGACAAGGGGAGGAGGGTGGAAGGGGAAATATAGAGTAATCAAAAAGTTGACCAAAGAGACTGCTGTTTCTCCTTTAAGTCCATAGAGAGTAGGCAAGATCCCTAGCCACATCCTCTCTGAGAAACAAAGTTTTTTTTGCATTTGCATTTTTTTCCCCACACTTTTCTTGCTCTGTTAGTTTTATTCCAGTGTCCTCCAGAGAAATCTTTTTTCTTCTCCTGTTGAAGAATCTGAGTCCTCAGCAGGGACTTAACCTTGGCTAATTTTCAGCACCTGTGTGGTATTTGATAGATGTATCCATGTCTGACCTTACTAAAAGAAGTCTTTCTTTGTTCTTTTTTATTTTATCTAATTTTTAGTGGAAAAAAAAAAAATCAACACTTGTAATTTTCTTTTGATTTGGCATTTGGCCAAAGCAGGGTACCTTCCTTATAATATTTTTAGGCAATTTTTTTTCTTGTCCATTTTTTTTCAGAGAAGTTCAAATAAAAAAATATATCTGATATAGTTAATAATAATTAATGGGAAAAATGCTTTTAAATAAAGTTTTAGAGTGTCACACTAAAAGAAAATATCTGTTAACGTTATGTGCCTGAGTCATGAGTGGAGAGGAAGTACTTCAATCTAATACTCCATCACATCTTCAGTCCTTGAAATTCATGGTCAGTAGCATGCAAAAACCTTATCTTGAGTAACTGAAGCACTAGATAGATCAAAATGATATTTAGCATAGACAATGGGCATATTTCCATGAAACTTCTTAACAGCATGCATTGCAGTATTAGTTCTGGGGAATGCATCCTTATTGCTATAGAAAATACTGAAACATCTTTCAGATATGTTTTCAGATTTTTGGCAGAATTCTTGTTTCCTTATTTATTGTTTTTTTTAAGAAATATTTTCTCCTCTTCTGCTGTTTCTGGCCAGCTCTACTTCTGTGTATTATGACCCTCTTCACCCTATATGAACATTTGGTAAACATTATGAAATATTCACTGCATTCAATCCACAGAACACAAACACAATATTCACAAATTTTTGTAAATTCAGATAGTAAATAAATATGTAGCCAGCAATCTGTTTTTCACATATTCCACAGTCAGAATAAATTTGGCTAGAAGCCTTTTCGTTATAAAATATTTCCTCAGCTCTAATTAACTACTTACCTTGGTCACAGGCAACTCCTGAACTGAAATCCCTACTCATATGAAATTGATTTTAGTGGTGCCTTCATCCTGTTTGTTGATTGTTTCTTTTAAGCAAATAAGATGGCTTTTTGTAGCAAAACCTTGCCCTGAATTTTAATTTTTATTGCTACAAAAATGGTTTTCCATGCTTATTTTGTACAACACGGGTCACCACCTTTCAAACATTGGGCTTGAATAAAGAGCATACTCCCCCTCTGATTACCAGCAATGTTGTGGTAGTGAAGCATCATGGTGTAATTGGTTAAGGACAATTCTCTGCTGACAACCTACATTCCAAATGGGGAGCTTTTGCTTCTTGCAAGCAATTGATTGCAAGATGAATAATGTTCAGAATGGTTCAAATAGCTTTGGGATTGGTGGTAGCCCTGTATGTAATGATCCATTTACATGAATGGAAAACTCCCAATACCTATTCCATGTTATTCATAATGTGAGCCACTTCTGTAACTTCTTTATTGATTTCCAGTGTTTCTGTACTGTGTTAGCAGCACTTTGATACCAGCTCTGATTTCCTGGGGTTCAAATCAATTCCATCTCCTGGTTTGTGAAAGCAGGCCACCCCTGTTGACTGGTGGTATTTTGTTATAGGTGAGGTTTGGTAGCCCATGTGGTGTTAGCTCTAGGAATGGACTTGCTATATGCTTACGTTGTGGGAGAAAAGTAGATAATAAGGAGGATCTGGCTGATATACTTACTGATTCAGTCTGTCTTCTGTTTGGGAAGGCAAAGGCAGTAACTAAAATTCCAAGTTTTTTCTGTTCAAGGTGAGTAAACATGGTGTTTTCTTCTCCTCCTCCTTTGAAGACCTTGAAAAAGTGCTAGTGAATGTTTGTAGTTCTGGGTTTATTTCTTTATTTCCTCAATTGCTGAGTGCAGCTGGCTTGCCTGATGTTGGTTTGTGAACAACCAGAAGACAGTCAAGATTGAAGCCAGGTTGGATGGGGCCTTGAGCAACCTGGTCTAGTGGAAGGTGTCCCTGCCCATGGCAGTGGGGTTGGAACTGAATGATCTTTAAGGTCCCTTCCAACCCAAACCATTCTATGATTCTATGACCTTCCCAGAGGCTGTTCGTTATTTAAGTTATTTGAAGCCCAGCATGCTGAAAGCCTTTGAAAATGAAGGCTGAAATGTAAAGGAAAAGGTTGAAAGGGTCCATTGGATTTGCTTGAGATAGGCTGTGGCCCTCAGGCTGCCCAACACCGTACAAGAAGGAGTCCAGTTCTTCTATTTATCTAGCTAAGCGTGCTGAGAACTATACTGACCATTCAATAATATGAAAAATCTCTTTTGAAGATTGCCAAACTGACATCCACAAAGGAGAGGTTTCCTCTCTAGAGGCAATTTAGGATTTACATATGGTGCCCATTTAAAGGTATGCTTCGCTATCAGGTACTTTGCTGAATAACATTATACATTTATAAAATACTCATCACCTTGTTATGTGGACAAGGTAGTATGCATCTATTTCTTCACTTCAATGTGCAAAGACTGATTACTCTTGGCTGTTATTCTTCTGCATGTTTGCAAAGAGAACCTGCGTATGTTTAAGCAGCTTTTTTGCCTTTCATCTGCTATGGACATGCAGTTGCAATCGTTGTAGAAAAGCTTTACGTTCTCTTAACACTATAGGCGTAGGCACGTTTAAAAAAAAAAGTGAAATAACATAGCTGTGATGTAGCATATTTTAGTGCCTTTTTGAGTGTGGAAATGAAAATTGTTATAATCGTAAATGGAGGCTTAGACTAAAACTGTTTCTCTAATACAGCTGTGTGCCTCTTCCTACCCTACCCATAGGCAAGAAAAGAGATATAACGGGATTTAATGACAACTACATTTAAACATTCTTTAGATTATTCTTTTAAAATTAGTCAGGATTTTACTGAACTGTTCTTGCTCTTCCCAGAAGAACTTCACTGGGCTTAGGTCCATCCGTTGTGGAGGTAGAATAACAAGTACAGTCCTTCTTCCAGAGCTACAGTGAAGTACTTGCCTAGTATAATATCTGACTTGAGTTACAGACTAGTATTTGCCAGCAGAATTCACTGCACTCCAGGGAGAATTCTTCATCACGGAACAGCTGAGGAACTAGACTAAGACCCCCATGGGAGGCAGCTTTGAGAGTAATGCCCCGTACCTTTCTCTTGACATAAAGACTTTTGCCTACAGGCAATGTGATTGCTGAGGTAGGGCAATGAAAGACCACGCAGATGATATTGCCAATGCACTTCTGTAGTCAGTGCAGTCTTTGTGGCTTATTATGCTTTCAAGATCACTTTGTATCAGAGTAAGGAAGAGTAAGAACACTTCTTTAGGTGGTTTCTCAAAACATGGTCTAATAGGGCAAATGTCCTGTAATTGCTCTGCAGAGCTGTCTTGTGTTCAGTATTTTCAGTAAGCAACAAGGCATGGCTATATCCTGGTCTACAAGGAATGTTGAGAGGTGACAAAAAGCTTGGGACCTTGTGCTCTACAGCAGGCTTCTCTTGGTCTGGGTGAAAAAGGACGGTGCCCTTAGGTATTTGAGTGAGTTAGCTGTTAGTTTTTCTTAACTTCTCTGAGATGTGGAAACAATAAATTCCGTACCTGGTGTGTCGTACTGAAGTCTTGAAATTCTAGAAGTGGTTGTTAGGTATTAAACAGAATCTAGTAGCTATTCCTGTTATTGTTGGATAGAAAGCAGGAGTAAGGACAGACATCACTGTTTACAGATTTGATGATCTCTGGTCATTGGCTTTTTTCATTAGTGGTACACTTTTGAATAAGGTCAGGACAGAAATGAACTTTTAGATGAGCTGAGTGGATCTTGCTTCCCCTCTTGAAGCCAGAAAAAAACCCAATAAACTTCCTTCTAGTTCCCTGTGTTACTTTATTTCCTGGTGATGGCTAAACTAGAAGTTGAAATACTGTCAACATAATTACAGTATTTCTTATAATACAAAATTTCAATCATATGGAAAGGGTTGGGGTTTCCTGCAGGTACGACTTCAGTTACTGAATTAAAATAATTAAAAAAAAAAAAAATTGCCCTTTTTGGACTGTTCTTATCACACCAGAACATCTTTTGGCTCAATATTGCTGAGCAGGCTATTAACAGCCTGGAGAATAGCTTTGATGCAAGTTCTATTTTACTAGGTTCTGCAAAAATAAAAGCAGGTTTATGGTTGGTTTTTTGTGTGTAGTTAAGTGATATTGTTATTTAAAAACACAGCAAACAAAAACCCCACAAACACCCCCTCACCCAAATCCTTAAATGTTAACAATTCAGTTTGTTCCTTAGCAGATGATTACACAAGTTTCTTGATACGCTGGAACTGACTCCGCAGTGCCAGCATCATCCGCCATGGTGGCCTACGTTATGTTGAGTCATAATGGTTGCCAGAGCTAAAACTTGTTGTTTTCTTTCCTAAAAAAAACATGAAAAATATCTCATTTATCATGTTTTTTATTACATCTTTATGCAGGTGGTCTCCATACCAGGAGACGAGCCTGATTGGGCAGGAGACTGGAGCCCCGAAGGGGAAACGGGCGTCTCCTACCCCTATTGGGAGGGTTGGCAGGTACAACATGTGGTGTTATGTGAGTCTATGGGAGCATCTGATCTTTTTCCCCCTCACAGCGTGGGAAAGTTTCCAGTTCCAAAGCACCAGTCTGGTCTCCGTGTGTGGCTTTCTCCATAAACGGTGGTGTGGAAGTGTAAAGCATGCAGCGCATGTAATTTAAATCTCGAGCATGTGCCAGATACTCTTATCATTCTCCAAGTGGACATGCATGGAAGAGCTTCGTAAAGGGGCTCTGTCTGGTCCTGTCTTCTAAATTTTGTTTTGCTTTTCATGTATTCTTTTTTCTTTTGATGTAGAACTCATTAAAGACTTCAACACGGAGAAAGAAGAGAACATCTTTTAAAAGAAAAGCCAGCAAAAGAGGCAATGAAGTAGGTATTCAAGTGCTTTGGAAATCAGCATCCTTTTGTTTAAATGTCTAAACACAGACTTTAAATTTTTTTTCTGGACTCTTCAATATACTTTTTCTACTGGAAAATTCCACACTATTGAATTTGTTGTGAGATCAGTTTTGATAAAACTTGTATGAGACGTTTTATTTGCTGAGTTGATTTTTTTCAAGAAACAACCTACCAGACTCCAAAAGGACCAGCAGCCTAGTGAAACAGCAATTGCCTTGGGATGTAGGAGACTCAGCTCAGACCCTTGGTTTCCACTGGGCAGAGCCAGGGGTGTGAAACTGGGGTTGTGAAATCCATAGTGAATGCACTGATGCAAGGGTCTGGTCCAATTTGAGAGTGTCTCCCTTAGGAGATATCATACTGGAAATACTCTGTTTGTGTGAAAATTGGCATTGGGCCACAGAGGGAGAAAACAGATAAGTGATCTGATGGTTTGATTTACCACATAGCTTATAGAAGACATTGTTTCCAGACCCTGCCTAGTGGATTAGTTATATAAATGAACAACAGCTTCATAGGAGAGGTGGAGGAAGACTCACCTCTACATAGCCACGGCTCTCTGGTTAAGGTCCTTGCTTGGGTGGGGGGAGAACTGCTGATGAGAAACTTGAATCTCTCTGCCACAGCCCAGGAGAGTGCCCTCACTACTGGGCTCTCTGGTGTTCTGCAGGGGTAGGGAGTAGGGAGGCAAATAGTTTTCTCGTTGACGTGTCATGTTTGACGTGTGGTATTTGTTCAAAGGTGGGAGGGCGGCAAGGCCAAGAATTCAAAAGCAGGTCATCTGAAAATAAGTGCTGGTTCAACTTGTCTGTTAGATGGAATTAATGAAATAAGTAGTTTATCTCATTTTATTTTCCATTGGAAAATTGTTCATGTTAGAAATAGCACTTTATCTGACACATTATTAGTGCTGGATGAATAATTGGGTTTTTTGGGAAATAATATTGAGTAAAATTTTAAAATAGTTTTGTGCTGGCCTGAAGTGATGTCCCCCCCTTAGCCCCCCCCCCCCCCCCCTTATTTTCTTTCTTAATGGTCTCAGCTGGATAAATTAATCCCAGCTGAGTGCCACATTAACATGGCTGTACTATTTCCAGTACCTGAGGTAGTCTTGGTAGAGATAGGTTGGGTCTCCTGCACATGTTATGCCAGGGAAACATATATAGCTTGTACTAAAGCTGTTTTCTGCTTCTGTTTCTCAGGATAACAAAGGTCGGCCATTTGTGATAAAGCCTATCTCCTCTCCACTCATGAAGCCACTGCTGGTTTTTGTCAATCCAAAAAGTGGAGGGAATCAGGTAAGACCATCATTTGGATCCAAGTCAAAAAGTTTAATAGCAGTGTTTCTGCAAATAAGACTAGCTCTTGGTCAGTCAGATCGGAAGAACTCTATGCCTGAACTGCAGTCCTCGGAAGAGGTCCTTGCTGTTGTGAATGCCCTTTCCACTTCAGTGGAATTGGATGTATGGAATGGATACTTGAGTATTTGAGCAGTTGTATTCCTATCTTCAGATTCTTGAAAGGAATCTAAAATTATAGTTTGGAGGTTTTCAGAATACTTCATTTTTCCACAGAAAATTTAGATTTTCAATGAAGTCTTAGACTTTTATCCAAAATGTGGTTTAATTTTACTGGGAAAGCCTAGTGAAATTAGTGAATGTGAAATGATGCGTTCCTGTGGCATTTAAAAAATCATTACTACTCTTGTACTCTACCATAGAGAACCAAGTTTCAGTGACTAACATGCAGCAGACTTCTTTCTTAGGGTTCTTAGAATTTAAACTTATCCAAGTGAATGTTTTCCAGGTTAGTTCTGCCACTTTTTGAATACCAAACAATCTGAGTGCCTTCTGATAAACAGGGCCTTCTAGTTGAAAAGAAAAGAGTGATCTAAGATACAAGAGGCCTATAGAGCATAAAGAATAGCATAGCTGCTGCTTACTTTCTCCTCTCATAGAATAATTAGGGAGGATATCAAATGAAACCGCTAAGACTAAACAAAGAAAAAAGTCAGTCCTTCTCACAGTGTGTAGTTCAGCTGCAAAACATCTTGTCGTAGGATGTTGTGGATGCTAAAAGTTTTCATGGGCTGAAGGAGAGATTTGGAAGATGAAATCCTGAAGGTTACTAAAGTCCTGTACCCTGCTCTGGCTCAAGAGTTCTATGAACTGCAAATAGCTGAGGCTGGGAGAATACTTACAGCAAACATCACATTTATTTTCTCTGTTCTATTTTTTCCTAGGCACTTTGACTGCTATCCTTGGTACTCCGCTTAGGGGAAGGTGTCAGACAGAAAAGCCATCCCTCAGAAGGGGGACCTATTGAAAATTCCTGACTTGCACCCCCAGGCCATATCTGAAAGGCATTCTTGAATTATTTTGGAGTACAAGCTTGCCCCATAGGGTCCTTGGCCCTCTTCTGCTAGTACAAGATCCTGCCACTTTGTGTCTGGGCGGAACATGAAGGAAGGAAATTGAGTGTCTGGAATATGAACCCAAGAGTTTGAGAAAGCAGAAATTATATCTGTAGGTGATGGGCTAGCCACACTGTGCTGAGTGAGGGAGCATTGGGGCAGCTGTAGTCCATAGAGTCCTTGACTCCTGCTTCATCAGATGATAGAGGGCTACAGTTATGAGTGTCCACAGTGGTGGTGGTGGAGGTCAAAGCAATGTCATTGCTTGGACGTTGGGCAGGACTGTTCAATGTGATGGAGACTTTGCCCACAAGCTTGTTCGACTTCTTGCTGTCATGGATGGCTGAGGGTGGTGTGGGATAACAGAGATTTCTTTTTGCAGGTGGTGAGAGGCAGGAGAAAAGGTTGCTGTGGGAGCTGAACCTTTGGTCTGACCGCAAACACCTGTTCTTATGAACCATTAGTGATACGTGTTGTTAAATTTAGTCTATACGTATGCATGTGCACCCTGTCCAGATTGGTGGGTTGCTATTCTATAGAGCTGTCATCTGCTATGCCACTTTCTGGTTTGTCTTTTTCTTGGTTTATGTTTGCTTTATAAAGCACAGAAGAAAGAAAAGCAGTCCAAATATAGTGAATAATTAACACTATTATTTCTAATAATCATTAAATTATTCATAATTTCCCTTCCTTTGATTTTTCTTTCTTCCCAGGGCACCAAGGTTCTCCAAATGTTTATGTGGTATTTGAATCCACGCCAGGTCTTTGATCTCTCTCAGGACGGGCCAAGAGATGCGTAAGTTCTTGAGCCTTCAGCACTGTGGACCATCATTCTTTTCTGATCAGGAAAGCAGATGAAGGTCTAGCTTGGATAGATTAGTAGACTGTGCATGAGGTTTATGTATCCAGGTTTTGGTAGTGGGGGCGTGGGGTGCTGTGCTGCAGGGGTGGCTTCTGTGAGAAGAGATCAGGAGCTGCCCCCATGCCAGACAGAGCCAGTTCCAAATGGCTCCAAGACACACTCGCTGCTCATCCCAGTGCCTGACCATTCCCTACTGGCTGAGTGTTACAATGGGGTGAGGCTGCCTCCAGACTTCCATACGTTTCAGCAGTGTCCAACTACCTCTGCTTGCTGAGTAACTAACTCAGCTTATCTGGCAATAGTTGAAGTGTGAGCCACTTCCAAGGGATGGAGGACCTGTCTTTAAAGGGCTGATTCTCACTGCTAAGGGTTAAGAGACCATCCTTCTATTGTGTTTAAGATAGGGATACTTGCTTTACTTAATCATCTGTTCAGTGCTACTTTCACAAGTTAGGCAGCACAAAAAGTTAATAATAATGTAAAATGAAATATTTACCTGTATAAGAATGGTCCAAGTATTTGCTATTCAAGGCATCCAAGCTTTTTTCCTGCAGAAACACCTCCACTGCTGATCCTCTCATGATGTATAGAAGCTTTAAGGTAGACATACAGTTTTCAGAGCTGTGTAATGGAGTTAAAGGAGGATTAGGTCCTCTGGTCACTCAGCTCTCTACATGTGAATGCACCCCCTCCATTAGGAGATATTTCATTATGCCTCTCTTCTTCCTGCAACTGAAGGAGCAGGTCTTCAACATGTGCTTTTTTGGCTCTCCTGCTGGTATCTTAGACCAGATATCCAGAGAAAGAACTCTATTAGATGTTCTTGCCTTCTGTGGTGTTAAAAAAAGTAGTGACCAATTGAAGCTGTCATGTTCTACATGCCTCGGAAATGGTGGCTCAGCAAATCCTGATGAGAAACACTAAATTTTGTTTAAAGACCTCGAAGTTTATATTTGTTTGCTTAGGATAAGAGAAAAAGGAAAGATTTTGTAATCTCCAGAGGGAACGTGAGAA
Organism: Buteo buteo; assembly: GCF_964188355.1. Lineage (NCBI taxonomy): Eukaryota > Metazoa > Chordata > Aves > Accipitriformes > Accipitridae > Buteo > Buteo buteo. Next base: position 9,393,467 of record NC_134189.1, read on the forward strand.
TCTGTCCTTTCAGATTTAGCATGGGAGCATGCTAAACTGATCAAATACTTCTCAAGATGTGCTGCCTAACCATGGAGGAAGGCCCCATTTCACATCCTAGTGGTTTTGTGCACGTGTGAAGATGTGAAGTGAACCATAGGGCTCAGGTTGGGTTGGGGCTGATGCCGTCTGCAGCTGCCAGGGCTGGTGCCTTCTCACTGCCGAGGCTTTTGGTAACGCTGAGATTTCCACCCCCCCCCCCACCCCCCCCCCCCGCCTCCACCCACACCCTTAGTAATGAATATTCAAAAATGCGATAAGCGGCTGTTAAACTGTCACTAGGCAAAATGCATAAAAAGTGCCTGCATTGTTGTTCTGATTTTTTTTCCCTTTTTTCCCTTTCCCTCCCCTGGCCAGGCTGGAGCTGTACAGAAAAGTGCCAAACCTGCGCATCCTGGCCTGCGGCGGGGACGGGACGGTAGGTGGCTGGTGCCTGGCAGCCCCGTGGTCATTGGACAAGTGATTAAAATCCTCGCAGTTGTGGGTTTACCACATCACAATGCCTGCAGAGCTAGATAACATACCTTACGCTTGTGAAATCTATTACTTTTTTTATTTTCTGTGTGGCCTGGCTTGCGTAGCGATGGGCCCAGATCCTGATGTCCAAGGTCCTATCTGCTTTATGCATAAAGATTTGGTACAGCTTAAGAAAAACAAAAAAAGACTAACTTTGCTGGCATCCTCTCACTATTTACACAGCTCTGAGGGTCTAGCAGGTTAAGTCAGTGTCTGGGAGCTACTAAATCTTAATTTCTGCTCCTTCCTGCTATTGTCTCCATGTTGTCTGAGTACAGCCATATAGGGTCTCCTAGGTGCCTAAAGAAAGTGGGTTTCCCCACTTTCTTTACAAAATGTCTGTGAGGAATGATATCGTGTTGGTCATGCTACTAGCCTGGGATCTGGTAGATCCAGGTTCAGTATCTTGCTTTGCTGCTGAATTTCTGTGTGTTCTTGGATAAGCGATTAAGGTAAGATCTTTAAAGGATTTAGGCACCCTTAGCTGGAGACAGGGTCTGCAGTTCAGATTCTGCAGGCCATGAGTGTAATGGAGGTATTACAACCCCATTATTCTTTCCAGTACTTAGGAACATTGTAAATCTCAGTCTGTGCCACTGAGTGCTTAAATGCAGTTGAAAAACTGACCTTTAATCTCTCTGAAGCTCAGTTCCCCAAACGTGCACTTGATAATAGTTATAACAGCAAGTATGGTAAGGAAAATGCATTACTATTTTTAACATGCAATGGCTGGCCATGATAGATATATGTAGATGTTTAGGGCATGAGGAGAATTTTTTTTTTTTTTTAGTGAGCTGAACACCTACTCTTAACCCATCTCTGCTTGAATTTCTGGGGGAACTTCCTGTTCAGCTTCTGTGGGTTCTTTTAATATTTAATTTTATATTTAATACATATAATAATTCTATTACTAACCCCAGATGTAGGGATTATTAATACCAGTGCTTCCCCTGCCAGAATGGAGAAAAAACCCCATGATTAGACTACTCAATTGCTGGTGCCTGGGAAATAAGATATTACTGTTACTGAATCGTGAACTTTCGTTGAGAAATGTGCAAGGCATTCCTTTAGCAGAAGGCATAAGCTGCAAAAAGCGTTTCAATCTGTTTCTGAAAGTCTTTTTCTTCCACCTGAGGAAGCCCGTATTTTAATAGGGAAAAAAAATTCATCCCGAAAATATTAAAATAGAAATGAATGCAACTACATTGAGTCTGACCATCCTTTGTTTTCCCTTTGCTGAGCAGTGCAAGCGACAGGTGGCAGCACCTTCTCATCAGTATGAGCAGCGCTCCACTATCACATTTGCTGCTGCTCAGTTTGAAGCAAATTAATATCTAGTTATTCCCAAAGCCATTACATCCAGAAATGAAAAATCTGGCTCAAACGGACTTAGTGAATATTCAATGAGACCAGATGTTACCTTCCATTATTAAGGTGAATCAGAACTTGTTGTAACTTTTCCATCATCGCTGTTGCTGTTCCTTTTCAGGGTATAAATGGACAGCTTTGCTTACAAAGCAGTCAGGAGCTTTCTGTTTATAAGGAAATGACAGTCTATGTCATCCTTGATTGTAAAACTAATGTACAAGGTTTAGAAACGACCTCAAGTTAAATAACAATGTTGTACTTATAAACAGAAACTTCAAATTACTAATTGATCAGTTAAAAGCATTTACAAAAGTGGTAGGTATTGTAATGTTACCTGTACCAGTGGGAGGCTGAGGCACAGATGTATGGATTAAGTCAGTGGCAATGACAAAGGACTCTTTAAGAAGTCCTGACCCCAGTGAAGTTATCAGGAGTCTTTATTCTGTCTCCTGTTATCAATACTGAAGGATAGATATTTTGAAAAGTAAAAGATTACTTACCTCTAAAAGTCCCTTAAGGGCTCTGCTTAGTCCTACCATGCTGCCTATGATAGACCTAAGTACCTTTGGTGATATCCAAGTTCATGAGAGTTGTGATTCAGATGACTGTTGTCAGACAAAGAGCTCTAATGTGGGATCAGATGAATGCTTTAATAATTGGACAATTGGTTATGATAAATAACTGTCTGATAAATCCTATTTATACAAAATTAAATTTATCCATCAAGAGACATGGAGAAAGACATACCCTAGAATACTGAATAGGGTGGTGGTTGCTGTATTTACCAGGCCACCCCCTCTGCAGTCCTTCAAATTCCAACTGTTGTTCCCAATGTCCATGTTATGCTGGGTGCCTTTCATGAAGCTCCTGTGTCATCCCGGTTTGGGTTAAGAATCTATTTGAAATCATAGTAATATTAGTTGAGGGAGGAAAAATCCTGTCCAGCTGCAGTCAGGATTTCAGTTTTATGTCTTACTTAAAAGTTCACGTTTCCAGTAGAGACTGCACCTTTGAAGACTGGCATCAGGAAAAAAAAAAAAACCCAACAAATTTTATCTTCTTATATTTATTTTTTCGTAATTCTTTTTTAAAAAATGCAGCACAGATTCTTTCACAGATTGTAATTTTTTTCTTTTTAAAGGTGAGAAATAGTTAAAGAAAAAGTCAAAGAAAAAGTCCTATTTTCTTGTAGCAAGAATTTCAGTCATAAAAAGTTTGATAACATCTTCAGCAACAATTCTTTCTCCCCTTGGAAATTACCATTTAATAAAACCTAAATATTTTACAGTAATTTGTTCCTTCTGGCTAGATTTCTATCTGAAAGTTTTATGTAGTCCAGAATAGACACAAGAAAGAGAAATAGCTCTCTAAAATAACTAATAGCTTATGATACAAAAGAGCCAGATTCATCGTTCCAACCCAAACCCTTCAACTCTGAGCATTGGTTTGTCTTTTTTTCTAGTCTTTTATTTTATATATATGTGTGTGTGTATACAAATGACTAGAATATATATATATTATATATATTATGCTTTGCACTGAGTGAAATAATTCAGCACTAAGGTCTCTTGTCTGGGGAATGGGAGACCTGTGGGCACGTCCATGCTTGACTTCACTTGGACTCTGTTCCAGGACATGCTCTGAGATACCATGCTGTCTTAATGTGTGTCTTGCATCATCTTTCATAATGGTTGTCAAAGGTTATTTTCCTTTAGCATAATGGCAATTTAAAAGAATTCTCTTGAATTGTCCATATTATTTTTCACTCATTTTTACATACAGTATTTTTCAGAGCAATATTTAGGTAGCCTTATAATACCAGGTGTAATTCTATGTGTTTTCATACCCTGCTTAAAGAACAGCAACTTATGTGCTGCCTTTCCTCAGTATCTCTGTGTGCTGTTAAAGATAGCCAGTGTTTACATCCCATTGCTTTTGCTTGCACAGGAGCTTCATGAAAACTGCAGTACCTGTTCTCTGAAAGGTGAAACCTCAGGTGGGGCAGTTGTAGAATTAAATTTCAGATATCCTAATTTTCCCTTCTCCCTTTTGTTTTACTTGATCTTCTCTGCAAAGGGGATACCATCAAAATATGTCTTTTTCTTTTTTTTTCCATCCCTTTTAATCTTGCTGAATAACAGTTCTTTGCATTTCCCATTTATAGGTGGGCTGGATCCTCTCCATCCTTGACGAGCTGCAACTCAGCCCCCCACCTCCTGTGGCTGTCCTTCCGCTGGGCACTGGGAATGACCTTGCCCGCACCCTCAACTGGGGTGGGGTAAGCACTGACTGGGGTACCCTTATATGTGGGCTCTCAACTTGCTGCTCTGATTTAGTTGTGTAGGGTGGAACTTCATTTTGGCTAAAATAGCAGGCAGAGCTGTGTCCAAGGTCTGCTTCAGTTAGGCCCAATGGTTTGCTTCAATTTCCAGTCTGGGATCTTGGATTACTAATGATGTAGTTGTTGTAATAAAAGTGTACATAGATGTATCTGTCTGGTATTTCAGGCCAAGTAATGAGGAGGACATGTAGGCTTCTAATTTAAGTGTAGTTTAAACTTTATTTCTCTGTATTTATCCTTGACTACATGACTGGAGTTATTCCCGGCAAGGCAAATACACTTTGAGTTCCTCTCCAATGTTCTTAGGAACATTTGATCTGGAATTTTAGGCCTGTCTGAAAGGAGGGAGGTCTGCCAGGTAATTAGTGACTGACTTGCTTTCCTTTCACTATCCATGGCTGATACTCTGGTGAAACTCTGCTGTCAGGGTTACACCGATGAGCCAGTGTCCAAGATCCTGTGCCATGTAGAAGATGGGACCATTGTCCAGCTGGACCGCTGGAATCTCCAGGTTGAGCGCAACCCTGATTTGCCACAGGATGAGCTGGAGGATGGGGCACGTAAGGTTAGAGCCTTCTTTTTCCCAGGGAGACTATAGGACGCTTAGAGCATCTGTGGGTTACACTGTAAGCTCCATGGGTGGGGAAGCTATAAAACCTTTTAATTCTCTAGTTGCATCTCTTCCTTTTGCTCTCTTCATGTGTCAGTACTTCCAGAGGTGTGTGAAACGTAATGCATACCAGCCATTTATTTGTTGTTTGTAACTCCCAGGCATTGAGCATTTATCTCAAGAACTAAACCCTGGAAAAAATCCCTAGCATTTTATCTGAAAGGTTATTGTTGTTTTTCGCTAGTTAACCTGGGGTGGCAGGAGGAGCAACCTTGTGACTACCATCCACTCCTAAATTAGACAAAACTAAAAACAGCATGTAGAATGTTATTCCATAGGATTTTACTAATGGATACCGTTTCCTACTTTACAGCAAGGTGTAGTGTATTTCTGTATTTAACTTCTTCATATGTGGGTCTCCATATAACCTCCATTAGTGTATCTTGATAGTTGAAGAATGGGAAAATTTTTATGTGAGGGGATTACATTTATAGTAATACGTCATTTGGACTGGAGGTGTCAAAAATGTTACAATCATAAAAAAAAAGATTCTGTGAACCATTTTCCTGTTCTCAGTTATAATTTCTAGCTTACCTATTGGATGCTACTGTTCTCTCTCCACAGCCCTGCTGGGCACGTGTAATGAAGAAGAGGCCAGATGTGTGCTTCCCTGCCTCATGCATCCTCAATAGAATTAGGGCTTCTTGTCTGGGACTTGCATCACTCCTGGTTATATATGAAGCAGGAAGAACAAAGCTTGAGTTTTGTTAGGCATGCTGAGCTTGAAGTGCCAGCAATTAAGAAAACCTTTGTATTGACATGTTAAGTGGAGCAGCATTATGGAAATCTCAATGACAACATAAGGAACCCTTTGATGGGTTTACAAAGATACTTGTATGGTCATAAAGCACTGTAGATGTGTTTGTGTTCTTCGGGGCTTTGTATCTGATCATCTTCTACTAACCATTACTAATCTTCAGAGCAACCTTCCGCATACATTTCCCTGATATGTTCTACTTTCTTCTTCATAGGTTTTCATAACATGCCAGGTTTAAAATATTTAATTCCTGGTGTGTTATGGAATGTTTCATTTGTGTTATCTTAACATGTCTTTTTATTATCCAATTACAGCTTCCTCTCAGTGTCTTCAATAATTACTTCAGCCTTGGATTTGATGCACATGTTACACTGGAGTTCCATGAATCTAGAGGTAATAGGAACTTTTTATTTCCTTAGCCTTGGGAATGGGCAGTTATTTTATGAATTAGAACTGGAGTTGGATTTAACATCTTATAATTCTTATAATTCAGAAGGAAAGCCAGACCATAAAAACCCAAGATATATACATGTAGGAAAGAATTGATTGTATCATGAGTTTCCAAGGGACTTCATGATTTAAATATGAAAAAAGTACAAGGAAAAATGGCATTTACTGGAGGAAAAGGGCTAAAAGGGGAGCTTTTCAAAATTTTTGATCTTCTAAAGGAGATACCAAGTACAGATATAAAGAAAGTTTATGCTGATGCAGAAGTGTCAGAATAAGAGCAGAATGAAAAACAAATGTAAGTCAGGTGCAACTGTAGAGGTGGAGGGAGGAGAGAAGCTGCAAGACTGTGGAAGTAGCAGCGTAGCAGGAGCATAACTGTGTTCTTAAACTGAACAGCTGTTTCCTATGGATTGGTGTAGAATAATATCATTGGACTTGGTACAGACCCAGAGTGTGTCATGCAAGTAAAACGTTTTAGTGTCCGCTAAACTGTCAGGAATTTGAGCTGCTGTGGCATCCTGTTTGTCCCCTTGCCGATGGCAATTATACCACCCCATACAGATCCAAATGTAGCTAAACAGGTGGGCTTTGGACTGATGTGAATTGCTCTATTTATATGGTTTAGGCAAGCATGCTTGTATAAACAAACCTTGTTCAATTGTCTGCGTTCAGCTTTTGGTCATTTCAGCTTCATATGCAGGTATTTTTTCTGAATCACAGCCTCCCTTATCTTCACTTTCATACTGTCAGAGTGTCATTTCAAGATTAAAAGATAGCACTCTAATGCCATGCTAAATAAAGAGCAGGATACATGATGGAATGAGCTAATGCATATTTTATAATGTTTAAGACTGCTTCAAGCTTTAGGAATAATAATGAGAGGCCACAAGAGGGCACAGGAATGAAATGATGACAGCTGTATGCATTTTTTTATGAATGCATATCACTATGCATTGCTAATGTGACTGTGAATATACTGTATAGATGAAATGCACGGCTACTTTCTCACTTAATGGAGGCATTACTTAATAATGAAGTTATGGAGCCCTATAAAGAATGGATGTTATTCCAGAGATGCCAGTGTTTTAAAAATTTACACGGATGAAAAAATACTTGGCAGAGCAAGATGTGTGTCTGTGAGTGGGTATGTGTGGCCAGGAGAGCTTTTCATAGCACAAGTGCCTGCTCTTACAAGTCATTACTGCTGGTGTCTTCCTTACCCTCTCAAATGCTAAAATATACACAGTCCTATGTATTTTAGGAGAGAAAAGCTTATAGCCTTGGAGGTGTTGCTGGTGTGTGGGTTTTATTGTTTTTCATGTGGCATTGGGGTGGTTCAGCCTGGAGAAGAGAAGACTTGAGAGAGACATTATTGTGGCCTTTTAATACTTAAAGGAGGCTTATAAGAAAGATAGAGACTGAGATTTTAGTAGGGCCTGTTGCGATAGGACAAGGAGTAATCATTTTAAACTAAAAGAGGGTAGGTTTAGGTTAGATATAAGGAAGAATTTTTTACAATGAGGTTGTGAAACACTGAAACAGGTTGCCCAGAGAGGTGGTAGATGCCCCATTGCTGGAAGTATTCAAGGTCGGGTTGGACGGGGCTCTGAGCAACCTGATCTAGTTGAAGATGTCCCTGCTTACTGCAGGGGCTTGGACCAGGTGACCTTTAAAGGTTCCTTCCAACCCAAACTATTATATAATTCTATGAATTAAGCAGTGCAAAACAGATTCTGAACTTATTTACAATGGATGACAATCCAGAGAAACTCTTAGCAGAACTTTAGCAAAACTTAAAGCGCTTTCATGGCTGTAACACTTGGTCCATTAAGATAAGTGGTTCTATGCAGTTGCTAATGTGGAGCTATTGTAATCACACATAGTATTAAAATAAACAAACACCGATCGCCTGCCCCCTCCGCCCCTGCCCCAAACCAAAATAAATTAAATTGATTTGAACTCTTATCCTATCAGGGCACTTTATGCAATAGAGATTGGTCAGTTGTCATATTTAGAATAAGCAGTAATTGCAGTGTCTCAGAGAAACCTGCACATGAATGTGGCCTTTTCCATGGCAACCTCTACACTTTTCTTGTGACTAATCAGATTGAGCCTTGAGGGTTGGCTCCAAGCCTAACGTGTTTAGCTCTGCTTCTTCAGGAAGTGTTCTGGGTAGCGACTCTTTCCAGTTTCTTCCCTTGTTATCCTTATGCTTTGGTGGAGCAGAGGAGATGCAATTTACTTTATCCCTGTTGATGTACTGTTTGATCCCTCAGCTCTACAGGACTGTTCATTTGCAGGACACCTCCCTACTACACACACACAGAGTCTAACATGTTCCATTTCCTACTCCCTTGATGGCTTGTGAATGGTGAGGATGGAGTGAACCTTGGATATGCAGACAGTGATTTACTTCTACAATCGAAGTTGCAGTCTGATCAACTTTAGGCTCTATTCCACATTGCACAAAGAGTCAGTCCTTCCTCCGTACCCATGCTCATCTCCTATGTTAGAAGTAGGAGCAGTTCAGTATGTTGAAGGACTGCTGAATCCCTGACCTCAGAAAGGCTCCTGTTCTGTTCTACACTGGGGCTTTGGTTCTGGTCAGTATTTGTTATAAGATCCATGTAAGAGCCGGTGCTCTGGTGGCTGCTGCCTGGAGCCATTGGGGATAGCCACATCAGAGAATGCACAGCACAGGCACCGAGCCTTCAAGAGCCTCCCGTTTCTTAGCATAGGGTGTTGAACTTTCTACAAAGAGCTGTCAGCTCAGTAAGTGAAATAAGATTTATTTATGCAGTTAAATTAATCATTTTGAAGATGTGGCCCTGACTGCATTCCAGGCTCACATGTGACACAACACATGGATGATACAGTAGCTGGGCAAACAATCAAACAAGAAACGCAAAGTAGCTTGTTCTTACAAAATGGAGCCTTACACTGTGAGATGTAGTGACTTCAAAGAGAACCAAAAGGATTGTTTCAAGTGGTCATTTGGGAAGAAGTAATTTGGAAGTGTTCACACCAGTATGATGCTTTAGCTAGAAGGGCTATCTTGATAGTTGAATGTTTTCACTAGAGAATCAGTGAGCCAGGGTAGGTGATCGGTACTACTACTGGATACAGTGTCAGAAGGGCTGCTTCTGAAATCTCTGGATCCCACAGACTAGGAAAGGAGTTCCCAAGGAGGCACAAGAATGACCTGTATTCTGGGAAACATGCCTTATACTGGGAGATTAAAGGAGCTCCATTTAGCTTATCAGAAAGAAGGTTAAGAGGCGATTTAATCACTGCCTTTAAGTATTTACTCAAGGAGAAGATATCTGATAGTTGAGGTCTCTTTAATCTGACAGAGAAATATAATAAGATTTAGCAGTTGGCAGTTGAAGTCTGAAAAGTTCAAGATAGGAAAAAAACCCCCACATTTATTTTAACAGTGAGAATAATTAACCATTAGATGTGCATTACTACTGGACTATTAAAATTCTCCATCACTTGGAGTCTAATCAAAATGAAACAGCTCTCTAAATAGGTTTTAGAGTAACCCCTTATTTTTTTCCTGCAGGAATATTTGGGTAGAGATGCCTATTCCTCAGTACCTCTTTGTAACACATGAGAATTTAGGTGTCTGTTTCATCTTGTGAGTTACTAATGCTTTACTTCTGCTTCAAAGCAGGGGTTAGTGTTTCATGGATTTCTAATAATTCTTAGAGGTCTGTTCTGTGTTGGTAGTAACAGAAGTCTCACAAATGGTACTGAGAGATCGTAAGTTGAATAGTCTGAGAGATGCTAAATTAACTGGTTGTATTTGTGTTAACTCTTTGCTCATGTTTCAATCTATTTTCACTGTATAGGAAAGGGAAAGAATTCAATATCAGTATTTGAAATCTGATAGCAATAATGGCATGGGTGGGAGACTCTCACACAGGAAATATATGTTAATATTTTCACCGAGTGATATATGCTAAAAGCACTACAGTGCTAGCAGGGAATGTGAAGGTACAATGGAGTCTACTTGTTTTCTTAGGGTGTTCATATTTTTCTTTTTTATCCTTTCACAGAAGCAAATCCAGAGAAATTCAACAGCCGATTTAGGAATAAAATGTTTTATGCAGGGGTGAGTTGTGATTTATCTTACAGAATGATGTTAACTTAGTTGTTTGAGTGTTTTCTTAAGTACCTTCCCCCTCACTTTCTCACATCAGGAGCTCATGCCAGTTCATTTTGCCTGTTTCAATTTAAAGTGCACATGTACTGTTTCTGGCAATGCCACACACGTGTGTCTGTTGGAAAGTGCCTGAAGCACTATTGTTTTACAGAGTTTAGCAGGTGAGAGAAGTGCTACTCCTTTGGACATAGTACTGGTCGTGTCTTGGCTCCCCAGCTTCTGGCTCATAAGCTTCTCAACAAACTGCTCTGCTTCTTTCAGGGTTTGAGAAGCACGTTGATATTGACTTTCCTAGAGAAATTCCCCAAGTGTTGGCCTGTATCTTTGTAGCTTTGAGGAGTAGTCTTGGATGTAGGGTCATGGGAAGTGGAGGGCAGAGATCAGCTATTTGGGGTGATTAATTCTGAAGTGTGAATACGCAAATAAAATTACCCACTTCTCAGGAGGTACATGGACAACACTTTATTCTAAAATGCAGCTATTAAGAGAGAAAAACTAATTTGATAATGCATGACATATAATGTCTTTCTGGATGATGACTCCCACCATACCCATGTGCCTTAAACACAGAAACAAATATGTGAGCAAGAATTTGCATTTAAATCCTTGGGTGCCCAAGGACCTTCTTTGGTTAACCTCTCAAAAGGAGAAGTATCATAATTAAAAAAAAATAAAAAATCATACCTCCTGAGAACAAGAAAGAATAGGTTTGACAAAAGGATGGCATTTTGGTAATTAGCTCTGTGGTGGGATAAGAAATGAGGAAAGAGAAGAGAGGAAGCACTGATAACAATTCCTGCACTTATTTCTGTTGCAGGCAGCCTTTACAGACTTTCTGCAAAGAAGCTCAAGAGATTTATCCAAGCATGTTAAAGTTGTGGTAAGTATAAGAAATTGTGTCATAGTATTGTGGGAAGAGGGGGGAATGGAGAAAAAGCGAGGTGAGAGTTTAATGGCTCTGTTACTTTTCAGTTTTGAGCATGACATTTGCAACACATTCCAAGGAAAGTCTTGGGAAAGTTGTTACAAAGCAGCAACACTTCTCTTGTCTGTGGCTCCATTCAGCAATTTCTCTGTGCTCTGTCACTTTGGCTTTGTAGTGTGATGGTACAGACCTGACTCCAAAGATCCAGGAGCTGAAGTTCCAGTGTATAGTGTTTTTAAACATACCCAGGTAAGCTCAAGACAGATGCTTGGAGTTATTAATAAATAAATAAATAAATAATGATACCTACAAGTTGTCCTAGACTGGGTGGGCGTGAAGGGCAAGTATTGCTGCTGTTCTGCCTTCTTGAGAGCTAGGTGCTTATAATACCATTCATTAGCAATATGGAATGGGATCTGAGTTCAGGGTGCAGCTAAGCCATCCTTTAAAAAGTTGAATATCCTGATACAGGGATAGTAGAAATGATTAACAAACATGCTTTCAAAAGTTGTCCACCTAACCTGCAAACAAGGTAGTAAAGACACAAATGCCTGGTCTTTCACTTAATTAGAAGCAGAGTGTGAAAAAAGGGTGGGGGGTGAGGGGGAAGCAGAGGGGCATTAAAAAAAGGATCAATATCTTTCTGGTAAAGGAACATCAAACTGTTGAAAGAAGTGCTGTTTTTTAACATGTTAGAAGGTGTCCTGAATATAAATGTAGCTGTATTCTTACAAGTTGTCTATCTCCTGCTCTCCAGAGCAGTAATCTCCAAACTTTTTTTATTGTGCACCTCTTATCAGTAAAAAAATTTTTGAGCACCATCCCAATATATGTATAGTTATTTATAAATTATATACATGTACTACTCTACTAATATATACATTATAAAACATACACAAAAATAGAAATTAAGAAAGGATGTGATAAAGATGAAACAAACAATATTTGATTTTTTTTTTCTTATTTATTAAAAGTACAAACAGTGTTTTCTTCACACACCTTAATTTTCTTGTCAGTTGTGGATTTTTCTTGCACACTCCCTGTGGTGCCTGCACCCCACTTTGGATACCGCTACTTCAGACAGCCTACCACTTTGCTCCATGTGCAGTCCCAAGCACTTGATCTTTTCAGTTCTGCACTGCCCTCACTGCAAGCTTCTACTTGGTGTCACCTCTCCAAAGTTCCCCCTTCTATCACTTAGATCACTTTTACATCCATTCTTTAATGATAGGAATAACAGATGCAGATGTGGCCTCTGTTCCTGCTTCTTATTTCTCCCTGCCTCCTCAAACTCTGAAATGTTTTGCATTCCTTATCCTGTTAGAGCTTCTGAGCCAGCAGGGAGAGAGCAAATGGAGCTCCAAGGCTGGGAGTTGCTGCTGCAGCCCCATGCCTGTGTAGCAGAGGGGCTGAGCAGCTTTCTGGCACAACAGCTCATCTGCAGAAAGCAAAGCAAGTGGGGAGAACAAAGTGCTGCTGCTCTGTTATCTATTCCTGGTGTTTCCCTATTTTCCTTTCATGAAGGAACGTGCTAAAGTTTATGATGGATACATTTATGGATGGTGTACTAGCCTGGAAACAAGAGACAGATTGTCATTTTTGTCCAGTCCTTGCCAGCATAACTTTTAAATGTCCCTGAACTGAATCCTGGAATGGATATCTGAGTACTTCTGGAGGACAGCAGAGAAGGCTAATAGGCTACTAATCAGGACCTATCAGGGCAAACTGCCTTCTCAAGGCTTGCTTTCCAAACCTCTTTCTGTAGGTATTGTGCTGGCACAATGCCCTGGGGAAACCCTGGAGATCACAGAGACTTTGAGCCTCAGCGTCATGATGATGGCTACATTGAAGTCATTGGGTTCACCATGGCCTCACTGGTGAGTATACTGCAGGTGCTACCAGACCTGCTGAATGCTGTGGGTGGTGTTGCAGATTGCAAAGTTGCCCTCAATAATGAGGAACCACCATGATTCCACATATTAGATCAGCTAAGGCCAAAACATACTCTTCTATTAGGTTTTCAATGAGGGGGACAAATTGTAGTTTTCTAATAATAGAAGTGTTAGTTAATAATAAAAATGTGCTTTTTGCAAAATATGGCTAATTTGCACATGCAGTGCTCCCAAACATCAAGATTATTGCAGTAAAACCAGCATGCATGCACGTTTTTACTGTGGGAATGTTCCATGGTCAAATAATTACTGCTGTTTCTTTGTAGCTTTGTATATTTCAATCTATGGCATAAAAGTTCAATTAATTTTTTTTTTTTTGTAAAACAGGCTACTGGAAACAAATATGAAATATTATATAAAATAATATGCCCATACGGTTTCTATACGCCCACCAAAAATGTTGTGAAAGTTTAGTAACAGCTGTGGAAAATTTAGTAATATTTCTGGCACAAATGTTATCTCTCTTTTTGTTCTGCTAGGGAAAGAAAATTCAACCAACAATTTTAATTTGGCAGTGCACTTTCTGTCAATAATGTCCTTAAAGTGAACTAAAGCTGAGTTACTATAAAGCAATCTCACTGTGAATTACACTAGTGACCTACTATCACAGTGGTTAAACCCAGTTGACAGTCTCTTCAGAGGATGATTAAATGCAGTCAGAGAGTTGGTAGTTATCCCTGTGCTAGCAGTAATCTGCCTAAGGCACTGCAACTTGAATTTAGGGTGACCAACAGAAGTCACTTATCAGGGCTTCCTGGAAGGTTTTTTTAGGTCCTGCTTAAGTCCATACTCTTAGGCCTTTATTGCTGCTATGTTTTGTGTGAACTATGTTAAAGCTAACATGGATAAGCCTGTTTTCACTAAACTCACACGTTTATTTGTTATGTGACCTGCCCTCAGTGCATATCGTATTCAGTGAAATATCCATGATAATGGTGTTTGCTTCCTCAAAGAGAAATTCAGACAAATCTAATCTTCAAAGTAAGCAGGAGTAAAAGGTCGCCTTGATCAGCAATCATTTCTTTAGAAGTCTCAGTTAAAGAGTCTTTTTTGGTCTCTCTTTTGTTTTGATGGATTTAGTGGACTAGGGAAATAACCTACAAGCAAGCAGAATTCTGTTAGCCTAGTAGATCATGCGGAATGAACATTTGTTACTTCATCCCTGAAGGTTTTAGGCTACGTTTCTGAAAATGCTGTCAAAAGTTTATTTAGCATGTACCAACTGGCAATTTTCGGCTGGAATATTTTTTGGGTTTGCCATTGTGTCTCTAGCCCCTTGCAGTAGCTAAAGTGATCTCAAAGCTACCAACAATTTCAGTTGGAATTGAATTTAAGTAGTAGGGCCCTTTTATAGGAGGCCTAGTTCAGAACTGAGGGTCTACAAGCCTACATCAGTTGTGATGCTGATGAACCATTGTAACCCCAGACTGTGTTGATACAATCCTAACTTGCTCTATATGTCTCCCAGATGTGCTTGGTCATACCCAAGGAGGTCTGTGAGACCAAGGAAGAGAAGTACTTTATAAGAAGTTGATCTGTAACGCTAAGTGCACAGAGCAGGATTAAGGGTCTTGACTTGTATTTAGGCTGCTTTCTGTTAGTAATGAGTTAATATAGGATTTTTTTCTGCATCTGATAGATGAGAGTTAATAGTCACACTACAAATTAAAAAAATACATTTCTGCCCAAACTTGTCCACTTAGAACTTGAAGGATCCGCTCATTGCCCTCCTTGTTTCATTTCTTTGAAATGAATTCTTGAACATGATATTTAATTGTTTTTAACAAGGTCCTTCTGCTTGCTCTTTTCAGCCTGTCTAGTCTCAAAGTTGAGTTGCAGTGTAAACTTCCTTAATAAGGATTTTAGATTTATCTAACTCACATTAAAGACTGTATTCTGTTCAAGAAGGGGAAATAATTTTTCTGTCTGGCAGATGTACCCACTTAGGTGGTTGTTTTAAAGAGCAAATAATTAGTAGTGTTACTGTTAGTGTAAAAACAAACCAATCAAAAAAAATTGAAAACTTCAAGAATAAACACAGGTATTCATTTGTGCACGCACATGTGTGTATACATATTTGTATGTGTGTGTAACATGCTTGACATATACCAACGTGATGAGACGTGCAATGCATATGATTAGATATCTGTTTGTTGCCCACCTCTTTTCCTTGTGAAATTTTAAGTCCTACTTTGCAATTTTGGAGTGAAAATACATTCATTGTGACTATTAGAATGTCTTACACATGGAACACTGTGTAATGGATGCTGTCAGTGAAACTGCAAAACTGCATTTCAAATTTAACTGCCTCAACTGTCTGTTCTGAGGTGTCTTTTCTTTGTCTTTCCTGTTTGTTTTTGTTTTTTCCTGTGGTTTCCCTGCCCCACCCCAGGCTGCTCTCCAGGTGGGTGGTCATGGAGAGAGGTTGCACCAGTGCCGTGAGGTGACACTTTTGACATACAAGTCTATTCCAATGCAAGTGGATGGCGAACCATGTCGATTAGCTCCCTCACTCATTCGAATCTCCTTAAGGAACCAAGCCAACATGGTGCAGAAGAGCAAGAGGAGAACATCCATGCCTTTGCTGAATGAGTGAGTTGGTTACGTGCATGTCCTAATGGCAGGAGGCCCATTTGGGGCAACGTATTCAGTCATGGATTTTGCATGTACTGGACTTGCAGCTCATTTACAAAAAAAAAAAAAAACAAAATAAAAAAAAATGCACATCTCCTGAACTCCCTTTCCACTGTATTGCAAATACTTATCTGATTTTCTTTTATTCTTTTATCTTCTGGGTTACCCTCTGTCTTGCTTTTAGGAAGGTGTTGTGTCTTTCAGCTATTTAGAGAGGTTTGTGCAGGATCAGCAGAGTGCCTCTTGGCTTCTGACAGTTCTGCTTAGGTATGCCTTTTGCCCTTGAAGTTCTTTTGATTCATTTTCTCAACTTTATTGATCTACTTTTTAAGCTCCATTGGAGATCCTATAACAAATTGGCATAATCAAGAATTACTTGGGACATCTTGTAGTCTCTGCTGTGGGAGCATGCTGCCTGGGACTGTTTATGGGGAAGGACCTGGAGGCCCAGAAAGGGCTGTTTGCACTTTGTAGGGAATCCTGCTCCAGTATAAAGACCCAAATGAGAAAAGAGTAGTCTAAGGATGGATAGAGAAAGGCTAAGATAACTGGAAGCCAGGAACATGCAAAGAAGAAAAGACAGAACTAATACTCCTTTTCATAATTAAACCTTATTTGTAAGCACTGCAGAGATATTTTAACACCAAAAAAAAATAATTCAAATTTTGACCTGTGAAAATACCCATCCAATAAAATAATTTAGATTATTTTGTAGAGCTGATTATTGTACTTCTTATATAGAAGGCCTTCATATCTGCTAAAATGAGTGACATAATAAGTGGTTTTGCTGTTTTTCATCAAGTATTCTTAAAGTGAAGCAAACCAGTCTATCCCTTATACAAAGATACTGAGCTAACAGTCTAAAGTTATCAAGGATCCACATTTCATTCAAACAACCATGCACTGAGGTTTTAATTTTTTGGAGGGGGTGGATTTTGCTGTTGCAGCTGTAATGGTGAGGCAAGGTTTATGAAGAGATGTAGTATCATTCATTAGAGTAATTCATATAATGGGAAAAAACAGATGAGGTCTTGGACACACCTTTTCTCTTCAGGTATCTTAAAGGTTGTCTGTGTCTTTCAACTGTATCATCTAGTGGAAGATATTGCTCCACTTCAAACTTAAGACTCCAGCCCTTTAGAGTTTCTTGTCATCTGCTGGTTGTCAATCTGTTCACGTAATCAAAGCATCTCTGGTTACTTTCAACATCTTCCCGTTCAATTTAGCACTCTGTGTTCTCTTACTGAGACTAATGCTTTAAGTTTCAGTAGAAGCCTGTATCTGTAATGTGCAATTCCTATTTGCCTGGAAAATACATAAGGTATAGTCATCTCTAGTGAGCAGTGAAGAACAGCAGACTCTTGCCTGTGGGCAGTGGTGCCCGATTTCATCCAACCACAACAACTCAATCGTTTGCGAAAGCTAGAATCGAACAGAGAGGAATCCTGGGGCATCTTTTTCTACACTGAGGGAGGCTAATGCAAATGTAAAAAGAAAATGCCTGGTATTTCAATCTGATAATTACCATGGTTAGGTTTGGATTTTGGGATCTGAATTTAAACTGTGGTAGGGAAATACAGATTCATAGTATATGCCAGTTGTCAAGAGGATATTCTTTGTAGTTTAGCTTGATTTAAATATACTATGGTAGACTATGTTGCTGTCGGAGTCCTTTGATTTGGCTGAGGTATTTGTCTGCAGACCAGTGTTTTGGAAAATACAAATGATCTGTCAGGAACTCTAGTCTCAGCTTCATGTATCGGAAATGGTGTGTCTATATACTTATATCAACATGTATATCTATCTATATATATATATATCTGTGTGTATATACTTTCCTCTTAAGTGTTGAAGGGGAAGGAGAGAGGAGTTGAATCTCCTGGTATGATAAAAAGTAAATGGCATGTTAAAGGTTAAACTCTAGGAAGCATTTTAGTATTGTAAGAATTTCATTCAATATGATGCTGATTTGCAGTATTTCACGAGAGAGAAAATTTTCAATTAAATAGGTTTATCTACATTTCTTAACTTGATATCTGGAATATATCTCCCTATTCCATTGAAAACTCCCAGAAAGCCTTATATTTGATTGAACACGATAGATTGTTCTCCTATGACTGTCATCTAAATGTTAGATCTGTGAGATAAGTGGGTCTGGAGCTATCCCTAATTGTTAGACATCTGTTCTTGAGCTCCTTGCCAGGAAAGTGATTAAAAAATTATCTCGTGTCACAGTAATGCAGAGTTGCTATTCTTGTCGGCTTTGATATTATTGCTAGATAAGGAGAGCAGTAGGAATGCTTTTTAGAGTTTTAGCTAGCCCAGTGTTGAAAGTAGAAAAAGACTTAATTTGAAGAAATCTTACACTGTTTTTGTTTTCTTACCCTGTTGTCCTTTGTTCTGGAGGTTTTAAGGAGAGGGGGTTTAGAAAGGATAGTGAGTTTGTTGTTCGCCTTGTGGTTGCACTTGAGTTTCCAGGGAATAATAGTATTTTAAAATTGAAAAACCCATACATAACGTAGCTGAGTGAGAAGAACAGAGATTTCATGCTTCTCTCACTTGGGAGCAGGAGGGCTTTAGAAACATCATTCTCTTCTGACTCCGAGAGTTGTCCATCTTTCTGTTGCAACTGTTCTACTTCAAAACCTGTAGATGCCCTGAGAGGACACTTGTATATGAGAAAAAGGGATCTGACCTTTTTTGACCTGTTTTTTCCCCTCCATTTTCCCACTATTTTGCTTCCAGCACCTTCTAATTGCACATAAACTGCCTTATGTGGTTCTACAGAGACCTTCAAGGTAGAAACTCCTGTATGTTGAGCATCCTTGTTTTATCTGTTCCTGAATAATTTGCCTTTTTCAAAGTGTGTGGGGAAATTCAGCAGCACTTTTGTCGGTGTAAAAGATCCTAGTCTTTTCTATTATTATTATTATTATTTATTAAAAGTTGGCCATGGATCAAATTAAGGAACAAAAATCTAGTGTTTCTGTGGAGCTACTTGAACTGAGGAAAGGTCCCTTCCCTGTTGACAACAACAGCATGAAAAGCTTCGTCCAAGCTGTTAGGGAAAAAGTAAATATAATGTGCTGCATTTTGTCATAGCTGGGTGAATTACTGGTGATTAATATTTTATTCAGTTATTTCATCTTTCACTGCTGAATTGCCTACAAACAAATTTCTCAGTATATTAATTGTCCCAAATTATTCATGGACTAGTTTCTGCAGCCAGTGATCTCTTCTTACTGTTCATCAAACATTCATTTTTTATTTTTTTTAATATGTCCTTTTGGAAAGTTAAGCTGTTTTGATGTGACACACAGATTGTATGCATACTCTTGAGTAGGTGAAGGTGGCCTGTTTGTGGTTTGTACTTTTCTGATAACTTTTAAAATTTTGAGTTGAAGCATAGTGGAGGAAAGTCGTTATTTGATGAATACAGTTACAGTGCTTCTAACTAGTCTCTAATAGAGGCTGTCCAGACATAAAAGGCAGGCATAATTTCTTCCTCATTCCACAATGCATTGCTCTACAATGGAAACAAGTAACAATCCAATAAAGTGTTTCAAGCCAGAAGCAACTTTTTAGGTGCAAGGAATATACAGGATAAGGTGATGCTGTTCACATTTGGTTATGGATTGAAACAAGGCAGATAGTGGGGCTGTGGCGGGAAAAAAGGTGGGTTTCTTTTCTTCCCATATGTCTTTTCTGTTTGTACCAGCAAAAGCAAATTTTTGCTACAGCCAGATCAGCAGACAGTTTTTCTGCAAAAGTGAGTTATGTTCTCGTTTTCCTTCCCTTAAAAGACTTGCTGGCTAAGTTCTCATTCCTATTCTCCACTATTGATCATGGTAACATGTGAAAGAGACAACATATAGCTTGGTTTTCTGTGATCAAGCCAAGAATGTTATTCTTGTGAGCTATAAGCAGTGGAATAAGAGGAGAAGCTGTGGTTCAATTTTTCCAGGAGTCGTTTTCTGATTAGAAACTACAGTTTAGTATGCTGCTCTGTAAGTTTCAGTTAATGATCACTTTCTGAACCTCAAAAGATGACATTTTGCTTTCAATGACTTTTAGTTTGGGTTGAGGAAGAATCCTGCATAATGGAAGAGAAAGAAGAGGGAAGAGCTTATAGATAAAACGTATTCCATACACTTGAGAGAAACAAAGGGACCATTTGAGTATAAACACTAAAAGAGAGTCAGTCTTCAGAGTCACTATATATAAAATGCATATTTCCCTAAGGTACATGAAAGAAGAATGGAGACAGCATTTTGTCATTGTGGATACAAAATCTCCAGTAAGGGTATTTTTTTTTTTTTTTCTTAAACGTTAACTAAGGTTGACCAACCTTTGGAGACAATTCCATCCATTCAGATCTTGGCTTTGATGTTTGTTTGCATTTCTGGACCTGCTTCCAAAGTCTGTTGCCTTGAAATTTTTCAGTGCCTGTGGAACAAATCCTGGGGCTCCTAGTCTTCCTTGTCTAGCCATGTGCCTAGCTTGTCATTGGTCCTCCTCACTCGTGTCTTTAGAAAGCTCCTGTGTGCCATGTAGCAGTGATTTTCTCCATTTGCATGTCTTCTGTTGCTCTTGGCTTCCTAGTGTGAACTTGGAGCTCTGCATGTCTCTTCATTCAACTTTTATGTGACACATTCCTTTTATTTCTGTTTAAACGTTGTATGTCTTTCTTTCTTCTCTTCCACTCTTTCTCTCTCTCTCCCCCCCGCCTTTTTCCTTGTCTGTCCACACTGTACTGCCTTTCTCCTGGCCACTCATTTCCTGCTGCCTATAGTATCCATAAAGTGCAGTCTGCTGACCTGAGGAGAGTCTCAGCTCCCCCCGATTCCTTCACTGTGTGAGTATCTGGCTTTTTTCTACTTTCAAAGTTCCATAGTTCTTTCGGTGTTACCCTGTGTGTCATTCAACCAGGAGATGGGGCAATAAAATCTAGTGACAAATGGGAAGTGGGAGCTCAGGTGACAGCATGGCAGGCACAGGACGGTGGCTTCACCAGCAAAGGCACAGTTCCACAGTGCCCAAGTAAGGTGAGCAGGGCATGTCTGGTGTTGCTGACCAGGTTCAGCCAAAAGTCCAGCTCACCAGACAAATCCATAGCAACAGATGGGTCTGGAGGCAAGTGTCAGGCACCGTCCCTGGAAACAGTTGAGAAGAGAGCTTTCTGTCCTTTAGTTTTAATCAAAAGTGTGTTGTGAACAAACTCAGCCATAAGCCATATCTCCTGATGGAGCTGATCTCTCAGCCATATTTCCAGATAGAGCTGATCAAACCAGGAAACTAGTCCCCCAGAGGAGTGGTGTGACATTGGCTGCAATGCATTGTGCATTGAAGATGGAGACCACCCCCCACCGCCCCTACCTTGGCAATATCTTGATTGTCAGCCACTCCACTGTACTAACTTGCTAGATAGTAGCTAAATTATTCAAGAGCCTAACATCTTTTTTAAAATGTGGTGAATTGGCACTTGAAAACTCTTGTACTGTTGTACCATTGTACGTTGGTATCTTCTAATTTATCCTGTTTATGGAAACATGTCATATTATGAAAACCTGTGTGTCCACAATTAAAAAAAACCAAACAAACAACAAGCAAACAAAAAAAACCAAGCCAAGGAAACCGCCCCCAAAAGCATCCCAACCGACCTCCCTCCCCAACCCAAACAAACAAAAAAACCTCAAGCTTAATATAATATGTCAACTCAGGCAGTGTAGTTTCTCTTCAGAAATGCTTTTTTACTATTCAGTCAAGAAAGACGTTTTGCTTTGTGTTGGCATCCCTTTTGTCTTCTTGCTTTGCCACTCTTATGATGGACATTTTTTTCAAAGAGA
The DNA here is from genome assembly GCF_964188355.1 of Buteo buteo. Classification (NCBI taxonomy): domain Eukaryota; kingdom Metazoa; phylum Chordata; class Aves; order Accipitriformes; family Accipitridae; genus Buteo; species Buteo buteo. Next base: position 9,415,133 of record NC_134189.1, read on the forward strand.
TTAGGACTATCAAAGAAACGAATTTGAAATACATGTTGGAAAATAACAAATTTCAGAGCTATAAATCCAGGTATTCAGAGCAGAAACTTGATTCCAAGAATGATTCTTATTCTATCACACAAGAAAGTGAATGGTTTGTGCTAAAAGAAAACCCACCAACACTTCTCTGTTCTAAAGACTGAACACAGTCAATAGATGGTGCATAAATGTTCAACAAACCAAGAGTTATTTGGGAAAACCGATTGAATAATTTTAAGAGCAAATTTTAGCTTTGCAGAAAAGAACCTGGAGGTCCTGGCGGACAGCCAGCTGACCATGAGCCAGCAACATGCACTTGTGGCAAGGAAGGCTAATAGTATCCTGGGCTGCATTAGGAGTGTTGTCAGCAGATCAAGGGAGGTGATCCTTACCCTCTACTAAGCGCTGGTGAGGCTACACCTGGAGTACTGGGTTCAGTTCTGGGCTCCTCAGTGTGTGAGAGACATGGAGCTACTGGAGAGAGTCCAGCGAAGGGTGATGAAGATGACTAAGGTACATCCCTCCTACAAGGAAAAGCTGAGAGAGCTGGGACTGTTTAGCCTGGAGAAGAGAAAGCTCCAGTGGGATTTCATCAATGTCTATAGATATCTCAAAAGAAGACAGAGCCAGGCTCTTTTCAGCAGGCCCCAGTAACAAGACCAGAGGCAATGGGCACAATCTCAAACACAGGAGGTTCTTTCTGCACATCAGGAAAAATGTTTTACTGTAAGGGTCACTGAGCACTGGCACAGGTTGCCCAGAAAGGCTGTGGAATCTCCATCCTTAGAGATACTCAAAAGCTATCTGAACATGGTCCTGGGCAACTGGCTCTAGGTGGCCCTGCTTGAGCAGGGGGTTGCACCAGGTGACCTCCAGAGTTCTCTTCCAACCTCAACCGTTCTGTGATTCTGTGAAATTTCAGAAAGCTGCAAGTTCCTCATTGTTATTTCACAAACAAAGAAAGATTTCCAACTCGGTGTGCCTTATCCCTGGATCGTATTTGCTGTACTCTGCTGAGGAGCAGAAAGTAATAAAAACAACTTGTCTCACTGATTCAGTATCTAAGCAAGCCTCTAGACAAAAGTCGAGATAAGCCTTAATGCTTACACAGAACATTAAGCCATGGATCTAGGAGAATGGATATTGTTTCTAAGTTGAGGGATATCCCTTGGAAAATGACCTCCAAGTTTCGATACAGTTCATTTGAATGTCCCATTTGATATCAGCTGTCAGGATAAGGCAGCGAGAGAGAGACTCATGAGCCCCAAACTAATTTGTAAGTCAAAGATGTTCTGTATCTTAAAATCTGTAAAAATAGATTAAACATGCTGCTGTACTGTGACTGACAATTAATGTGTCTGGCAAATTAAAATAAGAACCCATGAGGTATCAGGGAAATTTGATTTGGATTATGATGGCTTTGAGATTCAAATGTTCCTTTTTTTTTTGTTGAACAACATAGAGCCTGAACTCCAGTTAGTACTGAACAGCAGGGCAGATTCTGCTGAGACCTGGTGATGGATACAGCCTGTCTTAGATAAATTTCAGGTTTTCTGCAGCAGGATATGCATGGGAATTTGGGGCATCAAAATTATTAGGCACATATGATCTTTGTTGCAGAGACAGTAGAACTGTAGTGTGATTCATTTCAAATGTCTGTACAAGGTGCACAAGTAAATACAAGTGTTGTATTTTTAATTGAGGGTCTTTTAAAAGGAAGGTGAAGACTTGCATTTTCCAGCTGGATATTCAGAGGTGAAAAGGATGCACATCTGAGAGTGCATTTGTGTTGTGTCGTAGATGCAAAGGAGTTCTGAAAAAAATTACCATTTGAAAAAATAAAACATGATTGACTTGCATAGCTCCTACCATCCTTTTGCAAGTGGAATAAGTACTGTGGATATGCTAGGATTATTTTGTTTTTATTACAAAATCTGCATAAATGAAAATACAAGTATCATTTTATTGGTAAATAGTTAGTACTCTTTCATAGAGTTTACAAAGTAACGATTGCAGCAGACTATGCATATAAAACCTGTGTGAATAGCAAAGGGGTAATAGGAGATAATTTTTTGCTTGTAGAGATCCAAAGCCAAACAGAATCAGCTTTCTCAGGTTGATACAGGTGTTGTCTATAGGAGGAGAGTCTAATAAAGGATAGTAGGAGACAAAGGATAAGGAAGAAAGTGTTTAGTGAGCTATTCTCCAAATGCATAGTTAAGGATGAAAATGCTTATATATATATATATTCTCTCTTTTCTCCATTACATAAATTATACGGAATTGAGTCTCATTTTTTCTTTGTCAGTTTTTCCTGTTTAGCATGTGGGTTCTGTTTAGTGGGATCATTACTATCAGAGAATCCACCGTGCTTGCGAGTGTAAAGTGCGAGAGAACTACAGCTAGCGTGGGGAAGAAGGAGGAAAGCGAAGACCAGGACTCTACCTGGCACTTCGGCACGTATTTAAGGGTATGTGTGGGTATAGCCTTTATACAGCAAAACGCTCAAGCACTTGCTGAAGCAAGTGTGAGGTAAGAAAGTGCAAAAGGGCTTAGTACAGTTGGGTTAACCTGGCTTATCTGGGATAACACTAATCAAATGGAAGAAAAAAATATATGGTGGAGCTTATATTTTTAGGGGTATTTTTTTAGGTAAAGAGCTTAGCAAGAGCTTAGCCTTAAAATAGTGGTGGGCTTCTGTGAAGTACTGGAATTTGTCCATCAGAAGAGGCTGGATGATTCTGCTCTTTTGTGGCAGTTCTTATGTTTAAGTAGATAAATGCTGTCAAAACCATACTTATTTTTAATGTATCATTTCCAAGCTCTGCCAATGCAATCTCAAAAGTAAGCAGAATTTCTTTTTCTCCACTGGCTGCTGCTTCCTTTTTTCCAATTGTTCTAAACACTGGAACATTTAATTAATTTTGCATGTTTATTTCTTCTTTAGGAGATAGGTAATTCATTAATCTGTCACTGCAAACATGCCCCAGAGGAGTGTGATTTTTTTTTTCCTAAAGTTTATTATTTTGCAAGGGAGCGGCAGTAGAAGTTTTCCTTTCCCTTTTCTGTTTTCTGAATCATATTAAAATCTGTATGTGTGTAGGCTAGTGTGGGCTGTATTCTGGAAGAAGATCTATCAGAAATTTGTCATTGGATTCTGTAGAGTTGTTGGACTGTTTATTATTATTTCCTTTCTCTATGCAGACACAAAGCATAAGAAATGGTTCACAGGGTTCATAAATAATTGATGTAAGAATTAGGGCATGTATAATTTAAAAGTCTATCTTCCTGGTTGAATCAACCTGGTAGCATGGCAGAAGTGTTATCAGGTTGCTGTGCAGGAGTGCCGAGCTTGGGCAGGACCCAGGCTGGCTCTGCCTCTTTTCTTTCCTGGTAACTGGAGGCAGGAGCGTGTTTCTTAGGAAAACCAGCTGTGCTCCAAGTGAGTTGGCTGGCATCCTCTTGCCTGTTGCTGGATGATTAATAGGGGTGAGAGGAGGAAGTCACAGCTTCATCAAAAGCTGAGTGTGTTTTCTTGGTGAAGGGGAGTAGATCGGGTTCTGTGGGTAGTCTCAGAATAGGTACACATGGCTTTGGTTCTGTGGGTTTGAACCACAAGTGGTGGAATGAAAAGGATTTGAAAAAAATAAGACCTTCTCATTTTTTTCCTGTCAAAGCTCTGTGTTTTTAGGTTTTGGGGTTCTTTTGGGGGGGTTGGAGTGTGGGTGGCGTGTTGATGGTAACATTTTTAGAATCCCCCAAATGCTATAGTTCAGGCATAGGAGGCAAACAAATGCATACCTTTTCTTTGGTAACCAATTTCCAGCAGGGGGGTAGGTGGTGTTAAAAATGACTTCACCTTACAAACAGTTTATCTAGCGTGATGTTGACTTTCTAAGACCTACTCACATAGAATAGTGGTTCTGATTCTGGTATGTAACCTGGTGTACCATGGCATGGATATCTTCTCACAGAAGAGCACACTTAAAAACCATAAAATTTAAATTAGTTATACAAGTTTTAAGAATTTCTAGAATGCATGCCCTTTTCCTTACCATAGGAATTATTCAATATCTAGGTGATGTTCTATATTCTTGTGGAAAAGTCAAATTCTGTTTGTCTGATAGAAAGTAATGCAATTTCCTTGTACTGTTCAGACATTTTGGAGCTAAAAAAGGAAAGAAAATAATTCGCTATTACTGAAATTACGTATTTTTTTGATGCGAGTAGAATAATTTTGAGAGGACCTCATAACGTCTCTGTAGAATCTTTCATAGTTTGTTCCAACTAAATAATGTGCATAGCTTTTCTACAAGGCTCATTTGGATTGTTATTTATTAATACCCTGAATGTGCATTTCTGGTCCATGTTAATACAAAGTTCATCAGATAAAATTCAATGTGGTAAACTAGCCTATCTATGCTCCTGCTTTGAGAAGATTGATATTTAGGTTTGTGTTTAAATGAAACCATTATAGCTAATCAACATGAATGAACGGAATGTTTCAGTTGACCTGAATCTGTATTTATGGTCCCATGGGGCATATGACCTTTAGGATGTAATTCTGTGGATTGGTGTGTTTGGGGAATGAGGTTCTTAATTAGATTCTTTAGGAGGTAATGGAATTCATTCACCTATAATTTAAATTACTTTTCATTGACTATGTAATACACCATTTTGAAGAATAATAAGTCTAAGAAATTTAAATATTTTAGGTTGAATTGCAGTGCAGCAATCTACCCAAATTTATTTATAAATTGTCTCCTGCTCTATCTGGAAAGTTTTTCTTCCTTTCCTTACAGTTGAGCAAGCTATTTTATACAGTGTTTAGAAACATCCATTTCTATTAATGCTGTACTAATGTTTGCTTTCAGTGACATTCATCACCCTATTATTAGCTTTTACATGGACATGTTTATATACTTAATCTTTGTGGTTTCTGAATATGCTGAATTTGTCTGAACAAGACAAATTGTGTGCTTTGTATAATAATATGGATTATTACACAGCATCTGTGAAAACTACAGAAGTATTGATAGTGGAAGTGTTTTTCTCAGCTGCATTAAATGGAGCTCTGTATGGAGCTCATGAGTTCTGTGAGTGAACGAGTTAATTAGTTGGATGATGAGGACAATATCCCCTGGTGTGAATTGTCAGTCTGATAGCACAAGGAAAGAATATTCACACAGTGAAATTTAGAGCCAAATCTATATTGAATAGGTATAAAATTCAGTGAGACATAATGTCAGCCAACTGTATTCTGACAGAGCAAAGAGTATTTGCAAATAAATCATGAACAAAACCATTGAACTTCAGTCACTGAATAAATGGGGTTTTGTGTATGTGTGTATATATGCATATACTTGTATATGTATTTGAGTTATGACTTATTTAGTTAAGTATATGAAATCTCTACCCTGTAGAAAGGACCTTTTAGCTTTCCGATAATAGTTTATTTTCTATAGAAAGCTGCTGTTTCCAAGGCTATGTTTTTATGGCTAAGATAGCTAAACTTTTCAAATGGACAAAAGGCCAAGTTCTGTTTCTCTCCAGTTGTATGTTTTAGCACACTCAGCTTGCTTATGTAGCAGTAGCACCCTGCCTTTATAAAAAGGGGGTGAACAGGAGGGAGAAACAGAACAAGAAACTCTGACACTTGCCAGCTGATTGCTCTCCCACACTTGACCTGGAAAGGAACTATTTCACCTCAGGTAACACATTACATTTAAGATGGTGTGCTTGTTTTTTCCACAGAAGCAAATTCAGAGACATACAGTGCACTGATGTACCAAAAAATTATACTTTTTCAAAAGCATGGGAAGTATCCTCTTCGATATTTTATAGTTAAAAGGTGCTTTTGGAGAGTGTATGTGTGGCTTCTAGAGCAATAAAAATATTTTAGATTTGCTGTTGATTTTTAGATCTCTTTCCTCCTCCAGTTCCAAGCAAATAAAAAGGGCTTGCTCACTTCTTTTTAGGTGAAAGGACTAATTTGACTCAAGAAGGTGATGCTGCAGATGCAATAGATTGCTGCTGGCTACAAGCCAGGAAATAACATTTGTAAAGAGAAGGTGCACGTTTTTCTTTCTTATGGGGCATTAGGTAGTGAGTCAGCAGAGCTACAGAAGTCAGTGTTGTCTTTCTCTCCCCTTGGCGTCCAAAAGCTATCCTGCCCTCACAGGGAGGTCACAGGGAGACAGAAGGCAATTAACCAAGGATTGGCAGATGTTGGCATGAGGCTTAACATCCTCTTCTCCCTTTTTGCAGGTCTTCTTGAGCATTGAATAGAGGGTCAACATGACCATCCCTTCACCTTGACATAAAGGCTCCAAACATACACTTGGAGAAGTTGTTCTGTTTCCCTGTCTGTCTTCCCCTTTCATGAGATATCCAGGTTATCCATTGTGATGATTGGAATCAGGCCAGTTGTGTGGTCGGACATAAGTCTACCACTAACTCATTGATAATGGTTGCCAAGAAAGTTCACACTTGAACTAGTGCTTAGAAACTGAGAAGCAAAAAGCCCTACCATAACTGTTTTTACACAGGTTTCCTAGTATTTTTATGCCAAATGAGTTGTTGAGAGCGAAGCACTATAAAAGGAAGATAGTTCTGCTGACTTTTCTTACATTATCTTACAAGAGAACTAAAAAGTCTTGGGTCTGAATGATAATTTTAAAAAAAAAATCTTTGTAGATAATATAGAAAGTTATTAGAATTATTTGTAATAATTATTCAGGAAATCATCCAAATATTTTCACGCATTCCATTTTTATCTACAAGTAAAAAATCTTGGCGGGACTTGGGGGGGGGGGCGGGGGAGCGACATGGAAAACAACACAAAAAATCACTGTATTGATATGGAAAACTTAGCTTTTACCCTAAAGAAGGTAGCCTTGGGGAGGAATGGGTAGATGGTATTGGGAATGAGGGATTGAATTTTGGGCTGAAGAGTCCTGTTGAATTCTTGCCTCTGTCAAAGATTAGATGTGTGAACTTGGTTACATAGCTCCTTCTCTCTCTCTTTTTTTTTCTTTTTTCCCTTCCTCTCTTACCTAAACCAGGAACTGTAAAAATAATTATCATTTCTGAAAATTCAAACATGATAGTTATAAGTACTGAACAGAAAGCTTGAAACAGCAACTTTAAAGTCACTTCTGATTCAATGATGATTGTTCTGGATCAGATAAAAAATAATTCATTAACCATTTTTTTTTTAGTGATCCCAGGCTTGCTGGCGTTGTTTCATCTCAACATCTGGAAGTGGAAACAATTGCATGACTGAGACAAGCTCACAGGGAGACATGGAAGCTGGGGAAAGGGTTACCTGCCCTGTCCCTAGTATTTTCCCACAATAGAGCATAGCTTGTCTCCAGTTGCCTGTATCAGGCACACTCCTGTCCTGCCATGCACTAAGGAATACGAGAAAGGTCAGTGTGTGGAAGGAGAGGAAGTGAAATTGAGAGTGGGAGGTATTAAAGACCTCATAGCTGTAGTAAATTCTGCACAGACAGTGCAGAGCTACAAAAATACAGAAACAAATTCATCTCTTGTGGTGAAGGACACCAGTAGGTTTCTGTGGGAGCCAGACTGATGGGATGCAATGGGTGGTTGAAAGACAAGTATCACTCAGATATCTGCTATGGAAGATCTAAAAGGACAAATCAAGGAGAAAAGGGAGTTGGTGTTCCTCTATTAGGAGTTAAAATCACAGTTTACCTGTGAAGATGCAATGTTCCTGTACTAAACTGCTTTCCCTCAGTATGCAGAGGAGCATTGGGGCACCACAGCACAGGGTCACAGAGTGGAAGGAAAGGTCTGAGCATCACATGCAGATGAGCTCTGTAGCAAGGAAGAAATGGAAAAGAACAAGTAGGGGGAGGCTATGGTGTGGTTCTGGTTTGGAGGACAAACATCCCCCGTACTGGGCTGAGTAATTCCTGCACGGGAGTATCAGCTTTTGGTCAAGTGGTTGTTTTGAACTGGGCATTGGAAAACATACTTTTTGTAGCATTCTGTCTTGGGTTGCTCAAAGATTTCAACACAACAGTACAGATTTGATTCTGATTTCAGGAGAAGCAACAGTTTGAGACAGTTTGAGTTTTTTGGTTGGGTTTACACCGGGCTTAATTCAGTGCATAGCAAGGATGGCTGTCTTTGTAGCATGGTTGAGTGTTACAACCGAAATAAGTAGCTGAATTCTCCTATCTCCCTATGCCTTTTCCTCCTAGCTGAGTTCAAAGAAGTAGAGGTAATTCACAAGTAGACCCTCCCTGACACCTACCAACAATCCCCAGGCTATGAACTGATCAGCTGGAAGACTGAGCTACCTTCATGATAATGTGTGGTGGCAGAACATTACGGGAAAAGCAACATAGCTTCTTCCTGTATTGTACCAGTGCATAAAAAACTTCACTTTTCAGACCTGTCACTCATTTTCATGAACCTACTACATGCAGTGAATTATTTCTTTCCTCCCCTCAGACAAACACTATGCAGTTAAATTCCTCTGTTTTCTGACTTAAACATTTTCTTATCTTTTCTTGGCTAAAAATCTACAATTTTCATTTTTGAAATTTGCATTTTATAGAATTTGCACAGGAACATAGCTCCTCAGACTATGTTCATTTCTCAGCCAGCGATGTTACTTTTAAACTTGTTTTAAGAAAACGAAGAAAGAAGAAACTGTCAGACTCGGCGCAATTATGTTCTTGTTCCATCTATATACCTTTTGCCTCCATTTGCAGGCACTCATCTTCTCTGGCTTGCTGAGCCAGCTGCAGAGCCTGCAGGTGGAGAATGCTGTTCTGTAGGATGACATAATGGCACCTGAGTTAGAAAGGTGCCTCCTGAAGCTGTGCTGGAAGTTACCATCCCAGGTGTCTGTCATCAAACTGCAAAACCTTGTCTTGCATGTGGGCAGTTTACTGTTATCTTGGGGCATTTTGACACAATAATCCCTGTCAGCACAGGGAAAACATTGGGTAGCCTGTATGTTTCTGAGTGTGTCAGTCTTGCTGCCACTGATAAGTGCTTATGATTTCTTCTAAGTTATTCTTCCTGTATCTTAGGTGCGTTTTCATCACTAATATAGAAACTTCTGTTCAGAACATGAACTGGTTCAGTGCAGCTCCTTCTATCATGTTGTCTTACACTCCAGTTTTGGAGGCACCTTCAATTCATTACCCTTTATTTATCACCTTCTAGGCAAAGAGTATTTGTGCCAGTAAAGCTTTTTTTTTAACTGAGACTTGATTTTCAATCTTCATTTTTATTTGTTTAGGTGTGACAGAGCTGTTTATACCAACAGAGAGAAAGCATGCAATAACCTAACACTGAAATAATTGCTAATTGCAATCCCGATGGCTCTATCAAGACATGGCTGCAAACCATGTGTTCTGTTAGGTCTGCAGTATTTTCTAGGCAAAAAGAAAATTGCTCACTTCTTTAAAAAGAAAAAACAAATTACATTTGTGACATGTGGCATGTCCTGCACTAGCAGTGCAAATGCTGTAGGTCAAATATTTTAAAGAGTGAGACCAAGAAAGAAGCAAACCTATATATTTATGACAGTGTGCAGTATTTTGACTTTTAAAAGGCAGCGTGTGTGTTAGACAATAATACGCTGGCAGAGTTCTGTTACTAACTATGTTAAAACAGAGAAAATAGATCGTCCTTTGGTGGAAGCACAGAATGAAGAACCTACTTTTAACTGACACAGGGGCCAGTTCCTATACGACAGACATTTGCTATATGCCTTATAATACACAGGCTATCTATCTTTCTTTATAATTGGAAAATGCAAATGTAGTCAAGTTAATTTACATAGCTTTCAGCTAAACTTACAAAATTAAATAATAGGTTAAGGTAAGGTGGAAGCCAGCATGAAATCAAAATAAAGCTTTTCAGGAAAACTTTCTATCAATATATGGACAATTAAATTTATAGATGGGGACCCGCTGAGTGTTTCAAAGTTATATAGACAGTTGAGGTATCTAAATCTGTCTGAAATTTGTAGAAATGAGATTTCTGTACTGTTACTTGTTTTTGAAAGCCCTCCTGGGTTCTGTGTGTTGGACTCACTACTTTGGAAATCCAGTTCTTAGCCACATTTCTGTTGCCCGTTTCCCAGAACAGAGATGTTGAATGAAGATCCTTCAGGAATGAACATGGATGCTCTCATGAGCAGAGAAATGGTTGTCCTGAGAGACTTCCCAAGAAAGTATGTGTCTTGAACCACAGCTTGGCAGATCTACTGGCTGTGGTAGGGCCATAGGGATGTACAAAGAAGCAAACTGCAGAGCGGAGGTGTAGCTATATAGATTAGGCAACTCAGAAAAACTTTTGCAATTCCAACCCCACAGCCAGCAGATGGGATTCTTGATCTTGCTTATCATTTAAGGTGTAATGTCTATGTTGTTGTTCAGTGGGTAAGCATAATTTTAAATGCAGTGATGGGCCTGTGAGAAGTTGGCCCAGTTTTGAAGAGGCTTGCTCTTTTTCTTCTTTCAGAGAAGAATAAAATCACTTCATATCCTGTTTTCAGTTTGCTCTTCCAAGGAACACTTCGTCTAAGAAGCTTTCTTCTTTTTTTGCAGTCCTCATTCCATCCCAGATCGCCTGCGGATCAGAGTGAACAGGATTAATTTACAAGAATATGAGGGGCTACATTACGACAAGGAAAAACTCCGGGAAGCCTGTAAGTTGGAAGAAGCCAGACTGTAGCTGCTTTTGGTAGAACATTCTGTATAAATCTTACATTAACACCCCTCCCCCCCAAACAACAACAAAAAAAGTCCAATCACAAGGTCAAGCATACATTTTGGGTGAGTCATGTGGAATGGATGTTCATCTATCTGTGCATATACACACATATCCTCTCTCCATAAATACTTTCTCTATAAAGACCATATATAGGTAATTCACCTGTTTTCTTACTTAACTATGCCTTCTGCAAGTTGATTTTATTTACTGTAAAGTAAGTGTTTTTCACACCTGTTGGTTTTTTATTCATGTCTTTCTGTTGGTTCTGCTGGGTTTCTACTAGTGTATGAAACTATTCCAGATTTTATGATTAGCATCATATTTGAAGCTGAATGGGGGACCATGATAAATTTCATATTGAAAATGTGCTCTGACCTTGAATGTGGTTCAAATAAGTCCCTTATTCTTTAACAGCCTTCAGTTTTCCACATAAGAGAATAATCACTGTTTTGTTTCCTCATGTAATGGTTTAATTGCCATGTTCAGGGGTAAGTCAAAAGCAGACAGCAGTTGCTTTGGCAACATTGATGATGACAATTCACACTTAAAAATGGAGTTCCTTTCCTTAGTGACATATGGAGCCATTAATCAATGAGGGACACGGCTGCTTGTGATAACAATTTAATAGTCTTGTTCATGCATCTGGCTCATTATTCATATTAAATTACAAGCATGACTGTTTGTTGTGCAACAAAGCTTCAGCTCCCTCTGTAATACAGAGCACTCTGGTAATTACAGGATGACAATCCTTTTAATTGGTTTGCTTATCTTACTGTTGGAAGATAGTTAAACTGTTTCACTTTCACTCCTCTAGTCCCACCCCTCCTTATTCTCCCAGTTCAACAGCTTTCCTTACAACAAAGGAACTGAAATGGGTTAAATTTTAATATAGGTCCTGACAGCCTTTTCTTAAGTTTCTGTTAGTGGATTTTGGTCATAGTTAAGGCAATCAAAGCCTTCATCACTGGACTGAGAAAAAATTTAACAGAATGAGGATTATGTCTCACTGGAGAAGAATTTGCTTCAAGTTTAAATTGAGAGTTTGACCTTCAGTAGACTTCAGGCCACATTGAACCCACATCTGTCCGAACCTGTCAGAAACAACCTGTTTCATTTGATGGTTCTTCCTATGGTTTCCCATCTGAGGAGAACCATCCTCATCCAACATCACTATGGACGTACACTTAGTGTGTGTGTATTTAGTATATATTATGTAGTCCTTAAGAGCCATTTACATGCTCTGACACAAAATATACAACTTTTTACATTATTGTAACTGCAGTTGTAAGTGCATATTTATATTATTTGTCACATGCAAACCCCCATAATATAACAATATAAAAAATGCCAGAGAATTATCTAGCATCTCTGAGATTTGGGTTTAGATTTCACATGCATTTGATCACTTGCTGGATGTGTGCTTAAGAGGTTTTCATTCAAAAAGTAGATGTTTGTCCATCAAGAGTTAAAATGATTGCTTTTGGGCATTGGTGGGTCATTTGCAGTAAGACCCTTTTGTCTCTCTTTCAAGTTACTGCATGGCCAGCTTGATAATATAACATAGCTGGACTGGAGTATTCTTCCCAGACATTTTTCATGAAGTTGTTTTTCCTATCTGTCCTCCTTTAGCTGTCTCAGTAATGCTTGTGCATTACTTTTACTATATTAAAATATGAGAAAGCAAATAATAACCCCATCAACCTAAAATAAATTGGGAAAGATACCTCACCGTAACCTTTGCAGATATTAGGAATGTCCTGTGTAAAGACATATAACTTACAGCATACACTGGTCATCAACCTACTTCCATAGGCATATAACTTAAGCGTCTCATATAAAAATTGTCCAGCCTTTAGTTTTCAGGAGGCTGATCTTGATTTGAGGATTTCTGGGTGATGCTAATTACGACTGAAGAAAATTCTGTATGGGAAGAGAAGTGCTCCCAAAACAGTCAGAAACCAAACTGTTTTAAATCTTCTAGCCAGCTCCTTGAATTTCATGAAGTAAAAAATGGAAAATCTCTGTGGTTCACTGAGCATAGACCTAACGTCCAAGTTTTCCTGTGACTTACTGCAAGATGCTTGCGGCTTTTCTGAGGCATAGCCAGTCATCAAGATGCACGGTTACACTAGAGGACTACATAACTTAAGTTTTTATGAGGAAGAAAGATGGAAAATAATGTAAATCTTCCTTTTAAGAAAAGTAGATACCCATTTTAATTGCATTTCTGACAAAGCTAATGCAATAAATTTTAAATGGTTTTCTGGTGGCAGATCTATGGATTTTTGCCTGCCTGGCTCTGTCATATGCTGAATACTTATATGAAATAAGCGTGTTGTCTACGTCCTCATTAGCAAATCGTTTCATGGAGCATTGCCACTAAAAGTTACTTGGCGAAAGGGAGAGGAGGGAAGTGCTGAGGGGAGAAGCGATTCTCATTTCTTTACCAAAGAAAGTCATGGGAGGGAAAAGGAGTAGAAATAAATAAATTTCCATGGCAGGTGAATAACTGAATTTTTGGCAGTCTGAATTAAAAAAATTAAATGCAGATAATACCTGTGCATTAGCAAAATACAAGAGCGCTTGTATTGGGTCTTGTATCTACAAGGCCTGTTAGTGTAAGTGGGTTTAGCTTCTTTCAGTGCGACTGTAGCTCTCAGGTGCATGGATGTCTTACTAGATGCTTGCAAGAGGCTCAGTTTACATATCTGTCCAGGCTTTGGCAGAATACCTACAACTTAATTCCAAAATACTATACTTAATATCCATTCCCTGCCCACAAGAATTAAAAGCATTTTTACCTCCCTAAACAATTGGGAAACTAAACCAGAATCCCACAGCAATCTGAACAGGAAAAGGAAGCCAGTTAATGAGTTATCCCTGAAGGAAAAAGAGCAAAGAAGCTATTATGGGTTTTGCCTGTTACATATCTCCATAATAGAGTTTTGAAAGCTCTGACATCAGTGTAATAATCTGGATCATTTAAACTCACAGTAAATACATTTCACTCCCCTTGTTCACTTGAAATACTGATTTGATTCTATCAATTACTTCACCTAAAACTGCACTTCCTGACATATAACAGCTCGTCATACAAACTGTTCCATGAAGATTAATCTTCACTCTGCTGGAGGTAGACACCGCATTTTGAAAGTCTCCTGAGCAATTAAAGAATGTCATTTTGTCCTCCGAAGGGCACGACTGTTCTTAGCCCATTCTCCTTCTGTTGCTATCTACTTTTGTCACTGCGACTGACATTTAACCAAGATGCTGTCTCTGAATTGTCCCTTTTTTCCCTCCCTGTGCTCCTTCTGTTGTCCTTTGTTCTTTCTTCTGTCAACGTCTCAGTATTGTCTGTGGGATGATTGATGATGGTAAAGGATGCTTATTGATCCTTCAGTGAGGAGGGGTGAATGCTTCCATGCACCCTTTTAAGAAAGGGATATATGTTGGCATTTTAGTTATGTTGTAATGTTCTTCGCTGTAAATGTAGTTGTCGTCTTTAATGTCTCCCTATATGTGCCCCAGGCACTTGTCACCCTAGTCACCAGTTTCACCACCTTCTGCCCGATGTGATAGTTGTACCCCGACCATAACCAAGACTATCATACTCAAAAAGTGAGTTGAATTGATGTTTCCATATGGACAGAACTTAGTTCTGTCTCTCTTGCCTGCATATCTTCTGTGCACTCTCTCTGATTTCCTGTTATTGCAGGAAAGTGTGATCCAAAGCAGCATTGTGGGGGAACAATTGAGTTATTTTTAAAATAGCAAAATCTTTGTTTATGACACCCTGTTTTCTGCTTTCCAATGTTACTAAGAAATTCCTGACAATGGAGGTATATGCAGAAAGCAATTATATTAAAAAAAAATAAAAATCAACAACAAACCAACCAACCATAAACTTGTTAGTGACCAAGTGGTCTTCAACCCTTATTACTCCTTCCTGCCAACACCATTGTAGATTTGCACCATGAAGATGGAGCGGTGAAATGGCTCACCATCAGCAGCAACTGCACAGTTGTGGTTTTTTTTTTTTTAATAGAATATGCCAGTTCTTACTGCCCTTAACTTGTTTTTTTATATGCCCTAGCCATGAAGAGCAATCTTAGTTTGCTCAATGCCACTAAGATTAAGGAGGAATCATAGAAGACTGCAGTGATGGCAGTATCTCATCCCACACTCATCCTTCCTGCCTGTCTTAGTCTGTTTCTGCAGATCTCACAGCTCAGGTTCCTGTTCTTTTTCTTAATTCTAAATCATTATTCATTGTTCAGCCAGACCTCTTCTTTCAGCTCTTAGTCCCAATATCCATTCCCTGCAAGTTTCAATTCCCAGCTCTTCATAGATTTCTTTCTATAACCTGTTCCCTTTTGTGTGGTGTTTGGGACAAGTTCTGTCTTCATTTGACTTGGACGGCTTCTTCCTTTTTGTGGCAAGGTATTGGAGAAGTCACTGAGAGCCTATTGGGGATGACCACCTTCTCAAACGTGGTCTGGTTTAGTCTGATAAACTCCACTGTGTTTTGCCTCCTGATGTGAGGATTTTAAAAGTGGATGACTAGTGCTAAGAAAACTAGCAACCAACAAACCTAAGGAGGCTTAGTTTTTGTCAGTGTAATAAACAAAGGGATCTGAAGAGACACATGGCTTAGATTTGTGTAGTAAGAAAATCCTTTTGCACAAACTCAGTTGTATTAAAACCATACTAGGAAAGCCAAACCTCCTAATATCAATGTCTGAATATTTTAGAATTCTTTCCCAAGAATTTACTTGGTCCTTCATGTTCCTAATATCAGCGGAAACCTCTAAGGAAAATGACATTCTTATAACATCTTCAATAGTGAAGATCCTTTATTTGCTACATTAAACATTTACAGACCACTGTCTAATCTCCCCAGTCCCCTGAGGTATGTCGGACTCAGAATGAGTTTTCCTGGCATTCACATCTACCTTAATGATCTGTCTTGAGGCTGTTTTGTTTGGGATTTGAGTGGGTTAATCACGGCGCTTAGATCACAGATTGAATCCTTTCATAACAATAAATGGGGAAGTTAATTGAATTTTATTTTTTCTTCATGGTCCCATATGCAGTATATTCAGGCTTCTTCCATTTGTATCCTCAATACTATTAAAGAGTTCACTAGCTTTAGGTATTCAGCATAACAGGCAGTTAATAGGTGGAGGAGTTATTTGCTGTTTATAAATTCTGTAGCTAATTTCATGAGGACTTAAGAAATCACGACTAATCTTGCAGCTAATTAGAGCATCATGCTAGCCATACTGCTGCATCTACCCAACCCTCCTTCTGCTGATACTCTATTTTGGTTAGAGTTGCTAGGAACAAAAAGCTTTCTGCAGTACTTGTTCAGAATGTGAAGCAACTGTCTGCCTGTCTCATCTCCTAGGGTTCTTGCACTGCTGCTCATTACTGCAGTGTTAAAGTCTGTATCCACAGCTCCCTGGACAAAGTCTTTTTCATCTTTCAGGGAACACAAAGAAACTGGGAGCTGGATGCAAGTGGCCAGAAGAGCAGGCGCCTTGGGAGAAAAAAATATCTGGCACTTCAGTGCTGTGGTTTGGCTCATGATCTGAGACTATCCCTTATTTTTGGCATATTCCCATGTGTGGATATATCCATGTATTCACAGGAGGGGACAGTATGCGGGTATATGGGAAAGTTGCTCTGCAGTGCCTGTGCTCTTAATGTAAAACTTTGTCATCCCATCTCTCACCCAGCATATCTAGTAATCACTGTGTCCCACAGCACTGTTCTGTGCTGTCCACATCCTCATCCCCACAGGGCTATTCAGAAAAAATAGAAGCTCCTTTACTCCTCGATAAAAGTGTCCACAATGATTGAATGCCATGCATGTTAACTTCATGCCTTTAACTGATTTATCATAACTTAATTTATTTTGCTCCTATTGCACAGCATTGCCCTGTATTTAGAATGAGAAACAATCCCATAGTTTCAATCTCATTACCAGTCATTAAAGATTTGCTTTTGTTTTCAAACAGCAGCTATTGTGAAGCACTTTGAAAATCTTGGCTGCATTGTGCATACTTACTGTGGTTTATGATAAAAATGAGAGCTGGGAGCATTTTCCTTGCTGAAAGCTACATGGATCTTGCAAAAAACCAACCAACCAAAAAACCCCAAAACAAAAAACCCACAAAAAATCCTAAACAAAAAAACCTTTGGCAAGCAACATTTTAGCATATACTATAGTATTATCCAGTAATGACTTAAAAGATTTTTCAAATGAGCATGAACCATATGGAATGGAAAAACTCAAGACCCATCTCACGCACCTTATCCCTTAGCTAGCCATTGACCCAAAAAGCCATAAGTAATGTTAATCCAGATTTTCCAGGCAGCAAAAGCTGCACATTTCTTTTTAAGGACAAAGTCACCCAGCCCAGAATTCCAGAGTCATTCTATGACCACTAAGAATAGTTGGGACATAATTTAATTAAATCTGTGAATCATGACTTTCTTCTTCACTCGTTAGATAAGGCCCATAAATGTCACTGCTAAGCTATCTATTGCATATTAGTGTTTTCTTTTCAGACATTTTGGTGGATTTCTTTAGAATTCCAAATGTTCGTAAGGTCCTTCTCCTTTGGGTTGTCAGGAATGGTGATAGTTAAGGATTTAGTTTCTGTGTTAGCTGCATTGTTTCAGCAGGTCAAAACTCGCATCCCCATTAAGTGCACATACTCCTCCATGAAGGAAGGAATTCAATAGAAGAGAGACAAAATCTGTGGTGACAGTTTATGAGCCAGTGGTGTAGCTCCCTAGTGCTCTGTAGCTATTGGAGGTGTAGTCGTGTCTGCTGCAATCCGCTTTTCAGTGCTATAAATGAATTTAACAAACGCTTCTTTCAGTAAGGGCTGCAGAGGGATCTGCTGAATTGAAACTAGATAGCCATTAAGTACTCTCTACAAAGAGCTTAAGGGTCTCCTGTCAGAGCAGGTTAAGCAATAATAAACACTAAGCAAAGAGAATCAGTCTGTAACCCAGAGCATCGGAGCGCGTAAAGCAAACCTCGTGATTGACCCTCCTTCCACTTGTCTCTCAGTCTCTGTTCTTTAATGAAAAAATCTGGGAGGTCGCAATGAGCACGGTTCCCTCCTGGCCCTTCTGAAATGTGCAGGTGGGTTGGCATCACGGTTGGATGTCGGTGTTGCTTCAGGAGAAGTGCAAGCTCTTCCCTTCCTCCCTAGCCTTCCTGCCTATCCCTCCTTTATGTTCTTGTTTCTCCCTCCAGCTTTTTTGACCCTGCTTCTGGTTTTTCCCAGGTTGCTAGCTGTTCTGCTGTCCCAATTGCCTTCCAAACACGATGCTGGCAGTATTGTTGATGTGTCCCCAGAGCCCTGCGCTGGCCTCTGAGGCCCGCAGTGACCTTGATTGCTGTAGGTGCTCCCCTACTCTCCTCCCTGAAACCACTGAGCTTCTCTTTCTGCTTCTAGCCTTGGTGGGCCACAAAAATATGAGCCATGTCCCCCATTATCTTTTAGTGCTGTCTCGTTCTCTTATCAGAATGAAGAGCTTCTTGGTGGATAAATCTCTCTCCCTTTTAATCAACTTCTTTTGAATACAGGAGGGGCTGCAGCACAGTTGTTTTTTCTGTTTATCTCAGAACTGTCAGTGACTTTATGGTGTTTCTTGTTATCCAGTTACCAAAATTGTTTACGAGTTGATATTCTCCTCTCCTTCTGGAATACTTCATATGAAGATTTAAATCTCTTTCCTGCTGCTCCCTTACTTTTTGGGGCCATTGTTTGATTAAAGACCCTCCAGGGAGAAAAAAAGAACTTAATTCAGTGATTCAGTTTTAGAAAACCAGGTACTCAAGAGTTTTTACTTGTTTTCTTTTTATTTAATGAGGTCTCACTAGGTAGCTCTCTTGGTACCTTCCTTGTGGACTCGCATATACTTTTTTCTCTTTTGTTCTTTTTGTGGGTTTGTTTTGGGTTTTTTTTAGCTGCAAGAACAGAATGGCTGTAGAAACCTAAATCCCCTGTTATTGAAAATGCTGCCCTCAGCTGAGGGGAATTACCTGCTGTATTTTCACAAGTTCTTTTTTTCTCTGTGAGAAAATATGGAGATGTTATGTCAATTTTGTGTGTAGATGGAATAATGTATGGTTTGATTTGAAAGCAGCCTTACATCAAAATAACATGGTGCTGGACAGTTTTCTCTGAAATCAGGCTGTGACTTTCATTACTTTAAATCATTTTTGTAGACTTTTTAGTGTTTTGAAAATGAAATATCACTCTTTTATTTCAATGTATAAGAGCACCCCACTAAACTTTTGTTCTGGGGTATGTTCCTTTCTTTGCAGTTAATAATTGATGTTGACATCAGACAATGAAGTCCACAGTTTAACTGAATCTGTTCTAGCTTCTTTGGTATGAAAGATGGTTGAAAACTGAAACTTTTGATAATTATAAGTGGGTGAAACTAACCATGAATAATATGTTCCTGCTTTTAAATTACTGTTAAGATTTAGATAGTGGAAAGCTTTTGCAAGGACATTAAAAAAACACAAAAACTGAAGCATATTGCAAATCTTTTAGAGTTCAAGAGACTTTAGTTAACAAGGTTTTTCTTTGGTTTTGATTTTCCAGCCATTCCCCTAGGAATTATAGTTGTACGAGGAGATTGTGACTTGGAGACCTGTCGCATGTACATTGACCGTCTACAAGAGGTCAGTTTTTTGTGAATTCGGGTATCATTTATTAATCTATATTATGCTTCTTTTGGTTCTGAGTACAGATGTCTAACAGATGCAACAAGTATATGTTAGGAGTATTGCAATTTGCCTACCACTGAAAACAAAACTTAGAGTTGTGATATGATAATAAAAGCAGGAGTAGCACTGAAAAATATTTTCTAAAGAGGAAATGAAAACCTTGTAAACGATAACAGAATTGACGTGGATGGCTGTGTTTACTTCTCCTTGATTTGGAATGGAATACCAGGACTCTCCACATACCTTGCTGAAATTGCATAAATTATTGATTATAAATTGTGTTATGTAAGGATAAACATCATGGTATTTCAGTGGGTCTAATTAGGCAAATGTTATTCTCTAATACTGTCATGGAGTAATCTGAGATACCAATAAACACTACAAATATCAACTAGATATTTCCAAATACACAGAAATGTGTGCTTATGAGCTAATAATAATGTTGCTATTATTGTCTTGAACACCTTGCCTCAGGGGAGAGTTCATTCTACAATACAGTCTGGAAAATGGAGACTCTAAATGCCTCATAATCTGAATAATTTTAAGTGTGTATGCCTTTAGTGATGAAACTAATGGATATTCATTAACATACGGTCTCTGACTGTTTTTAATCTTTCACTGATCTCTTTCAACAACATTTCCAAGTGTGAGGACATTATGAAGGTTTCTAAATAGGTGGTCCAATTTACGTAGGAGCTATGAACCTTCATTTCTGAACATTCAGACCTGAGGTGTGGCTAGTATTACCAGACATAAACCCATATTTTAAGGTCATGCATATTTGAAGTATCCGGTGATGGAAAATTCCATTGAAATAATTGTGATGATGTTCTCAGTGGATTAAAAATGTGATCTCATACTGAGCTCAGGCAACTTAATGACCAGTATTGGGTGGCAAGTAGTTGTACAGCCCCAGAGGAAGCACACCCAGAAGTTCTGGTTGAACTACCCAGAGTGGTTGTGGAGGAACTGTGTTTCTCTGACCTTTTGCAGGGTTTGTACTACTTTTTTTGTGTGTGCTTGATTTGGCTCAGACCCATTGGCTGGGAGTGAAGATGCCAAGGTTTTCTGCACTCTGCCAACTTGCATGCCAACTGGGGAGCTGTGGTCTGTAGGCCAGGCTTTTTGGTAGGCTATGTCATGAGCTAAATCTATATGACAAAATCTCTGTTAAAATAAATCAGATTCCTGAACCCTAACTAAATATCAGGGTCATTCTGATATGACCCCCCGACATGAGGTTATCTTAAAAAAGGGAGAACTGCCAGCAGTTTTCTTTAGTGCATTAATTACTCAGAAATATTTGCAAAATACATTTATAGATTTTAGCATCTTTTCTTTCAATTTTGCTGATACTCTAAAGTTAGATAGTTTTCATGGAACAAATAGGTCTGTGATATGGTAAAGATCCATTAACATAATTTCTATATTTTGAAAACCATTTTTTGACCAAATGCATGTAAATCTAAACTTTAAGTGAGCTTTCCATAACTATTCTGTAGTGTTTGTTTCATATGTTAAAACCAGTGAGAAATCCTTGCAAAATTATCTGTTTGCCAAACCACTTCAGATAGTAGAATTGCAAACCACTCTTGTTGCTTTAATTTTTTTTCATTATGTCTGTGTCTTTCATCCTCCTGCTAGGACCTACAGTCGGTAACTTCTACTACACAGAGAGTTCATTACCAGGTAAGATAAGCTTTCCTTTTAGTATCAGAACAAAAAGAGGCTTAACAACATGGACTGCACTCTTTGCATTTGAACCCAGGTTTTCTTTTTGTTGGATACCCATATGTTAGATGAATGTCTGTTCATAGTTTACCCTCAAATGCTGGAGGTTCGTTCTGCTTTCCCTCAGACAATCCTTTTCCTTGCAAACCTTATGGAATCATCTTTAAAATTAGCACAGCATGATGATGCGAGTGGTATTGCAGTAGCAGTGCCTTGCATATTGAAGTGAGTGAGAGAATGTGCCCTGTAGGACAAATGACAAAAGTAAAATTGTTTCTCTGTCTCACTGAACAATAACATATTATATTGCATAGCTGTAGTAATAAAGTCTATCACTGAGAAAAAAGGTGTGCTAGCAGGTCTAACCTTTTAATAGTTTTGTGTACCACAGTCATCTATCTACCTTTAGTTTAACATAATCTTCAGAGTAGTTTTTTAATCCATCCTGGGCACAAATGTGTCTTTTGCAGGTTCTAGTTTTAGGTGGCTAGTTTTTAAAATTGGTCTCTCTGTGCATTTCACAACTTTATTCTACAATTAATGCACTACCGAACTTGCCTCTACAGTTGGAAGTATTATTCAAGAACGCATATTTCTCTCAGTAAAACATTGCCCTGCACGGTGCTTAAATTGTGAGTAAACTAACTCAGACTAACTCTACTGACTCCTGAGCTGATCTGACATTAGCGCAGAGACTTGACACAAACCATGGTTAGTTGACACAGCACCTAGGATCAAAAGACAAGTTCGCACAGTGTTGATAGCCTTTCCCTAGATTTAACAATGCAATTCTTGTTGGGATCAGCAGGAACGAGTTAACTGAGAAAGCATACAGAGATCCAGCTGACTGGAACCCATTGTGGTGAAATTGCAGATAATTTCTTGGGGCTTAGTGATTACCTGGTTGATACAGAATTCCGGTTTGGCAAAAATGCTTGTCAATGTGCTGAATGCAGAAAGACACTATGAGAAAATGCAATTTGGCATGTTTTCCTGGAGTTGCCATCTTCATACCAGTTCATGGTTTGTTTCTGCATTTCCCTGTCCAATTTTAACCTCATATTTTTGACATTTGTATCAATCATTGCCCCGGAACTGAGTTTTACAGCAGTGTTGGTGTCTAGTGAATTGGCTAATAAAACAGCATGTATTATTCTGTTCCACTCATTATAAATTAACCTGGAGCTGACTGCTCCATGCATAGGAAACTGCCTGAGGTAAAATGAAGAACTAAATCTGCATGTATGGGGAGGGCCAAAACGGAGTATGAAATGACAGAAATCAGTCCATCCTTGGCTTTAACCTCTGCAGTTATAGCAATATATAAATTAATTGCCTAGCCATCTTCTCTAGTGCACATCAGTGTGAAATCCCTGACGTACTATCAATTTTTTATGATGCTACATTTTGAATGTACCCCCCTCTGTGTTTGTCTTCAGTACTTGTTTATCCTGGAGTCTTCAAACAGTGGTTTATTCTCAGTGGGTCATTTCTACAAACTGTCTTGTTAGGTTAATTTGAGGTTTGTTCCATGTTTGTTGGTATCCCTCTACATATTACAGAAAGGAGAAGCAGCAGGGTATAAAGGGCATGAATAAGGCGCTTGAGTTGATGGAACTGTCTTCCTACCTCACTAATAAGGTGTCATGGGTACTTTTAGGTCTCATAAATGCAGTTCTCTTGCATGATTCCTGTGCATCTCAAAACATGGGGAGTCAGCAGAAACATCAGCAAGCCCAGGTGCAAATGAGAAAAATGATGCTGGAGTTGTTTTTCATTCTGTTTTGTTTCTCTAATAAGTTTAATGCTCATAAAATACCATTCTCATGGGCCTGAGACTTCCCAAGCTAGTTCTGCAGTTGAACTGTAATGAAGTCTTGGAAGGATCATATCACAATATGCAATTTGTGACTTGAATTTACATTTACCAGCATTATCCCTATCTTCATTTACCCAGCATTATGTACTCTGCTAGGTCTATGAATTTTTACTTATTTCTCTTTGTATCATCTACCTTTTTAGTATGCACCGTTATCTTTGGATGTTTTCTTCCTTTTGTTCTTTGTATCCCAATCCTCAATTTTCCACAAATAGTGGCGTAAATATTAAGATACATAAAGCTTTGTGCATGCAGATACATAGACATTAGCAAACCTAGTGGATTTCAGAAAACACTTGACTGTCCCACATACACCTCAGTTGTGATACAAGCAAACCTAAATATCCCACAACTCCATAAGCCCATATTAGAGAAAGGCATAAGTGTATTTTAAACCTGATGCTTAAACCACTGAGATATGTCCTTTCGTCCCCATGTGCAGAAATAGTTCACTTTATGGAAAGTTATGCTGTCATTGTTTTCATCTCTCCTGTAATGCACAGAGGTTGGAGACAAAAACCTGTACATGAGAGCAAGGTTTATGGGATCAAGTAAAGATCTTTCAGTCTATATATGGGAGAGAATTGAGGCTGTTGTGTTTTTGTCAGGATGGCTATAGATGCAGGTATCATGCATCAGAAGACGTATGTGTATATATATTTTTTTGTAGTCAAGCAAAGTTTGTATGTTGCTGCAGCAACATTTCAGACAAGATCTGTTGCCAGGACTGTAGCAAAACTCCAGGGCACTGAGGAAACAACAGATGAGTTGTCTGGAGCTGTCTTTGCTTTTCTGTCCTGGATAACCAGTAAGGAAACACAATAAGCTAATAAGATGAATCTTACAAACGCTGTTATGATACCAAATGAAATTAATAACATTTTGTAGCAGCATCGTACCAGCCACTGATACGCATTCACCTGGCTGAGGAGTGAGGGTCCATCAAAGTGCAAAACGCTAATCATCATCAGAGCTGCTTGAAAACAACACATAGTGCACGCAGGTACCCTGCTGATGAGGAAGCTGGGGAAGCTAAGAACTTGTATGTATCTGTACAACATCAGCATGACCTCATTTTTTCTCAGGTGGCTGAAAAAGTGACAGATATCTTTATGTAAATTGAAGAGCAATGACTGACTCTTAACATATGAGAACATTGTTTGCTCTGTAATCAATTTGGAAATTGGTTTACCCAGTCAGACTGAAATGACAACTTCCTTCAGCATTCTTTGAGATTTTCCCAAGGTTGAAGAAAGCAAACTGCTTCTTCCCCATGGTCTTACTGACACATGTCTGGACAGTCTGGGGAATTGAACTGATGAAACTCTCATTTTTTGGTTGATATATTCTTTATTTTTTCTTAACTTTTTCTCACACATGGCTACTGAGATAAATATTTTAGAAATAAGTCAGATTTTCAAAATGGTAAGGTAAATTGCTGAGAAATATCTATTACTTCTAGGTTTTCTTAATGATGTAAACACTAGCCAGCAAAAGCAGAGGAAAATATATAGGAAACTGCAAACCTTTGAGAATCTGTATGAATGTTGCGGATGTGTTGGGCACGTTTGATGCACCATAAACTTTCATTTTAACTCTGTGTTGGTGTTTCTGCACTTTCCCTCTTGTATATAAAGCAGCCTTGCTTTCCTCCTTCAAACCGTGCACACGGTGCCACCTGCCTGAGGGAATGGTGGGGTTTGTGTCACTTGGAGTCTCTCAGGCTGGGTGCCTTTCTAAAAGGTCTGCTGTAGCTCAGGCTGGAGTCGTGGATTCCTGTGTTACACTAGGGATTAAGCATTCATAGCCCTGTTGTCCCTTCTGGCTGAAACCCCATGATTGTTTGGAATCTCTTTTTGGAACTTGCTCTTTCAGCCAGCCTTTACTTTCTCGTGTTGGACCTTCAAACAACTCCTGACCTGATATAACTGGACAATTCCCAATATGAAAATCGTTGGTCCTGCATCCTGCTGTCAGGAAAGGTGCTGGGCTTCTGTGTGATATTCTGAGAAGTCCCAATGAGATATCATTATATCCTGGTCTGTTTTTACCAATCTATGTCCATGTTATGAATATATGTACATATACATTACTCACATTCTATGTTTTCTATGCAGAGTAATACTTTTCTCAAAGGCACCTTTCCACCCCTTTGCTTCTACTTTTTCTTTTCTTGCCTTGTGCTTTTGGTATACCACTCTGTAGTCTGTTGTCTGAAGAAGGAGTAAAGTTTAATCTTGAGCTAGTGTGTGCCTGAATTTACATCATTTGCAGATGTGCTGATTTCACTGCTTAAGATGTAAATAAGGATAGAATCTGGCTCTATACAAATTTTGGGTGGGTGCCCGAGATTCATGCTGTTGTGTTTTGTCCTGTGCAAATCTATTTGTGTTTAAACTGTGTCCCAGTGACTAGGAAGTTGGCTGGCCATCTGCTGGCAGCATGGAGTAGAGCCATGACTACCCTCTGCTTTCTGAGATCCCTTTTGCCTCTCCAGCTCAGTGAGAGCTGAAAAATCAAGGGGACAGCCTGTTTGACTCCTTGGAGCATACAGGTCAGGAAGAAGGCCTGTTCCTGAAATAACATCCATCAGTTCCCAAGGAGCCCATCTTTTTAGCCAGAACAGGAGGATGTTGATGTAGGATGTCTGTTTGCTTGGCCGATGGTGGTCCCCAGGTCTGCGCTCTCTGTACTCCGGGTGTAGAGAAAAACGTTTTTCCCCCTGATGTGCATTTGGGTCACGCCAGGGACAGGCAAAGTGGGCAATTGCTTTGAGTGGTAGATCAGTACAGCTAGGAAAGAGTGTAAAAATACTGAGCTAGAACAAAGCAAGGTGACAGGCACACAAGAAATAAAAATAGTAATTAGAGTTCACGGCTGTTGTCCAATGTTGATGCATATCTTTTTGACCTCTTTCACATCTCTCTATTCCTGTGTCCCCACAAATAAGGGGGTCTGTAGACAGCTGAGAAAGCTGGTTTTGATGCAGAGCTTTTTGATACTGCTGGGCTGAAGGGAAGGGAACAGCCAAGGATGTGGCTGAAGGTAACCATGTCAGTTTACTCTCTTCTATATTACAGTCAAGCTCTGATGTCAGTGAGGAGCAAATCCAGTGGGTTTGGGCTACGTAGGTTTTGCACATTGTGCGATGTCAGTAGAGCAAAATGAAAAAAGTAGACACTAGAAAATAGTTATTTGAAGAGAAAAAAATCTGTTACTTTTAATGTCATTTCCTTGCCCTATCCAGGACCAGGAAAGCTCTTTCCCCAGAGTACTTTCTGTTCAGAGGCTATCTCCTAGATGGTGCTTCCTAGACGGTAAGTGCATCTCCCTTCTGTTGTGCCTAGCGTGCAGCTTGCTTCTGTGCGCATGTAAAGGATAGTGCATCTGACAGTATTACCGTGGAAAGGTAACTGTTCCTTCTTGTTACACTGAGCAGGCAAAAAAGGAGCTGCATGCCCCCCTTCCCTTCTGAAAAATGAAACAAACCCTTCGTCTAGCAATCAAAACATCTGTTGTAGCATTGTCACCCCAAGGAGGCATGTTCTTCTAAGGGTGCTTAGAGGTTTGGTTTACCAGTGTCTCTGCTGTGATGAGCAGCGCTTACTGCATGGCAGTGCCTGGACTCAGAGTGCAGCTGGTTGTGGCAACACGCCGCTGCTGGAAAGGCTGCGTTCTTCACTCTGCTATCTCTTTAAGTGCTATAGTGTTTAGGTACTATAGTGTTTAGGTGATGGAAATGTACCTTCCTTTCTCTGTAAGAGTGCACTTCATGTAACTCCCTGGAGACCTGCACTTGTATTTGACCCAGACTTTGTCAAAGCAGATGGCTTATCTGGGCTTTACATCAGGCTCCAGAGCACTGGAATTAGCAGCTAAAATGGATGGCATCTGCTTTTGCAAAAGCTTCAGCATGGGGAGACTGAAATTTTTATTGTTCTAAACAAAACCAATTTCTCCTTGGCAATTTCTAATCACTCTTCCTTGTCTCTCATGAGGAAAATTGATAAAAAACATATTGAGAATCTGTTTGGGTTTGGGGGAAAGCTGGGTGGCTAGATGCATTCAGTTTTTATCTTTAGGGATTTGATATTCCCTTGCAGTGCCAAAACCTACAATGCTTACATCACTCCGTTCTTGTGTCCAAAGTCCAGAATGAACGAATCTGTTTTCACTGGTCAAACTAAATGCAAAGCAGAAACAAAAAAATCGCATGTGATAAAGTACGTTGTAGGTGATAAAATACTTCTGGGTTTTGTAATATAAATTATTTGGCAGTGATGAGATTCCATGTTAGGTGCTTTATTAGTTAATCTCCCCTATTTTCGTGTGTTTTTCACGAGTAGCATAAATTTTCCTTGAGTGTATTGGTAATTCAGGGTGAATATCTGTGGCCATGCATTTGATTTACAAAGAGCTTCCAAGCATGTTATTGTTCTTTAGGTTCAGAATTTGAATTAATCCTATTAGACCCATCAATTTCATTATATGCTTGCTATACACTCATCGGAACAATGCAGCTTTTTCTGTCACGTATTTTAGTGTAATCAATTCTTCTTATAAGCATGAAATCCATTTTATATGTTTTTAAAAATATTTATTTCAAGTTAGTAATTTCAGTGAATTTTGTTAAGCCTCACCTTTAAATTCACCATTTAATGGGATAGGAATATGGACACAATGAATGAATCAGATTATGTTCTTGTGAAACCACTGTGACTTCACTGACACAGAGGTTGTCTTATGTGGTGGTGATGTTAGCTCAGCCCATCTTGTCCATGCAGTTCTGCTCAGATCATTTTCTTCACTGCAGCTCTGTTGTTTCTCTGTCTTGCAGCAACTTCTGCTGATCGTTTTTACCGCATTGACAGATCTCAGGTAAATCTTTATTCAGTTCCTGTTTCTATAGATTTTTTTTTTTATTTTCAAATCTATGTCAAATGCAGCTTAAAATGAATTATCTGCTGTTCCTCCTGTAAAAATGCTACTGATGTCTCATGAAAAGTAGAGGAAAAAATTCTGGGCCATTTTTTTAGTTGATGTAATTCTCATCTTTTCACTGAACTTTTTTATCTGCTGACCATCTGCCCTTCTGTTTACTACCAATCTGATGTACAGATCAGAATTTTCTACATTTGTCATCCTTATCAAGTCTTACTAAGGGCATCTGTGTGTCAGCAGAGTATTTGAGTTTATATCTTTACTGGTGCTTTTAGCCTCCAGAAGTCTTGATCCCGTGTGTGTGACATGGAATAGCTATGGAAATTAAGGTGTTGTTACAAGTTGACAATTATAAACAGAGCTGTATCAAATATTCCCAAGGAACCCCAAAACTGCATGTAGCTCCATTGGATTCAAACCTGTGGTATAGATTTGACAATCTGAATATATTTTCTAAAAGACACTTTGAAAATTTTACAGAGCTTTTGGTGTTTCTGATTTGTAGCCAGAACAGGCCAATTAGTGGCTCAGCATTAAGTGCAAACTGTTGATTTCACACAGTGGTCATTTGTATCTAGTCCTCCTGAGAACTGTGTAAGCTGTTTCTGGATCACATGAACATATGACTGTTTCCTAGCAAAAGCAGCTGGTGGTTTAGTTCAAGCAGAAGGAGCTGTGGCTTTAGTTCAGAGGTCCCCGATTCAGGGTCTGCCTGTAGCCACCATGGAAATTCTTTGCACACATTCATAAATGCTTTGATCAAGTCATACTTTAACATTTGGAAAGCAAGGGTGAAGAAGATGCTGCTACAGGTTAAACTGGGCAATGTGACTCTGGCTTATTCTGCATTTCTTTAATGCTTGACTCTGTACAAGTGGTCATCTTTCCCTCCTACTCCATTTCCCTGTGTTTCTGCGGGAAAAGATCAATCCTGTGTGATGGTCCCAGTGCACAAACGGTGGGAAGTTTCCTGCCCATTTGCCGGTGTAGACAGGCCTGCTCACACTTGGTGGTTTTTGAAGGACAATGAGCCTTCAGTGACAATAACAAAAAAGAGGGACTGAGAAACAGAGCTTTGGTAACGGAGATGTGAAACCAGAATGTAAAAGCAATAGATGTCTGGGACAGTATCCCCAAACAATGAAAATTTCTGTCAGCCATTATCAGAGGGCAAGACCTTAAGTGTCGGTCCTCATTTTGAAAGGCAAACCTCAGCATTTGGGTAGACCTCCAGTTTTCAGCTGAATGACATAGACTCATTGAGTAGCAGCCTTTGAAGCGTTGCTGTGACTGTGAACCTTGCTGGTTGGGAATCTTGTTTTACTTGAAACTGATGAAGTATTTATTGGTGACTTCAGCAGCATTGGGTTTAGTGTGTGTGTATCTGTATGCGCTTAAATAAATACAGAGTCGCATGAATGTTCTAGCCAGCTGGGTGCTCTGAGAGACCAGTGGTGCTGCAGGTTCATTATTTGTTCCTTGTATCACTTCAACAGGAACATTTGCACTTTGTGACGGAAATTTCGCAGGACGAGATTTTTATTTTGGACCCAGAGCTGGTAATGTCACAGCAGGTGGGGACGCCACCAGGAATGCCTGATCTGGTAGTGGAGCAGGCCTCTGGGTGAGTGGTGCTGGGATCTGGCTTTCAGCTGCCGTATTATTGTTGGGCATCTCTTTTCTGGTCCCCTTTTCTGAAGGATTGGGAGATGTGGGAGGGCAGATCTTAAGTGGGGAGCTGGGGGCAGGATCAGATGCAGCTACGGTAATGACAGAAGGACAGTGGAATAACATCTACTGCGTTAGGCATCCTGGAGCACACAGCAGGACTAATGTACTTTGGCACTTTTCAACCTCCTCGCACCCCCGACTGTATCTGCCCCACCATAAATCTGTATCAATCGAGTTAAACCCCTTCTCTGCATGGTGAGGGCTCTGATACCACTGTATAAGGGCCTGAAGCCCTTTGTGCTTAAGAACGATGGTGAAACATCTTTGTTTCTTCTCATCCTCTGGGCAGACCAGAAATGCTCCTATTCATCTTTAGGAACAGTCTCGTCCTCATAGTGAGTTAAGCTATTTTAGCTTGCTGTGTGCTGAAAAATGCTGGGTACCAGTAAGCATTAGACAGCTTCAAAGCGGAGTACGTGAGGCAATTTCTGAGGAGTTGAATGCCTTTCCCTTCCTTCTTCCCTCCCTAGAATATCAGATCGGTGGAACCCTGCGGTTCGAAAGAGGATGCTGAGCGACAGCGGCCTTGGCAAGATTTCCCCACACTACGAGGTACCTGACAAACAAAAGGACGCCAGCCAGACACATATGCTGCAGTAAGAGCCCTCTGCATTTCTCTGCTTGATGATGCACTGTCACCATCACCACAGACAAGTCCTAGTGGCTCCTTTAAGCTTAATGAATTGTGCTGACGTGCTGAAATTACAGATGTCCTTTTGCTTCTTCTCTTTTGCTCATTCCTTCTGTTTCTTCCTCCTTTTCCATTATTATATGTTCTTGCTTTTTTTTTTTCTTCTCTGTGGCACCCTGTACTCTTAATAAACCTAGATCCAAGTTCCCAAAAGTAAATACATTATTTTGGATGCCTGAAGTTCCAGCTAAGGGAACATGCATGGCCCCTGGTTATGAGAAAGACTGAAGCGCTCACCCTTAAGGTAGCTCTGATGCAATGTGACAAAGCAGAAACCTCTACAATTGCTGCTTACTTTCAAAGATGTAGGCAATAGTTTTCATTTAATCTTGAACCAGAGAGACTATTGTCAGTGTAGGATGACTAAGGAGTGGTTTTGTTGCTGATAATTCCCCCATGTAGGAGATTTCAACCACCGCAATCCTGTTTGCCATGTTTGGATTTGTCTAAGAGCATCTCTTATTCTACTTGCCTATTTTAGAATTGGTTCTCAGTTTTTTAGTCCTGGAGTTCTGGACTGATGCAGATTATTCGTTATACCAGTGGGCAAGCTCTGAAGTGTGTTTAGACACTGCCTCATTTGCTGCCAAGCTGGAAGGTGTGTAATAAATGAGGCAGGGGATTGCAGCAGAGAAAGCAGGTATTATTACAGTTAAGGCAGCTGAACGCTGCTTTGGAGGACTGCCTTCTGCCCTCCATTTCCCTCACAGAATTTCTGAATGATGCAGATCTACAACAAACTTTTCACGAATGGCCAGTAACAACAGGCTTCTCATTCTGTGCATGTCCACTGTGAAGTAGGTTGGGTTTCTGAAAGGCCGTTACAAGACTTTGAAAGAGAGTGAAGGGCTGGAAGCTGAGAAATAGGCTTTCTGTGTGCCTCAGGTTGTATTACTAAAACTAATGGAAAATTTGTGCCTGCCTGCCTGCCTTCTGACTCTCATTTTCCCAGCTGCAGAATACAGATAATATTGCAACCTCACCTTAGAGGAGCACAATGAGGGTGAATTTCGTGGTCATAAGAAACTTGGATACTATGGGGATATTCTGCCAAAGATGCTTAGGAGAAAATGAATAATTTTACATTTTGTGCACAGTGTTGGTAGTGTGGAATAAATAAATCTTGAGGCTGTGCACTGCATGTGCAAAATACAAAAGGATATCAAGCAATAAAACTTGTGGAAAGAATTTTGGCAAAATTCCCCAAAAGGAATCTGGCAAAGCACAGAGGGGATGATTCTTCCTGTACATGGAGTTCTGGTGGATCCTTTAAGAGTCATCAGTTTCCAGTGTTTTACATCTAGTCTGAAATACTGTACAGCACTTCCAGCTCAAAGTGCAATACCCTATAGCCTGTCATTAGGGCAAGTGAGAGGGCACTTGCTGTGAGAGAAAGTGTCATCAGTTGACCCACTGGGGCTGTTTTCTCAGTGGTCATTTTTCTGCCAAGCAGGGGTTGGGAGTGACCCTCCTCCTGATGTTAGGAGCTGATTAGACCACAGCTGGTCATAGCCTGGCTACAGGCTGCTTAGAGTGTCTCTGGCATTGCTCTGTGTATATATGTGTGTGTGTGTATATATATATATAAAAAAACCTCTTTAAGACTAAGTCATTATTTCTGGCAAGTGAGGAGTGTAGCTAAAAAGACAAAGTATGCAAATTGAAGGATCCCTTAAATTACTTCAATCAATGAAATTAGAGAACATGTGATCTAAAAATAATTATGATGTTTGGTGTTGCTTTTGATCACAAGCTGTTGGGGTAAAGAGTAATTTGAATGTAATGGTTTTGAGGCAGGGGTCTTTCTGAGAGAAAATTTATGCTTTTGTTTTTAATTAAGCGAGCTTCATGTTAGTTAATTTTCGGGTGGCTTTTGATTAATGGTATTTCATGGTTTGCTCCCTTTCTGATGGCTCTTTGATGTGTGACTGATGTGTGGAGTGGGCAGGACATGAAACAGCATCTTGATGCAGTAACCAGGAGCTGGGGCAGATCGTAGCTTAATAGGAACATCAAATTGGTGTGAATGGTGCATACAAAAAACCAACAGGAAGACAATTACTTGGACTACTGGTGCTTGGTCTTGAAAAAAGCTAAGTATTCTGGGCTGACTCCACTGAAACATGTAACTGGACTCTTCCTTTGAACGTGAGTGGGTTCATCATTCTGATTTATCCTGTGATCAAATAGTGCAGTGAGATGGGGATAACCATTCCCTCATAGCCTGCTGTAAGCATTCATTGTTGGCCATGTATTTCTCTTCCTAGTTAGGTGTTTGTCACCCTGTTACGTGATGAGAGCTGGAAAATTAAATAAAATAAAACCCACAACAGCATACAAAAATGAAAAGCTGACTATATCTTGGTAGAGGTTTAATCTACATCTTTTAATTGAAGTCATTAATTTTCCCATTGTTTGGGGCAGTAACAACCACTCTCTAGCATCTGTCCAGCTGTGATGGTAATGTGTTTCCAAAGCTGCTAGCTGCATTGTCTGAACTGAGTGCATGGCTTGTGAAGGGTGGGCAAAGGTTGGCCAAAATGCCATCTGGTCCTGTCAGGGAGAGGAAATAAAAATGCCTGTAGGGGCTGGAAGGTGGCTGCAGCCCTCTACACTAAATAGACATTAATTAGCTAGTATTACCACCCAGGCACTGCTTTATGAGGCAAAAATAACCTAGTTCCTGAGAGGGAAGAAGAAAAAGGCTAAATGCCAAGTGTTTTAACTCAACCACAGGAATCAGATCATTGCCCAGGAAATCAGTGTGACAGTACAGATGTTACAAGGTAGTTTAGGTTTTGGTTTTTTTAAGAGAAATCTTTGCGTGGTACAAGGTGAGAAGAGCATCAAGGATGCAAGTTTGCATGTAGAAAGGTGAAGGAATGCTCATCTAGTGAAAGTTAAAAAAATATAAAGAGATCATTCTTAGGATTTGCACATGATAGGCAGGAGCTGCCTAGTGATAGTGAACCTTTAAATTTCAAAGGTTGGTGAAGACTTGAAAAATCCAAGTGTTTCCCCAAAACTCTTGCACTGGAAAACTCAGCGTCACTTCTTAAATAGAAGGAGTAGTCTGCCCTGGTGTGTTTTTGTCGTGGTTTAACCCCAGCCAGCAACTAAGACCCACAAAACTGCTCTCTCACTCCCCTCTGGTGGGATGGGGGAGAGAATCAGAAGGGTAGAAGTGAGAAAACTCATGGGCTGAGATAAAAACAGTTTAACAGGCAAAGCAAAAGCCATGCACACAAGCGAAGCAAACCAAGGAATCCATTCCCCACTTCCCATGGGCAGGCAGGTGTTCAGCCATCTCCAGGACAGCAGGGCTCCAGCACACCTAACGGGGACTTGGGAAGACAAACGCCATCGCTCTGAATGTCCCCCCCTTCCTCCTTCTTCCCTCAGCTTTTATTTCTGGGCATGACGTCCTATGGTCTGGAATATCCCTTGGGTCAGTTGGGGTGAGCTGTCCCGGCAGTGTCCCCTCGAACTCCTTGTGCCCCCCCAGCCTCCTCGCTGGTGGGGTGAGGAGCAGAACAGCCCTTGGCTCTGGGTGAGCACTGCTCAGCAGGAACGAAAACATCCCTGAATGACCAACACTGTTTGCAGCACAAATCCAAATCATAGCCCCATACTAGCTGCTGTGAAGAAAATTAACTTTACCCCAGCCAAAACCAGCACAGTTTTGATAGCAAAATCTGAATTAGTTTTCTGGTTCAGATTTAGTACAAGCTGCATCTGTAAGATCAAGCCCCATGAGTGAAGTGCGTATGTTTTAACCAGCTATTTGTACACCCGGACAAATTACTTTCCATTATTTAAAATCCCAGATGAGTACTGATTGCTTTCAAACAAATCTTATTTGAGTGAAGGCATAAATCACCATCTCATCTTCACTGTACACTCCCGTGTAGTCCTTGTAATAGAATTAGAGCACAACAAAATGCAGTGTTTGTTTATGCTTGAGTCTCTCTTTTCTTTCTCTTCTGTTATCTTAGATACTTTTACAAATAGCTTGTAAGGCACCACTCTCACTACCTTGAAGTGGAGCATGAGAAGGTTTTGCCTAAAGCAGCTCTCCACCTCTCGCTAGGAAAGTGATATTAAAAAGGAGAAGGCATTAGTGAAAGGAAAGATGAGGGCTCAAAGAGGAGGAAAAGCAATGTAAAGAGAACTGAGAATGGTTCAGGGAAAGATAAACATACGCTAAACAGGGGAAGTACTTTTAAGACAGAAAGAAAGAAAAAAACAATATAGCAAATGGATAAGAAATTGTTTTGAGGAAAAGTAAGTTCCCTGAGTGACATCGAGTGGGAATAAGTGATGCATCTCAGTGTGGGGTCTGGTCCTCTATTTCGAAAGCTCTCACTATTGTCAGTGTGATGCAGTCACAATACTTAAAATCTTGCGCACATTCCAGATGAAAGGTACAATTTTTTCGCTATTAGGAAATCTTTTCTTTAGCTGCTGCTGTAAATCTTCCCCTTCCCCTATTTCTGGAGACTCTTTTGACAAAAGAAGGCACCTGTGGTTTGTTTTTTTGGTTGTTTTTTTTGTTTGTGGGTTTTTTTTTTTTTTTTTTTTACACTCTAGTGCCCAGGTATGGTAAATAATGAATTTTATGTACTTTATGCTCCTGTTGTGAATATTAATTCTCTCCATCTACTTCAAGACTTTAGCTGCCTTCATTGCTTTTTGAGATTTTCTGTGGGGAAAAAAGGAATAATTATTGGTTTCCTTTGGAATTCTACCTTGAAGATATGTGCCTGCCGTTCTGAAAAGATATATTTCTGCCTTTTCTCATTCCCTTAAATACTTACAATGTAACAATGAAAATCTAGCAGAATTTTGGCATTGCTTGAATAATTTGCCTTGAACTTCATTTCTTGCCAGCCAGAAAAAAATTCAGCTTGACAAACAATAGGAAGGCTCTTAAAAAGTGGAATTTAGCTGACAAAAAGGAGTGTGTTTTTTCTGTGATATCCCTATGTTTTTAAAAACAAACTCTTCCGGAAATAGTTTGAATCTCTTATATTCTCCGTATAATCAGTTCTGTACAGAGATACTCATAAACAGGATGGGTTTTTTTATTTTGCAGTACAACCATTGAATACAAGAACAATCTGGAGACTGTAGCACTGCAGACAGAAATACTTCCCAGTGAAATTCATACTCTTTCCAGATTGACAGCAAAGAAAAATGTTGCTTAGTGCCTTGTGCTGCTTTGCAGCCTGTGGGATTTCAAAAGTTTCTTTAAGGACAGCTACTGCTGCTGGTATCTGTTACTATTTGGAAGCTAATTTGAGTGTCCAGCTTTTACCAATTTTCTAGAAGTTTTCTTTTTCCTTCTGGAGCTGCTTATAGAGCAACCTCAAGTACAATTGTAGATACAGAATATATATGAATTTGTCAAATGATTTGTCATGAAACTGGAAATGAGACTTTTACCTGGACAAACATTAATTCACAGGTTACTTTTGAGCCCCTCCCACATTGTCACTTAATCTATGTCCTCTTTTCCCAATCAATGTTTCTAGTTCTAGTGATGTTCATCCCTGTCGTAGCCAGGAAGAGGGACTCCTGGATGTGTCTTAGTAGATTATGGATGGATTAGTAGACACACCTTGCCTCAACTGCAGAAAAAAGGAACACAGTTTAGAGAGGAAAACAATGCTAAAAGCACAGGGGATGGAGGGGAATGTTGGCATCAAAATATCTTTTCAAAGACTGGCCTGCATGAGGTATGTTTTTGGTATATCCTGAGTATATGATGTACAGACTGTATGTGAGGTAAACATGAGAACAGATGTTCTCAACTCAGGATTCAAGAGGCTTTGTGTTACTTCTGCCATGTTGCAACCATCTCAGGGTTGGTTTTGGGCATGGGAAGACCCTGGCATTTTGCTCTCATGTCTGAAGATGGGGAAGCAGGACTAGGGAAAGTGTTACCACAAACAGTCCCTGCTATGTCAGGGGATGAGCCATAGCTCTACGGTGATTGCACCCACCAGACCCGAGGGACCTTTGCAAACAGCAAGAATCAGATGGTTCTGGAAACTGTTTAACACGAACTTTCAACAACTTCTTGTGTCGCCTTTAAGTGACTGAATACATGGAAAACCTTATTTAATCATGTCTTCCTCTGTTAATTAGTAGAAAATGTATGTCATTACTGCCAAAGTCTGGCCTTATCTACAGAGAACTGGGGTGTAGAAAAATCATGCTTTTTACTTATTAAAATTTCTGCGACAGTCACTAGTATTTGGTACTTACACATCATCCTGTGAACCCCCTCTCCCAGTACTGAGCTTTAAGACACTGTCTTTTGCTTCTGCTCTTGTTAACTGTAATTGGAAAAGGAAGAAATCAGAATTTGTTTTAGATTTGCATGTGTATGGCCTTATTTGTGTATGTGAGTGCAATGTAAATAGTGTTTGTTTTCTTCCAGAATTAAGTCTCCAGCCTTTGCTGCTGAGGTGCTGAATTGCTAAGGGGTTTTAACAACACTAGGCACATCTGATGAGGTGGGTTTGTGTTGCTGCCCCTTCCATATGCAGTGGAAATAGAGTACATCCTGCAGTGCATCCTGTAGGATGTTTTTTTTCTCATCAGTACTTATTACCAAATAATTTTATTATTCAGAATGTAGCTCCCTGGAGTGGACTGGGTGGGATTTTAGCTTCCTTTTTTCCCACCCACCTGCCCCTGAGCCCTCATTCTGAGGGCTCTTAATGATTTTTGTAGCTTCTCAACACCTGATGCACAGCTGAGGAAATTCACCCTGCTGACAAATTATTTTGGCAGACAGTGACATGCAAAATACTCCCACACACCATGAGACTACAAATTGGCTTCTTTAGAGACATCTTGCTTCTTGACTGGCATCCCGCTTTCCAAAAGGGAAATGCAAGCAGTCCAGCTCTCCTCTTCTCCTTGGGGAGATTTCAAGCAACAGAATACACATGTGCTTGACAAAGGGACCTTCCTACCTGGATGTTGAAAAAGTCAACTACCACCTAGCTTGAAAATGCTTTCTGAATAGTTCCAGTAGATAAGGGGATGAAAAAGAGTTTTCCACGTGGAATATAAGTTTTTGTTTGTTGGAGTGTGTTTAAAGGATAAAATTGACGTTGACAAAGTACAGATAGCTGGTGCCTTGGTTTTCTTTAAGTGGTTTACCATAACAGCTATAAATCTGCTTTCCACTCTTTGGCCGATAGCCAAGGTTGAAGCAGTAGAGTTGTTTCTTTTTTCTCTTTTCTTGTTACAACTCTTTCTTTGTCCTTTTTCCATTGCTTCCATCCTTGCTTGCTTACTTTAGCCCTTGGATTGAGAAGCAGAATCTGTGCTGAGAAGTAAAGAAGCTCTACAGCAAAGAAGGCAGGGAACATATCAAGACAGTCACTTCTTGTACCTTTGTTTTCCGTTTGGCTGGGTAAAAGAAAATGACATTTGATAATTTGATCTTCAGGGCCTACTGTTTTCCTGCGAGCATCAGGCACGTGGTAACTGCACCTGGCAAGAGAAGGGTAGAGGAGAGAGTGGAGCTGATGATGCTATTGTAGCTTTATGGAGTGGAAACAGCAGACCTCTATGGCCCCCAGTGACATTAAAGGCACTGGAAGAGGGGCTAGCTGGGTTTACTGGGGTGATATAGGATGATCAACAGAAAGAAAGCATGTGTTCTTCTGGGCTTGCTTTAAGCACTGTTATAAATAAAAGGTGAATATCCTCCAGCACAGCAGGCTTCCAGTCCAATAAAAGTTAGAAAAGAAGTGAACCTTGTAGTTTTAGGTAATATGTATGTCTGTATTTGTGTGTACTTGTTACGTATTTGTAACAGTTGAAGTAAGAAAAAAAAACCCCAAACATCCCAGTCCTAGTTTTCTGAGCATTGCACAGGAATAGCAAGCCTGTGTCCATGTGCTCTGTCCCTGCCATAAGGAGCTGCCATCTGCTCAGAGAGGAGACTGGTTCTTAATGTGCTCTCACTCACTACCAAGCTGTTTTATCAAAGCCAAAACTACTAAGCTTCAGGGCACGGGTATGAAACACAATCCTGTACATATGTAATACACACATTGGAATACATAATGTGTCCAAGCTTTCACACTAGGACATGTCATAATATGCATTCAGACTGTATTTATTGATACTCTGTTCTTATTCCTAAGTTCTAGTTTTTAACGGGCTTGCAAAGAGAAGAGAAATGTGATTTGGTAAAATAACTGCTCTAGACTATCACACAGAAGTACTACTTCACCTGAGCTGACTGTGTTAAACTCCAAAAAGTCAAACCTTTGCTAACTTTCTCTGGTTCTTCAGATATCTGCATGTTTGGATTTCAGCTGTGGCTGGAAACTGGAAAGTGTCAAAGTACCGTGCAGCAAAAAGCTAGAGACAAAGCATAGTCATGTGAAAATAGGTCATCTTTTGAGCTTTGCAATTTAGTATTTTAGACCCGCAAAGTTCAGGGTGTTTGGATGAGGCTAGGAGCAATATTTTGACGTGAGCCTTCACTTGACTCATTGAACAAAAAGTGAGGTTTTTCACTAGGGCTGCTTGAAAAATATATTGGTGAGCTGTTATTGCTCGGCGGAGGTATGCATGAAAGAAGCTTATTTCTTCTGGAAAATGTTGCTTGAAACAGAAAGTACCTGTGAACGTGGGCTGAGTTTAATATGCTTGGGTTGGGGAGAGATTCTTCACTTCGCCTGAGAACTGCTGAGGGACAGGCAGCCTCTTCCCCTGGTTGTGCATCTTGGCATGGCTGCTCTGCAGGGGACTGCCCTTGCTCTCCCATGTCTAGGGTGCGTGGCCCTGTCCCCCGGCTGCGGGCTTATATATAAGGGTGTAGCAGGTACTGCCTCTTCTTAAAATGCCTGCTAAAGCATTTCTTGGGTGAGAGGAGAAACGTCGGAAAGCTTAAAAGCATTCCAATGGGGAGGGAGAAAAGTTGTCCCTGCTTGCCTGCTGCTCCTCTGTGCTGGGGAAGGAGCACTCAAACCCCCAGCTTTGTCTGGGTAGCTGAGACTGAGCGAGCGTTTAGCAGTTCTGGCACAGAGGTATGTGCAAGGGAGGGAAATACATGAGGAGCGGGGCTGTAACACAGAGCCTTGCTGAGGTTCCTGGCACTGTTGATGCCCATGGGCAAGCAGGGACAGATGGACCTGGCTAAATTGTGCCAAGAGCTGAAATCAGAGCGCCAGAGGTGGCTTAGAGCCAGTGTAACCCTGACTTCTAGATTCTTGTTTCTGCGCCAGGCGTCTGAAAGTGCAGCACAAAACCATATCTGAAACTCCCATTATAAGTTTTATTCTTCATTAATTATTTTATAGTAGGGGTGTAAAGAGCTCAGCAATTCTGCTCTGCCTAGGATTATAGAAGGACCTGTGTGTTATGCACATTAACTGAGGTGATTTTTTTTTTTTATTGAAAGTTGGCAAGCAAGTGAGGATTGCTTAGTGCTTACCACTTGTTAAAATCAGGCCACTTATTTTTGAACATAATTGCAAGAATCTGTTTCTGAGGGATACCTGTGTTTCAGCCTCTCTCCTCCCCAAACCACTAAAGGCTATTTATCAGGAGTGACTGGTTTGCTTTGTGGTAACAAACACACCACTTAGGGTAGCTTCTAGGTTGTTTAGAAACCCAAACTGGCCTAAGATTATTTGGGTGATGTTTTGAGATACTAAGCAACTAATGTGCTTCATCTCCGTCTAGCCTGAGGGCCAAGTGGGGACGTGACTTCTGAATCAGAGTATATCTGATGTGCTTGCAGTGTGGCTGTCATGGCTTTGTGGTTACAAAAATAATTCATAAGTTAGTCATATATATAATTCATAAGTTAAAGTCATATAATTTATAAGGTAAAGTCATAGCAAAATGATCTCTGGGTTAATCTTTTTCTGGAAAAAATAAAAGTACCCAGATCTGTTGTTGAGAAAAGGGGTCAGATGATTTGTTACCTGATTGCACCTAACATTTTGTTTTGCTTTTCAGGTAGGATGTTAAAGCAGTGTATAGGCCCAGCCCCTTTAGTTCCTGTCCCAGGTCTTTTTAATAAAGAGCAGTTTCAAACAGCATCCAGTCCCTTGACATGCAGTCTGTTGTTTTGCCAAAGTATTACATGGTGTCGTTAGGTCTTACTTTATTTCTTTTAGGGTCAGAGCCACCTCAGCTACTGCCTTTCCTTTGTCTTTTGCCCCCCAAATTCATCAAGTGATTGACAGGTAGGTCAGTGAGGATTTTGAAGATTTAATTCAAATCTGGAAATGGAAGAATAGCATTTCAAAGAAGCTTGGATCAGGCCCTCTTCAAAATGAATGTCTTGCATTCCCCTGAGATATGTTGGTGTCATGTGGTGATAAGAGAAAGAGAAGCCAAGTATTAAAAAAACAAAACAACAAACCAACAACAAACAACCCCTGATCACCCTACAGTGATCCTGCTGGTTGTTTGGAAATACCTTCTTTTTCAAGGAAATTACATGCCAACATTCTTAGGTCATGTTTTGACCTTGATTCCAAGGTAGAACTGTCTTTTTCAAGATGAATATGTTAGAACATCTCTCTCACTTCTTCTTCTTCTTCTTCTTCTTCTTCTTTTTTAAATCAAGGTTAAACTTGTTAAGGTTTACAGCTGATTTTGCAGCAAAATCTTTTATTCCCTTGTTAAGCAGCAATTCCCAGGCAACTCCTCTGGGTGTCAGTACAACTTCAGGTATAGCTGCATTGTGGTGTTCCAAGCCTTCATTCAAAGCATTCTACAGTGGACAGAGAAATGGTAAGAGATAAAAAGTTATACCGTAATGAGAAAAGATATGGAAAAATATAAGGGACATAGTCATGCCTGAGACACAGCAAGGAATACATCTGAGCTGCCCTTGTTTTACTGCAAAGCCCCAAGCTACATTCCTGTATGTTGGAGTTCTTGTGAACAGCCTGAGGCAATGGGTTATGTGCAGGTAAAGGCTGAGGCTGCAGAATGAAGCTACAGAGATGCTAGAAAAAGTACTGATCTTTGCCTTTAGCAGAATTAGAAAAAATTAGGCTCTTCAGGTTGTCATTACAGATTAACAGGACATGTCTGAATGGATTTCTGCAAAATAATAAATTACCTGAATGGAATTTTTTAGATTCAGGGAGCATTGCTAGTCAGCATTTTCCCACGTGTGAGACAGTATGGCCATTGTCTATGAGAAATACTTGAGAGGAAAGAATGACAGGAAAGCTGCAATAGTAAAAGCAGAAAGCTTTGTAGAGAGAATCATAGAATTGCAGAAAAATTTAGGTTGGGGAGGACCTCTGAAGGTCATCTGATACAAACCCCTGTTCAAAATAGGTCCAGTTAGATGAAGTTGTTCATAGCCTTTCCAGATAAGTTTTGAATATCTGCAAAGCTGGAGGTTCAGCAGTGTCTCTGCACAACCTGTTCCTCTGTTTGACCACACACATGGTAAAAAAAATTTTACTAATATCCAATCTGAATTTCCCATGTCCCAGTTTGTGACCGTTGCTTCTCCTCTTCTTTCTTTAAGCAGACTCTGGCTCTGTCTTCTTTATACCTTCCTTCCCATTAGGTAGTCGAAGGCAGCAATAAGATTTCCCCTGAGCCTTCTCTTCTTACTGAACGAACGCAGATCCCTCAGCCTCTCCTCGTATGTCTCTCCTCACATGCCCTCACCATCTCTGTGGCCCTTTGCAGAACTCGGTCCAGTTTGTCAACATCTGTCATGTTCTCAAGTCTCACAGGTACTGAGTAGAGGGTAAAAATGACTTCCATCTACTTTATGGCTGTGCTCTTGCAAATAGAGCCCAGTATGTCATTGGCCTTCGCTGTCGCAGGGAACTCTGCTGACTGATGTTCAACTTGTGCTCCGTTAACACCCTGCATCCTTTTCTGCAAAGCTGTTTTCCAGGTGCTAGGCCCTCAGCCTGTCTTGTTGCATGGGTTTATTCCTCCTGAGGTGCAGGACTTTGCCTTTGTTGAACTTGCTAGGTTGCTGCTAGCCCACTTCTTCAGCCTGTCAAAGTCACTGAATTGGGCATGTATAGGGTCAAAGTGAAAGTGTGGGGAAGCTCTCGGTAATCCTTGGGCTTTTATTTTTTATCAAGTGCCATGGCAGAAAATGGTGATGCCCCCGCTGAGCGTTATCTTTAGCTCTTATTGGGTCCCTCCAAGGACGTGCTGAGGGACCAGAAAGCAAGCGGTTCTGCCTTTCTGTGAGTAAGATATGAGTCACTTTCTGCAGCTGGGACTGCAGGGGACTCACCAGTCCCACAGGTGTTGATGCAGATTGCTGAATGAGGGGGTTTCCTCACCTTTATTTTAAAAATACTTTATGTGCTAAAAATTTTCTTTGACTACAAACAGAGAATATATGAATAAATCCCAATAGGGATGCCACTTTCATTTCTGAAGAGATGTACAGATGAAATGAGAAAGAATGGGTTTAATCTGAAAGCTCTTTCCCTCCACTCATCACAGGCAGCTATTGTCAGACTGAATAAGAAAGTTTGCAGAAATACATTGCTTAAGCAGGGAAAAAGGAGAATGGTCATAAAAACCAGCAGAATTGCTGCACACAGATTGTTATTTGGCCTTTAAATTGTAAATGGATGGTTTTAAATAGGCCTGGTGCAGATGGTTTCTGCTACAGGTTTATTGATTAAAATAGCTGCTTTACATCAGCTCCGGGTTTGTTTCTCCAGAGGCTTTTGTCTTCATGAATAATGTACGCATTTGCTGAAATTTTGTTAGAATTCATCTGCTGGAGGCTGGCTGTATTTCTCTAGGTTCCTAAGCCTCAGTTGACTAGGCTTGAAATTGTGACGGTCCCTGCCTTTCCCTCCTTAGAAATGAATATTCCCTCTTCCACCCTTCCAGTGCTGAATAAATCTAGTGCTTGCACATTGGAGAGTGCACTTGGAAACAGCTGTGAGTGTCTGGCTGTTTGGGGAAGGCTTGCATGATACCAAAAGCTGTCTTGGCTATACTGGGGATTAGATTTTTGCCAGCAATTGATCCAAAGCCTGTAAGAGTGAGCGGAAAAATTCCAGTGAGCTTTGCATCAGACCATTAACTCTGAGGTACAGTGCTGGTTTAGGTGGGCATGTCTCATGCCTTCAGTATCATAAGTCTTCCCATTTGCTGGAAGCTTCTAGTGAATGCGTGACTAGGGGCTTTTAATGTTATTATTCAGGCTATTTAATCTGTGTACCTCGTTTTCTGGGAGATCCTTGTGCATTTTGTGTTAAGCAGAAAAGGTACTGCTTTGCTTGCATAGGGAGTGGTGGAAGAGGCAACGTGCGCCTTCCCCTTGCAGACTGAGGCTGCCAAGTGCTGTTATCTCTTCTGGGTAGAGCTCACCACTCTGCCACAGGAGGAGGACACTACTGAGGGACCTATAGCAAAAGGAGGGGTACAAACAACATGGAAAGCAAATGGAGATGATAACGTACTTCCCCTCCTCCTCCCTTCTGATCCCTTTCCCGATCGTCACAGTAATATTTGTCTTCCCTTTAACTAGTCACTACAGCAATAGCTCTTTGTGAAGCATCTGTCAAACCAGGGCAGGAGAAAAGCCAGATTAATGCCTTTGGTGAAAATGTTTGAAATTGGGCTTCCTTTTCACGCTTACGCATGGGAAAAGAGCACTGTTGGTAGAAGACCTACTTTAATGTTATGATTCCGGAAATGCAGCCAGTCATAGACAATCTGGCCTGTCTTTACTCTCTTGGGGAGGTGGGGGGTTTGATAAGCCTTTCTTTCTACAAGTTCATTTTACACCAAGATAAAAACAGAAAAAGTAACAGTTGTTATAAAAAATAAGCAATTCCATTCTGAAATGGCCAAGAACAGGATATTGCAGTGCCTGAACCTTTTCCTGAAGGTTTTTAGGGGTTTGATTTGTTTTGTTTAGTTTAACTAAATTAAATTTTTTTCAAGATTTTATTTGGCAAAGTGTTTTGACCCAGGTGGGGCCACAGATTTTGGCAGTTTATTAGTTCTTCTTGAAGTATCTCTGACTTGTCTCTAGCCTTTTTTAAGGCATGGAGGTTGTGAGAATGATAACTTGCTTCTTTATGACAGTCAAACACACAGCTAGAATCTTATTAGGAGGGCAGCTGACAGGCGCTAGATAGATGGTTACTGTGTGGATGTTAGCAGCTGAGAATCCTCCCTTCTCAGGACACTCGTCTGGTGACCAGTGCTGCCACAGTATATCCCTCACACTTCTTACAGACCTGAGAGAAAGATGTGTGACCGGAAATATGAGCATCCA
Source organism: Buteo buteo (assembly GCF_964188355.1). Lineage (NCBI taxonomy): Eukaryota > Metazoa > Chordata > Aves > Accipitriformes > Accipitridae > Buteo > Buteo buteo. The sequence goes on from NC_134189.1 coordinate 9,459,933, forward strand.
CTGGATTTTTTTGCTGTCAGGAGAGTCCCCTGTGGCTGTGGAGTGAGTGTATGTGGTTTAGAGCAGGTCATTAGACTTTCTTTCTTTCGTCCCTTAGAGCCTCTCATAAGCATGGGGTAGATAAGACAATGCATAAAATGCCCAACACTATTAGTGTGGACTTTTCAGCAGCTTCACTTCCTTACATTATAGTTACAAGCAGGACTCCCCTTGGTGTAGTTAGGCCAGTACTTGAACTGTTTGGAAAATCCCTCCCCCTGCTAAAATATACAGCCTGAAATTGTAGGAGAATTTTGAGAGTCCTCTCCACTCTTTGCCAAAATACTTTGTTAGTAGTGCACCAAAGGAAGCCTAGTTTATTGTGATTGAACCTTTGGTATCTCCAATGGTGGAAGCTGTCATTGAGGCTTTCCTGTGGCTGAGATATTCAAAACCTCTCTTTCTGGCTTTGCAGCTATGTAAAAAAAAAATGGAGCTTCTGCTATCGTGTTTCCTTGTGAGAGCAGGAATCGGGTCTCCAACCCCCCTGTTAACGATGGGTGAAATGAGCCAACAAGCTCAAACTTTATTAGGGTGAGGCAGAGAGGGGCATACATACACATCAAGATGCTCTGATTATATAAACCTTATTTTCTCAGGATACCAGGCTACGCAGTTCCATGAAGCCTTTTAAATGAAAACACTGCTAGTAACAACAGTAGTACTTGTCAGATTTCTTACTGTTCAAACATCTGTGTTCAAGGCATGCAACAAAGGTACATGGCAGCAGTATTTTGAAAAATACCTACTAATTTGGGGCACACTAAATATGCACAAAGATATTTTTCATCCCTCCCTTCAATGTTTTAATCGAGAAGGCAGTGGTATTGTAATAGTGTCTCTCCTGTTGTTGATGCTTTAAGGAACTAATGACATCTGTTTTACCAGGCATAAAGAAGAGCCAAATTATAGGATAATCTGTACTGTTTATTTTACTGTTTCAAATAAAGATCTGAAAGTGATGAAACTGTGCAATTAAGAAACAAAACAGAGGAATAAATTCTACTGATGCTGTGGGATACTGCATTAGCAATGGGTGGAGAGTCAGGATGCGTGAGCTAAGGGACCTGGCATGACTCCTGCATGTAAAAATATTTTTAAATACCTGAAAATTTGTACCTTTTGATATGGCTCGTTCTGCACTGTTTAACCTTGTAGGAAACACCGGGTCTTGAGTTTTGACCTTCAGAAGGCCTTCTGCTGGGGGTTGTGGAGAAAGGCCTGTAACTAACTGGTTAAAGCAGTGGGACAGAGTCCTGGTGATGCCTGCTAATCCTCTGGGTTACCCACATTCCTACTGTATTTCTACAGACACGGCTGGAAGTGCAAGGGCAGAGCTGGCCTGGTTGGCAGCAGAGCAGGATACATGTCTAGGATGTTCAGCAGCAATCAAGGGATTTAATGGGAGTAGAGGATTAATTAATTCTGATCCATACAGACACATTGGCTTCTTGCACAGTCAGAATTGTAATTAGGCAATCACATTTTTTCCTTTCACAGTGACCATTACTCCAGCTGTGTTGTAACTCTTTCCTCTCTTTCTTTGCAAATCTCTCTCTTTTTTTTGAAACTAAAAATTTGCATACCTCATTAGGAAAGTTTCCTTCTTTTCTTTCCACCTTTCCTGTTTGCATCTACCTATTTGCATATTTGCTTCTGATGTCCTATAATCCCTCAACCTTTATTTTCAGACCCCTGTTATGGAATGAGATCGTGACTCCTTCCTGAGCTTCTTCATTCCTCTAAATCCAGGGTTTCTAACCCTTGTTTCCACCCCCAACACTCATCCCCTGCCAACTCAGTTAAATATACATGTGCTCTTTTCCCCTTTGTTCCTTCTTTTCCCTTCACCCCTCTGTGGCTGCTTTTCTTATGTCGGCTTTGATCTCTTGCTGGCAACACTAACATTTTTAAATCTTTAGTAATTTGTTATTTTTATACATTGATGCAAAATTAAATATATCTTGGAAAGGAAGCATGGGTTGCCCCATTCACTGTGGGAACAAACTCCTTGTTACCTGGGTGGGAAGGCTATATATGCAGTTGAAAATCTTTGCTGGGGAAGTGCTGAGGCAACTGTCTAATCCGCTATATGTGTCAATCTGGTCTAAATAACCAAGGCACATCCCAGATTTGGCTGTACAGTTAGCCTCAGTTTTGCTAAGCCAAGCTACCGCAGCAAAGGGAGAAATGGTGGGCCGATACTTTACATCTCTTTATGTTCCTTTGTTGTGGGTGCTGACCAAAACGATGAGGATTGGGATCCTTAGTGATGGGAACTGTGACACAAATCCCTGGAATTCAGTGGGGCCCTTCTGTTCATCAGCAGGGGCACTGAGAGGTCCCTCATGATTTACAACCCCTCGTTCTCTTGGAGTATTATCAGAGGCTTAAGCCACTGGTTAGGGTATCCTGTAACTCTTGTGTTGCTGCTGTTATGTTGCTTTTTACTGTATTTACATCTGTGCAGACTTTTTTTTTTGTGTGTGTGTGTCTAAGTTGCTTTTGTGAAGATGGCATGAAGTGTTATTAATTATGACTAGTGTTTAATGCAAGCCACTACATTGACTCATGGTAAGAAAAATGGCCACCTTAATGACTGAGAGTTCCTATGAAGCTGTAATTTCCTCAACCACCCCTAGTTGTGAGGTTTTCTCCTGGCCCACACTTAATTATGGTCCCTTCAATAATCTCTAGAGGATCAGGGCTTTCTCATCAGTAATGTTAGCTATTTCCAACAGTAACAGTAGTAGATAAGTTTTTTGCCAAGTACCTATAGAAACTCTTGGCATGAGTGCTTAACAGCACAGCTGACAGCTGCCTTATGGACGTGACTCCATACAGCCACTCTGGTCTGCAGAACCTGCTGCTCGAGTAGGTCTCTACCCTTTTCTGCTCTTTTCTTGTCAGATGCTTCCAGCCCTCTTTTCTAAGGAATAAAGAATAAAACCTTCAAATTCCTTATATCCCATTTCCCACAGTGATACTGAACCTTATTTGTGGCCTTTTCATACCAAAGATTGACTGGACTTTGTTGTTTTATTCCAGGTCACCAGTCTCTTCAGAAGATCAAGGTAAGATCTGTTTTATAGATATTAATAGCATATTAAAAATGAGACTAAAGACTAACTAGTAAGCTGTGTTTTAACACAGTTGTGGTGGAGAAAAATTACTTTGTAAAAATGAAAATTAGATGTTGCTCAGACGTTGTTCACCCCTAGACATCAAGTGCTTGTTTATCTAGCTGATTAGCTGGGGCTGACGAAAGTTAAGCCTGTGTTGAGCTATTTGTAAAATGAATCTTGCTCAGCCAAATGGAACTACTGCAAGTGTTTGCAATTTATTCACACAATTGCATAGGGCTTCACATATGGAAAATTATGTGTGGGCTTAAAGGATGATATATGGTTTTTGTGAAGTTGAGCTGATCTCTTATGGCTCTTATAGGACAGCACCTTCGTAGCAGAGGAGATTGTATTATGCTTTAGAGGCTTGAACGCACGTTAGCTTGGGTTACCACTAAAGTCAGTTTGGTAGCACAGTATGGAATTTAGTGCAGCTAGCAGCTTCTACATGTAAAAATCTCATGGCGTGAGCAGCAAGAGTTGCAGGTTATAGTAATATACGTGGTCTGAAGGAGACTGAAGGATCTGATCTTTCCCTATGGACTAAAGAGGGAGTTTGCAGTGACTAGTTGGTTAATAACTTGACCGACTTAGGTGGTTAGAGCTAGGTGGTATGAATATCCCTCTAGAGTACATTAAACTATGGTTGCATTGGTACTGAAATCCAGAATTGTACTACAAATGAGGTGGTAATTGCACTGGCAGAGTTGCACAAGGAATGCAAAAAAAAAAAAGGGAGATTGTAACAGAGAGGAGAAAGTTCATCATGTAGCTCTGAATCGGGAATATTATTTTGGACACAAAATAAATATCTGTTTTCTTCTGGCATTCAATCTGTATACAGTTACACAATCAGCAAAATTTCTGGACAATACAATAAGGATTATTCAAGAAAGGTCCAGATGGGGAATAGTAAGGACTGTTGCAAATGGAGACGTAAGGAGGTCTGACCCTGGAATTGTGTCACTGAAGTATGTTCACTTGGAATGTGGAGTGACTAGTTAGATATCAACCTACATTGTCCTTGGCTCCAGCCAAGATCTTTTTAGTCCAGTATAGTGGCTATCAAACATAACGTCATTAATAAATTCTCTTCCATGTCCTTCATGTGTCATTTCTTAGTAAAGAAAGTTATAAAGAAAGCCATAAAAATGGACAAACATGTCAGACCAAAGATATATCTAGTCCATTCCCAGTGTCCAATAGCAGTGGATCCCCTGACAAATAAGAGCATGAGAATGGCAGAAGTATACAGTTTTAATTTCCTGGTGTACCCTACCAACTTCCTGTGATTTACAGCTCATTGACTTTGTGAGCTAAAGGTAGTCTTCTTGTTTTATAGTTCACCTGCTTTTTACCACAACTACAGCTTCTTAGTATAAACTACTGGAGACTTGTGAGAAGTTGACAGTATACCTCATTTCTTCAGCTGTCTGAAGAAATTTGAAAACATTATCACCTAATATACTATTTCAAGACCTGGACTCAGGCTGGTTGTTAGTGCATAAGCTTATTAGTGATAGACTGCTCTTGCTTTTTCATTTCCCTTGCATTTATTCTGTTGCTCCATTTTTATCTATTAATGGAGTAACAGACAGTGTAAATGTATTTCCTTGTATATCTTTAAACTTTAGCATTTCCTGCTGTCATAATTCTTTCCTCCTTTCCACTATTTTTATACTGTTCTAGTTTCTCACAAAATCTTCCTGTTTGCCATCTACCATCTGCTGCCAGGGTCTGGCTTTTCAGGTTTGATAAACATCTCTGAATAGCCTCTTCCTTCCCTCTCTTCCCTTTCTCCCATAAGAAACCTCCTCCGAAATGCAGAGTGAAAGTCCTATGTTCCCTCGACCAATTAGTGATGCGACAGTGCTAGTTATTAGAAGTTTTGTGTTTTGTGACCGTGGATTATCTAACTAGATTTGTCATCCATGTAAATATGTAGGAGCTTCTCTCAAACACAAAAGATATTCCATGCCCCAGTGACTTTTCAGAAAGAGAGGTCCAGTGCTTGGATTTCCTCTCTCCCGCTATGCCACGTAGAGACCATGGTAAATGAGCACAGTACCAGAAGGAAAATGTGAAAAAAGTGCTGTAGCACAAGCTCTTTTGAACCTAGGTGCTTCTCAGTCCACTTCATGCACGTATGGAAGCATCTCAAATTAGTCTTCGTTCTGAAATCTCTTATCTAAATGAAAAATAGAGGGTCCAGCTGAAAACTTATCTCTGACTGGCCTGTCTTTTGTGGTCTTTATGCAGACCTCTCCTGGTATATTTTTCTTGGAGTAGGTATCCAGGAGTCAGTTTTGAGACTCTTATTTTAATTAACAATGAGTACTCAACTGTGTGCCCATTCAAGATGTTAAACATTCATATATAGTTTTATAAGGCAGTAATACTTTGGGGCGCACAGTGGGGTAAGATCCAACTGTAGAATAACATATCCTCACTGGCATCACTCTACGTGCTGTGTTTCAGCTGCTCTTCTCTATTATGGGGCACATTTCTAGTGCTGATTTTCTGATGATGTGATGTGTTGGCCATTACTGAGAAAAGGCACTTTCTCTGTTGTGTTGGATCTTTTGTTTTAACTTCCCATCTGGTTCCTGGTCTTCGTTTTGTCTGCTTTAATCTTCAGTTCCCATTTCTCTTCTGCTGCTTCTCTGTGTTTTTTTCTTTCCATCATCCTTGTCTTCCTTTTCAAATGTCTCTTTACCCTTGACCATGAGGTTCAATTCTGCATAGACTCTTGCATTGCGCTCCTCACTTTGGTTTCTGAATGTCCTGCTTCTCCTCCAGTGTGGGCTGCCTGCTTCAAGCATTAGTTGCCAGCAGTAGCTGTAGCATCTGTACTGTAGTAACAGAGTTGCTACCAGAATTAGCATCAAATGTGAGTGGCACTTCCATTAATCCCTGACAGGACAATGCATTATGCTGTCTTGAAGAGAGGGTGAGGATAAAGCACCATCTGTCTGGGACTGGGCATCTATTGAACAATTGTAACAGCACACAATGCTCCTTGTTGTGGACACGTGTTAAGGGCACCTTTATCAGTTACAAAACAGAGCCATTTTAATCGGTGCAGAAAGGGAAATAGTACTGCTAGAAAATCCCAAACTTCAAAAGAAAAAACCCAAACCTTTTAAAGATTTTAAAAGGTTTGTGTGTCTGTTCTTGGTACAGGTAGTTAGGAAATACATAACTAAAGAGTGGAATCATCATCTGCTTTCTTTTTTTTTTTTAAATAATTAAAAAAACAAAACCAAACAAACCAGAAGCAGCGCAGACAAAACCCCTAATCTCCAAATTCCCTAACTGACAAAATGGAACAAACTAAGTAAATACCAAAGCATAGTAGTTTAGCCAGGGGATTAAAGTGATGACTCTGAAGAATGAAGCGGAAGGGTTACCTGCTCAGCAGCGTGGGCCCTGGTGCAGTTACATGCCCTGCAGCCTTGGAGGACAATGGTCTGTCTTTGGCTGAGAGTCAACAATGGCAAGTGGCAAGGCCGCAGAAGACCTGGTGGATGTCATGAAGGAGGGGACAGGCAGGTCCCCTCTTAGTGAATGGTACCACCTGCTCTACTTTCACTCCATAAAAATCCCGGTCTTATGCTTAGGAGGTCTGAAGCTATTGGAAGTTATTGAAGAAACCATATCTATTGTTTCTAGATCAGATATAGTACTGTGACGGGAATGCAGACTTGCAGACTCTAATGCATCGCCTGGCCAGTACAGTCATTGCCTGATTATTGTTAGGTGAATGGTTGAGGTTTACCAAACCCTTCCTTCATCTAGCACCTTTCAGTATTGCACTGTATGTTGTATGTATGCTAGATCGTGCCTTGCCCACTCTTATTCACAGACAGCCTGCAGAAATCTGTCTACAAATTTTAACTATGCTAATGCATTGAATAATCTTACATTTTACATTGCCTTTGGTCTAGCTTCATTGGGTTATCTTTACCATTCTTTGGTTACCCTGTGTGACCGAGTTGGCTGTTCTTCATCATCACCTGAGCAACTGAGGGAAATGCTCTTCAAAAAAAGTACAATGAGTTCCATTTCCATTTCGGTGTTCTGAAAAACATACCAGCAAACTCTTGAGTGGTGCTATTAATGGTGTGTGGACATTGGCACGTTATTTATCTAATGGCAACTTGGAGCTGATGCAACTCAATACTGGTTTGCCTAACTTCAAACAGAGGAACCTTGCCTTTGATGGAACTACTCAAAGTTTTAAGTGGCTATACTAATGCACCTCAAGTAGCAGTCAACCCCAGTACTTAATCCTTATGTATCTGAGTTGCATTCTGATCTGGAGACAGGAAGTTCCAAACATTTATGTCCCTGTTTTCTTGCTCTTCTTGTTTCTCTCTAAACCCCTGAAACTCAGCTTTTTGCGTTGTTTGCTTCTGGCAGACATGATTTTTTGCTGCATCAACATAACTTCTAGCAAGTTTTGCTGTGATTAAACTCAGTGTTTGTGTTTGGGTTTTTTTTTCCTACAATTTAATGAGGGAATAGAAGACAACTGAGAAATTAAGACAAGAGGCAAATATATTTAAAGGAGAAATTTTGGAGACAGTTGGTTATTACAATGTCTTAATATTATACAACAGATGAAGACGAGGGACGATTTTTCTGCTTGGAAAGACGAACAGCAACACTCAAAGGTCTTTCAGATTCTGGCAGATGGTGGTTCCATGATGATACTTAGAGTCATCCAGTCTGGATATCCTGCCCTTAGGAGGGATTTGTGTAGAGCCAGGAGTGCATTAGGAGTGAAGTGAGTTTATAATGGTGACCTTCAAATTAGCCTCTATTAGTAGAGTTTTCCACAGGGATTACTTGGCCTAGGTTCAAACTGGAAGCTTGGAGTGGGAGGTGTAATTCTGTCTCTAGGTGCCCCTCTGGATGGAGAGAACTGCTGTATGAATTATAAGGTAGCGAGTGAACAAGCATGTGTATGGAAGGCAGTGGCAGCTCTATCCCATACAGCAAAATGCTTTGCTATGCAATATCTGCTCCTGCCTTGGAGGCAGAATGTCCTGTGCATTATAGCATTTGCTCCAGTGCTGTCTGCTCCTTTAAAGAGAGGAAGACTGAACCCACGCGAGGAGGAAGGTGGCTGTAGGAGCCCCAGAAAAGAGCACAAGAGCTGAGAACGCTTCCTGGGACCTCCAATACATGGGATTTCCTCTTGTCTCTGGTGGCCTGTGGGAACATGGACTTCAGTCTCTCAACCTCCTTTCTTCTTTCTGGAGCTACTGCCCACTAGTCTTGCTAGTTACAGTCTGCAAAGGGACATTCAGCTCAAGAGTGTTTTAAGCATCCTGCCATCCTGAATAAAAGGACGAGCAGGGTACTACAGGTGAATCCAAACACCTCTGTGCTGGTAGAATTTAAAAAAAAAAAAAGGCACCTCTGTTTTGTACACAGATTCCATCAAAAGAGAGAGGATGGATTCACACAGCTCCAGCTGAGAAGCTGTATTCTTCAGGGTGATGTTGCAGCCGTTTACGTAGCAACAAATTGAGATGTCTTGGAATGCTTTCTCTGAACAAATCAAAGACAGTACGGTGGGGGGGCTCCTGACTGCAGGTATTTATTTTGATTAATTAGCCACTTTGGGAAGAAAGCCCTCCTGGATAGTGTTTTGAAAGTATGTCTGTGGCCAGCTGAGCCAACAGTTGCTTGGGGATCTGCTCTGAGTTTGTTCATTTACTTCTCAGCTCAGCAGAGGCTGGTATCGGTGCAGACCCATGGTACCCATAGCAAGAGAAAGCATTCTGTCAGAGCACTTCTCTAAGGCTGAGGGAGGTCCTGTCTGCCCACAAGCTTTAAAAGGTGCCTGCACGCCAGATCTCATCATATCTAAGCAGGCTGAGGGGTCAGTAGGCAGCTGGGAGGGAGAGGTCTGGCAGATGTGGGCATCTGAATGAGTAATAGAGGAAAACTGGGAAACGTTTCTTTCCAGATGGCCACTGCCATTATTCTTTTCCCCTCAGGAGGAAGCAGGAGGAAGGAATGTGTTGTCTGAATCAGGGCACCTATTTTCAAGTAGAAGCCCTGGGTAACCTTGCAACCTACTTCACTCCTTTTTTTTTTGTCTCTGGTGGAGGCTGCTCATGGTCAGATGAGAGTGACAATTTGTTAAAGAAAAACATGAAAACAATTCGCTCCACCCACCAAAGACTCTGGCCAGAAAACAAATGCCTGAACTGACTTTCAGATTCTTTACAGGGCTACTGTGAAGCCCTAGCTCGTTGAGGAAGAGTTGCTTAGATATTACCAGGCAGAGGCACTGCCGCCAGCCCTGCAGTGGCAAAAACCTGATAGTAATGGCCCACCAAGTCAGGGAAGGAGGAGGAACAGTGCGGCCCACAATGTTCCTTTTTTTTGCTATCCTTTTTATTTTTAAATAAAAAATAAGCCATTGCTTAATGATTTTACCTAGAACTCTCTTCCTGCCAAAGTAATGCCACTCTGTAGATAAAGTGGCTGCATTACTCAGCCAAAGTCTTCCCTGCCTTGTGTTCTCGCTTGATCAGAGACATTTTCCTCCACCACATCACTCCTGAAAATGACATTAATTGTTCCTGTCTTGGCTTAAAATAAAAATGGTGGTAGGGAAAAGGAAAGGAAAAAAGCGATGAAGTCTGCCACATGGTACTTAGTTTATCTGCAACTGTTCTTTGGTTTTTTGGACCATTTACAAAGGAAGTCCTTTTTCTTTATGGTCATCCCTTCCTTTTGTAAATCTGTGTTAAACGGTCTTGCAGGAAAAGTTCGGCATTAGGGTCTGAATACTTCCACTCCTAACTATCAACTTCACTCTCAGCTCAGCACCAGTGCCACATAAACAATTCAGGGTGGACTCTAATTGGCATCAAAGTACCTTTAAACTACTCTGACAGTGCAAATAGGGCCTTAAAGGCAGCTTGAGTGTAATTTACATCTGCCTGAAAGCCTCTTTATCCTTCCAGAGTTGTATGAAGGGACTTCTGTGTAAGTGAGAATTTAGACTTTCTTTCCCTCCAGCAAGCCTGTGTAGTTATTTTATTTTTTTCCCCCTCTCTAAACAGTGGTTTGGTGCTGTCTGATGTTTGAATCTAAAATCCTTAAAAGGAAAAGGTTTGTAAAGCATATTTATAACCACCTGAGTAATAGATGATTTTTTGCATGTTAAAATTTTTGTCTTGTTCCCAAGTTAGGCAAAACCTGTGTCAGTTCTCTCCTTTGAACCTGCGCAGGATGTGGTGCTTTTGTAACTAAAGCACAACCCACAAATGCTTAGAAAGATTTTCTAGCTCTTCACACAATCCTAGAAATAGATGTTATTGAGGTAAGTCTTATTCAGAGGGCCAGCGTGCTTCAAAAGTGTCTCTCAAACCACAGGAGAATGTGTGCTTATGCACAAGTTTTCCTGTACAGATGGATTAGCTCGAGATGCTGCGTGAAGGCCTTCACAATATTCCCCTTGCTGAATAGTCATCAGATGTTTGTGTCTGGCTACTGTTCAGCTGATGTGCTTTTAAGCTTTTGGTTGCAGCAGGTTGCCGCACTGTCGGTTTTCTTGGTCTCTTGGGATCATTTTGTGCTCTCAGGCTCTTTATTGGGTTGTCTTTCATGGAAGCAGTGCCTCACAGCACTGCTGTCGTGAGCTACCTAGACTCCTGCCATTGCTCTCAGATTCCCTAAGAAGCCTAAGCCTTTCCCAAAGCTGAAATCCTGTGGGGAAATCTTGTTTACCACCTGTTTCTTTAGGGCAGTGGGTAGTGGCCGCAAACACATACAGTTTGGAACAATTTTAAAAATCAGTGAGTCTTTGCTTTAGCCAGCATGAGAGATACAATGTTCTAGGCAGGAAGCCTCTAAACTGCAGGTATTTTTGCTGTCCTATTTCCATCATGGTTCTCATGCAGTCTTTAGGCTGAGGCAGAACTCCTCTAGCAAGTTCAGGAACCTTTCCCCATTCCCCGTTCCCACGCCAGGCAGCTGCTTCAGATGTAGACTGCCAGCATCGTCTTTCTCATGGCTGATGTTAGATTAGAAAGAGATGTTGCTGACGTAGAAGGCTAGACTTTCTAAAATGGTTAGTGAGAGACTTTTTTTCTTTTTAAGCTATAATTGCATTTATGAGTTGATGTCTCTGTAGGCTTACAGGCAATCAAGTTCCCCATCAAAATGCCCCTTGTTTAGTTATAATGTGTCCTCTTTCTTAAGCATTGAAATGTGAGACTGATTCTCCTGGTCCGTTAGCCATCTTTTTGCTGAAGCTGTTCCATTTTGATTGCTCAGCACCAAAGTTTAAAAATTGTGCAAAAATATTCTTCTGTTTGGTGCAAGAATTTTTTTTTATTTTACTGTACGTCAGCTTTAGTTCAATGTGGAGGTAAAAATCAGAATAAAAAGAAAATAGGATGGATGTTAACACCTGACTCGGATATACCCAAGAGTCTTGCCATCAAACAGCATTACTAAGCTTTATGATCAGGCAGATTCCCCACCAGTACACCAGCTGTATTTACAGGGTATTCTCATGAAAACGGACTTTTTTTTTTTCCTGTGCACAGCTGTAAGGAAAAATTCAGTCCTGATGGTTTTGATAGGACCAAATCTTTGTGTCCTTATCTTGGCGTAAGTTGTGCGCTGTTATAATAACAGGCTACAAAGGGGTGAGTCCCCTTACAGGGGCTTGGTGCAGCTTTTTGGCCCAACCAGTTAGCCTATATTCAGGGACCTTTGCCCCACTCTGTCAGGGGGAAAATTTGGTTGTAAGAGTCAGAAAGCTGTTTGATGTTTGTCCTTTTCAGTGCCAGCTTGCTTTTTTCTTTTCTTTGACATCTGCTTGTCCTTTTTCAGTGAACACAGAAGCAGCGATTTTCTTGTGCAGAAGTTCAAGCAAGTGTGCACAGTAGATGTTTCGCTTTTGCTGCTTTTATTTTTGCTAGCCTTTTGCCTCTCTTATACTCACACAAAGATTTAACCATTTATTTCTGGAGTTTTTGCCAACATCTGGGAGACCCCTCGACCCCTCAACCCACAAGGCTTAACTTTTGTTTACTTTTTTTCATGGTCTTCTTTAGTTGCTTCCAGTACTTGCAGGTGCATAAAATACATGAAGAAACATTTAATTGCTCCTTCCACTCAGCTTAGCTTCAAAGAGAAATGTTTAAGCATCATCAGCTTTGGTGACACTTGAGATTGTCTGTAGATCAAAGACCTGTGAGCTCACAGTTATTCCAACAAAGCGTTATTAATTTTGTAATTTAATTTCTCACTTATGTGGACAGTTTGGCATACATATCTTAAGGGGGGTGTGGGTCTGTAACTGTAAAAGTAGATTAAATGTTGGGAAGAGGTAAAGGGTTTGTAAAAGCTCAAATGCAGAGATTTGCAACCTTTCTTCACCATGGATGCCTAAAACTTTTCTATGGGACTGGCAGACCCTTCAGAAATGTCAAGTGTATGTACAGCTCTGTATCTTAGATGCTTGTTTTTCATAGATGTCTTGGAAGGGAAGTAGTCCACAAACCAATTCCCTGGGGTGTCCTTCACCCCTTTCATCTGCAGGCCAAGGTTGAAGATCGTGGTTAGAGTAGAAAAAAGTCAGTTCTGTACATTTCTGGGTAAGTTATGTTACTGTCAGTTTTTCATGTTAGATTTGATCTTTACTGGATTGTACAAAGCTATTACAAGCAAATTGTTGTTTACAGAGAAAAGAATGTATTTCTGAATGATAATCTATATGGACTTCACACTCGCTTGAGAGCATAGCTTTTTAGTGATTGAAATAGAAGTTATTATTGATTTCTATAAAACTAGTGGGAAATTAAGAATGAGGGCTTGTTTTCTTATCATTTCTGTAATGCTGATCTTTAACAGCTCAGAAGACTCCAGCTGCGTAAAAGCACTTTTCTAGTCAGGGTCAGCTTTTAACTTCTCAATGTGTAAAGCAGTAATTACTTTAAATTTCTGACTATTAATTTCACAAAGTCTACAACAGCAATAAAGAGCTGGAAATGTTCTGGAAGCTAATGATAGGCCAAGTTAAGTTTAATAACTCTCAAGAAATTTGATGATGTCACCTTCTGCTGCAGTTTCTTCTTCATTATCAGCTCAGCAAGGTTTGAACAAGGCAGTATTTCATGAGGTGTTCCTTAATCATTCCCCTGAGCAAATCTAGCAGGAGATGGTGGTGGACACTGAGTCTCAAATTCTGGGGACCCCACACCAAAGCTCTAACGTCTAATATTTTTCATTAGCTGCCTCTAACCAGTAAAAAACATCCAGCACTGAAATGCGGATGGCATATCAATTCCAAGTGCTGAATCAGTGTCTTAGGAAGGGCTGGACAGTTGCAGGCACTGCCTGATAAATCAGGTTTTTACAAGGTCCTGATCACTTCAGATCATCAGCTGCCTTACTGTATCTTTTGAAAGAGCTAAAGATTTTATGAGCCCTAATTCTCTTGGTGCTACAGTAGTTGAATTCTGCCATAATTTCCCATGTGCTTAATTTCCATGGTCATATACTGATCAGATGCATTGTTAGCCTGGTATTTTTTATCCCATGGTAAGATGTATTATTGCAAATAATACTTTGCTCTCACACTGCATTTCATTCATAGATCTCAGACTGGCTGCATCTTACTCATTGATGTGACAACTCCTTTTTGTGCTACTTATACTTTAAAACATAGTTTTAAATAATTCTGCTCCCTCAAGTGACAGTTCTTAGACCCTCACTAAAGAATTGCCTGGTGATGGTGAAAGCTTCAAAATAGCCATATGTTTTTATCAGCGTTCGCTGTGGCTTAGTTTGTATAGCCCTAGTGGAAAACCTGGAAGATATTTATTGTTCATGAATAACTTTTACTCACGTAAAAAGACACATTATTACTGTACCACTGACAGTGGCAGACTGCAGAACTGTAGTGTTCTTTGAGATCCTTTCCAGTGAAAGCCAACTCCCCTCACTGACTCACTAATGGTTATTTAACTAACTTATTAAATATCTTCCATGTCTACCTACTTTAAACAAAGAACCTTGTGATCCTGAGATGTCACCTACAAGGGTTTATAAGATCTTTTTTCTCCATGTTCTTTCTGAAAGTGTTTTAGCAGCAAAATTCTGGCATGATAGTAGCCTGGTGCTGAGCCCTGCTTATGTCCTTGGTGTTAAACTGATCAGCAGCTTTGGGATCAATAGAGAATTTTCCTGCAGGGCAGAAGGGAAGGAGTACTTGTTGGTTGAGGTTTTCCTTACCTGTTGTGATGCTTCTGCGAATTTTCATTGCTTCTGAAGTGAGCAAGATGGTGGCTATGACTTCTGCACCTCTCCTGCTGCTTTCTTTTGACATATTGCAGTTGTAGGTCTGTCTTTGTTAGCCCTTACATTTATGAGGTGTTCTGATGCTGCACCTGTATGTTATACAAAGAGCTCCCAAAATTTCTAAGACTGTGAGCATTGCCTGGTCCCAGGACTATCATACCTTGGAAACCTTTAAAAGGAGGACCCCCCATTTTGTCCTTGTTTGGTGGTCCTTCTCGCAGGGATCAGATGTGTCTCCTGGCATCATGCCATTCTGAAGGATCCCCTCTCTTATTAGTTTGGCTCTTAATTTAGATACTGCAAGTTGGAGGTTATTTTCCCTAGAACTTCTGTAGTCTGGAGGGAGATGTGCAACACGAACTATTGCAGGGAAGCCAGGTTGCTTTCTATGGAGGGTTATTTTCTCTTCTGACCATCCAGGCAGCCCTGTGAGGTCTCCTAGGCATCTTGCAGCCTCTGAAGTCACTGGATACAAATACCTCACTCCTTTGTTTTCTGTTTCCTAGTGTTTAATGACTGATTTTGCAGCGCTGTTTTAATGCTGCTGACTTCACATGCAGAACCAGAGAGCGACTGTGATTTAGTAGGTTAATTTTATAGCTGGGAAAGAAAAATGTTTATTATAACTCAGTGACATTAACATATATTTTTAGAATATAAAATAAAACCAGCTGTTTCCAGTAGAAACAGTGGACAGTAACATAGAAATAACATGAGTGATGCATACCACAGGAAAGGTATTGTTTTTGGCATGTGTGGATGTACTAGTAGGTGTTTTTCCTGTGTCTTAAGCTGCACTAGCTTGCGGCATTACCAGAATTCAATTAGCAGCCTTTTTAACGTGGCTTTTTTTCTGTTAGTGCATTATCCACTTGTAGCTGTTCAATATTTAATTTATAAGTCAAGTGTATGGGGGTTTTTCTGTAGGGTTTTTTTGTTTGTTTGTTTGGGGGTGGGTTTTTTTGTTTTTTTTTTTTTTTGTTTGTTTGCTTGTTTTTTTTTAAATGAGATTTCTTTTGCAAGTTGGCCCACAGGGGTGGTTAGAACCTCATCTCAAAATTCACCCAGTGGAAGCTAAAAGTTGCTAGTCTCTAGTAGCTGTCACATACACAGTCTGCATTTCTGGCTGTCCATATCCTAGCAGGTAATTGTTTCTGTCAAGATCCATCACCCTGGGCAGTGAGTGACACATTTGCTGGCAGTTTCACCAGAGAGGTCAGGGTTGGAGCAGGGATGGAGCAGGGGCTGTCTGCAGGGCTGTGCTGGTAGAGAGGGTTGAGCTTCGCCGAGAAGGCAGCCTGGGGAGTCTACCACCGCGGCAGACTGAGTGCTTCCTCATTATATGGACAGAGCACTTCAGTCTCCAGTCTTGTCAAGCTGTCACCTTTCATCAGCCATAAATCTGCTTGCTAAATAAATGAAAAAGGTAATAAAACATTTTTACTAGTCATGACAAAAGCTTGTCTTAGGAGAAGTTGAGAAAATAATGACCTGATTTAAATATTTATTAAATCAAGTAATTTTGGAGGCATCTTTAAGACCTGAAGGTATTTTATGATATGATAAAACAGTTGCATAATTCATGTTATATATTGCACCAGCCGTGCAGTATTTCTCAGAAGAAATAAAACCATTCTCACTTTAATGTTTTTAATTTTAAGCTAGCCTGGCATTGCATGTTAACAGCATTTTTGTCCAATTTCTCAGTCTGCTCTCTCTTGTCAATGCCATCTGCTTGCTTGTTTTACCACCTCTTTAACCACCAGGTGATTTTTGCCATCTTCACCCTCCTCCTCAATATGCCCAGCAGGCCCATTTGGGTTTATGGGGTTAGTGTGCTAAGCAATATTCATGTGTTTATGTAAATGTGTTCCCTATTCTAAAGAACCTTTCTCCACTTCTAGTTCAATAGCTTCTAAGTCTTCCAGCATCCTGGCTTTACAGCACTGAATTATTTTACTGTAGTCTAATCTGCTTGTTATGCCAGCTGGTTTTGTTGATCTGTAATGTATTCATCTATGCAATAGGTTCTACTCTAGCTAAGCACTTAATTTTAAGTGTGCAGGTAGACTTGGTGAAAAGAATGTGATTAGCTCAAAGCTAAGCACCTGCCTAAATGCTTTGCTGGATTGGAGGCTTAGGAAAGAGAGGAAAAGACTGGTCTAATTATGTTGAATGTGTTTTAGAGCTGCTTTATCCTAATAGCCTTATCACCAAACCAACTTCTGGTTACGGATACTCAATGTAGAAGATTTCTGACAGCTTGCCAGGCTTTTCTTTTCACTTCATAGTTTTCTAGATCTCTCCCCTGTCTTTTCTGAACTATAATCCTAAGCATGGTTTGCATATGAAAATGTATCTCTGCCTCTTAGGAAGTAAATTCAGGGAAGCCATGTCTTAAAATACTGGATGTAGAAGGCAATGAAAAGCTAGTGTCACCAGTTCATTTGATTTTTGTGTGTGCGAGGAGAGCAAAACATTTATGCAAGTCCAGACTGCAGTAGCCCACAGAATAAATGTGGCAGTGAAACCAGATCAGAAAAAAA
The DNA here is from genome assembly GCF_964188355.1 of Buteo buteo. Lineage (NCBI taxonomy): Eukaryota > Metazoa > Chordata > Aves > Accipitriformes > Accipitridae > Buteo > Buteo buteo. Next base: position 9,476,983 of record NC_134189.1, read on the forward strand.
GGAGGAAAAAGATAAAATGAATGACACAAGGGCTAAATTCTGCTCTGCTATTAATTTGGGCTGAGCCAGTGTTAGAACTATTGGGAAAAAAACAGAGGGACGTAAACCACTGAAAATTAAATCTGAAGAAAAGATGTACGTGTATTTTTCCAGTTCTAGCTCTTACCTGCTGATGTTTGTCTTTTTGCATTCCCAAAATCCTTGTGCCTTTGCTCCCACAGATGCCAGGTGGTTTTGCAGGACTTAGTTTAACTCATGGTCACTGCAAAACTGCCCTAAATCCAGTGTTACAAGGATTGCTGCTACTGCTTTCCCAAGTCAGAACTTTGCTGGACTGGGTTTTTGCTTTTCCCACTGCTGCACAGTCAGGGCATGAGGCATTGCTGAGACCAGAAAGCCAAGCACAACCCCAGGTGTTTTCAAAGAAAGGGACATTTGTCGAGTCGTCTTCGCACACCCTTCCTCTTCTGCAGTGTTGGGCTTGGATGTGTCATCATTTCTGAAGCCGTAACAAGTTCCTCATGGCATTCACGCTGCATAGTTTCCTGTGTGTTATTTTTCAGAGGCAGGGCTATACCATGGTTTTCTTTTCCCCTTGTTCCTCCCTACATGAGCTTTCGGCATCCTTATCAAGGATGGCACTTGAGCAAATGCTTAACTTGATTGCGCTGCCTAGACTCGAAGATAGAAATGGGCTTAGGCACTCTTGAAGAAGTACGAACTGAGGCAGATGTTTAATGCTTTTTCTAAGATGCAAACCAAATAAGTGCTTTCCCAGAAAGATTATTCATAATTGTTTTTACTATATATATCATGATAGGGAGAGGGAGGAAAAAAGGAGGAAATAGCTGCATAGCAGTAGATTTGTAACAACTTCTCATGTTTGTGGTTACTTGCCACCATGGTGTTTTGAGCTGAATGCAGCCTATACGTAGGGCAATACAGAGTCCCAGGCTTTTGCTTCTTCTTTTTAACGGGCACGCGGCAGACGGTAGCGGGTAGTGAGCAGCTCCCGGCTCTGTGTGCAGCTCTGCCCTGCCTTGCTGTAAGGCTTTGTTCACTTTGCCTCTCTTTGTCTCTCTTTCCTTCTGTGCCTGTTTAAACTACAAAGGCTAAAAAGGGGGGAAACTGGCTCCTGCTCTGGGTTTGACCCTGCCTGCCAAACCTGGAGGACTTGCTGCCCACTGGCATGTCAAGATGTTTTTCTAATACAAATAATGATTAAGAAATTTCTATTCTGCCACCTAATCATCTGCAGCTTGAGACTCTCAGTGCATTTGAGACTGACTGACCACTCCACCGTCAGTATGAATAAAGTTTGAGAGGTCTGAGGATGCTTTCAGGTTCTCTGTGTTTGACATTGACGTCTCAGTGACAGCCCAGGTGCCAGAGACTTGGGCCCACCCTGTGGACACTGTTGAAAGATCCCTGAAGTGTCCCAAGGCAAAAATTCAGACAGAAGCATGCAGTTCCAGGGCAGCATCAGAAATGCTGGCTCGATGTCCCTACAGCTTTCGTGCAACGTGGGCAGTCGTCCATGTACCTGCCAGTGCAGGATTCGCATTGGTTTTGATAGTATATGAGAATGCAAGTGGGTTGAGGCATTGGTCTTAACTTGCACATACTGTGAGCTATGTTCTCAGCTGTGAGGCTACATGCATAACGCTTTCTGCCTAACAGTTTTCTGTTTGTCTTCTGCAGCACTTTTACAGGCAGTCATAGCTGGTGATCTGCTGAAGGTAAGTACAGAGCACTGAGTGTCCACTTTTTCATGGCTTTCTGCAAGTCTGATATACTGTAAATTTTATCACACCTCTGCTCAAAACATAAACAGACTGCTGTAGGGACTGCTGGCAAGTGCCATTTTACAGCCTTTCCAGGAAACCCTGAATATTAGGGGAACACATCAGCCGGGTGAGATGTGAAATCCGAGTGAATAGGATCTGGTGTCAGACAGCACCTTCCAGCCCAGGATTCATACCGCGCTGCACAGAGCAATGTGTCAGTCACTAACAGGAAAATTACTATACTGGCAAACGCAACACTGAACACCAGGGTAGTTCTGACACAGCCTTACACAGTAAAGGATATTTTACGGCAGTGAGGTTGGGGGCCGAGCCCCTGGGGTTGCTAGAGACTTCTTAACTTCTACCTAAGCGATCACCAGACCAGGTAGAACAAACCTCAGCTTGTTGTTTTATCATCTGATGGATGTCTCAAAACATGCAGTGTCTTGGGTATTTTTAGTTACTGGGAGGAAAAGGCGCCCACGAACAAATGTTTTGTGCCCAAAGTCTGAAGTTCCACGTCTGACAGTTATTCAGGCTGCATTTTTCAGTAGCCAAATCAGGATTTGAAAACATGCCCTCGAATTTGGATGAGGAGTGTGATTAATGATTGCAATTTTATCTGTGAGAAGCCAGCTTGGAGCCATTTGTAAAAATGACAGTACTGTTAGGCCAACTCTTTGCCTGCAGGTGCCCCTTCTATACCTCCACCCCTGCGCTTGTGGCTGCAGCATCTAGGGAGCAGTCCTTCAACCAGCAGTCATAAAAACTATCGTCCCCTTTCCGCTTCTAGAAAACTTTTTGCCTGTGTTTGCTTTGACAGGGAAACTTCTTGTCCTTCTTTGGATGTACTGCATCATAAATGATGCCCCACTGTCGCAATCCTTTCTCCCTTTTCTGCAGTGATCTGCACTGCAAACACCCCCCGCCGAGTTTGCAGCATTTCTGCAACCTGGCCAGTTGCTGTTTCTTGCCTGTTCTTACCCCACATAGTGTTTCCCCCTCCGCCAGCCCCGGGTAGGGGACAGAGAGTGAGAAGGGAGATCTGGGGCAGCTCAACCCCACCTCCCTGCTGATTTTTGAGTTGGAGTTTTCTGGTTTACTCAGAAAGTGTTTGTCTCCTGTGCTGAGAAGAAATTGGAATTTTCAGTAGAGAAGCCAGAATTTTCTGTCAGATACATATATTTTAAAACATCCCAATTGCTTTGCTAGAAGTGGTTTGCAAGCATTGTTAGCAAGCAATAATTCATCGCCAGTAGAGTAGCAATGCCTCATTGTTTAGGAAATACAAACTGCTCTTCTTAACCCATATAATTGTCAATACTTCTAGTTTCAGATATTTTTTTCATTGGAGCCTAAAAGCTGGCTTTAAAGTAATATTTTATTTCATTTTATTCAATTTTTGTACTGATCTTCTATGAAAATTAGTAAATAATTTGCCTGCATATTTGTTTTTCTACTCCTCCCATCTTATCCTTCTCTGTGTTTTGTTTGTTGTTTTTTTTTTCCAGTTCATAGAATGCTGTAAAAAAGGAGCCAATTTGTTAATCCAAGGACCTGATCACTGCTCCTTGTTACACCATGCTGCCAAGACTGGGCATGGCGAGATTGTGAAATACATCCTAGAGCATGGTGAGTCACAGTGGGCAAAGCCACCAAGAGCTGTACTTCAGCCAAGTGCTAGTCAGGTAAAACCACACCGGGTTGCTGGAAGTGCCCTCGCTCATCTGTGGTCACCCTCAGCAAAACGTCCACCTGCAGCATGTGTGAGCAGGAGACTGGGAATGTGGGAGCAAGGACAGTGATGGCTCCAGATAAAGGGAAATTGTAGAAACGAAAATAAAGATGGCCATTGAGGAGCATGGGTGTTTTCACAATTACATCAGTTGGGGGGCTGTGAAGCAGTGCGGTGTTCTAGTTAGAACCTATGGCATAGGAATCCTTTGAACTAATTTGTTTTTCAATTAGAGCATATGTTGTAGAAAGCATCTAATCTCCATTAAAACATTTACAGGGATGGATAGCCTATCCAACCATTGGTAGTATTTCAGTATTTAATAACACACTGGTTAGGAATCTATGCATTTATTTCCAGATTGGATTTGCCTAGCTTCCCTTCCAACCCTCCAATACTATGTTAGATTCAAGACCACACGATAACAAAAATTTATGATCTCCATTTTATATTTACATTTTTAGGTTGTGATCATGCCGTTTTCCTTTTTTTCCTTTCAACTCTTTTTATCATTGTCAGTAACAGGATTGAAGGCATGCTTACACAGGCTATGCAGCAATTTGTGTGTGTACATATTTTTGAGGCAGTAACATTTAGGAGTTTCTGCCTGTCGAACTACCGTAATTTTGTTCACTGGTTGCTGGAGAGTGGTACAGTAATATTGTCACTGCTCTGCACGCAGAGCTAAAGTCCCAGTGATCAGCCTTCTGCACTGTAGGAAATGTTTTCTAGTGCTTTAAACATTCCTGTAACTCTTCTCTAATCCCTCTTCAAAATATCGATGGCTATTTTGACTTCTGGATGTCAAAATCAGCTATATTATTTCAGCAGCAGTCTGAGCACTAAACACAGAGACTGCCTCTGGCAATTGGACTAAGTGTTAGCTAATGCTCAAAAATTACTGCAGGGAGAAGAAAAAAGCACAACTCAGGAAAGAAGCAAGAATCCATCTGTTAACATTTGTGTTAACTGGGCTGGGATTTAGCTCGAGCTTGACTCCTAAGTTTAGTTGTCTACATGTAGGTGTCAGGTAATCTATGGGTCCCTGTACTGTCAACAGAGATCTATACCTCAGTTCATTCATTCAGGTATGGCAGAGGTATTGGAGGAGACCTGTCTTCTTCCAGTACCAGATGGAAGTGAGGAGAGCATCTTTGATAGCAGCAGACTTCTAGGATGACTAGATCAAGGGCAACCCTAGTCAAGGTAGTCAATGGAGCCCAGCAGGTGATTTAGCTGACAGTTACCTGTGCACTTCATTTATTTAGCTAAACATAGCTATCTAATGTAATTTGCCCTTGGATATCCAGGACATCTGCATGGGTCTACAAGATAACATACAAGGCCTGTAGGAGACCCATGCTGGACTGGCACCTGAAGCCCAAGCAAGCAACCCTGTCATTCCGAAAGCATCCCAAGGCTTGTTCCGTAGGCATATTGAATGGCACAAAATATCTGTGTGTGGGCAGCTGAACTGTGCCCTAAATATCTGACTGAGGGGGGCTGAATTGCTCTTTCACTCTTTTATGTATAAATACCTACATACGGGTAGCCAAGTGCAATTGGCCTTATATCCAAATATTGGCTAGTTTTCTCACCAGTTTAACAAGCCTTACCAGTGCTAACTCTACCTCCTATTTAACTTCTCTGGATTATCTCATTAGTCACAGTGCCTATATGTGCCTCTGAGTTCTGTAGGCAGACATAATTTCACTTAATTTTCATACTGCCTCTGGTCTCTTCTCACACTGCATGTGACCTGTGCCAATTCAGTGTCATGGCTGCATCTCCAGGATTTTTCTTAGAGACATATACCTTAACTTAGTCACAGTCTGACCCAGTTACCATTCCTTTGGTGAAGATTTAAAATGAGATCATTTAAGCTGGTAAGGATGTGAGCAGGGAATCCATGGGAATTTTTGAAGTGAATAGAGAAATGTGAGGGATTACGGACTGTTAGACAAAGACAAACCAGAAGGTTGAGCAAATGTCAGCTCAGTTCCTCTCTCCCCCCTTTATCCCCAAGGATGGCAGGAAGCTTTTGCAGCTTTCCAGACATACGTCCTCTGGGCTTCTCCAAACGCATTGTTCGTTTAACATTCTCCGGGGATCAGAGACTGCGTGGGACAATGCTCTAATAGAGGCCTCCTCTCTTCTCCCACCAAGCAATTAATGAAACTCATTTCTACCCTGGGCACTTCTCAGTCACAAACGAGCTCTCTTGCTGAATCATCATCATCATCATAATGTCCTTGTTTTTCTGTTGCGTTCTCTGGCATCTGGCATCTTCTCAACATTAATTACTGTATAAGACCCGATCCAATGCTACTAATATCTGAGGCCTTCCCTGTATCTAGCTTCTCATCTCTGCTAATATCAACCCTTGACAAAAATGAGTCTTACTCCTGTTCTGGCAATTACCTCTGCCCAGCCACACTTCCTCTGTAGTTTGCTTCCCATACATGGCTGGAGATAGTTATATTAATTAAGGAGTCCCACTGTAAAATACCCTCCAGCACACAGCAGAGAAAACCTATTATTAATCACACAGGGAAGATCTTCTGAGTATCTTTAAAAAACAACAACAACAAAACAAGACAAAGACCACCGTACCAGGAATTTTAACTGCCTGGTTTGAAAACAGTGGGGTGAATCAAATGCGATACAGGAGTGGGGCCCATAGCACTGGGATTATGAAGGAAGGAAAATGGTGTGGTGATGCTGAGGCTGTCCTTTGTGGAGATGGCTTTACACTTCTGCAAACATGCAGGGTACATTAATAGACGAGGTTATTCTGTGATCTTGATCAGAATGATTTCAGATGTTAAGGGGAGGAAAATAGCCCTTCTCCAATTAGAAAAAATAGAGGTGAGTCACACAAGGATACTGCTGTGTACTGTTGCCAGACACTTAGCAGTGGACTAACACAAGCCTGGAACAGCAGCTGAAGCACCAATGTAGTAGGTGTCAGGACAACAGCTGCTTATTGCTGCATGAACAGTTGTGTTGGCTGCTGTTCCTGCAAAACAGTTTCTCTCTATCCCCTGTGTAGGAAGGGCAGATGCACAGACCTGTCTGTTGTTCAAGACTGCCTTCCCAAATCAGGGGTCTTTTGCTTGTAGTAGGAGGGTCACCTTTTAAGATCTGTCTGTAGCTGGGCTAAGAAACACATAGTTAGAAACTGAGGGCCAAACTCAGCAGGTATCAGAACCACATCTGTTTATTGCTGCAGTCAGCAACTGTCTCACACCCTAATGCATACACATTAGAGAAGAGTTAACTGTTTACTTGCTTAACACAAACAGAATTAAGGAAGGCTTAAGGAGGTCTGTTAGAAAAAGGACCTCCTAAATCATTATCTGTATTTGGAATCAAACTTGGCTTGGAGTCTTTATCTGGCAGTTGTGAACTATTTATAATTTATAAACATTATACAAGACATTCTGTTTGCCTTCTCCTTGTCTTCTCCTCTTCCCTAGAGGCTCAAAAGACAAGCAAGAAGTCTGTAATCCATCTAGGGTATTTTAATTTTAAACAGAAGAGAGGAAAGATGTTTACAGTTACCTTAGGAGTTTGTGGTGGGAACTTCTGATGGAACGGTCAGTCAGTAGAGCATCCCATCCTGAACGTTTCTGTGACCTCAAACCTCAATGTCCTTGCTTCATTAGATAGCATCCTCTGGTAAGAAAGATGATGCTTTCATTACTCTTAGTGCTGCAAATTCAGCAATGAAGAGCCATCGGCGAGTTTGGATTTGCATCCTGACCAGATTCAGGAGTTCCAAAGAAGGCTTTTGGAAAGCTGTGACAGAGATGTATGTCAGGGGCAAAGTTCGAGTCGTCACCAGAAAGCAATACTGAGGGAGAGTGAGTTTACCTGACATTTGCTGGTATGTCTAGATTTGCAGACTGTTTCAAGGTAGTGGATGTTTGTGAGGGGCCTAGGCAGAAAACAGCTTAGGTTTCCTAGAAGGCACAAGGTATAAAATAGTCTATTTTAATTTGCAAGTTTACCAGATTTTAGGTCAACATGACTGAGAGACCGTCACGATGGAAGGCATGCTCCCATAACCTGATTACAGTGGATATTCTGAGCTAAAAGATGCTAGCAGTAAAAACCAGACACTGTTAATCTTCACATCAGGTAAAAATGAGGAGTAAGGACTTGGGGAAAGACTTGAAATAGTTCTGACTTTGCAGATTACTATTATTGTAAAAAATACTTCCTCTTTGAAGGTAAGGGACCAAATCCAATTTTGTCCCCCAGATAACAACCTCAATCAAGTTATTAAACAAAGAGGGTTTTGACAGATAAACACCCAGAAATGCTGATAATGTCCGACGTTACTGCTTAAAGTAAATACCCTTCTTCTCCAGTTGTACAAAGGACTGACAGGACAGGGGACTGGCAGGGGTTAATAGCCGTGGGTCTCCTGGGGTAGCTGTAACCACATCCATTGGAGAGGGCAGGGTGTGCTGTGGGCCGGAGGCCTTTCGGACTGCATGGTGCTGTATATTTTGGAAATGCCTCTGAAATATGGTCATTTAGTGTCTCTTTTATGTTGTAGTGAGCTCAGCTAAAGGGCAGCTGCTTTTGAGCGTCTCCTTCCCTTCCCTCCTCCCATCCCCAGCTCAGGCTGCTTTGCCTCCTGAGAAACTGGAGAGGGGCTTTGGTGGAGTGAAAGGGCGCAGAAGGAGAGAAGGAAAAAAGTTAATAATTCTACACAGACAGTCTATCGGAGATGTTAAGGAAAGAGAGTGGTCTCAGCTGGGCTTCCCCTCAGTGTGTCATGCTTTTCAGCTCCTTTCATGCGAACTTCTCCCCCCACCCCCATGTCCTCGTCCCCCCCCTCCCCGTCCCCATCCTGCCATTCTTTAGCCCCCAAGTCGCTTGCTCTCTTTCTCTCTCTCTCTTTTTTTTTTAACCCTCCCTCCACCTCTCCACACATTTCTATCTTTTGTTTTTATTTCCTCCCCTGCTGTTTTCCTTGATAGAAATCTCACTCATGCATTTCCCTTCCGGATTTCTATTGGGTTATTTTGTCCTCTCTCTCTCTGTGCCTTGGTCCCCTTTTCTTTCTCTGCCTCTTGTCCCGGAGTAAAACAGCCGCCTCCCCGCTGGGTCAGGATGACAGTGCCGTTAGCTTTCCCAGTGCCAGCCCTTCCCACATCTGTGCAGCTTTTGTCCCGGGGCAGAGGGGGATTTGGAATGGTCGGTTGGCAGCGCCAGGGAGACTGATGTAAAAATGAGGTCCAAAAAAGAGGGGAAAGGGAATTAAGAGGAGGGCGTGAGATGGTTTAAGAGAAGCACAAGGGAAAATAAAATAAAGAAGTAAAGGGCACAGCTCAGGCTGTGTGTGACTTGGGACATTTCAGCTTCAGAGATAGGCCAGAAAGAATGAAGCCAATGAATCCTGGTACCATGTTGTGCTGCTAATCGATTAACCCCAATATCTGGCCCGTATGTATGACTGGGATGGAGTTGGGGCACTCCCATGAAATACGTTATTTGGGACAGTATCCAGGAGAGCGCCCTTTGCACACAGGCGGGAGGTACCTGGCACCTCCTCAGGTCTGTACTTGCAGGCTGTCCGCTCAGTCCTCAGCTCCTCTCTCCTAGCTTTGCTGTTTCTTCCTGCTCCACACCAGTTTTCCTTCACCCTTGGCTTCCTATCTCTCCAGACCCACCCTGACCCAGCTTCTCCTCCCTCTCATTCTCTCTCATATTCTTCTAACTTCTCTCCATCCTTCCTCCTAATGTTTTAATGGCTTTTTCCGCTTATCAGGGCAAGTACCTCCATGCCCAATGCAGCCAGCCCAGCCACCCTGTTCCACCTTTGCATCGCAACCTTCCTTGTCCCATCCATGAACAGAAATAGTAGTTTACTTGGCAGTATCTTTTCTAACACACTGCAGGCCATTCCTGGTTACCTGTCACTGGGATGCCGTATTGCAGCAAGCCATGGGGAATTGCCTTTATTTTTGAGAGGACATGATTTTCTCCTGGAATGTGTAAAGGAGTATTTTTCTTCATCTGTGGGGTTTTTTTGTTTTTAGTTTCTCAGGCCTTGTCTTTCTTTCCTCTCAACAAGGAGCCCTTCTTAGCCCCCTGTATCCTTCTTCATGCTTATGGGAGCTCAGGGGTCGTGGGTGATTCTTCTTTTGGATAGGGAGGAGCTAACGCATAACTGCCAAGTGCAGAGATGAGGATGTGTGGTGGTAGAGTCAGGGTGCTGTGCAGTAAAAATTGACAGTGGCTAATGAGTTTGGAGAACTGCCCTGATAGGTATGTAATGCCCCGTGCACTGGGGACTAAGCATGCTACTTTTCTGACCACCCCTTTCTCCTGATGACAGAAGATGAAGTGAAGGCGCTACCTCTGCAGCTCCAGCAGCCGAGGCAGCTAGCTGCCCCTGATGATACTGCATCTGTATGTTGTTAAGGCAGTGAGGGAGAGACAGGCTGCTCTGACCCACTTTGACGCACACTCAGAGTGAAAGGAGTGTAGAGAGGTTGTGTGTAGGCCTTTGTAAGCAAGTAGTGTGAAATTCCTCAGTTTCAGGTGAGATTTGCTGTAAGCTCTTGAGGACTCTTGAATTTCAAAGTCAAAGTGTGCTGAAGAGAAATATTCATGCACAGGAAGGAAAATTCCTGTAAAGTTTCACTGTTCCCCTTGCTAACTGCCCCATACCATCTGGCACTATGCTCCAGAGCGGTGGAGAGAAGAATAATAAGACAGACTGCAAAGGGAAAAGTTTTTGTCATTTCAAATGCTACCCAGACCCTAGTCTTTCCATATCACTGTAATTCAGTGATGGAATTTGCTGCTATAAACATCTGCCTGCGGTGAATATCAAGGACAAAAGAACATTACCATAAATGCATTATTTTGTCCCACTTAACAAAAATCTTTTCTGTTTTTCTTAATCTTACTTTCCTGATCATTGCTAACCAGTAGAGTACAGGATTTGCATATCAATATAAAGACCGCTGGGAATATTCCACCCTGATCTACATTCTGTATAACGCTATTAAATGGAGTAGCACAGGGATGTCATTCAGGACAGAATTTGGCTAATTTCAACTTCCTAATGACATTTTCCCTCTGGTACTAACAATAGATTTTAACTTGCAATATATCAGGGTTTCCAGTATATCAGCATTTTCAATGCACTGTACTTATGTGAACCACTTAATTGAGCAAGGTGAAGAGTGAGAAAATAAACTCCATGAATATTCATTCCCAGTATAATTTAGAGGCTGCTACTCCCTGGTGCTGACACTCCAGCAGTGACTGTGCATTCAGAATTTTGCTAGTGCAAGGGCTCGCACAAGCAAATACTACCTTGAAGTTTGGCATATTTGTGCAAATTGAGCTTTCAGTTGGCTTCTTTTACATATTTGCACTGGGAATCTTCTCCTGGCAGTCGTACTCTTCTAGCCATGCAGACAAATGCTATATGACATACCTGACTGTCTTTTGCAGGTCCATCTGAATTACTGGACATGACAGACAGTGAAACGTAAGTACAACCTACCCTGCCCTTCACATTATGTGCATTAGCCTAGCAGACTTCTCTTGTTTTTCAAGTGCAAACTTTCAAATAAAAAAGCTTGTAAAATGGCACAGTTCTTCAAAAACAAACAAGCAAACAAAAGTCCCCCTAAACCCGAACAACAACCACCTCGTATGTGGCTTTCTGGCCTAAACCAAATGTTTCTTGACTTCCGTAAAGGACTTCCCCTCTATTGCTTCCCATACTTCCTTAATCTTTCTAGAGGAATACAAGTCCTGCATTGTGGTTTGATGTTCCTGGCATCCAGTTACTGAGGGACCAACCTGAAGACTAAATTCCAGAAGTCAGGAAATTACTTTTCTCGGTCTACACCTTTTCTTCAGTCCCTTCTTGATTCATCCAGGGTGCTCTGCCTTAGCTGTCCCACATGGCCACAACCTGTGCAGTCGAAGGTTTCTCTCAAGTACTTAGAACCTCAAGCACCTCTATTATTATTAAAAAAAGGGCCTTTACTCTCCAGTTCCCAGCTGCTCTACGTCTTGTATAATCAAGGTGTCACAAAGAGTATGTAAGGGAAGCACGAATAATCTTGGGAAGTATATGGAATATATGGGAAGCAAAAGTTGCCTTTCTCATAGGGGTTAAACCTACCATTCCTCATCCCACAGTGCCCTCCTCTGCTAACAGAGAACACCAGAAAGGTTCTGCACAAGGTGCATGTGTGCAGTCCAGGAGTGATGGGGTCTGGATGGACTGCCTGTTTCTTTTCATCCAGTACCATAGCACAGCTACTGAAATAAAGTGCAAGTGAACATGGCTATGAGGGTTTCCCTTTACAAAGGTCCCTCTACCACTAACTCTTGAAAAGGGAAGGTTCAAGCCATAACTGGCAGCATGAATTTGTCTTTTGATCTTCAGGGGGAAATTGGATAGTATCCCTTTCTGAATCTAGTTCTCATGCAGCAGAGGCAGATTCATTACAAGGTTGCCTAGCAATATTTCAACTTGCCCTGTCGTGGACTGAGGCTGAAATTCCTTTAGGCACTCTGACTTTCTGGGTAGGTAGGTGCAAAATTTGTCCTACTACATGTATTTCTTGTCGTTTGTTATTTTGGAGGTTATGTAATGGCCCTACTTGTTGGATACTAGTATTGAGGACACTTTTTCAACCCACTCAGAGCATACTTTCCTCCTCTTCCTAGGCAAATCTAGATAGATTTCTTTAACCTTGATACTACAGTCAGTCTCAGAATCCTGTTACATGTAGCCCCAGTCTGAGTGAGGAGTATTGCAATAAATCTGCTCCCACTACACAGCCTTCTCCTTTGAAAAGCATGTGTTCAAGCTTCCCCAGTAGCTCACCAGTCCAGCGGTGGAAAACAAAAACACAGCTCTTGCTCTCATACGTCCAAGAGAGCAGGGTATCAGAACCAGGGCAGCAAGTGCACCAGTCATGTCTTTGATGGGCAGGATTTTTCTAGGATGCGTCCAAGAACGAGGTTGAGGAACGGAATTGCAGAAAGAAACAAATGTTGCTGCTTTCCCTGCTGTGAAATAATGTGGCTAGTTTGCCTTTGCAGTAGTTAGCAGGACTGGTGGTTGGATGGGAACGTGACATTCAGTCCTTTGAATACATAAACCTGTGCATGTTTCTTTCCCACCCCTCAGAAGTTCTCCGTCTGCTATTTGTGCGTTGCAGGCTTTCCTACTGAGTCAAAGGATATAGATGCTAAGGGAGAGAGTGCACGAGTCTACCTCTGCCAGCAAGAGGGAACCTCGCAGAAATGCAGCATCCTTCTCTGTCTGTCCTCTGCACCTCATACTCCGTAAATGTACATTGGTGTGATGTGTCTCACTGCTGGTTTCTGTACTTTGGTCTAGGGGTGAGACAGCATTACATAAGGCAGCCTGCCAGCGCCACCGCGCCGTCTGCCAGCTCCTGGTGGATGCGGGAGCCTCTCTGAGAAAGACGGACTCCAAGGTAACCCAGCCCCGTCAACCAGTTATAAAATACTGCAGCCAAGCGAGACCGATCAGCATCCGTCCCTGCTGTTTGCATGATTGAGGCTTCCTCGTGTGTGCCAAGAGCAGCTCTTTTTAAACAAGCTATTTTTATTTAGAAAACTGTATTGATTTAAACAAGTACAAGAGACTTCAGTTCAGTCCCCAACGTGGGTCATCTTCACCACAGTGAGAGCCTGGCCTCAAACTATTCGGTGCGTTGGGTGCGAATGAGGCATTTCCATGGCACAGCATCCTCCTCTTGTGTGGTCAAAAGAGAGGCCTGTGGGCAAGGACCACCTGGGGGAGCCTTGGTTTGTGATTGCATAGCATCTGTGAGGCTTGGTTATTGTGGCTGCCTTGCTTTGTGAGCATGGCTAACCATTTTCTTTTGCCCTTGCTTGCCCCTACACTCACTCATGTGACACTAACCACAACCCTCTCTCAGTGTATGCTTGGCTGAGAAAGAAGTCTGGGCAAAATTAAACCCTAGGAATATTCTGTCAATACAACAATCTGATCACTTAGGAACATGGTCCAGACGCTGTCCTTCTGGCATTTCTGAACATTAGCATCCTGTGGTCAGCAGCTGAGAGGTGGCTGGATCTCTGGGTTGCAGAGTCAGAAGCACCTTTGCTGCAGCAAGACAATTAAAAACAATTCCTACCATGTTATGCTGTATGGGGTAGCCTATAAGGGGGAGAGAGATCATCTCTTTTTCAGATGAGAGTACTGTACATTGCAAAAAATAATTTCCACAACAGCTGAAATCCAGAAAAGTGGTTTCTGACTTGTTAATTTTCATCTGCCCAGAAATCCAAGGAGCAGGATTGTTTTTGTGGAGATACTTTGACAAGTTTCCAATATTTTTTCATAGACTTGTGGTCCAATTTAACAGTACTCATAAGATGTTCAGATAATGGAGTAACAAGTTGATGCACTGAAAAACGATTTGTACCTGAGATAGAATGAGACACATTGAACTCCTCTCAGGTGTTGAGCATGTCTCTCTGCACATCCTTAGCAAAGTGTGTAGTCTGTGAAGTGCACTGCACTTTTCAAGTGTTAGCTATAGTACTCTGTGTCATATTCATTCACATAGGGATTGTAGCCCTAGAATGAAAAATAAGTTCTTTCCAGCACGGGAGCCCTTCTGTGTGTTGTATCAAATAGCATGTTCTTGCAGAACTGCATGATTTGTCCTAAACCACACAAGGACTTTGAAAATCTTCAGAATCTCATGACTGATAGAAAAACTTAACACCAACTTGTACAACAAATAAGTAAACTCTCCAAATTTGCTTCTATCTTTCCTGTAGTAATTTCTCCAGGTCATGCTTTCATCTGTTCTTCTAAATATGTTAGCACAAGACTTTCTCTTCATGTTTCTTTATTATAGGGTAAGACCCCTCGTGACAGGGCTCAGCAAGCTGGTGACCCAGATCTGGCCTCCTACCTGGAGAGTCGACAAAACTACCAAATGGTTTCGCATGAGGATCTGGAGACAGCAGTCTGATGTCTGAAAACATCAAAGATGATGATCCTTGGAAATCGCAAGGCTGCACCTGAAGCACTCAGGCATCGTATGAGGAAGAAGCTGATGGAATCAACGTGTCTCTGACTCTCATGGAAAACACCTGAGGACATGCCACCAGTTTCTAAGGGCTACTGAGTCTTGCCACGGAACAGTTAGGTTCCATAAGTTAGCCCATGATGGATGAGGCGGGACACTCAAAGGTCTGTGGAATCCATGGGCCACGGAATTTACCTTTATTGCTTCCAGCAAGTAGCATGAACTTCTCCCATGTTCATCTGTACAATTTATTTAAAAAAAAAAAAAAAAAAAAGGAAAGAGAAAAGAGGGTGTGGGGGAACCAAACTAACTGGGACATTAAAATACCCAACCAGGACCTCCTCCATACCTACAGTTCCCTGCATTCCTTTTATTCTCCCATTCCCCTCACTTCTCATCAGTTCAATAGTACCTGTTATCTCTGCGTTAAGTCTTCACAAATGGTCAGGCAGTAGCAAAAAATTTGAGGAGCTCTGGATGCCCTTAGGAAAAATTCAATGTTTTCACTGGCTGCATTCCCTCCTTCGCTGTCCTCTCAGAAGCTGCATCCTCAGTGCTCAATCACCGGGGAGTTTTCTCACTTTTGGAGAGGACTCTGCCTATTGCCTTGTTTCCCAGGGTGTGGGGCACAGGTAGATTTACAGCAGTAACAAAACCTAACCTCCTCATTGTTGCTGGGTATACGGTTACAGTATCCTCATGAGACAGTCATTTGTATGGAAAGGAGTTATATGGGATACACCACGTTGTATAGCAGCGCTGAAAGGTACCAGTAAGGTTTCTTACACCACCATTACGTGTATAATTACCGACCTGATTCTGCTCAGGTTTCAGGCCTGCCTAAAAGTTGATAGCTATTTTTGACTTTTGAAAAGATGGGTTTTACACTGGGGAGGGATCTGTGCAAGACGGAGGGGGTTCTGATGGACTGACTTATGGACCAGTCCCCCTTTGTGTTACGGCCAGAGGTAGGAAGGAGACCTAGAACATCAGCGGTCAGCCTAGGCTTGCTGGCGTCAACAAACGAATGAGCACCACCCTGGTCGCACTGGGAATAATAGGAAATCCTTCTTCGGCTGAACCTGTAAACTACCCAATTCCCCAAGGGAACAAAGTTTCAGAGAGGCTATCCTACTGGAGAAGGACACACGGCGACTCTTTCCCTCGTTACCCACTATAGGCTTGGAAACGTAAGGTTGCTTAGCTGCTGTAAAGGCCAGCTGTGTCTTCTGTACTCATCTGTTCTGTCTTACCTCAAAGATTATAACCACAAAAGAAGAGAAAGCAAACACACATACACACAGGCATACACAAAACGTTCACCTTCAGGTTTTGGATTGCTACAGACAACTCAGCTGCCAGAAATAGCAGAGCTTCCACTTCTGCTTTGTCTGACCAGTTCCCCTGAAGATGCTCATGGCCCACTTTTGACATAATTCTTGCAATAGATTTTTGAATTTTGCTTTGTTGTTTGTTTTGAAAGATCTACCGGGGTTTGTTTTCACACACCTCGCTAGGTGTAGGTCTCTGGTAGATGGTGATCATCGGGATTACATGCAGTTTGGAAACCATGAAAATAACTCAGGTCATTATTCAGATAAGTTTTTCTTCCTTGGTAGAAGTTGTGGAAATGAAGTGAATGTGATTCTTTTCTTTTTCTTTTTCCTTTTTTTTTTTTTTTAAACAAGAGTGTTGTGGCAGAGAGGGAGGAGCTGAAAAATATATTTTTTATTTTTTTTCTGTTTTCAAAAGTTCATTTGATATGAGCAAAATATTTCTTTAGTATTTCTTCCTCTGGAAGGAAACTATATATATTTGTAATCTATAGATCAATGGCGACATGAAATGTATTTTGTCTTATTTTCTGTCTTTACCTTTCTTGTTTAAAAAATAAAATATGAAAGCCAAATTCCTTCCCTTGATAATCATCCAGGGCCTTGTGACAAAGGTCAATATGTGTATATATTAGAACAGAATTTGGCAACTGTTAAAATAAAAAATCAGAGTATAATTCTGACGTATGTGAAAATTCCACAAGGAAGATCCTCACGCTGTGGAGTCATGGTAGGCCTTGCATCATTTCCCAGCTGTGAGGAAAGACATTACTGTAATATTTCTATATATTTGACAAAACCAAGAATTATATTAGTATCAGTTTTATCTTTTTGCTTTGTTTTACTGATGTGAGAGACGGGGGAAGCTTCAATGACACCAGGGGCTCGGTTGTGTCCTGTGCTGAGGCCAGAGGACGGCCAGCGCCCCTGTTGCTGCTCCCTGGTCCTTTAGTCCCATGAAGCAGGTGGAGCAGTAGAGGCTCGCTCTAATCACAGGTAGCTTCCAGAGGCCACACGTTAATTATGACGAGGGAGCTGGGTCTGGTCCCTCTCTGTCCCCGGTGGTCCTCGCCTCGGTGAGACATCCCTCATGCCTGGAGGGTGGCTGAAGCAAGGGCTGGCTCTGGAGCAGCTTGGCAGGACGGGCAGGTTTCCTGAGCTCCTTTGTGCCATTCGGACCGCTCAAAGGAGCTTAGAGCACATGAGAGAGTCTGGCTCGCCTTTTTCCCCGGCAGCTGGAGTAGGATGCTATGATCAGAGTGAGCCTGGTGTGCCTCTGGAAAGCTGCCCATGCTGTGTGCTCCATAGGAGGCGGTTACTGTAGGGTGAAAATAAACCCCAGCACTGGAGATAGGACAGGAGCTGGCTGTATGTCGTGCCTTTAATATTCAAGGTGTCCCAAAGGACTGCACACATAATGCATTAGATACTGGCGACGTATTGTATTTGTAGATAATAGAGCATGTATATTGGTTTCTGCAATGGCTCACGCAGGGCCAGGGATATCAGAAGTTGGTTCATTGAGGGAAGTAGTTTGGGGCCAGGATGCTGCAGGATTACTCCTCACCACTTTTCAAGTGTGATGGGATTCTCGGTTTTGGACAGCCACCAGAAGCAGGCAGACTCTGCAGCAGTTACAGGTGACACGTACGTATTGAATCTCTCGAGCACTTGGGGTCTAGCTTAGCACAGTGTCATTGTGCCTGTGTTGCACAGGGCCCAAATTTCAGTGTGCAGCTGGGAACCCACTTAAATTACATGTAAAGCATTTTGATTTACTAAAAGTTTCTGTTCAGTGTCTGTGTCTATTTATGTGTGTTTATTACTATATATATGTATATTTATAAATATCAGTATGCATATATATAGATGCACACACACATATGCGCACACATTTAGAATTGTGCCATTTGAATGACAAAGTACCTAGGGATGCTCAGCTAATGAGGTTGTGGACTGACAAAATGTCATTTTCCATTTTAATTTGTTATTAAATGGGACCCTTTTCAGTAGGACGGAGGAGCTCCTGAATTGTTCCATTGTACTGGTTTTACTATCTCATTTTGGAGTTAAATGAAGGGAAAGAAAATATTTATAATGTTGATAAAATAAAATTACTTTTGTTATTTAATAGCATCAGTTATTCTTATTTCATGTTTCAATGTTAGAGGTATCTTTATGTGGTATCCAAGACACGACAATGTCATACATTTCTCACTAATTATAGCATCCCTGAATATCATGAGGTGTGAGGCTGAGTGACTCATGTAAGACAGGAGTTAAAGGCAAATTTTGCCAGTTACGAAACAGGCCTCAGACTCCAGTGGTTCTTTCACCATTTCATGTGATGGCTTGTCTGTGTTTTAGCACTTTAAGATGTCTGTAGATGTTTTTACTGGCACCTGTCACCCTTGCTTTTCCCCAGCAGCAGGAGAATTGCTCAGTCTCAACTCATGGTGCTGTAGCCTAGATTCGGACTACATGAGATGTCCCCTGCTACATGAGGACTGTCATATAGAAGCACCATAGACATAAAGAAAATAGAACAAAATTGATGTTTTGTTGCCATTGATCTTCCCAGCTGTATTTGCAGAGCTGGTGCTGTTGCAGATGAATAGATGGGGCACATGGTCCTTCTGGTGGTGTGGCCATGGGAGGCTGGTTTGAGTAGTATGTAATGGCCTGTTTTGCTCATTTTTGACTTTGTCTTTGCTATGACAGCGACACGCACAGTAGTGAAAGTCACTAACACACAACCTCACCTAAAAGGTGGCTATTTTCCTTTCAGCCACCCCAGATGCCTCCTGTGGGGTATGCTTATGTATATATCAAAAGCAGGTTGAGATCATCTGACTCTGGGCAAAAGCTATGAAATGGGCAAGGTACGTTGGTAGCCTTAAGCTTGCTGGGAGTTTAATGGTATTCAAGAAATGTATGGACATGCTGGGAATTTGGATGCCTTGAAAACACTCCAAGGACAATTCTGTCCTTGCACTCCATGTACTCCAAGAAGGAAGCAGTTCCTCATGCTGATCCATTTGAGGTCTGTCATTTTCTTTCCCACACTTTTTGCCTCTTTTGCACCAGACTAACATCCATGGAGAAATATTTTATAAGAATGGTGTTTAAGCTTGTTGAAAGTAACATTTCTGTCTCTGTTATTCTTTTCCATTCATCAGACGTTATTTCCTCTCTTTTCCTCACTGAATCTGAGCCAAAGCGCCATTGGGTTATTAGCTTCTTAATTAATCTAAAGCATCAAATATTAGTATCTTCAGTCATTTCAGCAGTTCTGGAAACAGTTTATCACATACCTGTGCCTTTCTGGACACCTGTGAAGGTATAGGACACAGTATTACAGGGTTCACTGTGGTACTCATTTTGCTTTCTTCACAGCAGTGTACGCAACTATTTTTCTTAGTAATGGATAACTACCGCTTTAAAATCCCGTGAGGTGCCTGCCAAAATCTGTTGATTGCAATGGCAAGTCAGTAATGTGCTAAAAGTGACTTGCTAGCATATTGATGAAGACCAGAATTTCATGTGGAGGATGCGTCTTGAGCTTCAGTGCTTTAACTCCCTTCGGAAGGGCAGGATGAAGCTCATGGCTGCACTGTGGAAATGCCTCAAGAGGAGCTATAATCCAGCCCTGCATCCAGCTCTTGGGGCGAACAGAATATACAGAAGAGTCAGGATGTCTCAGCCTTCACTGAGGAGTTACCAGGACAGACAGACTGCAGCAGCTCGACACTTGGCTAGGGCTGCCCAGAAGTAGGCCAAGTACTTGGGCAGTTTCTCACTTCTAATTCTATGTAAAAGCTGGCTTGGGAGGGATGGACTACTCAGCAGTCAAAGCAGTGACCATGGCTACGTGTGCTCCAAGTTGTGCCATGGCACCAGGCTTCTCTGGACTGCCTACCTGAGATCCTCCGCAGGTACCAGAGCTCAGGGTTCTCCCTTTCCCGCCCCAGCATGTTTCCAGCGCTGCTGCCCGTGGTGGTGCCCAGGGAGAGTGGGATTCTCTTGTCCCCCGTACATGTGCACTGCAGCAACACCCCCCACCTTGGCCAAGGGATTTCCTGGCCCACGTATGGTGCCGATCCTGCAAAAGGGGAAAATTCCCTCCTGCAGGCCTTGATCACACCAGTAAATTCATTACATCTGACTTCAGTGATTAGGCAGGCTTAGAGCTGAATAACCTTACTGTATTCAGCCATCAGAGTGCATCTTGTCTCCTGCCTTATTTATAAGGTGCCACATTCCAGTCTCAGCTGCAGTTTCTTGTTTCTCAGACTGCTTTTTTTTTAAAAAAAAAAAAAAAGACAATCTATCCTATGCAGTACACATGTATGTAGTTACCCAGAGAGTGGGGAAGACAGGCAGCTCATTTTAAAAACCCCTTATTCTGATGTAGCATGTGATGACTTCTAAAGTCTAAGCAGGGGGATGCCTTGCAACAAAAGCATTTGTTTCAACATAAACACATCTGTAATTCAGGAAATAATTTGATGCTTAGCCCTTTGAAAACAGTCAGCTTATGCTCTTGGATCCCCTACATGGAAGAGATTTTGAGAATCTAAGAAGGCAGTGATCCTCAACAGACACATACAAGAAGGTGAATATCTGAGAAAGTGAAAGACTTTCTTCAGAAATTTGCTTCTATTAGGTTGCCCTCGGCCACTAGAAACAGAACCCTGATTTGGGAATGCTATTTCAGAGTTCACCAATACGTTAACAGCTCCAGCATTCATATACAAAGTACGTGGAAGCTGTAGCATTTTGACAGGCAAGAAATAAGCACTACTTCTTTTAGCAATATAGTACTACATATGTAATTGCTTCATCTAGAGCCAGCCTCCTTTTGCTGGCAAAGTGTAACACCTGGCTCTTCAATTAGTCCCTGTCTAGGAAGGTGCTTGATGTGTAACCTATCACTCAGCGCAGCGTGCAGCGTGGCAATCCAGTGCTCCGCTATGACAAGTGCTGCAGCAATTATCTAACTACTAATGCCTGAACCACAGCAGCAATTCATTTTTTAGTGTTACACTTTATTTTAATGAGAAAAATGGCCTTCTGGTTCCAACTGCCTTAATGACCTTCAGTTATCACTTTTTCCTCAGCCTATGGCCAAGCAGAGGGAGAAGGCAGTCCCTGTTCCTACACATATTCAGGAATCCAGATCCTGTCTAGGAACTGTAGGAACCAGTTAGGTTTGTAGGTATGGAGAAGAAGCTCAAGAAGCTCTTGAGCCTGATGCAGCAGAGATGAGTGATTTCTACTTGGCTAATTAGGCTCTAATAGCTAGGCCCGCTTTTCTAGGGCTTTTTTTCCTGTACAACATTCACACAAAAAATGAAAGAAAGCAAAATTAGAAAAGCAAAGCTAAGCTGGCCCCTGGGAATGAGGACCCTACAGAACGGTTTCCATAAGCATTGCTATTTTCTGGGTAGGGAGCTGCAATGCTAGCTATTGAATATCACTGTAATGAGTAATTTTGTACCATAATTAGATGTATCTACTTTTAATAAAGTGAAATGTATGCATTTCTTCTGCATGCTCAGTGTTCCCAATATTTGTCATCCAGCTGCAGGGGGTATCCCATCCCTGCCCCTGCAGGGATCACTGTGCAGGCTGGTGGGGCACACCCTACTATTTGCAAATTTTGAGGCTTTAGGAAGTGACACATGAGCCCTAAGTTGTGCAATGACACCTCTCCCTACTCCTTAGCCATACCGGAGGTTTTCCTTCTAAGAATGGAAACAATGCCACATCAAAAGAAATTATTGCTATAGGCCACATAGTGAATAGTTGGCTTTCTTTTCCTGTGCCCCGCTTCAGCCCTTTTCCCAGGACCAGTTATTTTTTTCTTGATCAGAATGGGAAAACTGCTGTTGATGTGCCTGCTTTAGTAGGAGATGAGTGCAGTTGTGAGTTGTTTTCTCCTGTGGTCTTGCCACTATCGTAACATTGTCCTTATCTCCATGGCATGTGGGAGCAGTATATTCATGTCAAAGCTAAGAAAAAAGTGAGCTTGCTGGCAGCTAATGGCAGGAAGGAAATGGAACATAATTTTATTTAAATTTGATTTTAAATAATCTTCAATGCTCTTTGCTTTTCCTTACCTTCTTTTGACCTGTCTTTTTCAGACCTTTCTTACTGAAGTCTTTATTCTTTGATCATTTCTTCTTTCCTTAGCTCATGCTGCCTTCATTGTTGACTGGAAAGGTCAAAATTCTGCTCATTGTGCTTGTCTCTGGGACCCTTCTGGTAGTCCAGTCACAGATGGTTGGATCTGCTCTGACCGTGCCCAGACATGGACAGGGAACGTTGAAATTCTGCTGTACTAGGAACGAGTTGGGTGTGCAGCACTAAAGGTACCTCCGAGGACAGTTGTACTGTCTTGGGATTAAGCAGATGGGCAGCATGATGGACTTGGGTATTTGACACCTGAGGGGTTGATTTCAATTTTTTCAGACTTAGTTTTAATAACAGTAGGAAAAAAAAAATTTGGGGGGATCTACTCTCATGTTCTTTCCCTTTGTGATTTTCCTGTTAAATAATCTTTGCCTGGGCAAATGTGATTGTGTTGCTGCGTGACATGCTTGCGAGCAGTGGCAGCTGTTTCCAACTGGTGCGTGAGTGTGCTGGTCTCTCGTGTGAAATGGCTGGCCCTGCTACTGTACGGTTTTCCGCTCAGCATGTATCTCAGAAAAATCACAGGGAGATGGCAGAGGCTTATCAGGTTTTTTGTTCCTTTTACATGTCACTGCAGAGTGATTCTCCTCCATCTGCCTCCTTTGATCACTCAACAGCTTTGGGAGAAAAGAAAATAAGTGGCTGAGCCTTCAAAGCACTAAGCTCTCGGGAGCTTTGTCTCTCTCTAGCTTACTGCTGCACCTCACAGATCTGGGGAGAGGGAAAGGGAGGGATGCCTTATGTGCAGAAAGATCCATCTATCACCTTACCGGCAAAAATAACAACTCTTTGGAGGCTACCTATTCCAGACACCCCACCACGTGCCAGGAGGAGTGTAAAATACATATGGACATCAGTAAGCCTGTAGGAGCTGCCTTCCTTTCTTAAGGGCTCTTCCAAGCTCTTTTTGTTTCTTTTCCCGGTGCCGGAGGCAGCCCCAGGATGGGGATTCCTGCCTGTTTTTCTCAGAGCGGCCAGAGTGGGATTGCCCTTTGTAATGGGTGCCATTTAGCTGCCATCACACCATGGGTTGCATATGCTCCACGTCTTGTAACTCTACTGGAAAATGAAATAATCAAGGGTTAAAAATCCCTTTCCAAATGGACTTGGGAGGTGCTAGCCTTGGCCACTGGCCCGTCAGGGTGCAGTGCAGTGGGGAGTGGAACAGGGAATATGACTGCCAGCATTTCTTTGTAGAAACCTCCACAAGGTGAAACGTGCTTTCACAGTGGGAAGTGAAGGTTATTTTACTTCTGCCCGTATCATTTTGTGCTGTAAACCCTGTGCCAGTCATTTTGGATGCAGCCGGCTTTTTGGAAGCAGGAGGCTTTTGAAAGATTTTGGAAAGTCTAGCCAATGATGCAGCTGAGGACTCGTGTTCTGCGTCTCCCACACAAACCTTCTGGCAGTCCGTGGAGGTTTCAGTGTCCTCTCTGAGTCAGTGAGCAGAACATTTTGCTACAAACTACCGGCCTGCCTTTGTGCCACTGTTATTGCTCCTTTTCTTCTGCACAGCTTTTGGAAGAGCTATGGCTTTGCAGCCTTGCACAGGGAAAAACCAGGATGTGTTGTGGGGAAACATGATTCTCCTATGGATACTCATCAAGCTGCAAGTGTGTGCTAATGAAAATGCAATGTACGTATGGACTGAACCTGGTTTATGAGACTGTCACTGCTAGCTCGGTGGGGATTTATTCTGAGCAAGAACTGACCTGTTGTTTTATTGAAAGATGTAAAGGTTATGCAAAAACTGATCACTCTGTTTAATAATACGCTTCTGTTTTACGAGCGTTTGCAAGTCTAACTGTGTCACGTGGTTGTGTCACAGAGTAGGGAAAGCATTTGCTGCGTGTTGTAATTCATCAGCACGTCTCTCTGGAGGTACTGTGGTCAAAAGGATAGAACAGAAGGTAGCAAATCAAGGGGTTGAGGTTTTAATTCTGCTGCTGTCATTGAGTCAGTTTGGGTAAGTCTTTTAACCTTCCTGTGCATCAGTTTCCTTATCTGCAAAATGGGGATAATATCATCTCCCCATACACACACAGGTAAGGTGCGTTGTGTTCCGAGGTCAAAACCTGCTGTATATTAACTATTTATGAGTTTTTTGTCATGCCTTGCAATGTTGCTCCCATATAGTATCCTGCTTCTTTTGGAACCATTTTTTGAAGGACAGTGGGAGTAGCCCTGTCCCATGCTTTTTAGTTTAGCTGGCTTAAATTGAGATAGTAAAGAGTGCTGGAGGACGACAAGTTTCTAATGAGCTAGTTTGCACTTCTCATGCTTGATTTCCATGTTTGAGCTATCTTTTATTAAAAATTTTAACTCAGGTGATATTTCCAGTCAATGAAAGCATTCAGGTGGTTGCCCTCCCTTCAGAGAACAATATTTTGCTGAATTTTAGAGCAGTTGTATTCCATCATATTCAGTTCATTGAGCACAGTGTTTCATTTGGGAGAGCCCATCTCAGAAATACCTCTTTCTGTCACCTCTATCCTATCATTGAGGTATCACAGTATCTTTTCCAACAGCCCAGAAATCACCACTTGAGTTTGTTGATACAAAAGGTTTCTGGGGAACGAAGCCAAACATCTGAGGGAGCAGACTCTCTGGCCTTCACACTAGCACCTCTGGCCGCTTGGCAAATGAGAGATGAAAATTGATAAAGAAGGAGGACGACAGTTAGGGAAGAGTTAGGGAACTGGAGGTGTCTCCTGCAAAAAGGAACAAGGCTAAGAAGGAGTCGTGGTCATGTCGGATGGTGAGGAACAGGCTCAAGATGGAAAGGCTGAGTTTCCATTGGGCTATATAGTGGATATTCACCTGCTGCTTCCTGGAGACGATGGAGGAAGGATAAAGGACAGATCCTGATCTCCTCTGCACTGAATTCACTTCAGGTGAAGCAAGATGTGACAGAGGTCAGAATCTGGACCACTTCATAGCGCGTTTAGTACCCTGAACAGAGCAGTAAAGCCAAATAACAAATGCGCATATTCAGCCACCATTTCATGGGCATCCAGAGTTCCAGTATTTGTACATATCCTATTATCTGAACCCACATCTGTTCCAGGAGTTGTAATAACATCACAAAGGGCTCTTTTATCCTGCCTGACCCCATGCATAATGCCCCGGAGCTGTGCATCATGAGGCTGCCAGCTGGCAAAAGGAATCCGAGGCATGCAGCAGCACCCATGAAATGAAGCTACGTGTTCAACAGAGAATCAGGGTCCAGGTAATCAGCGGTGATGGGGGATACGGGAAGGGGGAGGGGGTTTTTGTAACAAAGTGAGAAAGTATTTTCTTCCCTGATTTTCTTGCATTTCCTATTTATACGAAGTATCTTGATCACTGTGTTGCTAAACAAGGAGATTTTAAACTGGGGGAAGGAAGAAACCTGTATACACTGAAAGAGCTGGTTACCGTTCCTTTTGGACACTTTTTCTGTATTGTGACTTGTGTGGAAATGTACAGAATAAAAGTGAAGAAGAAGCCTTGGCTGGGCTGAGTTTCCTTGTGTTATTTGCCAGTGGAGCTGGGTTGCTGCTTCTGGCAGAGCGAAAAGACTGGTGTGACTCAAAAGTTGTGAAGAGTTAGGGGGATGCAAGGGTCAAAATTCTGCGTGTGTGTGTGTGTGGCGGTGCAGGGGAGGGATGGGAGTGGAGTGTTAAGCCTCTGGATAAGCCAACCTGAAGCTCGTGGTAATGAAAAAGTTAATGATACCCTTAATATTTCCAGGGAAATCTTCTCAGTCCCTTAGTAAGCTCAGATTGTCAGCACAGCATTCAGGGTGTGCAGGAGAGATCCAGCAGAGATTAGCAGGACTATAGGTCACCTCGGGGTCTTAGCTATGCATCTCAGGAGCGTTTCTCTGATTCACCCACAATTATCTTAGGTTCTCAGTTTAGCACTGTTTTAGACTAACCCATGAGCATATAATGGCCCTGTTTGTTTCTGCCCAGCTGTGTGTGATTCAAGAAATTTCTGTCATGGCCATCTCTTGCTTTCTTGCCTTCAGCAGCTGCCCCCCCTGCCCCACGAAGGAGCTTCTGCACCATTTCCAACACCAAGTTTTCATGGCCTCTCTCCCGCACAAGTCGGTATTTCTTAACAGTTCCCTTGCCTCTGCTCTCCCATCCTGAAATCATATTTCTGAATCATTCTGTGATGTTTCCTTTGCGCTGTCTCCCTGGGACAGCGCCTGCCACAAACCCACCTCCCTCGCACATGGTTCTGGCCCCCCCTCCCCTCCAAGCCCTTTGATGCTCACCGCTGCTGCCAGCAGCCAGCTGTGTGCTTGTCTCTTTTAAAGGACATCTTAAGCCCCTTTTTCCTGCCGTCTCATTCAGCCTAAGCATATTATTATTAATAATAATAGCGCTAAAAAGACTTAACTGTTCTGCCTGTGCAGGACTGGCTGGAGCTGGGTGAGGATGTAACCTACTCATGAGTTACACTGGGCTTTTCTGCACAGTGAGAAAGCACTACCAAGCACAGCTCTGATGCTCATAAGCACTGTGGTACAAAGCACTAACTCCTCTTGGTGTCCCTTGCAGTAACGAGCTGCACCAAATGGCTGCCAGCTGCTCTCTGGGAATGTCTGTGGAGAAGAGATGCTTTTTGATGTGCTCCGAGCTGCCCTCGCAGCAACATCTGGAGGCGTTCCACCACCTGCAGGCAGAGCTGCTCGGCGGTGCGTTTAAAAAAAATGAGAGTACAGCTTTGCATCCTACCGGTTTTGCACCCCAAATTCTTGCATGTGTGTGGCCTTGCACGTGTATGTAGTTCTGAAGAGAGTCCAACTGTTGCTTTGCTCATCCGTTGTAACTTGCCCTTGTTCCTCAGCGTTTCAGCTATGTTAGCTGCTTCAGGGCTGATTTCTAGCCAACTTACCCTACAAAAATCTTTCATAAGGCTGGTGAAATTCATATATGTATATACATAGACTTATATAAATATCTTTCTTATAGGCTAACACACTTTCTTAAGTGAGGAATTCCCTTTTTCATGCAAACTTTCTTTACATATGAAATGTAGTAACTTTTAACTGTCTCTTTAAAAAGCTAAGTCTTTCATAGTAGAAATGTAACTACAATGAAAAAAAATCCATTCTCAGGAGGAAAAAAAAGAATCCTGACAGGGATAATTTGCTTTGAAAAAAAAATCCCAAACCCCTGCAGTTTCACTGCAGCCAAGTGACTTCAGTATTTCCCTGCAGTTAAAATGTGGTTCTCTCTCACAAGGGATCTTTTAAACTAGGCAGTGATGCTTGTAAGAGATGTTGCCAAGGTTGTTAATTTTAAAA
This sequence comes from Buteo buteo, assembly GCF_964188355.1. Taxonomy (NCBI): domain Eukaryota; kingdom Metazoa; phylum Chordata; class Aves; order Accipitriformes; family Accipitridae; genus Buteo; species Buteo buteo. The sequence goes on from NC_134189.1 coordinate 9,504,423, forward strand.
ATAGGTAAATATTGGAAGCACTCCCATAATTTCAAGGTGTTGGGTCTCATATTTTCACGTTCAAGGGTTGATAGTGATACATGAGTATTGTATTTACAGCCATATTTGTTCACAGTAGGCGTACCACAGGACAAGGACACCTTCAGAGCTGCTCCCTCTCTTCTGCTGCCCCATCTGGCCATAATCTTAAGTGGCACTAGGGATGTGTGAGTGTGTGTGTTTGTCAGGAACTGTTTTGATGTGAACGTGGAGTTGAAGTATGAGCGTGTCAACTGCGTGGATCCTGCTGCTCTCATTCAGTAAGGCAAGCAATCCCGCAGGTAGGAAGGCGAGCTGTGAATCCCAAGACCCAGAAAAATAAAGATTTTGTGTCCCATGGATATGAAAAGGGAGCTACTCCTGCTGGGAGTTAAACTCAGATGGACAATCTGTAGCACGAGAGGAAGCCAGGTGAAGCACTGCCTGGTTAATACCTGTAATCAATTTGCTGTCTAATCAGGGAGCCAACAAAAATCAGCAGCACTGACTGTCAGAAGAACTTTTGACTCCAGCCTCCTTTGTTCTACATTTGCCACCAAAGCACCTAATGGCTTGCCAAGAACTGCGCTGCACAGGGTAATTCACTCTCATTCGAGAGGTTTCGGCTTTTGGATGCAGCATTATGCAGAATTTAGAGGAAAGCAGGAGGCTTCTCACCAAAGGGTGGGTGTAGGTCAGCTCAGCTGGATGTTCTGTTATGCTGGACAAAAGGTGGAGGGCACATAGTAGTTGGAGGGGGGGTGGTTGTGTGTTGGTTGTTTTTTTTAAGGGTGATAGGAGAATGAAGAAGAGATTTAAAAATGAAATAGTAAGATTAAAAAGGTAGCTCTGAATGGTATTTTGGATCCTGAAGCCCCATCCAGCCTGAACCACCATGAATCAAACAATGCTGTTATGCGATTCAGACTAGTGTTTGGTGTCTAGAATTTGGGAGTTTTGCTGCTGACATAATTAGCCAGCAGGCTGAGGATTGTGTTTGCTAGAAATAGGGTGTGATTACCTGCCTGCTTCTGTTAATGCATGCATGTATCACATAAATTTCTTTGCTGACAGAACTGATGATATTCTAACAAGCTCTGGTCTTTCTCACTCCATTTATGAATATATATTTAGCTCCAAGAGTATCTGCTTTTTGCTAATGGGTCTCACTAGCATCCCTGAAGTAGGTAATACTGGGATGCAAGGCTCCATATAAATATAAGGGGTCATTATTCTGGCTGTTCACTCTTTTTCCTTGTTTCTCCCTTCTGCCTTTTACCAAATGTATGATAGAAGGGCAGATATAATCAGTTGAGTCCAGCTGAATGAGATGATTGCATAATAAGGGGTCACTGGATAGCAGTTTCTCAGTGCAACACAGCTATTAAAAGTTCTCCATAGTCTTTCCAGTCACTTAAGGTTTTCCATTTTAATTTTTAGTTATGTGCCACCTAATGTTGCAGTGAGGGCTTGAAATTTGGTATACATTCACAGGTGTGACCAGAATTAATGTTATGGTAAAACAGTGGCCAACTCGTAGTTTGAAGTTTCCCCTAATACAAAACCATGTGAGCACTACATCTGTAGCTGCATGAGTGCATGACTCCACAAGTCACCCAGAGATTCTTACACTGGATTTCCAGTCAAGCTGAATTGTACTTGTGGTGCCCATCTCTAAAAAGTTACCAGATCCCGGAAGACTTAATTCAGTATTGCAGTGCTCTGCAGATCATTTGCGACTTTTTTTCACCCTTTAATAATGAAGGAGGTTGGATCTGTAGCCAGAAGTTAAGCACCTGTGTGCATATGTGGGGGAAAGAGAATAAGGCCTAATTAGGATTACAAGGCACTGTTTGATTTAGAATATTAATACTCTCCAACCTTCTCATGTTTAAGATTTTTTTTTTTTAATTTCTGTAATTTTCTGTATTCTGATTTTGAAAAGCCAGCAATACAGTATCTGAGTATCCGGATTATCCTTTTTTTTTTTTTTTAATTAGCAAACACTGATATTAATCTTTGCAGAATATAGATTCACAGATCCTTCTAAATTACAGCCTTTTGCAGTGTCTCAACTCAGTCATCCGAAAAAAAAAAAGACATCTGTAATAATTACTATATGTATGTGTAAGGTGAAGGGTCTAGAGCATAAGTCTTATGCAGAGCAGCTGAGGGAACTGGGGTTGTTTAGCCTGGAGAAAAGAAGGCTGAGCTGAGACCTTATCGCTCTCTACAACTTCCTGAAAGAAGGTTGTAGCGAGGTGGGTGTCCGTCTCTTCTCCCAAGTAACAAGCGATAGGATGAGAGGAAGTGGCCTCAAGTTGTGCCAGGGGAGGTTTAGATTGGATATTAGGAAAAAATTTTTCACTGAAAGGGTTGTCAAACACTGGAGCAGGCTGCCCGGCAAAGTGGTTGAGTCACCATCCTTGGAGGTGTTTAGAAGACGTGTAGACATGGTGCTTCCAGACATGGTTTAGTGGTGGACTTGGCAGTGTTAGGTTTATGGTTGGACATGATGATCTTAAAGGTCTTTTGCAACCTAAACGATTCTATGACTCTATGAAGGCCTTGGATCCAAGGGCTTGGGAATGGCAAATAATTCAGAAACATCATTGCGATTAGCCAAAGGTAGTTGTTCTGCTTTAGATTCTTTCTTGCTACCTGTGTCTTCGCGAGATGAAGCTTTTTGATCTCAGAAATGAACTTTCTCCTTCCAGACTGTGGTGCTTAGTTGTAATTGTCTCAGAACCGCACTTTTGTCTTGCCGAGACGTATTGAACCTCCCTGTGGCTACTTCACTTCTTTCCTAGCCAATATGAGAGGTTTTTGCAGCTCTTTGCTATGTATCCTCACTGGATCGCAGAAACAATGCAAGCAAAAAAAGCAGGGGACTACAGGCTTCCTTTGGACACACAGCAAGAGGAGTTTTTTCTACTCATGTGGAAAGAAAGCTCACTTAGCTTCTGCAGCCACAGCAATTAGTCAACACTTGATGGGCTGTTTCACGGGGAGGGGAGATGGATGCTACAAATTCAGTGTATTCTCTGGTGGCTGTTTGCTCACAGGCAATGCATGCAACATCCTCTTCTGCTAAACGCAGCAGAGCTCCTTAATTGCAGGCGGTAAGAGTTTTGCTCGAGGTTTCTGGGTCTGCCACCACTGGGAGACTTGCTCAAAGCCTTTCCAAGTCAGAGAATCTCTAGTTAGTCTACCTGCAATTATCTGGGGAGGGAAGGAAGGGACTAGCTCTCACTGAGTGACTGACTGCCTTCACACATTGTCTTTGCTGTTCCAAGACATCTCACATCAGAAATTGGCTTAACTGCACCTCCTGTTTAACGTGAGAGATGGGTTACGGCTCACCAACTGTACACAGATCTATGAGCCTGCTGAACCCAAGGTGGATGTGGGAGTCACCAGGAGTAACCTCCCACAAGAAGGCTTTAGGAACTATCGAAAGCTGTCTGGATCCCAAAGCTGCAGTTTGTCAATGTGCAGACATTCATGACAAACCTATCTGCTCATTAAAACACACACAGAATTTCTATAGCTGTGAAATATAAACATAGGCTAATTTAGGTTGGTGGGGACATCTGGCCCAGCCCCACACTCAAACCAGGGTCAACTTTGAAGTTAGGTCAGGGTGCTCAGGGTCAGATTCTTGTGTTTAGGACCATTATTTAGGTCTTATCAAGGCCTTCCTTGGGTTTATATAAAAACAGAAAGAAAGAAAAAAGTGCTTTCTCTAAGAAACTGGGAGCACGAAGAGACAAATAGACTGTTATTGCCCCCACTTTGGTAATGAGGCAACACGAAATGTGTGTGACTTGCAGAATCAGGGACTGAACACCCCATAGCCAGCTAAAGAGAGGTTTGTTTCGCTTACTTAAAGGCACCCAGGAAATAACTGCTAGAAAAAAGAACAGACCTGCAAGTCCCCTGGCTCCCACTATGTTAACTTCACATCTGGCAAATTTTATTGCACTATGTGTCTCCTATTGAATTTTCTAGTTGCTGCAGCCTCTGTTGTGCTGAGGGTTGTTTCATGAACTTATGCACTATGCTTTGAGTTGTTGGTTTTTTTTGTCCCCGAAGCTAAAAGTTGCATCCCTATTGTGCAGAAAATAGGAAACAGATTTGTACTCAAATGTGTTGGGCCTTTAAATGGAAACTGAGAGGAGAAGGAGGGGACAGCCTGCAGCACTGCCACATTCTTTCCATTGATACACATTGACACCAGGCAAAAGTCTGATTCTGAGCCTCTAAAACAATAGATATGGAAATGTTTTCTCTTTTGTTTTGTTTTTCTTCTGTCCTTTTTAAAGTGAGCATAACGTTGAAAAGCACTACAGAGCCTGGTCTAGGGCTCGTGTCCTCTGTTAGTCCATAGAATAAGACAGAGTTGCTTACCCCACAAGTTCAGGTACCAGCGTACCAGCCAACAACAACAACAAAATAGTTTTATCTCAGTGTGAACTAAGTGTAACCGTTAAAAAATTATCTGCTCCAGGGTACAGCTGTGTTCATGCTTACCTAAATGTGGTCATGGAGAAGAGTGTGCTTGACTGGAAGAAGCAAATGCCATTTCCAGACGAGCAGGTAATTCATTCCGCATCCTCCTGCCACAAGGGTATGAGGTGTAGGCTCCCGTGCAGGTGTCACGCTGTAGATACAGTTCAGCAATCTGACTGAGGCCTCAACCACCACTGCCTTTCAGTCATTTTCTTGTCATCGTTTTCTTGTGTAACCATGAAATAAAGGAGTCTAATGACGTCTGGTGCAGCCACAAGACAAAAGAGCAAGCCGTGCTACTGCTGTTTGTCATCGGATGGGACTGGGCACAAGGCATGGACTGAAACTCGGGTGGCAGAGAGTGTCCAGTTCGTGTCCTACACATACACACATCGAGGCAAACTAGCATCCAGAGGCTTGAACTTAGACTCAGCATTTGTTTAACTTTTTTTTTTTTTTAAATTAGTAAATGCTGGATTTAACTTTTCTTAGCCATCAGTTCTACCACCAGTATACAGCAGGGAATAATATTGATGAAGCTTTTGGTTCTCATGAAATGTGCTACAGTTATTAATAACAATTGAATAAAACTAATTATACTTAAGGTAGAGCTACTGTTCTAAGCCTTCTTTTTTCATTTGCCTCAACCTTTCAAACTTAATCTTCTTGAAATAAATATGTCCATTCTTAGCTGCCGCTCTGAAGTATTAAATAAAAAAACCCACCACAAAAACCTGCTCTCCACCACAAAGAAACAAACCTTGAGCGGAAGGGACTAATGTAATCATCTGCTTCATATGTTAATTAAGCAAATGCTCTTCAGAGGTCATAATGCAAAATTTGGCAAAAGCATGGTGGTCAAAAATAGCAGTTCAGTCTTGTCCCATGTCTTAAGTATTGATGAGATGTAGGAAACAAGACGTCTTCAAGCTGGAGGACATTTAGTTAATGACTTTTACAGTTATGAATGTTAGAGTTTTCACAATGTTGGTCAAGTAATTCTGCACACGGGGAACAGGAAATCACTTTCCATTTTCTTTAATTTGTCTTCATTTTTTAGACAGCCTGAGCTTAACAGTGGTCTATATTCTGAAGTGGTTCCAGATTCAGTGCTCTTCCTCTTCTCAACTGTCCCAAATAATAAAGCACCTGAATGTTAAAACAGTATTGTTGGCCTTTCTCAAACTCTGTTCAACAATCTTAGTGGGTGAGATCGGAATTTTGAAAAGTTGTAATCAGAGGAGAGTTTGAATCAGTAACAGGTTTTGTGACATCTTGAGCAATAGCTTGATGTTCAGTGAATCTGAGTACCTGTGATCTTGAGGTTTTCTGAACACATTGTAATCACAGCCTGAGAAGGTGTAAATTCCAATGGATTTACCTGTAGTGTCTTTTTTTCTTTTTTTCTTTAGTAACAGTAAACCCAGCAATATTTGCCCTAAACCCCTTTCCTAGATCAATTCTTCTAGCAAAGTCCTAGGTAATTTTTCTGACTCACTCACGCAGCTGGCTTATTATGTTACTGGGGAAAATCATAGTTAAGAATAGGCGCCGCAGTGAGGAGAATTTGAATGCGTGTCTGCCTGCAGTCTGATCTGGGCATTCCTTACAGAATGAATCTGAGTATTAGGCTGTGGCGAAAAATCCAGCTGTGAGGGTTCATATAGGATGGAATAAAAATGTTATTCCTGTTAATAAACCAGGACTCCATGAAGGATGACATTTTCCTGGCCAGATCAGATAGTGTATCAGTTTGCAGGGACTTCTCCCATCTTCACTTTTCAATTTCATGAATAAAAAACCCCACAAAAAACACACTTGCTAAACAAGTTCATAAATTGCCAGCACTTCTTTCATCATCAGAACAACTGGGGAAAAAACGCTATATAAAGAGCATTGAATTACACTTGTGACCTGGTCCTATGACTACGCTTCAAAATTAGGTGTTTCTGTTTTTTGACCAACACTGTAAGAATAATTTGAGACATAAAGGGAGTATCATTTTACAACATTCCAAAACAATATTTCAGCTGGAAAATGAATGGTACCTGTAGATGCTAGAGTAAAGAGAGGCAATCCATCTATGAAAGTGCTCCTCATTTCCTATCCCAGACAGCTGAAACAAAACAGATGTCACCAAAAAAAAGGTAGGAAAAAAAGTTAATCAAAATCTAAAACATGTCACTAAAGAAAGAGGTCAGACAACAACAGTGATGCAAGGTTATAGATGCATACAAACTCCATGTTAAAGACTCATGTTTTCTACCTCCTTGAAAAAATATGATGGAGGAAACCTAAATAGGCAAATTATACCGGGAGCATGAACATTTTGTTAAATATTGCAAACACTTCGTTAAATATCTTTAGTCAGTTAACAGTGGTCCCTAGCACAAATCCTGCATAGTTGCTACTTTCAACTCCTTGACAATGGTGCAGTTTATAGATACGCTGTCCTAACAGGATCTTACATTAGCATCATTTAGACAAAGAAAGAGAAGAACACGAATTATTTAAAGAGGGTGGGAAGAATGCTGAAGAGGGCGGAGATGCAGATAGGGAGACGGAGCTCAATCTAACTGTTTTGAAAGGTCTACTTTGCAGTACCTTAATGTTTAGCCTGAATAATTGGAAAAGGAATAGCCTTTTGGGAGGCAAAAGCAATTCTGAAGAGCTTTATGTAGAAGTATATGCAATCTCTTGTAGTGTTGAAAAACAAGCTGAAAAAACCAAGAAGATTGCTACTGAAGTACAGGTTCATCTATCCTCTTAGGTTCTGTATGCCTGTTAATATAATTTTATCAATAATGGCATACACTCATTAGCATTAATACTAAAATTAGGACAAAAAAGACCTTAGCTAAGATTGCTTTCCTTTGTTTTAAACATTGCTTATATAATACTACAAGATCACAGGATCTTCAAAAGGCATGAAGTTCCTGATGGATATCAGAAGACAGAGGATGAGACGCTGCTTCCTATCCATTTCTCAGTAGGAATAATAAGCCCAAAAACCAAAAGAGCTGTAGATTGTACAGAGTTACCCTGATTGTTCCTGCTCCTCAAAGTAGAACCAAGTATGTTTGATCAGACCCACCTTCTTTCAAAATCTCCATAATTTCACTCTAAAAATGAATGGTATAGACAAAGTGATTACCAGCAATAGCTATAGTGGTTTTGTCAAAATGAGCCTAAAATTAGGATTGAGTGATGTCAGTATTTATTCTGCACAGGAAGATACCTTCCCCTGTGTTCTACCCCCCTTCGAATTCCTGATGTGCAGAAGGAACCACTGAACTGAAGAATGTGCCGAAGGAGAAAACAACATGTAATGTAAGTATGGATATTTTCTTGTCTTCTTACTATACTGACAGTTCCAAGAGTTAAAAATGTGAGAAAAAGACCCCATGAGACAGACTCCAAATTTTAAACATTTATATGCATTATATATTATAATATATAAGTTTATGTTACAGATTTTAACACATATTCTGAACGTTTTTATTAACTTTGGATTTTTTTAACAGCCTTTTAACAATTATACTCTGCACTTTTCCCATAAAAAAGCGGGAGTGGAAGAATCAGGACTTTCTCCCCTTCGTTTGCTTGTTCAGTTTTTGCTATTGAAAATTCCGTGTCTAATGCAATCACATAATTCTGGGAACTAGGTCTTTGGGGAAAAACTCATATCATTTAGCAAGAAGTGCTAGCATTGCCTGTAGTAGTCCCCATACTTTGACATCAGTATGAAATCTTTAATGTGAATGTTAAAGGGTTTTAATGTGTTCATTTTTTTTTAATAACAACCAGTCCAGGTCTAGGTCTGTGAATGATGATGCCATGTTTTGTTAAACTCCTGAGCCTGAAAACCTAGATCAAGCTGACGTTGAAGCCAACAGCATCCCACAGGAGTTTCCATCAAAGATGTATTGTGCTTTATGAGGCCTATGCAACTGGCTCAAATCTCAAGCAAGAAATTGCCAGTAAGTTAAGAACAGATGTACCTAATTTTGTTCTTATGGGGGGAAAATCATGGCCATTACATTAACTAACGAGGCATTGCACGTGCACAGGTTATAACTGTTCGTCTTCCAGTTCTTATGTTTCTAACCAATAGACCTTTATGTTGGGGGGCTGTTGGGGGTGGGTGCGTGTCTGTACTTTATGTATCTCCAAATGGTACCAGGGAAAGGGTACTACTTAACAGAATTTCAATTTTTATTTTATTCTCTTGTGAAAATATCTAGCTGGCAAGCTATCCCCTGAAGAGCAACCCTACCCTCCCCAGGAGCAACCATTTTTAGGACTGAGGCTGAGCCACTGAAGTCTTGGAAGAGCCAGCTATAAAGAAGTCTCGGTAATGGTATTTCTGAGCATTCGCTAATTACTTGTCAATATTATATTCTCAGTGTTCCTTTTATTGCTGTGATTTCACTAAAACTCATAATCAAGGATTTAGCTGTCTGTTTTGCACTTGCACTGAAGGAGAACATCTCATCATTTGATTGCACATAAGGAAAACTTGTCAAAACCACTTACATTTGTCTTTAAATGTGAAGTTTAGCATCATTATAATTACACAGGTGAACCCTTTACAGATTGACAAACAGATCATTTTAAAAGGTAAGAGAACATTTTGATAAGTGGAATTTCTTCTTTGCTCATACATTCAGCTCAGAGTTGTGCTGGTTGTATCATATTGTGGATGCAGAGAGTGTCCTAATGGTCGCTCCCCACAATGATATTAATTCATACTTAAGGGAATATATTAAGAAATATTTCTTTAATTATATAAACATCATTAGAATGAAAGGCACTGATTATGTATTTCTAAATGTGTTTACCATAGTTTTACTTTTAACTGGAAAATGGTTATGTGTCATGACTCAGCTCATAGGCAAATGATCAGAATGCTTTTCGTTTTCCAATCACTTGCCCACTATGGAGTTAGTGCTTCAAATTTGTTATCAATGGCTTGTCACTGAGAATAAAATTGACCATTTCAGTTCAGTGCCTGGGGAAGGCTATTTAGCACTGCGATGGATACTAGCTGACTCTCTTAACGAAGTATCAAGGACTGATTCGGTGGGATTATGAATGCTACTTTCTCTACTTCTAAAGCCAGTCCTTTCATAGAGTAGTTAGGCGTGTGGGTATAGTGCCTTGAGAAAAAATAGGTATTAGCAAATCAAGTTCTTCCTGAGAGAAACTGAAAAGGAAATTTGCATTCTATTTGTTCAGTAATCTTCTGCCAGAAGTTTGAAACCAAATAAAAATGTCAATTTTATTGGTTCTGTTTCAATGGAAGAACATTTTTTTCTGCATTTTGCTTTGATTTTTACACAGAAATACATAGTGACAAAACCCCAGAAAATAGAACATAAATGGTATTTGTTGCTCGGCCCTTCAAAATAAAATGCCATTTTGTTTTGGTTTATACTTTCCCCCAAACTGTAAAACTAGAGTGAAATGAACATGTTTGTTTATATAGGAAAAAAAGCAATAATGTACTCAAAGCAGCAATTTTTTTACCATAGCGAAGACTTTTTTTTTTTTAATGTAATAGACTTCAAATCCTGCATATGTAGGACTTTCATTCCCAGGATTGCCAGCACAAAAGAAGAAAATAGTGAGAGAAGCCAACATACGAACATCAGTCTTTTAAATGCTGGGGATCTGGAAAGGCCTGCTGTGTCACATTATATTTGTGGATTTCAAACTGCAACATGCAGATGTATGCACATGAATAATTTTGAGCACAAGAGCTTTAATCCCTTTGCAGAAAATAGAATCAGTCAAATGTGTAAAGTTACAACATGTATTCATGGTTTGGTGACTGAAGCTTAAGACCAAGTTCTGGGACACTGACTTTGTTTTCAAATATCTTAAGTTTTTAGCATACGTGCATGAAAGAATAACTCTTCTGGGTTCACGCTCTCTGTTTGCCGCCTTCTGCATACATCTGGGAAATCTGATTTTTTATATACTGGATTACTTCAATACTACAGAGCGAGGTATGAATTATTATTTTTGAACTCCATGGATTTTTCTACTCTAATTATAGGATTGATAGTCTCTGTGACAATACGCCTGCCATTGTGCGGACTTGAAATGAAAGATAGAGTGAGAAGGTACACAGCTCAGAAACAGTTGATTTCAATCTTCGATGCATTCACTAAATAATTCAGTATCACTAATGGAAATCTGATCTTAGCGCAGGAGCGGGGATGTGGGGCACTCAGTTGCCAGCGTTTGGCAGCTCAATAGCTCGGGAACAACAATAGAGCAAAAGGTGAAAAAATCTTTAAACTATTGTCGAGTTATCTTCTTTGCTTTCCTGGAATCATGTTACACCTTCCTGGAGCTGCTGTTGCTGATGGCTAGGGAGGGTGAGAGAAAGAAATTGATATTTACAGTGTATCTGGAACAAACAAGGCAAGCTCAGCTCGAGCTGACCTTTTAAGTGGTGCGCAAGGGGTCGTGTTTGCTTTTTGAAAAGTACAGCCTCATTCTACTCAGCAGTGGGACCAAAAACAGTGAAGCACTTCTTGGGAGCAAATTGCACAAAGCTTTGTCCTCTGACTGTGTAGTCTGAGCTTTAGAGTCAGAATTTTTCAAGGGCATCTTTGGAGAAAAGTGCAAAGTCCTGCTAGAAGCTGATGAGATCCAAGTAACTATCCATCTTCAGGTGGCTTGTGAAATGACTACCTAAAAGCACTGAGAACCCCCAGCTTCAAAGGGAAAATTTGGTTCTTTTCAAAGGAAAAAAAACCTCAGTGAGAGGAAATTCACTATGGGTGGCTTTCTACATTTTGGCACAAACCCCGTCTAATGCTGGGAGCTTCTTTCCCCCAAATTGCCTCGAACATTTACCAATTAAATTGGGATTCTAACTGGGATCTAATACTTTTGGATTGTTTATAAGAGCATTTGCATGTGGAATCAATCAGAAATCCTTTTATAATGTTTCATAGCCCTAACCTTCACTTTTCCTTTTTAAAAGAAAATTCAGCCTTGTCTCTCTCTCTCTCATTACATTACCAATTTTTGGTTTGGGTAGCAAAGAGAATACATGAAAGTAGAGATTGGACTTCTATAGCTGCCAGTCCATTCCTCACCTCTGTCATCTGAACAGAGTGGAACTGGCAGCTGTAAACAAATGTTGAGGATTCTAAAGATAAGTATCATTGGCAATCTGCAAGCAAATTCTCCTTTCTAGGTTAGCTGTGTGTCCAGACTAGAAAAGAAATAGTCAAAAACTATCTTTTCAGTATGGATTTTTCGACATGTCACAAGAAATATAAATTAGGCTGCAGTTCCAGAGATCGTGCAGGAAATAAAGCATTGGCTGGAAAACAAAGTCAGGAAAGAGAAAACAGCAGAGACTTTCTGGAGATAAGCCTCTCCAACTTCACAGTTCTTTTAATAAGGAAAATACCCCTGTGGTAAGTAAATGGTCATAGCTTATCTTCCATCCAACCCTTTTTTCCATGCTCTCCTGTTCTTTCCCACTGGGAACCAGCACAATAGGCACCTTTAAGGCTGTGATTAACATACAGTTGATGACTTTTTCTTAGCAAAAGAACTTACATTGGTCCTCCCAAGATGGCTGTATTCACCAGCTGTCCCACCTCCTTCTACGTCTTTATGAGTTCTATCTCAATAGCAAAGGTTCAGTCAAGAAATTCAAGTGTTGCACTCCATTAACAGCAAAGGCATCAAACAGAGCGGGCAATTTGGGGCAAAGAATATCTTTCTGTATTTGTACAGTGCTTATTGCAATGGAAACCTCAGTTAAGCCTCAAGGTGTGACTGAGACAGAAATAATATTAACATTAAAACACATTTACTTTTTGTCAATTGAAAACTGAGGTGATGATACTTTGTTTTTCAGTCGTAGGTGCTTCAGACCATAATCTGTCCTCTGAGCAGCTATGTTAACCTCGTCAGCAGTTTTATTTTGGACTTTCTGAATCAAAACCTAAGCCGTATCACGCAAAACTGGTTTCTGTGCATGTAAACTCAGTTTCAGGAAATTAATTACCGAGCTATGGAAAACTAGGTATGGAGAAAAGCTGTGAGCAAATTTGGTCATCGATTGGCTGTTGACATTGCTTCTAAAATTTAGTGGACAAATGAGGCTTCTAACGTCACGCACATCTTCTTGAAAAGCAGTTGTTTTCTGCAGAAAGTTTCCATTGTTTTCTGTAAAGCTGAAAATGTTAAGTTTTCAGTGTTTTAGCTAAGACTCGGATTTCCGTAAGGCAAGGGAGAGACCTCTTGACCCCCTTTGATGCAATCTGGTTTGGTTTCAATCAAAAAGTCCTCTTTCCTACTTTCTCTTTGTTACTCAGACATGATTGACCACCTGAAATGCGCTATTGTGGTTGTATGGAGAAACTCTGAGGGCTGAAAGTGTCGACCACTACCAGGTGTTTTTTGATGGAAAGTGTCTATTTCTAGATGTTCGCGGTGCTTAGCACTATGGTGCCAGGATTGCATTGAGGAGCCCTCAGGAAGGTGCAAGCTAGCTATCAAGGATCCATTCAGCTTTGCACGCTCTGAAACACGAAGACGAAGTTTACTATTGAGTGCTCATTTCCACTCGTCCAGCTGCTAGAAAGGATATTCTCTCCATCTCGAGCCATCACTTTACACCGCAAATCAAAATTGTTGTTTTAAATTACATCACTGTGATTAAATCTGCCGGTGGTGCAAATCCTGAACAGCCATGCCAGGACTAAACACATAACTATGTGATGAAAAGAAGATGCCAAGGTGTGGATGGAAGGGAGTAGTTTACTTTACTAAGAAAGACTCCAGGTGGGTGCAATTGCCCACGCTGGGACTAGCTGCACAGTGCTTTTCATTGTCACAGATGGTAGGTGTTAGATGATGCAATGTGTACGGTGCCAGACAAATTACTTTTTTAGCTCATTCCTCTGGAAACAGGAGAAGAATCTGAACTGGATTTCTGTGCAAACCTGGAGCAGGAGCTGCAAGCTGCAACCCCAGCTGAGACCCAAGCAGTCAATGGGCCCAGTCTTTCGAACCAAGGCAGAGACTTGCTCTGGGGATCGGGAATCACACAGCAGTTGCCTGGAGTCTGGAACAAGTCCACCTAGTTTTAAATTAAGCTGTGGATTGGGGAACACTCTTATTCAAGGGATGTAATGAACCTAGAAGTTGGAAAAGCCTGCTCCTAAATGAAAGCCTTGGTAGAACTCCAGCAACCACTACAACCAGAAGTGTTGAAACGCCACGACAAAAGTTGTTCTCATGGCACTTTCAGCCCAAGCTGCGATTAAAAGCGGGTTGGTTTTTTTTTTTTTTAATTTCTTTTTTTCATTCCCCACTCCCAGCAGTATTTCCAGTCCAACACTGCCACGGTCTCAGTGGCAAGCTGGAAGCCAGTGAGGCTATCAAGTTAAAACTCCCCCAAATTCCAACAGCCAAAGGCTACCCGGGCAAAAAAAACACCTGTGGATGTCTGTGCCTGGAAACGTAGCTGAAGCCCCGCCGAGCCCCCGCGCCGTCCGGGGGGTACCCTGAGGTGCCCCCCACCCCCCTCAGCAAGCCGGGGGTGCCGCGAGGAAGAGGAGGGGAAGCCGCTGGGGCTTCAAAGCCCGTTCCCTCCCGGCGGGCACACGGGGAGCCGCCGCCGAGCCCCCCCCCGCCCCGTCCGCCGGCGGAGCGCCCCCGGCCCGGCCCGTCCCGCCCCCTCCCGCCCCCGTTGGCGGGGGCGAGGCTGCCCCGCGGGTGACCCGCCCGGCGGGCGCGTCCCCGCCGCATCACATGAGGGGGCAGCGCGGACGATCGCTCTGCCCCGCCGCCCTCTTCCCTCCCTCCCTCCTCCTCTCGCCGCAGCCCGGGCTGTGCTGAGGCAAAGCGCGGATCAGGTTCCCCCTGCCTCCCCGTATAAAAATCTCGCCGAGAAACCTCCGGCGGGAGACGAGAGGAGAGACGGGGCGCGGGGGGAGCGGGGCGTGAGGAGGCGGCGGTGGCCGGCGAGCCCGTCCGTGGGGAAGCGAAGGGACTCGCTGCGGCAGCGGCAGCCGCTGCTCCTCCTCCTCCTCCTCCTCCTCCTCACCGGGGACGCCCGCGGCTCGCCCCTCTCAGCTGCGGGAGAAGAGCTTGTTGCCGCCCGAAGTAAGTCCGAGGGGGCGGCGGGGGCTTCTGGGGTCCGCCTGAGGGAAGGTGCCCCCCGCGCTCCCTCCTCGCCTCCCCCCCTCCGGGGGGAACTTTGCCCTCCGTCCCGGCCCCCACCTCGCCGAGGGGCCGCGGGGTTTGGGGTTGGGGTGGGGGGGGGGGGTGCCACCTGCGGCCCCGCAGACACCTGCCCGGCGTGGGGGGACACGACGAGGTTTGGGGGTGTCCCGGAGCGGGACGGCGGGGGGTTCCCGTGGCGCTTGGGAGCGCAGCCGGGGCGGCGGTGGGCGATCGGTAAGTGGGGAGCGTTAAAAAGGCAGAGCAGGGCGAGGAGGAGAGAGGTGGCGGTGGGGGACGCGACCCAGCGGGGAAGGGAAGGCAGGAGACCCCGGTCCGGTCCGTCCCGAGGGGACAAAAGGGCAGCGGGGTGACCCCGCAGCGGCGAGAACCCCCTGCGGGTCCCAGTCGCCCTGTGCCAGGAGCGTCCCGGCTGGGACTCGGGATAATGCGGTTAAATGGTTCGCTCGGACCCAGCGCTTGGATGTTTTTCTTGGGACTTTGCCGTCTTATCCCTAGTTTACTTCTGGTGGAACAACTGAATCCAGCAAGTGCCGGTAGGTCTGTTTGAAACTGCCGTCGTTAGTTTGTATCTTCTGTTTCCTCGGTGGAGGGATAGGTTGGGAGAAAATCTGAGTGAGCGGTAAAAACACAGTTTCCTGCTCTTGAGCATACATGTTATTCTGCAAGTGTGTTACGGTCTCTGACACTGATGCTTCCAACTCCTTGCCCTCCTTCATCCTTTCCTTTTTAAAAGTAGAGCTTTTTGTAGGGGAAAGGTGGTCTTCCTTTTTCAGGTGCTCACCTGCTCCTTTTAAATGTTCCAGTTGGCTGTCACACACCTCTGTCCTCCACGCTGCAAGTAGTCTGCCTTAGCGGTGAATGTCTACTGTGATACACTCTGAAGCTGGATTCTAGGATGTAAACCCTAGTGACTAGTTGGTCCTTGGGAGCATTGTGGAAGCGTTTGGGACGTGTTAAATCTTTCTCTGTGTGATAACCCTGCAGCTATGGGTAGTGGTAGGTCTTTTAACTACGGCCAGCTTGCTCTAAATGATGTGCGTTACAGTGGAAGATTGCTTTACCTGTGGCTCATCAGCTCGTGAACTCTATGCCCTTTCCTTGTTTTCCATTTGGGCCTTGATATTTTTTGGGGGGGGGGGGGTGCTTTTAGCAAAGCTCAACTTTTTGGACAAGAAATAGAATGAGTGTGAAACTGTTTTTATTAGGGAGAAGGAGGGAAGGGATGGAGAGAAAGGGAGAGAAGGGAAGGATATGGGAAAAGTTGTTATAAAGAAATACTTGTCTTTTACATTTTCTGGACAGTGTGTTTGAGCTGATTTACAAAGCAAAGTTTATGAGATTTTTTTCTGTGTATTTCTGTTTCCTCCCTGCAAAAAAAAAAAAAGAATTAAAAAAAAAAGGAAAAAAAAAGTCTGAACTTTTGATTGAGAGAAATGGTCTGAAGGGAAAAAGGAATGTGCATATTTGTGACAAAATTTGTTAATTTTCTGTAGTAATGAAAATTTGGAAGTGAATGGAGAGGGTACTTCATTGGAGAGGATGAACAAAAAAAAAAGAGCAGTAACAGAAAACCTGGCTGCATAACTTAGTGACTCTTCCTAAAGAGAAGGAAAGCAGGGGTTTAATATACTCCTGTCTCCAGGCTAAGCTAAACTCTTTGGTGACTTATTGCTTACTAAGCTTTGGATGAAATTGAAGGACAGAAACTTACTGACTTTAGCGTGCTTCAGAGCAAGCTCTTGGGTGGAAAAAAGAGAAGCCAGCAACAAATCTTGCTTTTACAAATGGTAAGTCTTTGCTTATAGTGTAGAAGTGGCCTAAGAAAAACAGACTTTTTGCAATTATCCAGATGTCTATCACCAGTTATTTGAGATGCAGTCTGTGGCTGATACATCCTTGCCAGCAGAAGGTTGGTCTTACTATAGTATTAGAAAACGTAGTGCTGCTATCCCAGTGCCGTATGCCTGTATTCCTCTACACCCGTGCTGACATGAAGGACACTTTATAGGCTTATCTTATTCCTGACACAGCTGTACTGATGGATGTTTTGTGTAGATTCATCTTTCTGTCGCTGATGTGAATATTACTATTTAGCTGACTTCTAGCAGTCACGGCTCCCGCAAGGTGCTTCCCTGACATGTCCAACATTTCTTCTCAGTCATTCTGGGAATGGTTGTTCTGGAGTCCTCAGATAATTAAAAATAATCCTTTACAGGAGCTCTGAAAATACACTCATTTAAGTCATACTCTATTTTATTTTAGTGTGTTTTTGCAGTGGGGAAGGTAGGATTTATCAAGTGGTATAGTGTAACAAGTGTTTTAGTGTTACAGTAGGGCATTAGGGACGGAGCTGGCACTGCTCGCGAAACCTCCCGCTCCGTTCAGGCCCCCTCATTACCTACACTCCCAACTGTGGTGTTTTCTGTGGGAACTGGTCTTTAACAATGTACGCTTTGCTTCGATATTTACAACCTCTTGCTGATCAGTGTATCAAAAGCATTTTCATTTAGAGGATTCATTTCAGGACTTTAATTGAGGAAATCTCTTTGTTTCAAGCCTCTATAATAAACCATTCAAAATGCTGTCTTTGAACGAACTAGGTCACTGTAACGCGCGCACACACACAGAGTGATTCTCATCTGCTTAGGGTAGCCTGCATTTGGTTGAGCCATATCCCTGGTGAGCTTGTGCCTGATTTATCCTTCTTGAACTGGCTTGTTCACAGGGAGCTTATGCCGAAAATTCACTGCTGGAGGTCATTCTCCATTCTTGGCATCTCTGGCAGCCTTAAGCTTAAATTGCAGCCTCATTTTCTATCCAATCAATACCACTCTTATGTCGCTGAGTTTCCATGGTGCCCCCAATCTTCTGTCTACATATTGATGTCTGACAGCAGGAATAGCATTCTGTGTTGCTATATATACTTACTAAACCTGTCAAAACTATTTAGGGTCTGTCGCACTAATTTATATCCATATCCTGATATTATTTGTATCTGTTGAGCTTTGACTGATGGAGCTCGCTGCACTAAGGAATCAGCCCCAACAATGCACTCCAGGGATGGCTCGAGGGATGGATGTTTTGAGAAAGGGGAAAAAGACTCTCTTCTAGAGTAGCTGGGGTAGTCTAGAATCCTTTGAGCACAATAGAGTCATTTTGAAAACATCCAAGTCTCAATGGCTCCAAGTTAATGCTTTGGAAATCATTCTCCATTGTGCTGCTCTGAATGCACAGAGGGTCCTCTCCGATGGAGCCACAGAGAGGAAAATAGAAAAGTGGGCATTGTCAAGTGTTCAGTGTGCATTTGAGGAGAGTTGGGGGAAATTTGAGTCCGTTGGCTCACATCAACTTTCTTCAGCAGAAGCACTGTGGAAAAATGAAATTAAAGGATGGAGCCATGTCTTCTGTAATGTGGATGTCTATTTTGCTACAATAACTCACAGAGCGTTGTAGCTGCATACAAAATGGTATGGCTGTGTCTCTGCGGATTGACACAGCAGCCGCTAACAAGATGAGAGAAGGTGTATCTTCTGTGTGTCATTAACTTCCAAGGGACTGATACCTGTTATTTGTGCCGCCAATGGTAATATACACTAAGTAAAGACCAGTAGATTTATTTATTCTATTTAAATATGCTTTGCAAACCACTGATCTTGAATCAGAGGTGGTCATCAGCTGGAGAAACTCTTTAATCCCACTGTGTTTAACGTGATCTTGATCCAGCCCATGAAATAAGAGTTGGCAGTCAGTATGGAATTTGCTGCTTAAAATTTTTTTTGCTCTGAGTTGCCAGAACTGATTTTGTGATGCCAAGTTCATTAATACTTTTCAGACCCTCTTTTGGCTCCCACAGTCTTTTCACTAGTGAAGAGTAAGGACCTTTAAGACTTAAAAGGCCCTGTTGCAGGTGGTGGTTGACGTAGTGGTATTAAAGTAGTTCAGTTTGTTAAGTTTTCAGTGAAAGGGTCAGTGGGACTTTACCAAACTAGACACTCTCCTGGCCAATATGTCTCACCTTATTTTATTCCAAGGAACGGAATCACTGAACCATTTAAAATATCTGGCTCTACCTCCTGCAGTGGCACCATGATTTTTTTTTTTTTTAATCTTTTTTCTCATTTCCTTCCTTGCTTACATATGTGGGAGTGACTTTTTAAAAACTGTAGTCATCTTGCAGACTCGTTTTTAATGTCTTTCAGACTGAGAGAACACAGCTGTAGGCAGTTTCATGGGAGATGAGAAGGGGGAATGTGAATATAATAAAGAGTTAGATATATTACTGATGCAGTCAGGTGATTTCCACCCCTTCTGTCCCTCCACTCCAAAAAGCCTCTGCCCTTCCTTACCTTCCCAGAATAGCAGATTCTGGTTTCAATGTGGATAACCTCTGGAGGTGAGGAGTAGAGCTGACTGTGTCTGAGGCAAAATCCAGTTTTGTTACGTTAAGAAAAATGTATCAATATGTTAATCTGGGCCCTAGGAGCATGTTGCTTAGCAAGTGCTGTTAATTGCATGGCAGCTGCAACAGAGGGGTAAAGACTTTTAGAGTGGAAGAGCATTACAGGAGCTGGGGATTTTCTGATAAAGACACTCTGAAAATTAATAGTGCTTACGGCTGCAGGCCACTGCCATTTAGTAAACTGCAAAGTTCAATTTTAAACTGGACTTTTCTCCTCTGAGGCCTGCCAGCCCTATTTCAGAGCTCGTTAAATGTTTCACGAGAGTGTTATAAAACTCTTCCTTCCTCATTAGTTTCTACAGAGTTCCAGTGTAGCTCGGACCCTGTAAACATCCCCTATTTAGTTGTAGATGATACCATCGCAAGTGCATGTGGGGAGGGAAGAGAAAGAGGAGAAATTCCTCAGTCCAAATGCGTGTTTTGACAGTGGTCCACAGCTAGCTAACACCGTAAATGAAATAGAATTTTTTGCCGTCTTCAAACAATATTTTGGAGCGACTCATGATCAGTACAAGTTCTCCTCCCAGGAGTAAAACCAGACAGAACAACTGGGAGGGAAGAGGAGGCTGGATGGGCTCTTTTTTCCTTCAGCAATACTCTCTCGATGCACCTGGCCTGGTGCTCTGTTGTCTTCGTGGAGCTGGTCCAGCGGGCAATGCAGACAGGTACAGCACTAGGGATGCCAGCAATAAGATGAGGTAGCCTGTTTCTCAGGCTTGAGTGTAAAGTTGGTCTTGATCTTCTGAGCTCATTAAGGAAGATAGACCACTCTGCTGTTGTCTTCACCATCTGACTTTGCTACCTGCATCTGCCTGTTGCCTTAGGCTGTCCCTAAGGATTAGAAGGGTAAAACCCAGATAATTGTGCTCTATGGGTATATAAGAAAGGAGGAATTCCCTGTGTATTGACACAAGCAGTAAATATCTATATATCATCTGTGGAAGTCAGAGTGTCCCTGTCTGATTCTAAGCAATGAAAATGACTGAACTGGCTTCTCAAATTCAGTTCCATTGGATGTCAGGCACAAAACCTGTTTTGTTCTTGGTTTTTGTTTCTTAGAGCCATGCAAACAATGGCATTAGTTTTATAACCAACTATAGATGATCTGACTATTGCATTTAAGGCTTCCTTGTTTCGACTGGATCACTAGTACAACAGATTTATTTATGTATTTATTTATTTTTTTTTTAGACATACTTCTCACACATCATGTATCTCAAAGTGCAAAAGAGCCTTAGTAGTGCAATGCAAATGTATGCGCCCATCTGTAGCCAGCAACAGAAGGCTCACAGTCTGGACCATCTTTGCCTCCATGACAGGAGCATCAAAAATGGGCTTAGTACTGTGTGTAGGTAGTTCTCATCAAAAACTTTGTATTTAAAAATAACTATTTTACAGGTGTTTTGTCTTTTTTTTGCAGGTTTACAGCATGCAATCAACAGTGGGAAGAGTGACGTTGGGTCAAAATGCCTATTTTAACATTTCTGTAATGCTCTTCTAGGCACTTTGTTAGACAGTAATGGATGGATCTCTTAAGAAAGGTCTACTGTCTTTGAAAGTGATACAGGAAGGGACTTGGAAATAGCCTTGGTAGAAAGATGACACCTCTAATGTGGTGTTGTCTCTGCAGTGTTACGGCACTACAGGGTCACAGTTTGCTTTTGGACAACTGAACTTCTTCCATTTCCATACTGAGATCTTTTTCAGCTCACTAAGAGTCATATTCTTCCTGTCAAGCAGAGATTAATAGTATACCAGGCACACATCCTCCAACCATTATTCAGGCAAAGTTGATGCTTCAGCAAGAGCTTCATCAGAATAAGGACTATAGAATTCAGCCTAAGATTTAGAAAGGATGCCCACCCCTTTGTTTTGGTGACAAATTCTTCAAAATAAGACACAAGTGAGTTATAATGCTGGTAAATGGTTGTGACTTTCCTTGCACTTATTGCAGCAGAATCTCATTACTTTCATTGAAATTGCCTTTGGAGTGAAGCACCTTTTAGTAAATTAAAAATAAATCAAGAGATTGTTCTGATACTCTGCCTTAATTCTGGTAGGAAAACACTTTGTTCCTTTAGCTTGAACAACAAAAATTACGTGTTCAAAAGTAGCCTCCCCATCCCCACCATATTACATAGAAATAGTTTGAACTTCTTGTTCTACCTAGGGTGGTTTCTCCTGGAAACCCAATCTTCTATGGCAGTGGCTTAGCTTTCCTTCTGGTGCTGCCAAAGGCCCCTGAGATGCAATGATTGCTTCCCCATAGCTTGTGCCACCTGACTGCCGGGTTGTTTGTTTGGATTGCTGCCTTCCCAGAGGTCACAAAGATGTTTTTGTTTGCACAAGAGTCACTTGCTTTTATTAGAAGCCTGCCTGGGTGCAGCTGATATGCAGTAGGGACCAAGGGATAGAAAAAAAATCTAAAGCCAACAGATAGGATTTTTAGCAATCTTCCAAAAATGCTGCAAGCTTTGATTCAGGAACTTCATGTCATTTCGCTTATTAAATCCTCACTTTCCTAAGCTGTCCCTTCAGTCCATGTTTCTTGTCTGATTTGCAAGTTGTCAGATGCTTTTGCTAATCTCTGTAGTTGATGTTTGCTTAAGTGATTATTTGGCAGAAGTGTGTGAGCGGGTGTGTGTGTGATTGCCGTTGGCATGGCAGTATGATATGGCATTAGCATACTTGCTCCGTGCTGCAGACCTCCTCCTTTTCTAGGCATACTTATGCAGTGGGGGAAAAAAACCCCAACAAAACAAACAACAGAAAGCCATGGAGGAGCCGGTTACTGTACGGTGATCCTCTGGCCAGTTTGACCAAAGACATACAGAGTTCAGAGGAGCCTAAAGGCTGCTCTTGTTTTCCTTCAATTACTAATCATAAATAGATTATCCACCAGCAGAGGATTTATAAAGAGCTGCAGGGATTATGGACTGCCTAAATAGGGGTATCAACACTGAATCTAATTTCCAGGAATTTCCCTGTGCTTGCAAGATAGTGTGGGAACCGTGTTTATGGGGTGGTAAAGAAGAAAAGGCAAGCACAACTCCCTTTGTGTTTGTTAGCTCAAGAACCTGTCTTTAAATGGGACATGGAGTTTAGTTTGTGTTTTGGACTCATTGAGTGGCCGTTGGGATTATAGGTGTGTTTTAAGAGTTGTCAGTCTCTTCTCTTAATTGCTTGTAATTTGAGCTATAGTTTTGCACAGGCTTGTGCATTGGAACAGCTTTATGGGCTATGAGTTACCTCACCGAGAACAGCAGGATTTAGACAATGTAAATGTGAAAGTACAAACAAAATCTTTGCTTGATCAGTGCCTTTATTTTATTATTTATTATTTTATTATTTATTTTATTTATTATTTTAATGTTTAATTTATAAGATTAAACACAGCTGAAATAAAAACCTCTGATACAATAGGCATTCAGGTGCATGCCCTTTATGAGCGGGTGGGGATGAAATCTCTTATAAGTTTTATAGTAATAGATTTACTTTGGGGCCTTTGGCAGCTTCACTTGGTATTTTTCTAGGCATCTGTTTAAGCATGAGTTGCTCCTGTATTTTTTGGTAAAATTCAAACTATTGGAGAGCTGGGTTTCTCCTCCACTTTCTGATGTAAACTTCTTCTGTCCGTCCATCTTAATAACTGTACCTTTCCAAGGCATGGTGTGGGCTGGGCGTAACCCCCTTGCCAAAACCTGTCCCTGTACGACTGCCTGGTGCTGTGAAAGTTCTGACTTAATCCTGATGAGAGGTGGAGGCTGCCGTCTTCCCACTGGGATCAGCCCTCAGTTTTACCTCTGAAGGGAGAAAACTTCTGGGCTTAACATCTGAAATGGCTTTGTAAAGCTGTCAGGAATCAGAAACGTAGGAGAGTGGGGAGCATTTTCTCGCCTTGTCCCTAACTACCTGCAAAATTGGTCATGTTTTCATGATGAAAAGACCTGAAGTTCAAAAAGGGATGGGAATGGGAGGAAAAGTGGGTGAACTCCTTGCTCATAAGTGTAAGTTTGATCCAGAAAAGTTATTTTGAGGCTGCTTTCAAAAAACATTAATAGATCCCTTTTAGTATTTTGCAACTCGGGTAATATTTACAAGCACATCTTCTTATTCGGTAGCATAATGTGCTATGTGGTCCTGGCCTTTCTTTGGCTGCTTCCCTGTGCCCAAATACAGCATCTCTCTGCTAATTTTTGCAAAGGGTAAGAGCTCTTGAGAATGGCTGGGGATTGAATACTGCTGTGCAATGAAAGGACTAAAAAGCAAAGGTGGTATATTACAGCGTGTACTTTGTTCATTTAATTGCTGTGTACTATAGTTTAGTTTGGATTATTTATGACTACATCTACAAGAAAGTAGTCCTGTAAAAAAGAACCCCTCTTTTCTTGTGCTAACCACAACTGTAGGCTGAGTGGATATGGAGACTGCGTTTTTATAGAGGAAAAAATACGAGATGTGTAGACACTGTGCCCCGACATCATGCTTTACACACATAGATCAAAAGTGAGTCTCTGTTTGGAGAAACTTTCCAAATTGTAGGGATGTGTAGCAAAAATGTGTTATCTAACTTTAGACTTTACAATTGTGCAACACGTACCATAAATGACAAGTTCACCTCTTTCTGTATTAACACTTTCAACATGTGCAATAAGGCTCTAATTCTAGTTGGGATTTTACCAACTGAGATTTCTCAAGTAATTGTAGGTGGGAATTTCTCATCTTATTTAAATAGGAAGTTCTGAAACAAACAAAAGCCCAAAGCAGGAGAAGTCTGTGAAGTGTAAATTATCTAAGTCAAGAAAAATTGAGGTTGAAATATTTCACGTAAAAATTTCCGGTTCGGTAAGCCTTGAGTTACTGAATCCAAGATTTCTATTCCAGGTCAGTGAAATTCTAGTGTGTATCTGAACACTTGCAGCACTTAATGGTTATTGAGGGAATGGAAACAAGAACTTGAGCCTACATATGAGATATATGTGTTGGCTACAGGAAGCTCTTTGTGATGCCCTATGATGTCCAGCTGATGCTGTTCATTATGGTATTTTTATGATCATGATAACTCACAGAAAGAGTGGTACAGCAATGGGGAATAAGGAGCATTTTCTCAAATTTATCCTCTCCTGATCAGTTTAATTTTTTTCCAAAGAATACTTTTGAAAATTAGAATATAATTTATATGTACAATTTTAATTGTACATATAATTGTAACAATTGTAAACATTTGTGAATTTTAATAAATTTTAATAATTGTAAGTTATGTCAAAATTATTTCTTTACAAAATAATTGTAAAAAATTGTCATAATTTATAATTGTTATTTACTATTATTACTACTATAATTATAGAATTGAATAAATATGGAAGTTTGATTCAATTTTTTCTCAAAGACTTGTGCATTTTCTTTTCAATTGCTCCACAGGACATGATGTTTGGGTTTTTGTTTTTTTTTTCTTCCTATATAATCATAGCTTCTGTTGTGAAAGAAGTTTTAGCCTTTGTTCAGTAGACCCTTAGCTTAGAATAAGTAGTTTTCATTGCCTAATGGAGTGTGTGATTTGTGTGAAATGAAAAGGATATTTTTTAAATCTCATTTATATCTGTCTTCTATTCCCCCAGGTTTAAAAAAAGTATTCTAGGCCTAAAAACTTTCTGGAGTAGCAGAACTTCCAAGCTACGGCAGCTGATTCCAGGTGAGCTGCCCACATTGCGCAGCTTAGCCTATTTCTCTAGTTTCTTTTCTCAGATTCGTGTCCAGTCCCAGTTTTGCTGCTGTGCAAAGCTAAACCATTGAAGGCTGCTACAGCTTCTATAGCAGAAGCTGTATCAGGCTGTGAAATAGGTCTGGATTTTTCTAAGGCATGGGTTGTGCCCTATGCGTAGCAGTCCAATTTTACAAGATAGGAAAGTGGATGGAAGAGCATGGGTCGAGTTCTGTAAAACTAGGGTTATGTGGACCGCTTAAAACTCTTTGCAAGTAGCATTCATTTTCCTTAGCTTTAAATGTGTATAGGTCTGAAATGGATTTTTCTCCGAACAGATAAACCACACCCAAGCTATTTTGGTTTTGAAGATGTATTTCCATAACTCTGAATAGCTGAGGTTTCCTTAATCTTTATTTCTGAATCTCTGTGTCTCTAATGTCCTTATTTTCATAACCCAAACTTCTCTTTGCTTTAATCTCTTTTCTATTTAAATAGTGTAGTAGGTCAGCCTTAATAAATATTACATGTTCTCTCATGTTTCTTGTTTTCAGTAGCCTTTTACAGCCCCATGCCTGGTTCTAAATCAGCAAAATGTTTCAGCTTGTTTATTTCTTAAGTGTGCTCACAATTTATGCCCTTATTTTAGCGAGCACATTTAACTGAAATTTAATCTGGCATTCTATAACTGCATTATAGTTTCCATAGTCAACCTTTTTCTCATATTACAGTTTAAACTTTTAGAAGCGCAATTCTAAAGTTTTGTCTAGTCTGAAAGGACTCTTTGTTAAGCACAGGGATATGACAACTTTTGTCTCTAGAACTTTTTTGATGTCTAGAAGTTAATTCAGTAATCGTTGGTATATAGTGGTATGTAAACATATATATATATATATATTCCATTAGACTTCAGGGTGTCTGTGGTGAATTTTCTGATCTTTGCGTTGTCCAGTTGCCTGGGTAGTTGGAAGGACAAGGACCTCCATACTGTTGACTAATACCTTTTTATATGGGGAGCATGTTTTGTCGCCTTGTTTTTCATTCTTTCTTTCAGGTGCTTTGTAAACGCTCTTGACAACACTGATCCTAGGCTGAACTTTGGGTGCTACAACCCCCCCCTTCTGTACAAAAACCTGATTATTGTTCTTACCCTGGGATTCTCAGTTCCTTGACTAATATTTAAGGAGTGACAGGACCTTTACTCTTATCCCAAGATTACCAAGCTCTCCTAATAGCTTTTTCCAAAGTATTTGAAAATCCAAACAATTTACATCTAGTGAAAAAAAGCTAGGATAAGTTTTTAAATGCTTCTCGTATATTAGTGAGGCACGATTTATCATTGTGAAAAATGTGCTTTTTTCAGACTTTTCTAGTTTGTGGGGCTTCTATTTTAGGCTAGCTGGTTTACACTTGCCTTTAACTGATTTTTCTCAGCTCTGGAAATGCTGTTTAGGGCAATAAAATTTCTCCTGTTGTGTGTAGGGTTTGTTTGTTTGTTAATTTATTTTATTTTATTTGCCCTAACTCTGGCAGTTCTGCCTCAAGTTCTTTACTTGTATAACCCTAGGGCACGCATCTCTCTTCCCTACTTTAAAGTGAAAACTGAAGCAGAGGAGTCATTTAACTTCTGTGCAATCTTTTTTTCTGCCCTCATTGACTTCTTCGCATCAGGGTAGTCTGCAGTATAGTCTGCAGGACCCACCAGTTCTTCTGGAGTTCCAGTTTCCCCTGTGCTTAAGGAATGCCTTATTACTTGTCACTATGTATTTGCCTCCCTGTTTCTCAACTGTGCTCCTGGACCTCTTAATCTCCATTTTGCATCTCACCTGCCAAAGTTGTTCTCTCCTATTAGTTTCACTTGCGCTGGATTTCCATTTTCTTTCTCTTAAGGATATTATGTGAGTGAATAAATTCTTAAACTACATTTGAGAAGTCAGGGTATTTTTTTTCTTTTTTCTGAGTGGCCACGAATATCATCAGTGATTGCACTTTGGCGTCCTTTCAGATTATCTGTGCTCATTCCTTGCATGCTTTATTAAAGGAAGGCTTGCAGGGAACAGAAAGAAGTGACTCCCAAATATTGTGCTCCTTGAAGCCTGGTTCTCTTAGGACTGGTAACAACCTCCCAATTACAGCATCCACCAAAATCATGTAGTAACTTTGCGGTGAAGATTTCAAAGGATTGTGAGAGAATTCTATGCTTGCATACCGTGGAAATGTATCTGAACTGCGGCAATTCTCCCTTTGGAACTTATTCTAGAAAAATAGCCCTGTCTAATTCCTGAATCAATTATTTTTCCATTGTTTGGGACTAACTCATTATAGATTTTCCTTCTGCAAGCTTCAAACCAGCTGCCATCATATGAATTGGTTACACTGACAAGAAATAATTTATAAAAATTATCTCACTTTCCCATTTGTAGAAAATGGTGACATCGTCATCATTTGATCACCAAGTATTTTACATCAATCATCTCTGGTCTGAATTGGAGGCTTGTATTCTATCATCCTCAAGACTGTAGCTCAGAATTTGTAGTTGGAAACACTCCCCTAATGTACCTCCCTGTGAGGAAATGCTCATTGAAGAGAACCTCAAAAGTCAAATTTGTACTTCTGACTTCTTCCTCTTTCTTACTTGCTATGTGTGCAAGTATAGCTCAGGGTTGTATGTTTTCTCCTTTAGAAGAATCCCCTCTAAGCATTTTAGCTAAAGGCCTGATCTAAAGTCCACCAAAGTAACTAAATACATATGTAAAAATAAATGTATGTATGTGTGTAGGCTCATTGTGATTTCGATTGGCTGTATAATTTGACATTAACACTTTTTGTGTTACTGCCTTCTTTTTGATTAACACTTGAGCAAACTGTGCTCCAGGAAGCTGTTTGTGATATCAGAAATGCAAGCTGATTCCACTCATGTACATCTAATTTGATGCCCTGATGCTTTCCAGCTGTGGTAAATGGACAACTATTTGAAAACAAGTATGTTGTCAGAGTCGGAATATCCTGTGAAAACTACCCATTTCCCCTTAAGTCTGGCTGTGTTCAATTAATCTGATGCTGACTTAGTCTCCCTGCATCTCACAGAGAATGTTTTTAATATTAGCTTCTCGTAGTAACACTTGTACTTCTAAAATGTTTTTCATTTAACACCTAGAATTATTCATATTGTGGGCAAAATTGATGCTTCCCTTCCTCCCCCCCCAGTTTCTATTATGGAAAATCAAGATTTGGCAAGTTGAGGTTACAGGTACTTTAAGGTTATTACCTTTGAGTTAATGAATCCCAAAGCAAATCATTGGTTTTTGAATGGAAGAAATCTTCTGTTATGTCCTTAATTTTGGAGCTATCCCGCATGCTCGGGGGCGGTGGGAAGAACCGGGTTTGGGTATCCACTTACGTGCTTGCTCCTCAGCAGAAAGTCAGGAGCAGCCCCTTCCCCAGGTTGCATCTCTGTGCACAGATAGAGTGAGGGAGACAGGGGACAGTAGTGTGCTATCACCAACTGATGTCACAACAAAAAAATCTCAAAGCCTCTCTGCATCTTTTTTTTTTTTTTTCCTCCTTTGATACATGCTGGCATTTCTTTAGCAGAAACAAATCAACTTATGCAAACATATGCCAAGAGCAGGAAGGGAAGGCTAATTGATCAGGAAGACTGACATGGGCTTCTGTATTTAACAGGGTTGGGTTGGTTTTTTTTTTTATATAATGGTTATAATGACAATGGTTATATATATGGTTACTAATGACAAAGGTCACTCGAGCCCTTTCTTAAATTCCTGTCTTTAGACAAAAGCATCCATAAAGGAATAAACGGAGATGAAAGAGGCAGTTACAAACCTCAGGTAGGTGGTGCATACATGTTCTTCCTTAGTTTTTAGCAAACTATTGCATACAAGTTAGGTGTTTGCCACTTTTAAGACTTGTCTCTCAGCATTTCCATATAAGCCTGTTAACTGGATTGGGCTGGCCTTAAGAAAGAGTTCATTCCTATTCTTGATGAGCTCAAGTGGCTTTTATGTAGGATGCTGTGAATGGGCACAAGGGCTTAGTGCTCCTTGTCATCATGTGAGTCACTAAGTGCGCTCCAGCTTTTGCTGTGACACACGTAGCATTAGGAGTAACAGAAGCCAACCGAGGTTGCATTTAACCTCCTGCTTCTAACGATGGTGCTTTTAGATTTTGCCTATGACGCCTCTGAGCGTGGCAGATGAAGGGTTGACAACAAGTAGCTTTTGTTTAAAAAGTAAATCATTGTTTAGGTGGAACAAGAAGAAAAACATGCCTGGTTTTAATGGTACTCCACTGCCCACAGGCTTTGGAAATGAAATAACTTGACTTTTCTTAATACCTTTTTACATCCAGCTGCTATTGCCACTGGACTGAACTGCAGTTAGGGGATTTGCGGGGGGAGGGAAGAGAATAACTTAGAGTGCTGATCAGTGGAAATGCTTTTGTCATATGACAGGTAGAAACAAAGCCTGCTGGCCTCCTGGGACTGGGGTGAGCCTTCGGCTTGGTAGGGTGGGTCTATGGGATTTGACGGCTCTGTTAACACAGCAGTGTCGTATTAGCACAGTGATAATGCTAGTGTACTCTGCTGCTCTGGTCTTCCCCCATCTCCCCGGCTCACGCAGGATTCGTGACGTTGCCTTACGGCGTGGTTTTCCATACGTTTGGTTTGCAGGCTGCCGGCAGCTCTGCGAGGTCCCAGCACAGCCTGCTGTTGATCCCACTGTCCTCCTTCTCTGTTTCAGTGGTGGAGCAGAAAGCCTGCGTGTAGGACTTGCAAAGCACAGCAACAGGGGTCACAAGCACAGTAAAAGTCGAAATGATCCTGACAAATTGGGTGGCTTCTCTGCAATTGAGAGAGGTTTTTCACAGAGAAATGAAACATGCTGTCCTTTGGGGTTAATAAAATGCGCACACATAAAATTTGAAAACGTGGTTGTAAGATAGCAGGAGAAGGTCTGACAGCAGTTTCTGTACGCTCCCGAGGATGCTGAGTGTTCATCTGTTAACCCAGTCACTCCAGGACAGCTGAGCTGTAGTTGTGGATTGTGTGGGTCGCTAATAACTTTGATGCACAAGGACTAACGGAGCTACTGGATGCTTTCAGTCATGACACATTTTGGCCTTAGAATTTGTATCTCCAAGTGAGAATCGAGTGTAGTGGCTGGAATGTGTTTGACTCCGTTTAGTGCTACTTCAGCATCTGCCCCTTTGGAGGCTGCGTTTTTTAGGCAGAGACCTCTCACAGCGCTTGGGTTCGGCATTTGTGATTCCTGCAACACCTGCCATAGCTATCGAGGCGGCGTCCAAGGAAGGACCGAGGAGGATTGATCACAAGCTGCTCTAAACCCGAGGACAGAGGACTTCTACGATGTGCCATGACAAACCAAGGCAGGACGTGCCAAGAAGCTCCCCTGCCTAACGTTCATTGTAAAACCAGCTGCGCTGTCGTGCTTTTACGCCCTTTTCCCAGGGCCAGGCCTGGGAGGGCAGGTGGGGCCAGGATAAAGGGCTCTCGCACTGTGGGGAGCAGCGGGTGCCGCAGGTAGCGATGAAGAAATGCTGGAAGTGTGGTGGCGGGGAGTACAGTGACACAGATGACAGCGGTGGCGATGCATTTTTTTTTTTTTTTTTTTTTTTTTCTCTTTGTGGCTAGAACAGGATTGTGAATACAGAGGAGATGCTCTAAGATAAGACACATGGTTTTATGGAAGTCCAGGGCAAGAGAAATGAAGTGGTGCAGACGCAGTATGAAAAGCATTTGCAGAATTGTGGATGGGAAGGTTACATTTCACTTGCCTGCAGCCAGCTTGGTGTAGCTAATAGTATTTAATGCTGTGGTGTTTGTTTGCATTTTTTTTTCCTCTCTTTTAAGCAATGTATTTGCCTCGTAAAGGGAAAAGAAATCTTATTCATGTATGTAATACCTTCCTGGGAACTGGGAAGAGCAGAGGGCAGTTTGCAGTTGACATGAACAGGTTTCCTGGCTGAATAAGCTGTTCCTGAGATGCTGTGGGCCTGTTCCTAAGCAGGCGGGTGATCGGGCTTCCATGGAAATCTGGCTTTCTATGTCATACTGTCAATTCAAAAGATTTCAGGAGCTTTTTAAAAGCTGGTCATGGCCTGGGCCCATTTCTGGTTGTTCTCCCCCATTCCCTTGGTTATTCTAACTACCACTTTCAATTTACAGTGCATGAGGCTTGAGGAGAAATCCCATCGTAAATCTACCTGGAGTCTCTGGATTCTTTACTGCACACAGAGTTCAGGCTTTCCCTTGCTCTCCATGGGGAAAAAAGAAGAAGAAGAAAAAAACCCAAACCTATGGCTGACAGCAAAATGGGTTAAAAAGGCAAGAGATGAAATAAATATACCTTATGCTCCCTTGGATGTAAGGACGAGTGGGTGGAGCATCAGACTGCAAGGGAGATCAGAAGCAGAGCTCCTTCAAAGGCAGTTCTCCAGGCAGGTGAGGAGCTGGCTGGTCTGACAGCAGAAAGTTTGCAGACTATTTGAGGAGGTTGGTGTTACGGTGCTCCTCAGAAGCCTGGGTGTTAAATAGCATCTCTTTCCCATTTTCCCGGTCACATGGCTGCATAAGATAAAAGCTTCATCGAGCTCCCAGACCTTGGACTGGTCTTGCAAAATGCAGCCAGCCATTGTGAGAGGGGTTAATTCACACCGTCACCGCAGAAGACAAAATGGATCTTTGAAACAAATGTGGTGGTGGGGGTAAACCCATCAATCATGTGAATACTGCTTTACAGTAATTCACAACTGCAGCTTTTTTCTTAAGCAAGGGCTGGCTGAGTCCGATCAATCCCTTGGCTCTCAAATAGGTCTCAGCAGGCAGTAGCTTGCTCCTTGTGGGTTTGTATGTACATGAAAGCCCACTTTATATTAACTCTGTGGAATAGTATTTTTTTTCCCTCTCTCTAAACCCCTTAGCGCTAATTCAGTGTAATTATACTCATTGAATACAGTACTGACAGCCCCACTCCTCCCCCTTTCCTGTCAGGATATTGGCCTAAAAATCACTAAATGAAGAAAATCCAAAACAGCGATGGGATTCTTTGTTCTGGCTTCTACATAGGTTTTTACTATTTTAATGTAACCCATTGGTCACACTTTCAAGTATTTTCTTTAAAGCTGAAGGCTGAAAATACATTTTTATTTTTTTCTTTTAAAAATTAAGAATTAGATTTTAGTCTTTAAGGAAAGTGCTAAATATTGCAAAACTCATGGCTAACTGAGCATTGGCACCATTATTAACAGCCTGAGGCTGCTGAGGACCTGTCTCTACCTTTTTGGAAATAGGGAAAGGTGCCAGGAAAAGGCAGGGAGCCTCTTTCCACCTGTTCCTTCCCGTGTCTGTCTGTGTCTTGGGGATGGGTGACATTTTCCCTGTTGCGTTTTCAGGGCTGAAAATAAAGTTGCAGGTGGCTTAGCACAGCATGTTTTAGTCCTTTCTAGCTCTGTATGTGTGAATGAAACCTACATAGTGGGAAATGTCTGGAAAGCAGTGACTAAAAAAGATTTTAGGGGGTCATAGGAGGTAGCCATTGGCAGATGAACTCTGAATGTAGTGCAGTGGAGAAATGTCTAAAATCAGTTCTTAGGCATATACGTGAGAGGCCCAGCCTAGGGTGATGGTGGTAATGACAGAGATACCAGGAGAAGGCATTCTGTCTTGGTGTCTCCAACAAACTAATGGCTGGAGAAAGTTTGCTCTGTGGCTTAAAGAGCTTAGTCTGCCTGACAGACTCAAGAGCAGATAACCACATTACAAATATCTTTTAGGGAGGAAAAATAACAAGTACTGAAGGCCTATCTAACTTACTGGAGAAAGCCACGATAAGAAAAATTCAGTTACAAATTAATTTACTATTTTACAGTGTCGGTGGTAAGAGGCAGGATGATAATTTCACAAAAGCTTTCACAGAAGGTAGTGGATCCCTCATCTTAGGAAGCGTAAATGGCAAATGTGGAATTGTGGATTCCAGAAGATTGGTACAAGGAGCTAACTTGGGGCTTTTGCATAAGGGCATACATTTTGTCTTGACAGAGGAGTTTTTCTCAGCTGCTCAGAGGTGAAATGTGGGCAGGCCAGCGAAGCAGGAGTCTGTGTTTTAAAAGATAGCAAATGTGTCCTGCTTTAACAAGTAATGGAGTTCTCTCTTTAACTGTAATACACAAATACTGTAATTAAGGTGCCAATTTGCTTCCTACAAAGGCTGTAACATGTTGCAAGTCACACTGGTATTGCCCTTCATCATATCAAATTGTAACTCAGCTGCTGTAAACCTAGTAGAGTAGAGCCAAACATCAAATTATAGAGTTGCTTCCTCCTTCCTTTGTAAGTGTAGGGTTTGTGTGTTTTTTGGTTTTTATTTTGTTTTTTTTTTCCTCCTCCCCCTGTTTACCTTGCCTTAGTGGAATGGTAGCTAGGTGTGTGCTTTCCTTTCCCATCAAGTACGGTTTTCTTGATAGCAGACAGGCAGGCCACAATCCTTATTCCTGAAACCCTAGTCCTTTAGCACAAAAGGTCTCCATCCAAGCATTGTCTTACTGTCTTTAGGTCTTGCCTGTATAAAGCCTCTTAGACAAGTGAATCTAAATGAAGAAAAGCATGCATTTGTGACATAGGTAGATTGTGTCAATTTTTAAATGTAAACAAATCTCTTTAGAGTGAAATAATAGAAATCAAGCTAAGGTGTTGCCAGTTCAAAGAAGAAGAGTATCTGCACCATTGTGTGCTATTTCTGGCCCACTTTTAGTTGGGGAATGTGCAAGGTATGCAGGGATAAGGAGGAGTTCTGGATTTTGCAACACTGAGGAAACAGAGGCATTAGAGAAGAGGAGGATATCAGCTTTATTGGCTTCCTTTGCTCATGGGATTGGTGTGCCTTTACTTATGCTTTTCTAGTCATGTGGATAAGCCAGTTCTGTTTCCAGAATCAAGAGAAATGCTGATTTTCCTCTCAATGAGAAGAATGAAGGAGCTTAGCAGCTTTGAACTCTAGTTCAATTTGAGCACCGGCTATAGTTATAATAAATTGCTGGCTTTATTTAAGAAGATTCTGAAAGATCAGATCCCAAATAGGATTTTACCAAATGGGAAAAACTTGTTTGTTCTTCTCTCTGAGAATATGGAACTGTTCCACAAAGTACATTTCCTTAAATTGAGTTTTCATGTGTAATACAACTTGGGTGGGGAGGACTGGGGGCAAAAAACAGAAGTTGTAAGCCTGTGATGTGGAAAGTGGTTACAGCCTACATCAGTTCCTCAGACCTTAGAGCAGCCTCTGTTCTCTCTTTGTCCTGCTTTGTTTTATGCAAAGGTCGTGCTTCCCCAGTGACCATTAGGACCCATTACCTCTTGTTTTATCTCTGTAATTAATGTTGCCTAATTTAATGATGATGTTGACATAGTGGAACCATCTGGCGATTGAACTTCAAAAGCTTGAAGCTCTAGGCTGAAAACTTTGGATAGAAGTGCCAGTATTGGGCCAGCCTGTCTCCTGTGGAGCCAGAGGGAAAGTAATTCTGGATTTCTAGAGCTCATGAGATATTTCTTCTCTAGCTTTATGCAGGTAGCTCCTCCTACTGCTACAAAATGTGTTTTCAACAAGTTTTGTTGTTTAGGTGAGGGCACGTTAATTTTGAACTTTTTTTGGTGAGTAGTTGCCTAGATAGCAAACTTTCTAGCACAAGAGAGAACTTTGCTTAAACAACACAGACACTAAGTATTACCAGAGCCAGATAACTGCAGATAAGCAGGCATCTTGATGAGATTAGAAGGGCAGCAGTAGATACAACAAACAGAGGCATATACGTTATGAGATATTCTGATTAGCTCCTAATCCTTAAACAGACTTTACTGACCTCTGCCTGGTTGAATTGTTCTCTCTTGGGACACTGTTTTTCGATTTGTATTGCTGACACAGAAGATCCATCCATGCTACCTTTTGGGTAACTGTGAGCTGCCAAGGCTGAGAGTTCAAACCCTGGATTGCACTGAATTGGGGAACAGCAGCCAGGAGCCGGTGCTTTTGCTGAACAGATGG
The DNA here is from genome assembly GCF_964188355.1 of Buteo buteo. Lineage (NCBI taxonomy): Eukaryota > Metazoa > Chordata > Aves > Accipitriformes > Accipitridae > Buteo > Buteo buteo. The sequence goes on from NC_134189.1 coordinate 9,539,419, forward strand.
TGACCCAGAAAGCTGTATGCTCAGCATTAAGTACTTAATGACATGCAGGTGTCCTTCATGGTTTGGAGCACTGAAGTTTTTCAATTTACTGTAGGAAGTTGGTTACTTTGAAGACCAAATGAGGCTTCCCACCTCTGTGGAGCCATTTGTGGCACAATTTGCTGCTACCAAAATCTGTCTAACATAAACAGATGTGCAGCATAGAGCTGACCTGAACTTCCCTACAGTGGGAATTAAGCATTGATCAACCAGAGACATCCTCATTCAAGACAATTCAAAGCTTTAGGCTGGGGCCACCAGAGAGAAGAGCCATTTAGAGGGTAATTCCTTGCTGAGATATTACTGTTACCTGTTCTTAACACTGACACAAGTTGTTTAATACCAGAGCTGTGTGGTTGCTCTGCCTGTGTGGAATAGCATCATCCTATTAACTTCTGCCATGCCTTGAATAAATAGTCATTTTTTTTTTATAACTGTCAAAACTTTTCCTAAGTGATCTCTTTTTCTATTTGCAAGCCAGCTTTTGAAGAGGCAAAGCTACAGGACCACGGGGTTGGGAGAGAGGAAGATGTTTGCAGGCCAGAAGAGTGGGGAGGATGAGGCAAGGTGTGAGGAGCAGCACTGTAAGGTTTCAGGCTTTCTTCTCCCCCTCTGCCTGTTGCAGTGCTCTTCCTTCTGTCCTCGGTCTATGAGCCTGTAGCATTACTTCTGGCATTTCTACGTCTGCAGAGCTGCTTCTCATGAAAGACGAGTTGTAGAGAGGTAGTAGCGAGTCTGTATTGTGCCTTCAGTGCTGGCATCCTTCTGTAGTGAAATATGCTTCATTAGCTTTAACAGGCGATACCTGTGGTCTTAGTGAGCCTTTGGGTATTTGGAGGGAATGATTCCCCAATAATGGGAAAAAAGCAACAAGCTAAAATCCCCACCTCAGTAGTGGGCCTTCAGCAGGTGAAAAGGAGCATTATCTGTGCCTGCTTCCATTTTGGATAGACGTGTTCTGATAGCTGTGGGAGAGAGACTTGGGAGCAATGGAGAGTGCCAGCTTTAGTTTCAGTTCACTTGTATACAAGTTGTCACTTCTATTTTTCTTTTTTCAAAAGGCTTTGTGAATATACTGCATCCCTCTTACTGTGACTCAAAGGCCTTACATACTATATATACTGTATATATTGAAGTGAGCGTTTCTCCTTGTGGACCTGAACTGCCCTCCCTGGGGAATCTGCAGGGTAGTTCAGGCTAGAGCTGGAGTATGAGCCACCATGGAGGACAATACAGATTATCAAAAAAATGAAGCTTAAGTATGAGCTCTGGGTCTGAGCTCACTGGCCAGCAGAGGTGCTGATGCCACTCCCAGGAAGCTTGGCTTCACATCTTGTTCACTGAATTAACAATGAATAAAGTTTAATGATTCTTGCCTCTCTCGTGATACCTTTTCACTAGAACACTAAAAAAGGAATTAAATTGTGGCAAAGGGATTGGAGGAATGAAAGAGAATCATGCCTGATTAGCTTTCAGAAGGAGGAAAAAGAATCTCATGGTTCAGAATGGTAATTGCTCTGCAAGGGACAACTATCTCCTGGAGTTATCACTTAATCTCTAGGTAGGCATTATTCTGAGTTGGACTTAACAGGTAAGCTTTGGACTGGCCTTCAGTGAAAAGGAGAACTGCATTATCATTTCTCTGTCAGGATAAGGCAAGAAGGCAGTCTTAGGTAAGAATTTGCCTCTTACTGAGACCTGCCCTTTACAGCTTTTCTCCCATAACCATCCAAAAGCACCCTGCTGGCTTCTGCCTAATTTTTGGTATGCTTGAGATGAATTTTGACTAGTTATTCTGGGAAGTCATTAATGATGTAAGTGTGCTAGTGTAATCTATGACACTCTTATCTAATACCTTCGCAAAAGATTCTGGGTTTAGAGAATCACTTTCCACTGCTGCTTGCCTTCCTTCTGTCCTGCTTATCTCTTTTTTTCAAGTGGTGCAGGCAAATAAGCTCTTTGGAGCTGCTGCGTCTCAGACTTTCCTTTCTCTCCCTCTCTCTTTCTTTCTGTCACTGGCATCGGCAAGCTCCGTCAGCTCTGTAGGACAGCATGCAGTAGCACATTTTCCTTCATCTGATGTTAGCATACATGGTGTCGTTTAACTCTTTTTTCCTTTTACTGTGCATCTGTTTCAGGTGCTCTGAAAGAAGGAGCTCTTTGCCAATGCAGCTGTAGTGAGGTTGTGAGAAATGGGGAAATTGGAGGAACACACCGGAAAACCGGTGCTATGTCTGAGTGAATGAGCTATTGCCTCTTAAGTGCACTTGCTCTCTAGTGCTAAAAATTGCCTTGATATTTGATTGATATTGCATATCAAGACAAATCAAGCTATGTGATGCAGAGGTGATGGGAAAGAAAGGCAGGTGTATGCATTGGGGGCAAAATACTGCTAAAGTAGGAGATTTGATGAGGGAACTTAAACACTACAAACACAGCTTTGTTTCTAATTATATTTTTTTCCTTGCAACGAGCTGCCCATCCTTTAGGCTTTCACTGCAATTTCTTTTCAGTCATTTCTCCCTTCTACGCTCAAATTTCCATCCTTTCCTGGTAATCGGACAAGAAATTCTATCTGGGGAAGGGGCTGAGGAAATAGCCCCTCCTCCCCAAATAACAGCATCTTTCTTGGAGGAATCTGCAGTTTTTGCAAGTGAACTATGTTCCCTCACACCTCCTGTGCTTTTCTTTTTCAAATCACATAACTTCCTGCATGAGGTAACCTTTTCTATCTCGGTCTGTCTCTCTCCCTTGCTTGCTCTCCCTCTGGCTTGCTTTTCAGTCAGCGTTGCTCTCTGGGTCCCTTGCTCAGTGATGAATGAGTTTCATTCATCTTTCTTTTGGGGGCTCTGTGAAAAGCTTTAGACTTTGCCTGCTCCCATTTTTTCGCTTGGCTATTCATTTCCATGGCGATGGAGAAAGGAGGGGGGTGGCAGAGTGGGTGGCAGCGGGGCCAGAGGTCAAGAGTGGCCACTTTCTGAATTAAAGCTTTGAATTCCATTAAAGGTGACACGTTGTAACCTGGAGTGACTCTCCAAGAACTTGGCTGTCAAAGTCATCAAAGCAAAGGGAGAGGGAAGCAGGAGAAAGAGAGAGATCAGAGTAGGAGGAACCCAAGAGCTTGGAGTTGTTGTCAGGATTACATCTGGTGACTTAATATAGGGGTAGTTCATTTGTGTTGCCATACACTGTGCTTCAGTGAGGCCATGCTCCGAAATCTGCATGCGGATGGGGCATGCGAGGTAAAGAGGATTCCCCTCATCCTTTGATCAACAAATGTAATCTTCTGATTATGTAAACAACCCTTCCTCTCCGAGAAATGGGAAGGGGGAATTGAGTATAGATAAGTATCCCAGCCACTTTGAAATTTCATTAGGTTATTTTTTCATTTCTTTCACAGAGGTGCCAGCAAGACTCAGCCAACAAAGATGAGGGATGTTTTCTTGGCGTCGTACAAATAGTCACTGAGAGAAAGTCTGTGTCCCAGAAGACAGCATGTGAAGTAGAGCAAAGTGTATCAAGCTGTTTCCAAACATCCAAAGTTTAGGTGTTTTAAAGACATTAAATTTGGAAACTTGCCAATCCCTATATTAAAAAAACAAACCCAAAAGAAAACCTGCTGAATTTTGTCATTTGCAGATGTTTCTTCTCTGAAGGTTGATTACAGGGGGAAGGAATCAGAAGGAGGTCACCAGGACCTCATGTTCTGTGTGTATGATATATTCTGAATTCACATCCCCTCTTTGAATGGTCTCATCATGGTGGTAATCAGGGTCTGTGTTAAAAGTCCCCTTTCTCACTTGTGTGACCTTACGAGCCGGTGGTTCAAAGCAGAATTTTCTGTTAGTTCCCAATCGTGTGAACTTGCTTCTGGTACTACTGAGTTTCAGAACTTGTTATCCCTCCATCCCCAAGGCTATCCAGTTCTTGTTTTATGATGACTTGGTCCTAATGTGTACTAGCAGGAAAGCCTGCTAATTTTATAGCATATAAAATTTTTCATCCTTTGTCTCATATGCTTTCTGTATTAGATGAAAATGCAGAAGTTTGGTTCTAAACTCCCTGTGGAACTTGCTTTGAAACCTCCCCCCACCGTTATATTTCTCAGCTTGCTAAATCTGTCTAGATCCCAAACTGGACAATACTGTTCCTGCCAGTCTTGAGTATGCCGCTATCAAAAACTGTGCTGTGCGCTCAGCAACCAGGATTTATAAAAGTCTCTCTGTACCCTAAATCTCACTTGCTAGGAAGCCTTCAGCATCCAGGTCAAGTTGGGATGTCTGGAAAGACTCAATTCCTCCTCTCTGAGGGTACTTGACACTTCTTCGCAAGATCTTTCTCATCATTATGGTTCTTCTGCATATTTTACCATTCACTAGGATCCCTGAGCTTCCTTGTGGCAGTGTAACAAATGGCTTAACATGTTCGAGGTGGAGGAGGATTCTGTTTTTTTTTCTTTGGCTAGAAAATTGTGGCTTTTATTGCTGGAGGATGTTAGGGTTCTTTGGTGGAAGTAAAATGTGACAGACTCTTGCCTGTGTTTTGCTGTTGTGTTTTTTCTTATTATTTATAGCCAGTAATTGGTTTAGTAAGATAATGTATTATTTTTCTCTTTCACATTTCTTCCCTTGTTTAAAAAGCAACAAGGAAGGACTCAAAGGGAACACTGGATTTTTCAGAGTAGTTTGCACAGATCCTGCATCTTTGTGATGCGGTAAAAGTAAGAACTGGGGCTGTATATAGTGACCACAGGAGATAAAAGTGAGGAATTAGGGAAGTTATTAGAAAAGTTTGACATTCATGTGCATGTTTTCTTTGTTTGTTTGTTTATTTTGGTTTTGGGGGATAGAGAAGAGAGGGAGGGAGTAGTTTGAGGTGCCAGAAATACTCTAAACTGAGAAGCAAAAGAGGAATAGATGCTTACATTACTGAATGAATGAGAACTCTATCAGTCATATGTAACTCTAGAGATATTAAAAGTCCTCTAATTAGGGAGACAATCAGCTGCAATATGTATTATTCCATGCTAAAGGAGAGACTACTGAGAGAAACAGCTCTAACTTTGAAGACGTGCTGCAGCTAATAAAGGCAACTAAACCAGCCAGGGAAAGGATCAAAACTGTAACAGCAACCACTGGTTCAGAGGTATGCAAACTCGGGCCGAAGGGACCTCAGAAATAGGGCAGAGACAAAGTGAATGGAGAATAAAAGCTTCATAGGTCTTTTTACATGAGAGGTGGAAGAAAGCGGTGCAGGAACTGAGGGTGGAGAGTTTCTTTGTTAATAAGGAAGATACTGGCCTACTTTAGCAGACTCAGGCGCTCAGTCTGCCGGCACGTGAATAGGAGGGGGGCCACTCTCATATCTGTAATTATGGCATTTGAACTGTGATCTCTCTGTATCTGCAGGATGGTGACGTTCATTGCAGTGTATTCTTGATGCAAGGGTGCTGTGAACTGCCCCAAGAGCAGCACTTGTACCAAGTGTACTGGCTGGTGAACTAGGGCCATTCTCTTTCCCCCCTTAAGAGATTTGGCTCCTTTTTTTAATCTGCTTTTGCTGGTGAGATGCTTGTTTGAAACAAATCCGCTCCAGCAGGACTTTCAGTTCTGTTAGTCCTCTATTCCTTTCACCTGAAACAGAATAAACAAGAAATGAAGGCAATGGGGAAGAAGCAGAGAGATTTGATTTAATGCAGAGACTTGACTTACCTATTCTGTGCTTGATCGTACTTTTCCACAAAGACTTTTCTTCATGAGGCAGTCCTGTAGTTTCACCCTCAGGGGTGTTGTCTTGCTTACTCTTCCTGCATTTCTTTGTATTTTCGTACCTGCCTGTAATATATTCTTCCCCTCTCTGTAGCAAACCCACCTGTTAATGTTGACTCTGCTTAAAAAAGCCAGTACGAGGAGTAATCACAAAGCTGACCTCGTTATTAATGGGTGTTGTCTGAGGAGTGGGAGTACTCTGCCTTGCAGAGACTGTAATAGGATTGATTGGGTAAAGCACTAGCCGTTCCCCTTCTTCAGTCAAGTCATTTTGAGAATTAAAATGCAGAAATACAGCAGTGCATAAGCTGTAACCATGATGCCTTCCATTTAAAGGCATTTGTTGCTAAAGAACAGACGTGACAAAACATTAAATCGCAGGACTTTTGCCACCCTAGCTGGTAGGGTCTTGACTATAAAATTTGCACACGTTAGTGTGGATACCGCGCATGGATGTGGCTGTTCAAGGGTTGGGAGAAGCAAAACCTCACGCCACACCAAGAGAATTTGATCAGGTCTGTGAGTGTCCAGCCTTGTACAAAAGCAGGCCTGCTTGTGGTGTCAGGCATAAGTGAGACTGTGGGTCTCTCCCTGACCGAGCACTGGCACAGGTTGCCCAGGGAGGCTGTAGAGTCTCCATCCTTGGAGATATTCAGAAGCCATCTGGACATGGTCCTGGGCAACTGGCTCTAAGTGGCCCTGCTTGAGCAGGGGCGTTGGGCAAGGTGACCTCCAGAGGTCCCTTCTGACCTCAACTGTTGTGTGATTCCTATACTGACAAATTCTGTGATTCCTGAGCAATTGTCTCATTCAGGCTTGTACCCCATCTCTGTCCTTCTCTTGGTCAATTTGTATGCTGCGGAATAGCAGTGTATGCTAGTAGAGGTGAGGAGAAGGGCCTGTTCTGTGTGTTGTGTTAAAAGAGGAAGGGGAGAAATTATACTAAACTAGCTTTTTACTTGGAGGAACTGCTAGTAGAAACATTGCCACTTCAGCTACTGTTCCAGCCACGTGCACAGACTGACATCCTGACAAAGAGTCGTGTCTGAAGGGACAATGTTCTTACTCCTTCAAAGAGACTTTATTGCAGTGTAAGACAGCCTGGAGCTGCAGGGAAATTAGTCCTGTGTTGTGGTTTATGCCGATGTAGCACTTAAGACTGGAATGCTTTCTAGGCATCCTGCTTGTTATCTTTGGCCGTGGAGCAGGGAAGCCGAAGTAGCCAGTGGCTAGCTTTGGTGAGAAGCTGTCTAAATCAGAATTGTTTGCTTTGGAGGAAAGGCCAAACCTCCAATATATTCAGAGGCACATTTGGATGTTTTATGCAGTCTGGGTGGTGTGCAGGGGTCCCGATCACGTGAAGTGTTTAAATATGGCTTTCCTGAAACCCATGAGGATGAATTGCTGCTAGAAGAACTGGTAGGAGTGTCCTGGGAATGGGCTGCTGTCAGCTGGGCACTGGAATGGCTTGAACTCCTCAGATGGTTTTGCTTCTTCCTGTCCCCAGACTCCAGCCTTTATCACTAAGAGCTCTGCTTTTTCTTTCTAAGGTTATTTCGGGGTCAGTAAAGAGGAAGATCTAATCCTTGAGCCTTGTGAGGTAGTTACCTTAATTATCCAGCCTTCTTCTGGCAGAAAGCTGCTTACGACAAGCCTATCCTGTGGCAGGGAGGGGGAGTGGCGGTGGGGAAATGGGGTGGCGTAGCCTGGATCACAATCTGGGTCTGGAAATAGAGACTGGAAATCCCACTCTTTTGACGTAGAACTCCCATCGTTAAAACCCTCAGCAGCCTCTGATTGATGTAAATGCTTATACAAGGTGGAATCAAATTACTCTGATCTTCTAGCGGTTGGAAATCTGACATCTACCTGTAACTGTTTTCATTTAAATTCTGTAGGCTTTAGTAGTAATATCTATGAAATTCTGTGTTTTCATCCTTTGAAATCTTACACGGTGCTTTTCTTTAAAGTTCTAGTCCTTAATAGGTTCCAGCATAATTAAGCTATCATCATCTAGGATTGAGGAGAGGATCTTTGGAAGGATTTATTTTTCTCCATTTCCTTCACTGAGTTTCTAAAAATGTCAGGACACAGAAACTAGTCGCTGCTCTCAGCACGTTTGAGCAACTGCCTCAGCCCCTCTGCCTTCAGCACAGTTGGCTGGGCTGAGCTTCATATTCAGATACTTTCTCTATCAGCCTTCCTCCTCAATGCACAGCCCGCTCCTTGCTGTGTCTCCTGGCCCGTTCCATTCCTGATCATCCTTTTTTTCCAAGTCCTTTTTCATCCCATGTGTTTTAGGCCCTTGCCAACTGTGACACAGTCCTCTACCCTGAAAGGTTTCAGAGTCTTTTCCTTGAGTGACAGAGTTGGGGCTGATTGTTTCTCTGTTCAGTGTATCTAACACAGCTTTTGTCCCATCCCTGTCAGCTTTTGGAGACTGTTTCTCATAACATGTCTATATTACAGATGTTGCATATACATGTTAAAGTAGAGTATTATTTTTTTTCCCCCCTTGGGAACCTCTTAGCTGTAGTAGAGTTACCATTCTGCCTTCTCTGCACTGTTTGGGCTGGCTTACTCCTTTGGGGTGGCTGTAGCATAGACCCTGCATGTCACTGAAGCAAGGGCCCTATTGCTCTTCCTCTGCTGCAAATGTCTGCAATAATGCAGATATGGGGCATAACAAGAAGAAAGGGACACGGCGCTAGGTGGCATCTTGGAATTGTATCCCTGGAAGAGAAGGATCGGTCCAATGCCCAGCTGAACTGAGCCTTTCTTTGCGCGCAGGTGCAGTCAGTCAGTCAGCAAGGCAGCATTCACTGGGAAATGGGTCCAGGTCTGGGGGCTCAAGGAGTGGGAGGAAGGTTACAAAGCATCACAGCCGACCTGTGTGACGTCCAGCCCTGGCTCTGGGAAGGCTTTTGGAGGGAATCAACTCTTGAGTCTTATGCTTTGTGTATGTCACTTGGGAGAGGTCTGTAAAAACAGGCTGCTGAGGCTGCTTGCGTGCTCGCTTCTTTCAGGTTCCAGGTAAAGATGGTGTAGGTGTAAACTGTGCTGTCTACATGCTTGCTTTTTTTCCTATTTGTAACTTTTGAATAGAAGAGCCATTTTTGCAGGTGAGGTGTGTGTGCTGAGACTTTACCTTGTATCTTCAGGAATGAATAAGATCTCAAGTGACAGGTCATGTAGAAACACAGTGCTATAATATGTTTGCTTTTGAAAAAAAAAAGAAATTAAAAGGATTAGCAGACAAGGGATACAGACAGATTTGAATCCAAGTCCCTGTCCACCTTTCACTGTGTTCATTGCAACTGGATCATGACTTTTCTCTTTTTCTGGAAAACTGCAAACCAGACAAATGTTGACTCTGAGAAGATCAAGCAAATAATTTCTGCTCTTCTTTGGTTTGCACTGTTGCAGCACGAGGGCAGATCAATGGAGTAAATCAGAAGTTGAATATCTGCCCTGACCCATAAGAAAACGTGGTCCCTGGGGTGGAGCACAAGGCTGATAGAAGACATGCTGTCTGTATTCTCATCCGATCCAAGGGCAGACTGCTGTCAAGGCGAGTCCTGGTACGGTAGTGAGGATGTATTGCAGGTCTCTGGGCATCAGAGCATCACAGTAACCAGCAATGCTGCTCTAGGGATCTAGGAAGAGCATCAGACTAGCTGCTCTACTGAAGCTCTAATTTGCTCATCACTTTTGGCTGATGTGATTAGCAGTCAAGGCTAATTACCTGCAGGAATGCTCCCTCTTGTCTCCCTGAATCCACACATGAGAAAGCTGGTGTTATGATCCTTGGCAATATAAGCTGTTACTCCTTTCCATCATAGAAGAAGATACGAATATTAATGAAATGAAGATAGGGGAATGCTTCAGGATCAACTATCCTCTTTCTTCAACTTTTCTTCTCTCTGTGTTCTGCTTTGAGTGGTTTTGTTTCTCCTATTGCTAGAACAAAGAATGGCAGAAATATTCTCAGAAGCAATCCCATACACATACAGTCATTATGCGAACAGATATAGGTATGCTCTGTGCCAGCACTTTTTACTGTTGGTGAAGAAAAGAGGGAAAGTAACTGGCAGGCAGATGTATAATGTGTTTATTTCCATGTAAGTAAACATGATGCAGTGACCTAAGGAGGGGGTGGCAGGAGGTTAGTTGAAATGGTCTGGAACTTCAAGCAAGTTTGAATTTAACCCTGCCGTCCTGCATGCATGCGTGCCAGCTGGTCTTCATTGGACAGGGAGGCAGTCTTACCCAAAAGCTGAATTTCTCTTTTTTTTGCAAAAAGTAAAAATAGAAAAGAGCCAACAGGTTTCAGTATACCCTGTGGATCACAAACTACCCAGAAGGAAAAAAACTAACATGGCTAGGCTAGGCTGGGTTCAGAGTTTGATCCCTTGTCTCCCATGCCAGCACACATCACGGAAGGTGCATTCAGCCTTGTTGAGCTAATTGTTTAGGAGCGGAATCAAGAATCATTAAGATCGGTATACAGGGAGAATTAAGAGTGTATGACTGACATCTATACAGACCTGCTGACTGAGTGGTAGCTTGGATGCTGAAGATTGTGTGGCTACAGTAACACAAAAAGTTAATGAGGTAAGTTAGCTTATAATGAACCCTGTGAAGCCAGCAATTTACAATATTCTAGGTATTCAGGATAAAGCTGAGCTACATTTATATTTAGCTGTATTTGAACTGCATTGCCATCTGAGACATTGCCAGAACTAGCTGGGTGCTGAGCAGAGGTACAAAAGATCCACGTTTTATAAATCTAGGTATCTCACATGCCAGTAAGTTCCTAAGTCCTTTGGGACTTCATATCTGAGCACTTGCCTAGTTAACTCTATCAGCACAACAGGTTACCAGAAAAAATAATGGAGTTTGTGGGATGTCCATTTTGATTCATTAATGGCAGCACTTAATGTGGGTTTTTACTTTCTAAAGCATGCAGCCTTACCGCCTTACAGAAATGAACACGTGAACCTGTAGTTGCGTATGGGAGAGAAGATCTGACACTGGGTCCATTGAGTGTTTGTTTGGTTTTTTTTTTGTTTTGTTTTGTGTTGAGTTTTTTGTGGTTTATTTTTATTTGTGCGGAAGTTGAGATGGGAAGGGAATATGTGTGCATGAAATTGTCCAGTACTTTAGGCTTTGTTTGTAAACAAAGCACCTTTCAGCTCTGATTTCTTTTGGTGTTTAATAACCAGTAACAAATAGAGTAATTTTCAGAAAGTTTCAACAGCGGAAGGTTCTTCCTTGCCCTATTCTCAGTATCACACTTCCATTTTTCAAATTTCCTTAAGAATCATGGTGCCAAGAGATCTGATTGGATGCAAGTCATTGAAAGGGTTTTTCTGTTTGAGCTTGGACTCTACTACCATACTCATGCCTTATTGCAGTTGAAACTTGAACTCAATCCTCATAGGTGTTTTCTTTGATGGGTACTAAAAGATAGTCTCAGAAAAGCTTAAATATCACCGTTTCTTTCAGGCAAGATATTTTGAAATCCACATTAGACTTTTTCTACCTGCTAGTTGGCAATAATTTCCAAATTCAGTTATATGGTACAGCTATAAAGAGAAAAAAATATTTTTTCCCCCTTCCCTACTGGTAACATTTAACTCAAAAGGAGGCTGCATGTTGCCAGAGTCCTCCCACTCCAGTCCTGTCCTCCAGGGACTCTGCAAACCGCTTTGGAATGTGCCAAGACCTTTGGGACACCCACACCCTGGGAGAGAAAAGAAGTTTGATAGCGTTCTTGCATTGGCTTTCTGACATTGCTATTAAGAAGTACCAGGAATATATCGTCACTGTTCTATTTGTGGCCATCTATAGCTTTGCAAAGTATTTTTTTTCTTTTTTTCTTTTTTCCCTGTGGATGACTACCTGCAGATAGGTTCAAGATAGGACAGTGGTCACATGGAGGTTTTTCACATTCTGATATATCGTCACCACCTAGCATTTTCCAATTTAAAACACAGAGAGCTAATGTTGTAGACAATACTATAATAAGTCACTATGTACAGTGTGTCCGAAGTTCAAGAACATAGTCTTAAGTAAAGTTTGTCTTTGTGACCTACATTTTAAATAGCAATGTTGGTTTTCTTTTTCATTTCAATGGTTGTGGTTTAAAATGTAAAGTAGGGAGTGCACTTGAGTGTGACAGGTTGAGAATTTTATATATTACCTTGCCTCTCTGACTGCTTTGCTGAACCATTTGCATTATGACTTATTACCTCCGTCTTAAACAGGAGAGATCATCTGCATCACTGGCCATAGTGACTGCTGATAGTTCCAAAACAATTGTTAATTGGTACTATTTTGGAATTACTACATGTTTAGGTTTCTGCCATCATTACAACATCCATTTTATGGCTTTGCATGTTGTTCAGTCACTTGCTCAAGGTGAGTATAAAATGTTATGGAACATTTTGCCCACTCATTTGCACAAGTATGCATAATAAAATAAAGCAGAAGGCAGTGCAAAATTGGGCTGAAGCTGTAAATTGTGTTCTTTAATGCATGCCTGGTCCATAAAACTCTATTTTGGCATCTAGGTAAACTTTGTATTTAAGATTTGAGTTCTGGATAATATAAAGTTTATCACAATTTTTTTTTTTAACTACGTATATAATTCTTATCTTCTATCCGTAAGCTGTTTAGTACATTCTTCACATTTTCATGTCTGAATGCTTTCGTATGTAGTGACACATACCTTTTATTACAGTTAAGTTTCATACTTTCCACAGTTTGTAAGCTGAAGTTGCTAGATTATCAAATCTTCTTGACTCCTGGTGCTAACTTCTTTCAAGAGATCAAACAATGTGGGGCTTGTTTCTTATGTTCATTGCACATGGCTGGGGTTGATAATTTTCATATTTAAACCCAGCCATTGCTCTCGGCTTGACAGTACAGGGAGAAAAAAGAAGCAGGAAAAGGGCAAAGTGGAAATGCTTCATAATGAAATGTTGAAATGTTATGGTGGCAAAATTTAATTAGCTGTAACATAAGAGAAAACAAATCATGACATTTATTTTTAGGAAGAAGCCTCCCACAGAGAACTGCAGAATACCTTGCAGGGAGAGCTACACTAGAGAGTTTTTGAGAGTACAGGTATTCTCATCAAGCAACAAAGCAGGAAAGTATCTTTAGAAACAGAGTTGTTTATTATTATTGTTGTTGTTGTTATTATCATTAACACCACCACCCATGGAGAAGAGTGAGTTGCTCCCACAGCATCTAGTGCAGAACAGATACATAACAAGAGTTGGAATCCTAAGAAAACTGGGGATATAAGCAGCTGCTTTTGCAGACTAGCTACTCTGAAGACAATATACAGCATGTATATTTGGTGGAAAAGGGAAAAATGAGTAAAATGTTAAAATGAGACCAGAATGGGAAAATAAGGTAGGGATTGAAAGAGAGAAGGAATGCTGGGAAAAACAAAGTTAAAAGAAACCCAATGAGGGACCACTTAAGAAGCGCAAGGGTGGACTGTGGGCTGGAAATTAGTATAAATGGAAAAGAGCTTTCTATTTGCACTTTCTTCTTTTCTGAAAGAGTATTTTGCTAACTCTCAGTTTCCCATATATTAGTCTGAATTAGCAGATGTCCTGATTCTCTGGATGTGGTCCCATTTTGCACAGCATCAAGCTACAGGATGCAAAATGCCCTGCTGTGTCTTTTACATGATCAGCAAGAATAATAGCTGAAGAAGTACAGAAATTGGATTTGTTGTCTTTAGCTAGGTCATGTGGTTATAATTAACCCATCACAGGCAGCTGTGTTCAAATATGTTTACACATACAGGTATAGCTACATACCTGTATATGCGTGTGCATTTGGCTAGTTATACCAAACATCAGTAAGCTAGGGAAGAGTCAGCAAACGATAGGTGCTGAACAGCAAGAACAGACAAAAAGATTTGGCTTACGTTGTAGTGCTGCATCCAGTTTGCCCTTCCTCATTCTTGTCATACTCATCATACATCAGTCCACACTGAGGTAGTCTCTGTATTTGTACCTATGAAGAGATTGGAAATAGCACTTGACTTTTCATCAGGAGATGCCCAGAAGGGAGTTGGTGGCAGCAGGCCTTTGTCCAGCAGGAATGCTGTGCGCTGGGAAACACCCAGCTGGATGTGACAGTCATGTAAGATGGACCAGTCTTGTAGGTACCAGAACCCTGACATGGGTTTAGCCAGAGTTCACCTAAAATTCAGTCTCTGCCTATTTAGGTGTTGTGGATCTGATTGTGCGCTGATTCTGTTCAGTGTTTGGACTCTGGGGAACGCATAATAGTCTGTGACTGTTGCTAGACTGGGCAAAGGCTGAGTGAGTCAATGCTGGCCCTGTCTGAAGCAGTGCTAGTCCTGTGAAAAAAGAAAGGCTTAGGAATAAGCATTAATTCACTATTTCATCCCTTATTTGGTGGCAAGATAGTTCTTTATGGTAATTAGTACAGTGCTTGTTTAAAAATCATCCTTTCTAGCTCAGCCAGCGGCAACTTTTGCATGAGCAGGCAGCTTAAAATCCAGCAGAGGGCAATGCTGTATTGCACCTATACAGATATCGCAAGTGAGTCTACCTCGAGGACCTTTAAATTATCTTCCCTAATGGCAAATCATGCATTTAATTCATGATAGATTATACTAGCCTTGTGGTTGGGGTTTTCCAATAATGTCCTGGAGTGTTTCTGGGGAAATCACTCCCATTGGTGGTAGGTGTGTTGCGGATACAAGAATGGACTGATTGCATTATGTGTTTGAGCTGTGCAGGAATAAAACAATCATGACTTGTCATAACTTTCCACAAAACTATCAAGAGTTAACATCCTGACATCCCCACCTTTCCTTCTTTCCTTCTCCCACCCCTCCCCAGTACGTGCCTATTAACTTCTTCAGGCGTTGAAGTTTTAAGGCTTTTTTTTCCCCATCATTGTTTCTTGCAAATTCACAAAAATTAGAAATTACAAAACTCAGTAGTTAAAATTGACCATGTTCTTGGGAGACTCAATGAAACTGAATTCCCGTTTTACAGTAATTCTAACAACCATGCATATCATGATACTTTTCTGTCCTTTTAAACATCTGGGAAGAAATTAGAAACAAAGGGCCAATGGGAAGTACCATTTAGAGTTACAAATATCTTCAGCTCTCTACGCCCTCATGAAGAGTATAAAAAGCAGTGGAGATCTTACAAGGTCTGGTGCTCTAGTTTGATTTTTAGACAGCTGCAATTTCACAGGTTTATATGACTCTGCTTTCATTTGAGGTCAGTTGCACTCTTGTTGTTTCAGGACTCATCGCTGTGTAATTCTGGTGTAACTGAAGAATCCAGAGCCTTCAGGAGCTCTTCGCTCTTGACAAGGGCCCCTGGGCCCAGAGAGGAGCCCATGAAACTGGTCTTTCGGCCACACGCCAGCTCCCCTTTGTTACCACTATGGCAGCTCACAGTAGTGGTGCAATCCCTGGAAAGCTGCTTTTCCACGCTGTTCTCCAAATTCCTCAACTGGCAATAGCAGTAAAGGGTTTCAGGTGGGTTTATGGGAACAGAGGTAAAAGTGTTCCCAAGGGATTCTGGCTGGAGTAGAAGCACCTCTTTGAGAAACCTTGTGACCTTTCCCTGTCCTCCCAGGTTGGACTACTCTCTATAGCAACCTGTAGAGTGACTGGCAGTAGCAAAGGGAGCAGGATTTCACTTTAGAAGTCTAAAATACGTAAGTTCACACTTTTTAGGTTTTTTTCCTGTTCCTACTTCCGCAATGCCAGCAGTGACTTCCACATCTTGCAAGCCAGTTTGTTCTAGGGGACCAGCCACCCTTATTAGGATGCAGGGCAGAGGTTCCATTTTCTGTGCTTTGCCTATCTGATTATAATTGCAGAGCAAAGGAGAGGAGAGGGTGGAGTGGATGAGAATGTGCTTGTCTCTAGGACAGTAAGGATGGTATGGTATTGATGGATGATATATTGGAAGGGAAGGAACATAAATATAGGGTAAAGCCTTACTAATTTGATCCATGGGTGATATATCTTTCTGCATTTAAATGTTGGTTTCTAAAGGCTGCCACTTTAACTACAGTAGAGTCTAACTTGTACAAAGAGAACTTGTTGCAGAAGAGCAGACAGATGCCATCCTTGCTGTGTCTGAGGTGTACATGCCACTATTCCTACCCTGCACAGGCACTGCGTAAAGGCATCCAGCCTGTGGCCAATAAATTGCTATGATTAATGGCTTTTACACCTTTATTGTAAAGAATAGATTATCAGGAGCAAGTTAAGTATTAAGGGATTTATGACAGTGGGGTATATGGGGGAGGTGGTTATGAACTTTTTCAGTGTCAAACCCAACAGTCTGGGATTTACAACTAATCTCTGGGCAAATTGTTTTTCTTAATCGATGTGTGCAGCAATTAAGTTGACTTTGGTTGCTTAAAATTCAAAGTCTGGAGCTGGCCACCTTGCTAATTCAGTGTGCGTGTGGTGCCCTTAGTGATACAGACTACCTGCTGCTTTCTAGGAGAACTGAGGTGCCTGGATGAAAGCTGTGAAGCCCATGCTGTACAGATCAGTGGCTTGAGCTGCCTCCTCAGTAGCACCAAGTCAGCGGAGCAGCCGTGAGTTGTGCCCTGGGATGAGGAGCTGTCTCAGGTGCTGTCACCGCTCGCTACAGACCCCAGTGGGGAGTGGGTTCCCACCCCCAAAAAATCTAGCCCCAAAAGTAGGCGATTCAAAATGGATGAGAAAACGAAATCTATTTGTGCTGTAAACAACAGGCATATACATTGAAAGAAGGATGAAGGCAAAAGACTGCTGTCCCATTTCTCTTCTAGTGAGAACCAAAGCCTCCAAGTGTTGTTTATAAAACAAGCCTCAAAATCCAGCTTTTCTTAAGTCTTTAAGAGGGCAAATATAACTTGCAGCCAACGAAATTCCATTGTCTCTGCTCTATGGCAAAGTAAGTGTTTTAATTATTTATTTTTTTTTTAAGGCCATTCGGACTGGGTCCTTGAATACCAAGTCCCAGCTGAGCGTGAATTCAAATGACTGAGGCCTAAGCCCCTGATAATAAGGGTTTATTAAGGAAGCACTAACGGAGCTGAACTGGAGTGGACTGAATGGCCAAACTGAAATAATGGAATGCTTGTGGCAACCAGAAAATGATTGTTTATTGGCATAATCCCAGCATAAACTTCTGCCAAGAGCACACGGTCTTTCCTTGCCAATTTCTTCATATGGCGAAATACAGTACTGAATTTCTGCACGTAATAGCAGTGCAGTAGAATGGGAGGAGGAGAAGTGGCAGTTTGCATGAGGAAGGGAAAAAAAGTATACATACTGAAATGGTGTAAACAATGTGATCCCTATAGCTCTGCTCATCAGCAGGCTCTGAAGAGTCCACCTGGGTTTCTACTTTAGGAATATGGTCTGAAAAACATGGTTTTGGCTGTGGAGTTCTCTCTCTCCTGAATCTCTCAGTATCCCCGAGTGCAGCATGCAGGGAATAGAAAAATTTCAAACTTGTTCTAAAAATCCTGCCTTTACAATGGTTGAGGTGCTTATGAGCAGTTTCTTTCACGCATGAAAAAAGAGGACTGTCTTGCAACTCTTCTGAGAGACATGTTCTCAAGAAAATTCTATTGAATCACACTTGGCAAATATTTTATTCGCTGAGAAATGCAGTTATGAGATGTAGCTATACATAACTGCAGGTTAAATTCAAAAGTTTATGGAGTAACTGCTGCTCATGCAAGGGAGAAGAGAGCAGTGAGGCTACTCTATATCCTGCTGCCTTGCCCTTATCTAGTAGTCTTTTGGATAGGGTATTTAGTGAGGGAGTCCTGATTCACATCCCCTCTCTGTTGGCTTGGAAAAGTTTTTCTTTTCAGCCAAAACCTCGCATATCTGAATGCTGTAAATACAGTCCTACAAGGCACTTTATAGTTTCTCCACATCTCCTGTGAAAGCTAATCATGTGGTATAAAATACTTAAATTTTCACTAGGGCATAATAATCCCACCTTCCAGGAAAATGCCTTTGAGGCCATTAGAAATAACTAGTATGAGACAAATTCTCTATATGGGCGATTGAGATGCCCACCTGAGAAATCTCTGAGCTGTAACTGGGCCTCTCTTGAGGAGTAGGAAACAGTAATCGAAACCTCAGCTATCAATGACAGACAGGATCTGAAGACAGATCTTCCAAGCTTTAAATTTTTGTTTTGAAATCAATATAAAATTCAACAAAAAAAGCATAATCATAAATGATTTTTCTCATTCTTTTAATTTCTGCTCATGAATTAGTACTAGGTTTGCGTGACTAACTGATTGTTCAAAGTCCCAAAGGGGTGGCTCTCAAAAAGCTTCAGCAGGAGCCTCGTTGCTGTGATATAAGGTCCAAAGCTGAAAAATAGTCTGGTTTGGAAAGAAGTGGAAAAGGATATTATCTGGAAACAATCAGCCAGTAGATCAACAACAAATCTGAGCTGTTCTCAGCCTGCATTTTTTTCTTTTCAGTTCTAGTTATTATTACATTTGGATATGTGGCATAGATACAGCTTTTAATAATTACATTATTTATATGTTAATAAGAACTCAATTTGAATAAAACCTGCCTTCCAGCAGTAGTTCAACCTCCTCCAGGGCTGTAGCCTCCTTTTGGAGGTTAAAAATGCCAACTTATTTTTTCCTAAATGCAGTCTTATCTTTCTGGCATCTACTGGCTTATTCTGTGATACCATGATTCTACAGTATGTCATTAGTATGACTCTTGTCACACAAGTCTGTGCAGAATCTGGACTTTATTTAAAAAAAAAAAAGAAAAAAAACCAACCCCAAACCTCTTTATCCATTGTGGTTTGGAAAGCCAACTCTGAGGAAAGCTTTTCATGTGTGACCTGTTGCATTTTTATTTATCTGAATCTTTAGTAAACTGAAAAATAGTCCTTGGATCGTTTTGTTATTCTCAGCTGGCTATTAACTCTCTACACCAAAGATGATGGTCTTAAATTCCAACATGTTCAACATGTTTAATACCTTTTTTTTTTTTTTTTTTACCTCTTTGAGTATCCAGTTCTCCTGCTTGGACCCCCGGGATAACAATGGGTCCAGTTCTCCCTCAGTTAGCTGCCAAAATCTCCAGTTGTCTCCCTGAGAATTTCTGTATCCTGCTTGCACAGTGAATGCAGAGATCTGTGGCAGGTGCAAAATGAAGACTATGGGAACAGTGTGAAATACGTGTTTGCCTGCCCACGTTCTAGGGAGAGTTTCAGTTTTGCATTGCAAATTTTGCAATACTGCTGATGAGTTTTCAGTTCTCTGATTATTGGTGTGTATGATCTTCCCATCCAATGACTCTGTTAAATATTTAGTAGTATGAATAATTCCTTTTTATTTTTTCCTTGTGTTCTTGCTTAATGTTCTTCCAATGCTAGAAGTTATTCTTTGTTACAGAAACATAGATGGAATAGGATATGTGTCTGGTTTTGGAAGGATGTGGCTTCCCTTAGGAACTCTCACCTTCCAATGGTTTGGTGAATGCTATCTTCCAGTTTGGAAAGAGGACTTCATTTATTTTTTTGTTTAAAAAGAGTTGTTTTAGTGGTCTTAAGAGAACTTTATGACCTGAAGCAGCCATGAGGTAAGAATGACTCATAAGGAGATTCTCTTTAAAAACGTGTGTGCAAAGATAGAGGAACGAGGAGGAGAGGAGACATCAGCTAGGATTAGAGAAGGTGAGACTCGGGAGAGTAATTGAAAGAACAGGGTGAAATGGTGACCATCACATTACAGCTGGGTTGTCAGATAACAAGAATTTTTAATTTGAATGGAGTTTCTTCATTTTTTCCAATGCCTTCCAGCAGATGAGGGTGATAATAGAGAAGGTTAATCAGTCATGAAAACACATTCCCACCTCCCTGGGTAGATGAAAACAGACATTTAAAAAATTGAGTGTATTTTGACATGTTGCATGGCTGGCTGGAAGGTAGCTGTGGAACAGCGTCCTTTTAATAGTACTAAAGCAGCATGCAGGCTTATTCTGTAGCTACCAAAATTTTGCTGCAAGTATGCAGTTCTGTATTGACTTCCAAAATGGAAAGATTTTATGGAATGTAGCAATAGAATTCAACAGTCTAAAATCCAAAAAGGCTGCTCTGAAGTTTCACCTCTTATGTACTGCACACTGTACCACTTAATCCTCTGCCGTCTGCATCAAAAGATGTAGCTACAATATGTTTTGACATTTTTTACCTTGGATAGAAATATGAAACTTATTGCAGATGAGGTAAGTAACTGGAGTAGGGGCAACTCTGTCTACCTGGACATATTTGAAAGTGGCATTTTCTGTCTAGGATGTGTTTCTGGTTGAGGTACAAGACTATTTTCTCTGAAAAAAGTCCTCTCTGTCACATGCTTTTTTGGATAATTACAAGCAAGTTGATTTATGTCTCTAAACCTCAGTTTCTGTTCTGCCAAGTGAAGGTGATTGCACTTGCCCCTCCTCCCGTGGCTTGCTTGTTTCTAGGACAATCTCCCATGTACGGAGGCACCGTTTTGAGGTGCTGTTACAGAATGCAGCTGTTCATCATCGGTGCCTGATGGTGCTTCACTGCAGCAGTCAAAAGGTGTTGCTTGTTGCTTGTTGCTTGCACCAATATGGTCATGGTGAACATTGCCCAGGCTCCTGTACCTGAAAAGGGAGTGGTCCTGCATGCCAACTCATTTTTTCCTATCATTAAATACCATGGTGAATGTCCTTTTGTGAAATCAAGGTAGGGTCCATCCTGAGTGGTTGTTAAATTCCACTGGAATAAGAGAGGCGGTTCTTAAAGCCCTAGCTAAGTGAGGAAGGGCTGTGAAATACCTGAAAGGAGGTTGTAGCGAGGTGGGTGTTGGTCTCTTTTCCCAAGTAACACACGATAGGATGAGAGGAAATAGCCTCAAGTTGCACCAGGGGAGGTTTAGATTGGATATTAGGAAAAAATTTTTCACTGAAAGGGTTGTCAAGCACTGGAACAGGCTGCCCAGGGAAGTGGTGGAGTCCCCATCCCTGGAAGTATTTAAAAGGTGTGTAGACGTGGCACTTAGGGACATGGTTTAGTGGTGGACTTAGCAATATTAAGTTTACGGTTGGACTTGGTGATCTTAAAGGTCTTTTCCAACCTAAATGATTCTATGATTCTATGAATATCAATTGCAGAAGATGAGGTCTGAGCTCTTCTCTTTCTTTGCTAACTGGTATCATACTGGAGTGCATACATGCCTTGGAGATGCTATTTGCTTTCTCACTGGCAATGAGGAGATAACATGCTACGCAAATGCTGCCCTCTGCTCACTAGCTGCTTTTGGAGGAGAATGATTTAAAAATGCATTCTAGCTGTGTGTTACAATGTGGCCAAAACACAAATTTCATTTGCATGTCGCATTTGTTTCAGTTGAATTAATTTTTTCCTCATTCGTTCTTGCATAGCTATCCCAATGCCCTGAGATTTGTCACTTGAAGCAAGGAGACGATTTCTCTGAAAAAAAAAATAAAAATTATAAATGCAGTCCCTTGAAAAGATTAATAGAGGGCATAGGTGAGAGGCCGTGTGCTTTCAGCTTAAATAGCTTTTTGACTGCACTGCATATTTTGGACAGCCAGCAAAGGAAATTGGGAGTCATAACAAGTAAAGGAAATAAAATGGGCTGTTTTCTTTAGGAGTATAGAGTATGTCCCAGAGTCTGATTGGAGGTGAAAAAAAAAAAAAAAAAAAAGTCTCCAACATGACAGTCAGCTCAGGCAAATCAAAACTCAAGTATTTGACAAAATCTGATTACTTTTGAGGAAAGGTAGTTATCAAGGATAAAGGGGTTCTGCTGTGGCTTGCAGCTTTCCCTCAACAACGTGCTGAGCCATTGGGACCTGCACAGCATTGCTGCTGCTCTCTGCTTGGGGGAGTCTGGCCACCCTGCTCAAAGCCTGGAACCGTGGAGGCATAAGATCCAGGTAAGTAAAGCAAGCTGCAGCAGATGCTGGATAATAAAATTATCCCCCCTTCACGGAATCATTTTTATTATGGGTTTCTCAGTGTTTTTTAAAGGAGGTATGTGCTATTATCCCTATTGCATAGATGGAGAAGGGAGGACAGTGACAGATGCTGTGATTTACCTATTGCCATTGAGCTGAAAATGTCCTCACTGGGGCAGAGAAAGAAAAAACCCAAGAATACAGTGGAGGCATCTGCCTGGGTTGTACAGTACAGCTCTTCATTATGAAAAACATGTCACAGCTTAAACAGCTCTCAAATCATGATGCATTCACAATAATGGTATGACCACTGGGGCTGTGGTGACATCAGTGTGTATCTGCACCCAGTTTTTTTCCTAATAGTAGTAGTAATAATCTTTGGCTGTGGACCTAATTACAAAAATAGTTATATTCATTGATAGCTCCTGGTTTTTCTGACTGTGATACCCATACGACATTGTTATAACTGCTGCAGTCAAGAAAACGAGGCTTCATAAATTTATTCTATTTCAATAAATGAATGTAGAATAGTGAAGAAAACTTTCTCTTGGCCAGACAGGAACGATGAGAGACTCCGTTCTGCCCTCTGTTCAGCAAGTGGATGGGAATATGCCACTTCTTACTCTGACACTTTCAGAAGGTGCCCAAATTAATCTCTGGTAGATGAAAACACAATAGCTAGCCAAATAGATGTCAGCTGTCCTCCTGACACCAAAAGACTTTGTATTACAGTGTTTATTTGCCCTTTTCTGGTCCTGTGGTGTCATGGCACCTGAGCAGTAGGGATCTGGACACTTGTCAGAGGCACTGCAACACCATGAAAAAATACTTTGTGTCTTAATAACCTCAGGCAACCAGAAGAACATTAGGTAGAGCAAAAACACTAGCCAGTTTGGGGTGGGAAAGGAGGCAGAATGAATAACTTTAATAAGAGCTTGTTTTCCCCCAGTTAGGCATGCTTTGTCCCTCTGCTATTATCAAGTAATTATATCTTTTGTGCATTGGGGGAGCAGTGAAGATAGAATCAAAAGAGAATAGAGAGAGAGGATTTACCAGTAGTTGTGACTGGGGAAACACATGACCACAACGTGTGGATTCTCCAAGAGAGATATATTGATGCAGATGATGCACAGGAAAGTTCAGTCAGCAGCTTGGCCTCACTTTCACTGAAAGGAAAGTAATTGGAGAGAATGGAGGTGGGTCTCCTGTGGTCTTCTAGATAGGTTGTTGGCTGGTCACATCCAGGACTGTTGAATCTCATCCTCAGCCTTGGAGAAATGAAAACGTAAAGAACCCCAGTGTGACTTCGTAGATAGTGACACAGCAGCTGTGATCATTGCGGGAAGTGCAGAAAGGGGGAAAAAAAAAAATCATAGTAGCAGAAGTGGCTTAAAACATCTTTTTTCAGTTAGCGCCTGGAAGTACAGCAGAATGAACTGAAATATTAGCCTTGGTTTAGGTTTTTTGTTTTGTTTTCTTCAGTCTCTCAGCTAGAGTAGTGGGAGGGGAAGGTTAATAGAAGAGGCAGTTGCAGGAGTCAGTATTAGTTATTGCTTGAGAGCCCTGACTTGCTCAGACCACCACGAGCAAAAGAGAGGAAGAAAATGTGTACGTTGTGGATGAGAGTGAAATAAGAGCTTGGGGAAGAAGGAGAGAAAACTGATTTCAACAGTGATGTTCATTTCTTAGAGAAATTTTGAAGGCTGGGGCTAAGAAAATCATCTCTATATGCTGGCTAGGGACCAACAGAGAAAATATCAACTGCCCCTTTTACATTTGATAAATGTAATGTTTCTCTGGAAAGGACAGCATGTTTTTTCACCCTTTTATTGGGATGGTTAATTTCTTAACATCAGCTTATGATACTGAAAATGTGGGGGTTTTTTGCAATTATGAATCAAAAAAATTAGGTGTGTTCCCTAGGCTTTCTGAAAATAAAATCACTTTTGTAAAAGTGTTTGTGTTGGAAGTTTGGAAAGAGAGAAGCATAAAAATTTTAATCCCCTTTGGAGAATTTTGGCCATCTCTATTAGATTTTTAGTTCCCTGGCCTTTTAACCATCTGTACTGCCCGTTGTGTTTGTTTAGCACTGTGTTTCCTTCCATTTACTACGCTTTTCTCAGGAAGAAACTATTTTTTACTGTTATATTTTTGTTCACAACACTATTGCATGAATGCTAAACTTTCACCCCCCAAAATGACACCTTTTTTAATTGGTTCCTTCTTCTGAGATCGGATAAAGGCTTACAGTGTCCTGGGTTGGCAAAATTTTGCTTAAAACTTGAAATGAAGGAATTGCACAGCTCTTGGTGTTCCCCCTGAGAGACAGAGCTGGTTAATAAGAAGTCCAAATGGAGGTTCAGATTTCTAGGTCTGAAGTGATGTTGCAGAAGTATCTGGAGATTCTGCCTATGAGAAATAGTAGGATCCTTTGTATAGCTTGTGTAAAATTACATTTTTAATGGAAAGGAATACAGTTTAATATTAGTGAAAAAGAATAAAAAGAAAATTATTTTAATTCAAAAAACCACTTTGAAAAACTTGCCATCTTGTTGAAATTGATATTCTCCCATAAAAGATTTTAATTTTGGCAAAACATTTTGGAAAAATAGAAGAAATGTTCTGTCCGTATTTGTTCAGACCAGCCCTTTTCTTGAGTCTCAAGTCAGTCTAAATTATGCTCAGTACTAAGAGGCAGAATTCACGTGCCCAGGGGTATCTGTTATCAACTTGAACTTTTAATTTTTGTCTGGGGAGCTAGAAATATAAAATATCCACAGCGTGTGTGTTTGCCTTAGCCTGATGTGAGAGACAAACGTGCAATCAGCTATACAAATTTCAAAATCTAGGGGAACTGTTATCCACAACTTAACTAATTACTGTAGGTTATTTACTTGAACAAAGCTAGATGGGGCATGTTAATTGATCATTGGTTTTGACTATTTGTTGTTTACATTTTAGTAATTTTCAGTCATGTAACTCTTGGTTCCCTGTTTATTTTTAGGGCATTGGCATAACTCGCTGCCCTCTGCTCGTTTTTCTGGCCCTTAAATGATGTCCATGTTGAAAAGAGAACATGCAGTTGATTACATATTGAAAGATGTAGTCCCCGAGCTGCACGCTGCAATTTTTGAAGTGAAGTGTTTGACTTCGGCTCATCAGAAGGGTCATGCTGTGATTTTTTTTTTTTTCTTTTTTTTAGCTGTTTGATTCCAGCTTGTTATTATGGGTACCCTGTGCTGTAGCTGAGCATAAATACTGTTTTTAAAAAAAAAAAAAAAAAAAGTAAGTTTGCCAAATATAATTTCAGCCTTCTACAGTTTTCTCACTTCTCCCTGGTTGATCTGCAGCAACAAACAGATAGTTATAGTCAATTTTATTTTTTTTTAAATTTGCCACTATACTGCTGAATAAATTGGTGCTTACGCCAACTCCTTCCAGTACGGGCTCACCTTGGAAGCAATTGCCTCTTCCCTACCAGCTGCTGCTTGCCAGCTTCCCCTCTCCTGCCTGGAGGGCAGAGCATCGCTGGAGCTGCCCCGGTGTGGGGTGGCCCCTCTCTCCCCCCACACATAGAAGCAAAGGAGGGAATAGAAAAAAAGAAAAGCTGAGAAGTACCTGGTAGTTGAAACTCCCTGATTCTCTATCGTTTTGCCAGACAGAGCAACCCGCCAGCTGCACTGTCGTGCATGTTGGAATGGGGACTGAGGGGCTGGGTGCGGAGATGTCAGCCCGTTACCCAGCTGTCCTCCTGCGGCTGAAATGCAGGGAGCTTTTTTTGTTAGGGTTTGGGGTTTCCTACATCGCTTTGAACTAACTTGTTAGCACACGGACTCAGACCACTGGCGTCCGCTGTTTGGTGTTGCTGACGCAGCTCCCAAAATTTCATGACTATATCACAAGAGAATAACGATCCCTCACAGGAAAGTCAAAGGAGTGTGGATTTTGCTTGGGGTAGGATTGTGGTAGCTGAAGGTCTCTGAATTAATATGGTTTGGTTTTTTTGTTTTGGTTTTTTTTTTGTACACTGACCAACCAAGCCAAACCCTCCCCTCCCCAAGAGTAAAATATCACTTCATTACTTAATTTGACCAAAGAAGAAAACTTGGTGTTTCATCATTATTCTAGTAGGTTTTCTTTAATAAAATCATTCTGAAACATAACCATTGTTAGAAATGTGATGAAGGTGTGTTGTTTCAGCCAGGGATAGTATCATTTGGCTGAGCAATCAGTTGTTACAATTAAAGGTTCTTTCTTTCCTTAAACCTTGGCTTACTTTTAGGCTTAGACCACTAAGGCTATAGTAGTAGTTCTGTTTGAAATAAACACAACATTTCTTTGGTCCATGAAGGTGCAACTAAATGAAGATCAGCAAATTGGCTGAAGGCTTTGTGCTTTGAGGAGAGTTTGGGGATCTTTACCCATAAGGAAGCACACAGAGAAATGTATGTGATGTCTATGTCTGAGTACTCGGGAAAGAAAAATGAGGTGAATAAAGATTTAGCATTAGATAAAGAAACACACTACAGTGGCAGGGTAGCCAAGACAAAGAAATAAATTACTGCTGTTGAAAACTGCAGTAGTCAGGGTGGAAAGCAGTTAAGGAAAAGTTGGTACCTGGGTGACATTTGGGTGAGATCAGAGAGAAATATCAGGTGCAGGTGGCCTGGGCAATGAATTGGAGAAGCTGGAAAGAGGTGTAGTACCTGCGAGTGGATATTATTGGGTTAGCCCTCACACACTCTGTAGTGGTAATCATGACTGGTAGACAGGACTTGAAGGTCCAGAAAAGATAGAAACCAGAGTAAAAGTCCTATGGAATCACAGAATCATAGAACAGGTTAGGTTGGAAGGGACCTTAAAGATCATCTAGTTCAACCCCACCCCCCCCCCCCCACCCCCCCCCCCCACGCCACATAGCTGTAATGGAAATTAATGATACACTGCAAATAAATCAGAGCTACTGGTATGCATAAGATAGGATTCATATAACTCAAAACTACTTTGGAGGAGTATGGAAGAATATCTACTGGTTTTGTGTCAACCCAAAGTTGGATGTGAAATTAGTTAGAAGTAGATCTCTCATTATAGAAGGGTTTATCTTTCCAAATTTATATTGGAAGGTAAATGGTGCTAATAATAATAGGGGCTAATTATTTGTGGATGTGATTTCTTCACTACCTACCATAGGACTATAAAAAGTTGATGCTATTTTAAAATTTAATTCAGTATGACCTTACAGCTCATCCTTAAAGCTCATCCTTAAAAATAGCCACTTGCATCAAGTGTTAACAAGCTGATTCAGTTTGTATTACATAGGATCATGAACATAAATCTAATTAAGATTTTCAATTTTAAAAGTTGATTTTTAAGAAATTAAGTAAACTGGTGATGTGTGTTAGACCAATGCAAGATTTTTAATAAATAATTTTTTCAAATCTCTTTGTATCAAAGTAAAAAAAAAAAAAAAAATTAAAAAAAATTGTTTCCTCAAGAAAAAAAAGAGGGGAAAAAAAGCCTGTAGAGAGGAATTCCAAATCTAACTGAGGATCAACCCACTAAAGTGCTATCAGGAGCTTGCAGGAATTTAAGAAAATGATATCGATGATCCAAGAAAGTAGTGTATTGGAAGTCCAGAAGTGGCAGATTGCTGAGACTCACCAAAAACTAAGCTGACTTAAATCTTGCAAAGGTAATGAAAAGCAAATCTAGATTTTTTTTTTAAATTTTTTTTTCTCTAGTCCTGCAAATAAAGACAACAAAGGAAATGTGTATGTGTGTGAGGGAGGGGGAATATTTTACACTTGGAAGATTACAGTTCCTAAAGGTCTGGCTCCAAAAGTGCTTGAGCACTTGGTTTTCAATATGGGAGATCAGGTAGGACATAAGGGCATGCACCAGGTGATGAATGAGAAAGAGACCTGGAGAAGCAGAAGTTTCTGCAAGTGTTACAGAGGTCAAAATCCTAAGAGCTGAATGCTCTTAACTTCTCTTTTACAGAGAAAACTGTGTGTTTCCATCTCAGGGTACTGTAAAAATGACACTTAGTATTTCAGATTCATTAAGACCGTTAAAGCATGCATCAAATACTTCCTGCTGTTGTACAACTGGAGCATAGCAAATATAATATTTATATTTAAGAAGAGGGAAAGAAACAGATCCCGGTAACCGCAGACATGTTCATCTGCCCTTGATGGACTGCAAAATAGAATGCATTTCAAATAAGAGAATAATTTAGGAAGTGGAGGTAAATGTTAAGTTTCATTAAACACAGCATGTGTTTACTGTAAGGAGACTGATCTCCCAAACTAGCTCATTTAAAAACTGATTTTGTAGATGTGACTAATCTGGGACTAATCAAACTGTAATTTATTAAAGTATTTGTTGTGGGACTTGATGAAAAATTATTCATTCAAGCAGGAAAAACAGAAGGATTAATGCAAAAGGTAGTTCTAACATGGGTAAGGAGCTTAAAGAGGACCCCAAATGAGCAGTGTTGTGAAGAGAAATAATGGGCTGTAGGAATTTCTTAAGTCTGCTTTTGGGATGCATTTTATTTATTCATGATCATGGGATGAAAATAATAGTGTACTAAAAGACAAAGCTGGGAGTCATAGTTATGCTCAAAATACTGTTTATGGGCAAACAGGAACCATACCTTTTATATATATTTATATAAAGTAAAAAAAAATTATTGTTAGTGTAATTGAAATCTTAACAGTCTAATCCAAGAATCATTATTAGTGTAGATGTAATTATTACAGAAAAGTATATGTCTACGCAGATGTTATTATTATAAAAATAACAACAATACCACCACCACAGTTAAAATGGTTATACATACACAGATTCAACTGCTTTTCCTTATGTTGTGCTGACCCTTCCCTAGCTCCTCTCAGCCCTCAGGTTGATGGTTTCGTTATGGTGTTGGTGGTGGGGATGGTTATGGTGACTTGTCATCACCTGGGGTCCTTGGCCAGGAGGATGTTCATGTTCATGGTTTCTTCTTCCTCACCTTAGGATCAACGTGGGGTTGGTTCTTTTATGTTTGCTAACATGCTTGTGTGCCTTTCTCTTTCTTCATTCGTCTGCAGCTCTATGTTATATCCAAACTTACTATATATGGTGCCTTTTAGGTATGTTGGAAACTATTTCTATGTTCTCTTTCTTACTCCTATATCCAGTTTTGTCCAGCTCCAGGTCTGCAGTTCTTTATCTGACCATGGGTGAGTTGTTTATAGCTGGGGGGGGTCTGCATTGTGAAGCCTGTGCCCCATCTTGTATCTCCTATACCTGTACTCCTCTACACTGCCATCCTGTGTCTACACATCTCAAGAGCTTTGCTAAGATACCAGTCCTGTATTTCTCTATAGTACTTTATTATAATAGACTTGTAAAACCTGGGTAGCTCCATACAATGGCGAAGAAAAGTAAATCAAATTGACCATGGCTAGCTGATCAATTAGAAAAATTGCTGTTGCAGCTAACCCAAATGCAATAAAGCTGCGGACAGGCCAAAGAAAGCTCAGGCAGAGCGAGCCTCGACAAGCCTCAGTCCTGAGGCCTTGCAAACTCACTACAAAGCCCATGGCCTGTCATTAGTGATGGCAATACATACAGTATTGCAATAAATACAGGGTAGCAGCATTATCAACACAGCTGATGCTTGGCATATTATACTGGAAGAGCTGGAGAATATAGACGGGTTAAATTCTGAGAGAACCTGATAGTTCAGAGTGGGAGATTACTCTCATATGGACTAATAATAAAATACTTGCTTTTATAATCTGGGACCTTGCCAGTTGCTTTGGAAAGAACAGATGAAGGGAAGGGCTTGTGAGTAATAGTTATTAACAGCAAAAAAGCCACCTGCAAAAGGCATATGTGATCCTAGGATGTACTGCATATGCTAGCTTCAATAAGGCTAGGAAAAATAAACACTTGCTCACCAATAGAGCTTCATCTGAAATTGTTTGGCTTATTCTGGATGCTTGTGTTCAGGAAAGACTTGTTCAGGTGTGAGAAATGGAGAACCTGTCTATGAGTTAATTGCATGAGTGCAGAGTCGCTCCAGCGAGCTTGACTGGCACGAACTGAGATCCAAAGGTCTAAGGAGCACCGCACGAGAACACCTGCGCTGCCTGGGGCTGCCACCTTTGGTATGAAGGAAGCAAACTGTGTTTGCAGGGTCTTGGGTTGGAAGGAGTAACCTTTCTCTTGGGCTGTTAGACAACGCCTGGCACTGCATGAAAGTTTCTGTAGCGTTTCTGGACCCCTATGGAAGTCTCTGCATGCCACTGTGCGATGCTATGTAGATACTGGTTTGGGTCTCTGGTAGAGCTGGGATTTGTGTGCTGCAGTCCGTAGGATAGGTGTTTCCCAAAGCAGTTGGTACACTTAGGTGTGTGAACTGTACTCATCACAGCAAGCGAATGACTTAATGAATCATGGTCAGGAGAGATGAGTGTGATTGTAAAATCAGGTTGGGGGCAGTGAGCGATTTGGAGTGGGAGGCTCAAGATCCCCTCAGAAGGTCCTTCAAACTGCAGCCGTAATGTGACTTCTGCCCGACTCTCTTTTGGGTGCTCAACATGCAATTGAACCCATGGATGGATGGTTGATGAACTCATTAATTTTCTGAATGCCTGCCATTTTTTAATTTTCCTTTCATTTTTTTACTCCCAAGCAGAGATTGACTGTGAAATCAACTGTAAGACTGAAGTAATTCCTGTGTCTCCTTTTTGTTAGGAGAAGCTACTTGCTATGGTGCTTTTCAGCTGGGCTTCACTTCTCACCTCGTTACACACTTCATGTTTTCCTAACACTCTCTGTTTTAGTGTTCCACCATTGTTAACTACTTCTTTCTTCTCTCATTCCTGTTCCAGTGCTCTTTCATTATTACTCGCTCTCTTTTTTTGATCTTGTTCCACCTTACCATTAAACTGTTCTAAACTCTCTCTCTTCACCTTTTATATCTTCTGAAGTTTCCTGGAGCTCCCCCCACCCCAAATGTCTCTTTTTCTTCCTTCACTTTTGTTTTTGTCTCTTTCTGTTGGTTGTAAATGCCACTTCCATTTGTTTAAATGCTGCTGTCTTGCTCTGTTTAGGAGCTGTCATACAGGATTTTAGAAATACTTTCCCTTTATGACATGATTTACTTGTTACCATTGCTGTAGATAGAAGGCTTGTTACAAAAATCAAAATGTCGAGGAGGAGTCCATTTTGTATATCGTGAAACACCTGATTTTTTCATTGCTGTTAGTAGTTTTGGCAGTTCTTTAAATCAAAGGTTGAACTGGATATGTTATCACAGAATCTAATGAAAAGGAAAAATTGTCACCTTTGAATTTCAAAAAAAGAAACCAAAAAAGACAAAGTTATTTTCAGTGGAATATATTGTTTTCAAAACCAAGTCCAGTCTGACAAGTTCTTCTCTACATCCATCTTTTTAATGGCCAGCTGAAATATTTGCAAGGAAAACTGAAGATTGAACTCAAACAATAACTGATAGGTTAGATTTTTTGGCCTTCTGAAAAAAAAAAATCTAATATTTAATTGGTACTCTTTATCAGCTGTTTGTAATTTTGTGGGAGCACCTGCCTTTGCTGGTCTATCATGTGCAAAACAATTACGCAGTTTTCTGTAGTCATCCTGATTACATCAAACTCAAGGTGTTGGTGTGGTGTGAGGCAAGGCCTCCATCTGTACAGCATGGCTTTCCACTTGATGGTAATTAATAGGAAAGGCACTTCAGGAAGCAGCCTGGCTCTCTCTGCCAGAGGGATATATGTATCTCTCTCTGCAGGTTGAGTGTTTGCCTTAGACAACTTGGCAAGTGTTTTGGCTGTAGGAAGACCTGGAGTCTTAGGAAAACATGCTATATTAAGGCTCTCTAGGGTTTTTTTTGTTTGTAGGGCTTCTGGAACATTTCAGACTCCAAACCCCAGCTATTTTCCCTGCCTGTTTTGCTGAAAATAACGTCGATCAGATTTGAATTTGAGTCTCTGTCAACTTAATATAAGGCGGCTTCCCTACAGACAGTTACCCGTGGCTCCGGGTGAGTGCCAGCAGCCCGTGGAGTATGTGTGAGCACATCCCAGGTCGCTGGGGCGGGCAGCAGGGATGGAGGAGGGAGCCCCAAGCCCACTGCGGGAGTCCCTTGCGTGCGGTGACATCCTGTGCAGCAAACCCACTGGTGCCGCCTTGCTTCAGCTTCTGACACCCCCCGACAGCACGCTGGGACGGTGTCTTGAGATGGTGGAAGTATTTATCTCTCTTTCCACGTGTGTTTCCACACAAGCTCTTAACTCCCTCCTTCAAGGAGGGATTAGATTCTGGTGAGTCATTTGGACAAGAGGAAGCGAGAAGATAAAATGTGGTGAAAATGGGACGTGAGGTGAGGTGCGGTGCTACTGGTGGTGAAGTTTCTCCAAGGGAAAGGGGCTGAGGGGGAAAGTTTTGTGTTTTAACAGTAATGCAGCTGTGTTTGATTATGGAGAACCAGTTTGAAGTAAGCTGAATAAAAAGTCAGGTTGCATATTTGGTTTTTTTATTGCTTATTTTATTTTGTTTATTTCATTTCCTGTAAACCATGAGAGGCTTTAAGTGGAAACATGTAGCAGAAGAAAGGAAAAAACAAACCCCAGCTCACGCAGCACTCGTGTGCTCTAGCTCTGGGCTCTGAGTTCACTGGAAATACTGGTGGTCCTTTCTTCATGACGGGAAATGGTACTTTCTTTTGGAGTAAACCAAACTGGTGCTAATGACAGCTCTTTCAGAGATTTGAATGCCAGGTCTCTTGCAGTCTTCACATGAACTTTATTTCAACAGAACTATTAAGTTTTCTCATCTGGCTTCTAGCATGACATTAAAGCTGGATACTTAAAAGTCTCTGTGTTTGGGATTCCTCTTCTGTTTTCCATGTCAATTACAATTATGTTGCTTTTGAGCAAGAGGTTGCCAGCAGGGAATACTGAGGAGTGCCAAATTAAATTTTAAATACATTTTGTTCTTTGTTCATGGTGAGAATTAGTTCTCCCCTAAGATTGCTGTGCTCAGCAAAATGAGATCAGGTTGCCTCTAAACTCTCTCTGTAACATTAGTGTAGTTGAGTTTTTAAGGCCATCTTAGTGGTAGCACTGTTGACATCTCCTCGAAGGCTGGTGTAGCATGAATGTCATGGGCCCTGGTTGGAGGAGGAAAAAAAAAAAATGCTGGAGAAACCTTCCATCCAAGCAATCTCTAGTCCACCGTCTTGGTACCCGGCCACCTACTAGAGAGGTGTGTCTGGGAAATGGGGAGGTTGCTTATTTTTAACATATATATTTCTTATGGCCCTGCTTTCCAATAAACAATGCCAAAATGAGACAATGCAAATTATAGCAAAGTGAAAGGGAAATATGTGTGTAAGCCGTTGAAATTGGGCAGCTCTGAATGACTTTTGGCAATTGGCTCATAACTGATGCTTCACCACCAAGCAAATGTTTTTAATTCCTTTTTGTATTTGAATATTTGCTTCTCAAATACAGATTTTGGGTTCATTTGCATGCTATGGATAGCCTCTAGCTGTGTGTGCAAGTCCTATCTCTCTGCCCATTTTGCATTTCAGGCAATTAGCTTAATTTATATTAGGAAGAGATGCTAATTGGAGGGGAAGGAAAAAGTAGGTAGCAACATGCCAATGACAATTAAGATAATAAATCATATATTACCTATATAAGTTTTCATGGAAGAAGCTCTTTTCGGATGTCAGATAAGCCTAATAAGAATTTGAACCCTTGCAAGGTGGACAGTGTAGCATTCCCTGCTTCATGTGAATGGGTAAACTGAAATACAAAGTACATGTTATGTTTAGTTTTACACAATAAATCACTGCCAGAGGTCAGGAAAGAAGAGAGAAGTTCCAGGCCCATCAGGAGCCTCGATTCTCTGACAGGTTTCTAGAAGTTGAGCAATAATTTCTGAATTTTCTGTGGCAAAACTCATCCGTAACATCAGCGATGTAGATCAGGACTTGGTACACAGGCTGGAAAATAATTGTTAAAAGTCTTTGTATTCTCTCTGGAATGAAGATAATTGCCCATTCTGCCACTGGCTAATTATGTTTGACCTGCTTGTGTCTTGTGGCCCTGAAGCACAGCTTCCCAAAAATACTGTAGCTACACTTCAGATGGTGTTCCACTTTTTACAGTCTAACCGGCCTTTTTTTTCTCTCTCTCTCGTTAATCCCTAGAATGCAACAACAGCAACGTCGAATGTTCACAGCTGCCCTCCTGGCACTTGTTTTCATTCTGGCAGCTGTGAGTACCACTGAGGCTGGCAAAAAAGAGAAACCAGGTAAGGTCCAGTGTAATTCAGAGTTAATCCCCAAGATAGATTGCATGTGTGGGAGAATGTCAAATGCCTCTGGTTTTGTTATAAAATTCAGGTCATTCGTTAACCTTTTGACATACAGGGTAGGGATTTGTGGCTGTGACATGTTGTTCTGTGTTGAATAGGAAAACAGAAAGTAGTTTCCATGAAAGCTGGCAGCTTAATAGCCCCAGAGACCAGAGTCCTTAGCTTATCACAGAGTGGGTATTGCAAGGCAGCTTAAAATTTGCTCTGGGAATAGGTTCATGCTTGACTTAAGGAGAACCAAACAGGAGTGATGAAAGAGTAGTTATCACGTCGCTCGTTCAGTGTTGTATATGACAATGCTACGCCAATGCTGCGTGATGTGGAAATCCTCCGACAAAGAATTGAACTAACTCGCTGCTACAGATAGACAGCCAGACATCCAGCGGTAATTGCTTTCTGTCACTGATGAACTCGGACCTCATTATAGGAGAGACAGGCCTGGGGTGGAAAATTCGTATCTATCAAACCCAGTTTTGACGTTTTTTAGGGAACACATCTTTTGGTGTTTTTCTTAAGGTCTTATTATTTACAGGCTACTTACACACCAGTTAATATGACCTATGAGTCTATCAGAATTAGTGTTCCCATTAAAAAAACAAAGGTGTTTCTAACCATTGTGGCTGTATGGAAATATGAGAAAATGTGAACATAAATATATAAGAGCTAGAAGGAAAATAATTTTATATAAGGTTATTTAAAGTTACTTGTGATGTTTTGGGGGCCTAACTAATTATTTTTGTGAACCTTTGGGTTTGATAACATTGCTGTCTTTTCTCATCAGACTTGGGTATAAGGATCTAAATGAAATCATGATCATTACTTACACCCCTGACCAGCAAACCCACCTGTATTAACAGCATTTTGAGTACAGTTGTCCGTGTAGTTTTTTCTTCCCCTTTGGAGTTTTGGTCACATTCTGACATAAAATGTGTCATGGTATAGCAAGTGAGAAGTTTGTATCCCACAGCTGTTCCCTGGAGGTGCTCAAATCCTCTGATACACAATGTCAACACGTACATTTCTAATCTGTATAGTGTGTAGTGCTTCAGTTGGAACTGAAAATATTTGCATGCCATCAGCTACTGGAGGCAGAGGAGTGTCCTTTCCGAGTGAGCCCTCCTGCATATTTTGGTCAGTGATCCCTGGGGGTTTCTAGATGATTCCTTGTTTTGAAGATGAGAATCCACTTAAGAATAGCTAAGTGGACTAGTAGACATGGTAGTGGGACTAAATTTGAATAACGCACCTTGCTTTGGAGTGAAAGAGGCTGACCTGTCTCTGCAGAACTGCGAAGAGGATGCCAGACCTTTTGCTTTTGAAGCAATTGTTTTATGAATGTCTCCCTTATTCACTCTGTGACTGTGTAGTTAAGTTTAGGGAACTCCTCCATAGGCTCTGGGTACTGACCACTTCTCTTGCTTGGGTTTGGTTCCTTGTCTTCATCCAGAGAAAAAGGCGAAGAAGTCTGACTGTGGGGAATGGCAGTGGAGTGTCTGCGTGCCCACCAGCGGTGACTGTGGCCTGGGCACGCGTGAGGGCACTCGCACTGGAGCTGAGTGCAAACAAACCACCAAGACTCAGAAGTGTAAGATTCCCTGCAACTGGAAGAAGCAATTTGGAGGTAAGCATCGCTCTCTCAAGGGATTTGCTTTGGTTTTTACTTAGGTGTGGAGAAGGAAGCCTGTATTTTCTGCTTAGGTCTGCAGATGTCCTGGTGAAGGGGCTACTTCTGTATTTCATAGAATCATAGAATCATTTAGGTTGGAAAAGACCTTCAAGATCATTGAGTCCAACCATCAGCCATGCCCACTAAACCATGTTCTGAAATGCCTTGTGTACGCACTTTTTTAATATATCCAGGAACGGTGACTCAACCGCTTCCCTGGGCAGCCTGTTCCAATGCCTGACAGACCTTTCAGTAAATAAATTTTTCCTAATATCCAATCTAAACCTCCCCTGGCACAACTTGAGGTCATTTCCTCTTGTCCTATCACTTATTACTTGGAGAAGAGACTGACACCCACCTTGCTACAACCTCCTTTCAGGCAGCTGTAGAGAACGATACGGTCTCCCCTCAGCCTCCTTTTCTCCAGGCTAAACAACCCCACTTCCCTCGGCCACTCCACATAAGACTTGTGCTCCAGGCCCTTCACCAGCTTCGTTGCCCTTCTTTGGAAACGCTCCAGCACCTCAATGTCTTTCCTGTAGTGAGATGCCCAAAACTGAACACAGTACTCAGATGCAGCCTCACCAGTGCCCAATACAGGGGGACAATCACCTCCCTGCTCCTGCTGGCCACACTATTTCTGATACAGGCCAGGATGCCGTTGGCCGCCTTGGCCACCTGGGCACACTGCTGGCTCGTATTCAGCCGGCTGTCAACCAGCACCCCCAGGTCCTTTTTCTGCTGGGCAGCTTTCCAGCCACTCTTCCCCAAGCCTGTAGCGCTGCATGGGGTTGGTGTGACCCAAGTGCAGGACCTGGCACTTGGCCTTGTTGAACCTCATACAATTGGCCTCAGTCCATCAATCCAGCCTGCCCAGATCCCTCTGTAGAGCCTTCCTACCCTCCAGCAGATCAACCCTCCCTCCCAACTTGGTGTCATCTGCAAACTTGCTGAGGGTGCACTCGATCCCCTTGTCCAGATCATTGATAAAGATATTAAACAGAACTGGCCCCAGTAGTGAGCCCTGGGGAACACCACTTGTGACCTGCCACCAACTGGATTTAACTCCATTCACCACAACCCTCTGGGCTCGTCCATCCAGCCAGTTTTTCACCCAGCTAAGAGTACACTCATCTAAGCCATGAGTCACTGGCTTCTCAAGGAGTATGCCATGAGAGACCGTGTCAAAGGCCTTGCTGAAGTCCAGGTGGACAACATCCACAGTCTTTCCCTCATCCACCAGGCGGGTCAGCTGGTCCCAGAAGGAGATCGGGTTGGTCAGGCAGGACCTGCCTTTCATGAACTCATGCTGACTGGGCCTGATCCCCTGGTTGGCCCTTTCAAGTTCATTGCAGCTAGAACATGTAAGGCATCAAAAGGCAGCTTCTTCAGAACAAAGCAGC
Source organism: Buteo buteo (assembly GCF_964188355.1). Taxonomy (NCBI): domain Eukaryota; kingdom Metazoa; phylum Chordata; class Aves; order Accipitriformes; family Accipitridae; genus Buteo; species Buteo buteo. The sequence goes on from NC_134189.1 coordinate 9,576,718, forward strand.
TCCTCTGTAGAGAGTCCATGTAACCTACTTACTGTTAACTCAGTGTTCCAGCAGTGTGTTTAAATCTTCTTTCCTGTGGTGTACAACCCTATTTAAGGCAGCATGTAAGTGTCGTGTGTTCTCTCACAGCTGTGAATCTCTGTGATGGTTACTATAGGCTTTACGTGACCTTGCAATGTGCGATTTGCAGCGTGGAGCATAGGTGGCTACCAATGTGTGTATTGAAAGGAGTGAATGAATACCAGTGTATTTCATCTATATTATTCGGTTCAGAAGGTTCATCTATAACAGTTCAGAAAGATATGTCAGATCTGTCCTGGACAAGATGTCTGTCAAGGACTCAGATCTGATTAGTCTTGCAAACTTGGCTTTTTTTCTAGTAAACTGCTTGTATGGGTTTGACATCATTGTGACCTTACCAAGGCAATCAGTGCAGCAGTTTCAGACTTGACAAGTTCATAGTTGCGCATACATTCTTGAAACTATTCACTCCTTATTTGGTAACCTTTGTCATTGCACAAATAGAAGAATGACCATATAGAATGTGAATGACGTTTTCCACTGCTGCTGTTTCTTTTTTTTTAATTTGTTGTCTATCTTCATAGTTGTATGCATTTTCTTTTATGTGACAATAATACTTATGCAAAAGCAAGAGGATTCCATTTTAAAGTTGTTTTTTTTTTAGGGGAAGACTGCAATTATCACTCCAAATTATCTTTAAAATTTTCTTGGGATTCCTTTCTTCAGTTGCATGATCCTTTTGTCTACAAGCACTGGCTGTCCATGATATCCTATTAGACTCATAACATTTTTGTTTTCACACTCAGTCATTCTGGTTTAACTATTGCCATTTATTTACTCATTGCAGCAGAGTGCAAATACCAGTTCCAGGCCTGGGGAGAATGTGACTTGAATACTGCCTTGAAGACTCGAACCGGGAACCTAAAGAGAGCCCTTCATAATGCTGACTGCCAGAAGACTGTCACAATCTCAAAGCCCTGTGGGAAGCTTACCAAACCCAAACCTCAAGGTAAATTCCATTTACTGAAAGCTGCACACCAGTTCATTTAAATCACTGGATTTGTGATGTCACATGTGCTTCAGTGGGAACTCAGTAGTACAGGAGATTGTACTTTTTGTGGCCTTTCCTCAGTTCTGCACTGCTCCTGTCTCTCAGCGGTCAGGCAGACAATATTCCTGAGTTGTATAATCAGGGCAGTCTCACACACAAGAGGTAAACTGAAGATTAGAGCTCCAATTTTAACCTTAGATGACCTGTACTGCTACCAGTTTGCTGATGTGGCTTCCAGAGTACAGATGCTTTTCATAACTCACCTGTTGACAGGAATAGACCAATAATAACATGCAAAAATGTTTCCTGATAAAGACACCTTTTGTTTGGTACCAAATAATGACTAGTTGAAAAAAGGACTGCTTTCCTTCTGGATGGGTAGTATTGAAGGGATGTTCTGCTCACTGCATGCTGAAATATGTAGATATTCTGCACTCTTGGGGTTGTATATTCTTTATTCAAAGACAGCAGGAAGGAGAGTACAGAATATATATGTCTTATTTAAATGCAAGTGACAGTGTAATTCCTAGTACACAGAAAGGCATATGCCCTGCATTTGTGTTTCCAGGTGTCCCTTAGACAAACTTATTTTCTTTCTAATCATTAAAGCCTTTTAATGTACTCTTTTGTTGGAGTAGCAGGTGTTATCTGCGTAGGATGATTTATAGTGCGAGCTAAAACTGTGAGATCTTGTTTGAGATACAGAAGTAATGTGTTTAAGTGGATTATACAAGCTATGCTACCCTGGCATTTGTTTGCTTAAAACCTGCTAGGTTTTAACACATTCCAGGCTCTGAATACTTAGATAATTATAAAAATAAATGTGATTAGGAGTGACAGGTGCAACGGGGATGAACAATTTTCAAATTGTGGGTGGTGGTGCACCATTGATCTGAGGAGTACCTGCAGGTGGCCTGCTCTGCTTGTGCAACCACAGACATGTCTGATGAAGTTACAGACGCTTTCTCTGTGTGTGCGTGCATCCATCTGCTTTGCAGTCAGTACAGCTGTAACTGGTCTTACTTGCACATCATGCGTGGAGTTATCTGATAAGTGCTGAGTCTAGAACCTGTGTAGATAATGACAAGCTGTGAAACAGAAAGGATACAACTAGATTTTCAGAGACCAGCTGACTTGGTTGAGTTGGCAGCAAGAAACACCTTCATTTGGGGATGGAAGTGACTGGGTGGGAATGCAGGAAGGGCTCTGAGCTGTGTGTTTTTATTGCTTATTAGTTTTGGGAGAAGGACTTTTTTGTGTTGGTTTTTTTTTTTTTTTTTTTTTTTTTGAGTAAGTTTCCATGCCTAACTGGCATTTGGGAGTTTATTGAATGAAGCTTCCTATTGTGCTGCCAGAAGGTCTCTGCCGCTCGAGCCACTAGTACTCCTCTGCCTTGTTCTGCTCCCGCTGAGTCAATATATTCTATCAATGGCTGTCAGAAGAGGGGAGAGGGAGACAAAGCAGAGCGTTGATGCAGCATCATTTTGTGAGAGCAATGCTGTTGGGTGGTACAGGGTCTTTTTCAAGCTATAGTTTTAAAGGCAGAGCTTTGTAAAATTGCTGGACTGGAGTTAACTTTAACTGATTCTATTTATGAGTGAGTTATAACTGAAACTGAAACTTGGATTGGGACTGACTGCAGCAAACATAGTTATGTGGTTTGACTTAATTAGGAAACCTGACTTCGTTTGATTTGAAGGAATGCAAAAGGAGAAAATAGGTACAAACTTAGGTTTGTGATCATAATAACTGTGGGCAGAAATTCTGCTCTCCTGATTTATGTTAGAAATCTCACGGCATCTTCCTGCATGCCACCTGCTCGTTCATCTGCTGTTGGCATTAGTAGAAGCAACACACATGGAAGTCATGCTTGCAGCCTGCCTGGGCCCTGAGCTAAAGATAAGAAGTCCATATTGCAAATCTGTGGGTATAACTACATGGGAGCTACACCGGACAGTGTGTTGGCAGCAGTAGGAGGAACTAGAGTAAGAAATCAGGTCAAGAAGATTAGTCCTGTGTGAAATGTTGTGCCCTACTGAACTTTATTTCTGAATTAAATATCTGAGTGCTGACATGTTAGCTGGAATAAGAATATTTGTTTTCTTCCTGAGGTGAAGGAAATTACAGGTTGGAGGTAAGTCCCCACCCACATCTAGATAAAGGAAAAATAAAGCTGTATGCAATCTATAGTTAGAATAGGACTCAATTTAATTCTTTGGAGATGAGAAGTAAGATCTAGATTATTGTCTGAGCACTTGGAACAGACTGCAGGCTCTCTTTTCACATATAGCTTTGCATCAATAGCTCAAGACTACAAGAGAAAAAGCATATGATACATTGTTTGGAAGCAGCAATTTTTTCTGAGGCAGTGTTGCATAAGGTCTGTACTGATATGCAGCTAGACCTGTAAATGCTGATCCAGTGCCGTCGGTTCCTACTGTGATTGCCTGGAGTAGCAGGGCAGTGGCTCTCTGGCATTTGGGAGCTCTGGCAGCAGAATAGTAAGTGAGGAGCTTATTGACTACAGGAGTCCGTCCTACTGCTAAATGGTTACCTTTCTGTCTGGTGTGTGCTTCAAGAGCTGCATCACTGAATACATCTCTGACAGTGATAGGTTGGGAGTACCAAAAGCAGATGTGAACTGACTGAGAATATTGCACTGAAAAATACTAGTATATTCAGAAAAAGGGCTGTTTTCATGATTTTCTTGATTAACGCCCTTCCTGTGCACTGAAATTTTCCTTCTATTAGGTGGTGTTTGTAACCTTTCCATTCCATCACTTTTCCTTTTGATTTCATATTGTAAATGGGGTGAGTAAAGGCCCCTATTTAGCTTCTCCGATCAATTGTAGTTTTATATATCTTCTGCTACTTTTTGTCACTTGCCATCTTTTAAGGCTAAAACCTCCGACTTAAGTATTTTGTTGTATAACAATTTATCCATGACAAGAATACTCTCTGCTGGACTTACCTAGATTCCTTCTATTATTACAAAATCATTTGTGAGATTAAGAGACTGGACTGTACACAGTATTCTAAGCATGTCCTCTACAGATTTGTGCTGAAAAAGAAAAGATTGTTGTAATACTTCCTTTATTGTTCATTACAGCCACTAAATAACCTAAATATGTTTTTCTTTTGATCTCTGTTTGCATGTGGAGTAGATATCTTTATCTGAGACCTTCACAATTCTCCCTAACTCTTAAATTTTTTTGAAAAAGTTAAATAATCCGGTTAGTTAAGAACCCAAGAAGGTGTGTCGGTAAAACAGATTATTTCATCTAGGCTTGCCCAATGAGTATTGTGTATCGGGTTTCACGTGACACATTTGCTTAGTGTGACTTGGTGTCTGAGGTTCCTCCTTAACTTCTCTGTTCTTTGAGAAAAATGCAAATAAATTGATGTTATCTGTAACTGCTGCTCTCCTGTTGCCATTCCACCTTTCCTGCTCATGAACATGCAGCAACTTTGCTGACAGGATGAATTCTGTGTCTCTCCCCTCCTCTTACCTAACTTTTTCAAAGATGACTACTATTTCATAGGCGTTTGATCTATGCTTAACAGAAAGGAAAATTATACCTGCAGAAAAATCCCAAGGGTTATCATTTTTCAGATTTGCTGATAAAAGTATATTTTGGTTTTCCAGGAACTTCTATGAGCTGTGGCAAAACTTCTGCTAAATTAAACCAGGAGATACTAATTAACTTTAGGAATCAATGCCTGTCTCATAAACTGGTGATCTAAGTGTTCTTATGGATTTGTTTTATCATTAGTCAGCATTTATGGAAAAGCCTTAAAATCTCTTTGAAGCACTCTCATTTTGGAAACTAACAAAAAAAAAATTGTATTTTTTCCTTATTAGCAACTGCTTTGTCTCAGTATTTTTTCTTCTGAGCATCTGACTCTAAGTATGGCTTGTAGTCTGTGACATTTGGTCATTTTGGATCTCACTGCTTGCAAGGGGAGAATTATTATAGAAACTCTGCTGTGTAATGAATTTAAGGGGGAGAGCAGATGATGAATCAAGAATTTGAATTTTATCTGAATATCTAATGAGCTCTTTTCTCCATAGCTTTGCTGAGGTGTTCTCAGACTGGAAGACAATAGGTTGGTCCTGGGCTGCTGTGCTAAAGTGTAGTTAACACAGGATGAAAACTGTCGTTCATTCTTGAATATTGTGTATTTGGACAGAGAGATTGTCAGCAACGTGACAGTGATATCCCAGACACCATGGTTTGTGTATTTAGTACACAAATGAGGTCATGAGAAAGCCTGTCACAAAGGCTGGAAAGGATGAAAGGATAATTTTTATCACAAAATCCCAGTGGAGGCAGCCATCTCTCCTCTAGCACACACAATTGCATATTCTAATCAGTGTCTGCAAGGCTAGGATATGTTCAAGGTCTCCCTAAACTATCTTGACAGATGTGAAAGACTCAGGCACTTCTGTCGAGTGGCTGCTCTAATGGCCAACTTGCACTGAAGAGCAGAAAACGCTTCCGACATAGTCCATCTGGCCTACTTCACAGCCACCCAAACTTGATTGATGGTTGTTCGGGTTCCAGCCAGCCAGAAAGTAAAAGAATGGAGTATTGTCAGGATTCAGGAAACATTTTGCTTTAACCGCTGAGAGAGGAGGAATTTATTTTTATTGAGCTGGGTTGCCTGATAGGCTTTATTTCTTTTTTCGCTCTTTCTGTCACTCTCATTCTTCCTCTCTCTCTCCCCATAACTCTTGTACTTTTAGCTATTTATTCTTCTGATTAAGATAAAATTAAATAGAATAGGCAGTCTGCCTGTTCTTTCTGCAATGTACCCTTCATTTTTTGAATTATGCTCCTTTCTGGTAACTTTTTCACCCGGCTTGCTTTAGTTCTTTTTAATAAATCTCCCCTTCCAACTTTTTATCAATTTTACAGTATATCTGATCTATGAGTTACTTTATCCTGGCTCAGCTCAGTCCTTGCCACATAGGAAAACAATTCCAACAAAGGTTGGCAAACATTAACACTGCTTACACCACTGTTGTCTTTAATTGAGGTGGCGTCCACAGATCACATCCTCCAATACGCAGTATTTGGAAAGGTTTCTTACATGGAGGCAAGACCTACCCAAGTTGTTAATGGCTGTAATCTCTTTCCTGTAATGCAGATCAGGTGTAGCATTTGAAGGTCTAGCAAGGTGTCAGTGCAGTTCCCTGTGTTTGGCATGGTGTGCGTGCTACTGCAGTGGAGGAAAGACTGTGGTCTGTGTGTTTTTAATAATTTCATATTGTTTGAAGAGCTTTACTTAAAAGTTTAGTGAAATACAAATCATCTGCACTACATTGTTTCTTTCATCTAGCAATCTTTACAGGCAGCAATTAGCTAATCCTACTGTCACTCCTTGGAGCTGAGGAAGTACAATTTAAAGAAAAGTAGTAATTGAAAGTCAGAAAGTCAGAAAATTATTTTCCAGGTTGACACAGTGGCAGTGGCAGTCCAGGCACTCAGCTAGGTGCTGTTGACTCTTGGCTTCATGCTCTGACTAGTAGCTACAGCTCCCTTTTACCCTAGTCTGCAATTACAATTATCGGAATGTGACGATTTACTTAAGGAGAGTGCCTGCACTGCAATCTTTAATTAGGGTCTTTGGTTTTGACGTTACTAATCTCAGTGGACTTAAGGCAGTGTTTGACACTGACTTACCTTGTGTCTTCTTAGGGAGCTTAGTGTCAAAACCAAAGAGCTGGACTTTTGTTAACGAGCAGGTATATCCCTGTCCTTACTTTGGTGCCAGGAGCAGAAAACGACAGCACTACAGTGACAGCCTTGATTTCTACGTGCAGAGAAGACATCTTACTCACAGTGCACTGCCAGGACAGACTGACTGCACTTTGGCAGGATGACTTGGCTGCTAGCTGTTTCAAGGAGCTGACGGTGATGTTGTCTGAATGAATTGCTCTCCTGATAACGCACCTATTCATTGCTCAGACAAACTAGGTGATGCACTGAGGAAAAGGACCACCTGCAGCCCACTCCATTTTGCGTGTTGGACAATCTGCTTTTTCCGGGGTGCACTCCCTCAACTTTGCCTTTGTGCAGCAATAAAATGTCTGCTTCTAAAGACTAGCTGGAGGGGACATGGGGAGAAGAAATTACTTGTTCCGACTACGATTTTCTTTTGTTTGAAAGATGCCGGTGTTTTGGCATCACACTCGTGCTGTATCTCCCTCTTCAGGTTTCAGAATTCCCCATCTTTAATGTAACTCATTAGTCGTGCAGGCATGCAGCTAGCGTAATAATTAGTATTACAGGAGGCATAATAATAGGATCTGCTCAAACTAATTAGATATAAAAATGAGGGATTTTCTCGTATTAGGAAACAGCTGTGATAGTTAAACAAAAACCTGAAAGGCAAAATGGGGAGGTTTTTCTCTTGGTCTAAAGGATGAGGCAGGTTTATTGAAGAATGGCCTCTGGCACTGACCAGGAGCCTGCAGTGAAATACAGTGATCTGAGCCCTGCGGGGCAGACACTGGCAGTGGGTGCCCGGTGGGAACAGCATAGCTGGCTGTTATTATTGTTGCTATCGTCATGATTATTTGTATTGCTTGAGTGCCCAGAGGCCCCAGCTGAAAAAGAGTGCCATTGTACTAAGCACTGCATAAACATTGTGAGAGACAGTTCTGTCATGAATAATTTATGCCTTATGGAGCTGAGAAATGTGAAAACCAAGAGAAGAAACAGTGGTCCAGAGGGGTGAGACTGGGTACTAAAGCTTGGTTGTGTTTCCCTGTGCCCCTTGCTAGTCTGAGGACAAGGCTTGTTATTTCAAGATGAAGTAAAACTCACTGGAAACTTTAGGCTCTGGGACACATCTCTGTGATTTGGCTCCTGCTGCCATAACATGAGGAAATAAGGTTTTTCTCCATTTAAGTGGGACCAAGAGTAAGCCATATAAGAAAAATAAGCACAATGATGGTTACAGTGTGGACTAGCCTCAAGCTGCTAGTCAGGTGCCAGTGCAGTCCATAACTAATAAAGTTCGGATGTCTTTAATGGTGTTTTTTCTGCTTCCATTTCCTTATGTTTCTTGGAGGCTTTGCACTGTATTCTTCCTTGAGACTGCTTTTGTACCTTTGAAAAATTACACTGTTTGGATAAATAATTTGAATGTATCATCAGGTCATAACATAATATCAATCTGACTGACACAGCCCTGATTCCAGGGAGCACGAAGTGCTTGTAGGAGAGGGAGAAAGAATTTTGTCTTTTAAAAAAAGTATTTTTCAGTTTTTAGTTGTCCTGCAGCTTTTACAGGTGTTTTTCAAAAGAAAAGGTTGGGAATTTTCATGGGCAACCTAGACCTCCATGTTTTCTCACCCCCTGGTTTGTATTTCTGATTATTTTTTTTTTCTGTGCTGGCCCAAAAGATGAAAAACTGGATGTGATAAATGTTCTTGTTTAACCCTCTTGTGCCTGCAGGAGTTTCTTCTAGGGTTTAATACAGACCTTTGTGGGTGAAAGTTTAAATAGCCTCGTGTGTGCCAATTCTGTTACATGCTCATTGTCTCACTTTCCTGGCTTGCAAGAGCAGTCCAGCCTCCTTGGCATTAGTCAGTGCCCTTGAGCCACGAAAATGCCTGAAGCTGTGGGACTTGCTGTGATAAAAGATACACCATCAGCAAATGTTTACACTCATTACTGTTCCCAGCAGTGAAACAGAGAGAAAGCTCTGTTCCTTCCTTTCTGTCCTTTCCTTTCCTTTTCTACTTCTTCACTTCCTTTCCTTTCAAGCTTTTTTCCTCCTTCTTTATCCCTCCATCTCATTTTCCATGTCACTATCTCTCTATCTTTTCTTCTGTCTGTGCTTACTGTGAAAGTTTTGCAGGCAACTTTTCAGAGTGTGGAGTACTGAGGGTAGATCTGTTCTGGGGCACGTGCAGAAAGCACAACTGAGAAATGTGTGTGCCTGGTTTTCAAAAACTAACTAAATAAAATAGGGTCTCTATTCACAGTTTATCACAAATAACTTTCTGCTAAAAAACTATTTATATATAATATATATATTTATATATGATATAGATCTTCGTTTGACATATAAACTGCCTCTATGTGTGATCTTTTTGCTGTAGAGGTACATGCCAAACTCCAAATGGATTATTAATACTTTTTGTTGTCAGCAGTCTCCTGCAGACATGTGAATGCAGAGAGTGAACTCTGAATGTATCAGTCTGTGCCTGCACCTGTCTCGCTGGCATTAAGAGGGATCTTCTGTACAGCACAGACAGAGGGCTGAAGAGCCAGCTGGGACTGGGTCCCTCTTGTGCTGAGCACAGAACATGACAAAGAACAGTAAGAAAGTCCACACCCTACAGAAGCAGCAGTACAAATGTACCAGAGGGAGATGCGAAAAAGCAAACAGAAGAGCAAAGTGAGCTACTTTGGGAAATCACTTTCCAGTTACCGGACGCCTTCAGCAGTCTCCAGTTGCAAAACAGGCTTTGCTTGAAAAGTTTATCCCTTGCAATCTTCTGAATACTTACTCTTAAGACTAACATCTTAGATACATGTGACCCAGATGTAAAGAAAATGAGATGAAACTTTCCTCATCTTTGTCTTTGGGCCATTAGACCATCTAGCAAAATCAGAAAATGTGTGTATCTTTGTGGTCTTTTGTGTGCCTGTGCCTAGGCGATTTTGAAACTTTTTCTCCCGAATATTTGAATGAAGAAAATCACCAAAACAAAACCTTTCTGATGAAAATCCTCGGTTTCAAAAAATGACCTCTTTAAAAAAAAACTCCCTGTAATTCCGGGCTAGTTTAAGTAAGGATGTTAAAGGAAACATTTCTAACATCTTACATCTGTACGTCAGGTTCAAGCAACGGCTTCTGACTGTTTAAGATTGTTTCAGAGCTTTGCACCTAGTTTTAGAATAAATAGGATTAATTTTTCCCTGCATTTATTTCTTTTTGCAATTCCAATGAGAAAGAAAATGAGTGAAACTTTTTCCATGAGTGGCTCTTTGGCCCATTTCTTTGTCCGATATGTTAGTGTTTGTTACAGGCATAAATCTAGCTGTTCCCCATTCATAACACACATTGCGGCATGCCTTCCTGGGTTATACGGGGTAGCTGCACCCTTCAGGTTTGAATTGGGTCCATCTTGTGTTCAACTGGGAACAAATCCAGGTCTATCCAAAATGGAAATTTAGCAAAGTGAGAAGCACAACAAAACCTGCTGGACAGGAGTGACTGGAAGAATGGAGAAATTGAGAAACACTTACAGACAACAAGAGAAAGTCATTAAACAGCAAAGAGCTGAAGTATAGGGGATATAATCAATTGTAATACATTAATGAAGTAAAAGTCACATCAAAGTCATAGATTCATTGGAGTCTTGTCTTCTACTGCTCTTTAGCTAGTGGATTATTGCTTTTTTTTTTTTCCATCCAGTAGAACTATGTTGCTCAAAAAGGCTTTTCAGAAGAATTAATTTTGGAACTCACTTGCTATTGTAATATAGTTTTTCCTTCTAAACCATTTGGAATACATGAATGCTGTATATAGTGCAGGAAAATAGGAGGAAAAGGAATTAGATGGCCATGAAAGGTTCTCTTTTTCTAGAAGCAGAAGAAATACTATATTTGAAGAGTATGTCAGAAATCAAGGGATTTGTTTCTGCAGTCGTGGAAATCACAAGATAGTACAGTTTCTCTTCCTAGAGAGCAGGGTGAACCTCTTTAGGCTAAGATTTTTTTTCACCAAGGGATAAAATCCTTGGCTTCATCAAAGCCAAGACAGCTCCCTTCCACTTGGCTTAGCATTTCATCCCCCAAATTCAGAAGTTCCTTGCAACCAATGGCACTGTTGCCCTGCCCCACCACAGCAACCAAGTGCTTTGGAAAATTTGCCCCAATAAGAGGTAGAGAGCCCTTTAGAAAACCTGCCTTCCTCTATACTCAGTGGGACTGAGTGCTGGTTCCTGGGAAAACTGTGTCCTGAAGACCTGGTATTGAAATTCTTCACTCTAACCTTCCATCAGCACAGCTTTTGCTATTTCAAATGATTTATATTGCTTTTGGGGACACTGCTTGACTTTTATATGCAGGAGTTCAGCAGTGCCATGAGTGAATCGTTACCTTCTTCTCAACAAATAAAAATAAATGCCTGCAAATCTCGGTTTACAAAGCTTGGCTTCTGTTAAAATGTAATTACCTCCCTTTTGTGCCTTACACATTAAGAGTGGCTTCAAATGGTGTGTGGCTCCTGTTCAACATAATTACTTTCCTTCGCTGCTTGCATAGTAAGAATGAGGCTCTGGTATAAAGATGACTATTTAAAGAGGGCTGCTGCCATTCCAAATTGCATAAAGAAAGTTCTGCTTATCAAAGCCATTTGTTTACTCGGTAAGATTCTCACTGGAATTTTTGTTACCAGTCATCATGGACCCACAGAAGAGGGTGCAGTGCTAATCCATGACCACTACACCTTTTAATCCTGCGCATAATTCTTAGGCATATGACTATTTATAGGGTTATTCAGGTGATGTATGATTAGGTAATCCAGTGTGTGTGCATCGACACACTTCACTCTTGCAGGGGTATTGGTACAACACTACATGGGTGTTTTTATCTTGCTGGAAGTGCCCTGGGTTCCAGGGGAGAGCAGGATGGATGGGTGTGCAGTGCTTGGTTGCTGCACTCTGCCAAGTATTCTGAATTTGCTCTTTGCGTGTGCCCTGGTCCAAGATCCTGGCCTCCATCTGATCCAGAGCGCTGCTAGGCAGCCTCTCACTGTGGGATAAAAGGGAAGGAGGAAAGTATGCGCTGTAAACCAGACACAAAAATTGAGGACTGTTTACTTGGGGAAGGGAAGCATTGGCAGACCAAGTGATCAGGGTGATATGTATCCCAGTGTGGTTGTGTGAGCTGACCTGACAGTATGTCATAAAAGTCGAAATAGTAGTGTAGGGTGAAGAGAGATGAGGACAACAAAAGCCTGAATGACACAGATGCAAAGACTAGGTTGAGCAATAAGAAAACATGAACAAAGTACATCTTAAAGCAACTTTATACTTTGTTAGCCATGGACATACGGTAGTCTGTAGCTTGACCATAGTCAAAGCAGGTGGAGGATAGCTGTGAACAGACTTGTGCATGAAAGTATGAACAGCAAATATGGGAAATATTTAAGCAGTTTTCTTTTTCTCTTTTTTTTTTATATTAACACAGCTCTGGGGGTGCATGTTATTTCATGAAACAAATGTGCTTTGCATCACTACATCTTACCTGTCCGAAAGGTCAAGGTGTGGTGGTGTGAGTACCTTTAATATGAGAGGAAATACATCCCACACATGAGGGTTTTACTGTGCTGAGGCAAAAAGCAGAATCACTTGTCTTGGTAGGTAGACTGGTTTAGGAGTTTGGGTGACATGCAGATTATCACAAGGTAGACAACAGGGAGGAACTGAGCTTTTGCTAACAGGAGCAGATAGAGACCCACAGGGGCCAAGTGCAAATGAATAAACAGTGGGTTGTCTGGTACCTCAAGTCAAGTGAGGATGGGGACCTGGTGTGATCACATGACTCCAGACCAAAACGTTTTCTTGGTGATGACTTCACCCGTACCATGCACGTACTCTTCAGTAGAGTCCTTTTAGTAGTCTGCCCACATTCATATGTCTCCTTTGCTTTTAGTAAATTTAGTTGAAGTCTGCAGAGTGCCTTTCTCCTTGTGCTGGGTCTAAATAGATTTTACGGATTCAAGTGCTGGTCTGATTGATAAAATGCTGCTGCTTCTTTCAGAGAAAGCAGTACTGGGGAGGAAGAGAGAGAGTGAGAGAAAGTGCAATCAATACAGAGTCCAGGAGGGTCAGTGATACAGAGGGAAAATTAGAGGAAGTAGAGGATGTGGGTGAAAGAGGATAGGAGGGGAGACAGAAAATTTGTAGGGGGAAAAAAGCTTTAGCTGAAAGCAAATTAGATATTAACTTAATGAAAAATGACATTTTGGAACAACGGGCTGTAAGATAGTGCCAGATTCTGTGAATGGCTCCAGACTGCGGGCATGCATACACACACGCGCGCACACAAACAGACACACATAGAAAGGCAGGGGAAAAAAGTAATAGTACATTTTCAAATGAAAGCAAATTATTTCTTGTTTCAAATTATTATCCCTTTAAATGTTAAGCAATGTTTTTAAGGGAAAGAGATTTTACAGCAGATTATGTGACTAAACATGAAATAGGCATTTTATCTTGCTTTGACTAAAGGATTATTTGAAACAATTTTTGTCTTGTTGAAAAAGATGAAGAAAAAAGATGTTGTTTTGAAACACTAACAAACAGGAAAAACAACTGTCAGAGAAATGTGATAACCTAAGTCTCCCTTCTGCTGAAGGTACCCTGGCCCTATCCATAGCTGAAAGATGTCAGTGTAGTTCCCTTGGCTTTAATGCAAGTAAGCTGGTTTTACCAGAGCTGATGATTGCTTGACTGTCGATGCTATGCAAACTGGTCAGAGAGAAAAGAATCATATTCACAAAGAAGAGTACCACCTTAAGGGCCAAGTGCTTGTCTTCTCATTCACGGTGATATTTGTTCTTTAACCTGAGATGGTTTTTGTTGGTTTGTTTGGTTTGCATGGGTTTTGTTTGGGTTTTTGTGGAGGGTGGTGTTTTTTGAGAAGGAAGAAACAAAGGTAGGATTCAAAGGAAGAAAGTGAAATCTGGGTTAAGGCAAACATGGGTCTACTTGCTTGCTGTTTTGGTTCCAGGAAAGATGCTTCACAGAAACTCAGTTTCCGTCTCTCTCTAGTACTGTCTTTTGTGGTGGTATCCACAAGGATTTATTCACGTTCCCAGTGAGAGTTGTTATTTCCCCCATTACAAGGTGACGTGTGATACAAGAGTACCTAATCCCCTTAATTCATGTTCATTTTCAAATTCAATTCACTGAATTTCCTCTGCCTGTAGAACACCACACTACCCTATAGCACACTGAAAGTTACCACAGATGGTAATATAATGTATAAACTTGTACCTTCACATCGTTCTCTTATTTACTGCAAATTAATCAGAGAAGCAGATGCTCCCTAGTCCCTTCCCTGTCGTATTGGTACTGGCTGGCTGGTCAGGCCGTGCTCTAATGACTCCAGGCCAAACTTCAACTGCCCCTCAACTGTACATAGGTGTTTGTCCCATACAAAAGGGGAAGGGTTGGCAATGGAGAAGCTGAAGAAACAAGTGAGCTTTCTCACCACGTTCTGGAGTTGCTCTCGTATTCAGAGAAAGCCAAAGACTAACAATGAAAGAGAAAGGAAGCAAGGGAGGGGTATGTGTGTGGGTAGTGTGTGCAAAGCTTTCTTCCAGCTCTCCACTGAGCCATGACCCGGTTTCTCCAGGAGCTGCCTGCTGTTTTCTTATTTTCAAAGCAAGTTCCTGAGACAATGCTTTGCATGCCAAACAGGGCCAGCTGCTCAGATAGGAAGGGTTCTGAACTGGACATGCACCCCCTCCTTTCCATCTTCTCCAGCACCTCGACCGCTTCTTTTTTTGCTGCCTTTCCTTCTGTTTTCCCTTTCCTTGTCCAGAATGAGGAAACAAAGTTAGTTCTTGCGGGCACAGAGAAAATAAGGGGAACTTTCAGGCATATGGGATGAAGTTTTTTGCAGTGACTGCTAGATGCTAATTTTTTATTGTTATTGTTATCTTGACAGAATCCAAGAAGAAGAAAAAGGAAGGCAAGAAACAAGAGAAGATGCTGGATTAATGGAGCCAACTTGGGCAATGTGAGAAAAGGACATCAGCAAACACGATCAGTTAACAGTTTCATTTATACCTAGGCATTTTATCCTAAAATTATTTATAGCTTAATGGTACCATAGAAGGAAACAAACAAACAAACAGAAAAAAAAAAACCTTTTTTTATTACTTTAGTATTTTTAATGTATAACCCTAACAACAATTTTTAGAGGCCTGTAATAAGGACTCCAAACTCATTTAGAAAATTACATCTATTGTATATTGAACAATGTAGAGGTTTTAAAAATATTTTTTTCTCAAGTCTTGCCATAGGTCTCAATCTGGTAATTACTCCATGCAAGCAGAACCTGAACCTGTGTGGAGCTCTGCTGAAGCCAGTGGTGCCCTGTGTGAACATAGGAGTCTGGCTGGATGGAATTATATTTAAGATTGGGACCTTATATCTGGAAAAAAACCATAGTTGTTTCTGAAGTTCTTATTACATCTGGATAACTGTATGAAATTATTTGTTTAAGGAAAGGATGGGGGCATTTTATAGAGTATTTACAGGCATAGAATTTTTTTGGATGTGGTGAATGTTCATTCCAAAATGCCACCATCTCCAGGTAAAAACCAGTAGCACTCCTATCCTTGGCCATATTTTGGATGTTGGCAGTAAAAATTCTGAAATCTTTCAACTGCTGGACATAGAAGTGTCCTAATTTTTTGTGATTTTCTAGCAATGATTTTTCCAAGTGGAATGATAGCAAAACTTTCCATTTTTTAGCATATCACGCTGTGGATGGTAGTGTCCTCTGTTTTGCCTATAAAAGCTGAAAAATGCTTTCTTTTATTTGTTTGTTTTGCCAGAAGGGAGAATATCCTTTTCACAAAAATCTAGTTGAAATTGTTGTGATTCTGCCTGACCCAACTCCCTTTTGTATCAGTGGGAATCTTCCTGTTGATTTTAATTATAGCTGATTGAAAAATAGTATGTCTAGTGGGAAGTAACAAAAGAAATCTGTTTGGAAGCTGCCTGAGGTAGTTCATATTTCTGACCAAAAAAAGGGACAATGTGTGGGACTTGAAACCAATAGGGTTGAAATTAATTTTTGTTTCTCTGTTAGTAGAGCAGAAGGGAAATATAACACCAGTACCTTTTGCTTTCTTCCATTTTTTTATAAGCAAAAAGACCTTGCAAAAACTGTCAAAACAGTTCTGTAGCTTTTTTTTTTTTAAATGGTCTGCAGGGAAAACAAAAAGAAAAATTATAAACAACTGGTTTTCAGTTTGTTCAATTTTCCCTATTTTAAATGATAGTAAGTCCTGAGAAAAGTCACAAAGAAAAAAGATCTGACAAAAGGCTGGTCTGTCCCCAGGTGAAGGGTTGTTTAACAAACTAAACAACCAGCAGACCAGACTTTCTAGAGGAAACATAAGGGATTTCAGTGCCCAAATTAATTTCAAAATCATTGCTTTTAAATTCTAAATCTTAAAATTCAACAGCAAGAAACAAGGTTTGTCATTTGTGTACGTTGCAGGCTTGCCTGCTGGTTGAGAGGACTGGTCTCCCTTGTACTGCTGCGGGTATCCACTGACTTCAGCGAAGCTGCAGCAGGGTGTGTTCATCTGAGTAAATCACGTTGCTCTCTTGGGATTAGCCTGTAGACAAGCAGAGTCTTTTTCCAGACTAACATCACTCCCGTATTCTATACAAAAATTTTATAACAATTGCAGAGCTTGCCCTCTTTTTTTCTCATACGGAGGGTATGGCTGATCTGAACTCACAGTGAGGCAAGTCCTTCTGTAGATGTTCCCAAACCCTCTGAAGCCAGCTAGCCAAGGCTGCACATAGCTCAAGGTAGACTAGCCACACAATTATTTCCCAGACTCCTTGGGTGTGTTTTGCAGTCTGTGTTGATGTCCTTGTTACTTTGACTATGCTGTTAGACATACCTGAGCCAGTGGTATAGTTAAAAATGTCTGCAACATGTGGTGGATGTGCAATGACCAAATCCAAAATCATAAAGGCTCATATTTGGGTGGTTCTGGGTGCTATTTGGGTTGTTCATGGTCTAATCAGGTCTACCTGTGCTTGTGCCTCAGACTAAGCTAACGGATTGGTAGGTCTGATTGAAAGCAAAGGGAGAAAGAAGCTTTTTCACTCACCAAAGGTTTATCTGTCTAAATGCTGCATCAGTTCACTTAAAGTGATTCAGCTTTGAGTGCAAACACTGTTGCACCATTGTCTTACACTGGTTAATCTAGTCCATGTTTAGTAGGGAGCTGGCAGCAGTTGGGAATGATGCTGAGACCAACAGTTTGACTATACTTTAGCAAACCTTAGATGTGACTTCTGATTTCCACCTCTGTGAGCAAGAAGAAAATAAATTCCCCTGTGTTTCCTCTGACACCTTATGGCCCTTATAATTAACTTCCCATCTGGCTTGTTAAAGGAACATTCCTAATAGTTTTTGAAGGAGGCCAGTCAAGTTCCTGTGGTGGTGTAGGGCCTCCAGGGAGAAAGTTTACAGAAAACAAACAAACAAAAAAATACCATGTTAGGACCAGAAGAAAGCTCAGCAGTCCTGGTAGCAAAGGGCGTGAAATAGGAGAACACTTCCTCTGTACTACTCAGCCACATATGTTTGGATCTATATTGGCATCTTATTGTTGACAGTAATTGGAGTTGTATCTGTCATAGTTTATAAACAATGAAGAAAATTTCCAAGAA
The DNA here is from genome assembly GCF_964188355.1 of Buteo buteo. Classification (NCBI taxonomy): domain Eukaryota; kingdom Metazoa; phylum Chordata; class Aves; order Accipitriformes; family Accipitridae; genus Buteo; species Buteo buteo. The sequence goes on from NC_134189.1 coordinate 9,594,252, forward strand.
ATCAGCAGAAAACATTCTGTGGAAACTCTGACTGTGAAGGAGATGATATAAGTAATTCATGGCAGAACAGAGGAAGACTGAATAGAATCGGTCAGTCAAGTCAGCTCTGAAAGGAGATACCTGGTACCTAATAAGAGCAGTTTCTTCACTAGTGACATTATCAAGAAAGCAAGAGGCAAGTATCTGAACAAAACCTCTTCCCATCCTATCTTGCTCAGTTTCCACTTGAGTCATTCTGGATTTTCTCCTTATTTGCTTTCTAATCTGCTACCCTCCCTCCTTTGGGAGGGCAAGCTTGTCTGACAGTGCTGTGGGGGCGGCTACTTCAGATGAAATATGTGTTTTGCCCTCTTGGTGCTATCCTGTTACAATGGAAAATGACTTAGCATAGATGTGTTGCTTAGCTAGCTTAACCAACTGAAGCTTGTTTCATGAATGTCCCTCTCGAGAAGTGGTTTCCATCTTCATTTGCTACAGCTATGATATGGTATGGGGAGATGATCAAAATCCCCCAAATGACAGCCTTTTTCTGAGCACTCAAATCCCTTAGGAAAGAGAGGGGTGAGTTGCTGAACATCAGCTAAGGGTGAATCGGCATCCAGACTCTGGATTCTAGCAAGTTTAAACGTAGGGGAATTTGGATATAGCTCCCTTCCCTTCCTCTAAGTAGGCTGAGCCATGCTTCTAAGCAGTTAGGCCTGTCTGTATCTTCATTCAAAACAATATTTGAGGTTTGGGGCATTTTCTGACTTTGTCATGTCTCTGACAGAAGTGCCCGTATTGAAAGAGAATCATTGCTTGTCAGCCTGGCAGACCATTAAGTGCAGCAAAACTATAGGGCAAGGCTTTGGGAAGGGAAAACATTCGTTGTACATGCAGGTAGATACTGAGTTGTAACTTACTGATTCTCAACTTCTAATTCCATAATGACATTCTGGACTGTACTGTTTTTCAAAGGAGAAAAATTAGAAGAAATTAAAGAGTAATAATTATAAAATGTATCAACAGACAGTGTTGGAGACTTAGTAAAGAAGAGACAGGTATGAAGTCAGGAGGATTTTATACAAACTTCTTTTGCGTGCTCCTTGAGTAGGGAAGACAGGGTTACTGGCTGGCACATTTGTTTTTATGCTTTGCTAGATTTGTGCCTTAATGAAAACTAATCAAATGTGGAATGTTACAGAGAAGTAAAGTCCCACCCCAACCTCAAAAGAACATGTCCAACAGGAGGCAATGTGAAAAGGAGACAACAGTATGTCTGTCTTTTCTGGTTTAGGAGTGCAAGTTATGATGATGTAGATAGGAGAAGACATAACATGTTTTTTTAACTTTGGTGTATATCCTTCACCAGTTGGCATGTGGCAACGGGCAATTCAAGTAAAACAACGGAGCATTAGGATGAGCTAAGGGGAAGTGAATACTTGTGGAAACTGTTTATGGAAACAGGCCTATAAAACCCCTGAAACTAACCATGCTGCTAGCAGGGAGCATCTGAAGAAAAACATTGTGTAGCATTCCCATTTGTTTAATGAAACCCCTTATATATATGATGAACTGAGTTTCCTTAGTCTAATGGCAGTGATGAGGGTGGGACAAAACCCAACCTGACTTTTCCTTAGTCTAGGAACTGCAACAACATTAACAATATAAACATGCCACTTTTCTAAAGCAAAATATTGGTGAGGTACACCATTTTGACATGACACAGTAGTCTTTCAGATCTCCCAAATTCTTATAGGAAGGTGAAGCAATATGTCAGTGGGGGTAGACTTCAGCATTGTTTATTTTTGATCCAAAAGCACACAAAGTGTTCTACTGTTATGAATAAGCCTACCTAGACCTGTTCCCATTCTGCTACTCTTCAAAAATGGCAGTCTGCCCTGAGGCCTCATCACTCTGCCCTGAGCAGAAATGAGATATTTCAAGGAAACCATGGGAATTCAAGTATATTCAACTATCATTATCTCATTGGTGGGGCTGTGCAATCCTTTTGCTCTTTCTGCAGTTTGCCATTTTAATGTGGAGTATCTTGCCATCCCAGACAGCTAAAAACTCAGTAGGTATCTCCTAGTCTTTAAATCCCTGGGCTTTGAATGAGTTGCCTATGAAAAAAAAGTACTTGCAGTACTTATTCCTTTCTTACAAAAAACACAATAACAAACAAAACCCACAACAAAACTGAAAGCTTGTGTCCAATGTATGAATTTACTGATGAGATACAACAGAGGCTCCCAAGTATTCCCATTTCAGAAGGTCATTCAAAGTTAAAGACAAAAGCTGTAGCCCTGAATTCTGTGATGTAACGCTAGGAAAATGGATAGCCTCTGCAGGACTGTCTTACCATAGCCAATTTCATTCAATTAATTACACTGTTTGAATTCCCTCACCCTAATCTACCTGGCAACAAGACATTATTTAACTTTTCTCATTAGGTCATTCATTACACTTCCCATATGATAATTACGTAGTTCATCTAGATTTTTACAGTTGAAGGAAATGGCTGTGATAATCCAGAGTGTCTGTGTAGTGGTTGCTGAGGGGACCTGAAGCAGAGGCAGGCTACTACTGCTGCAGCTTGGAGCTAGAAACCACCGAATGAGGATGTCGGCATCAGACACAGCAGCTCTCTAAATATACATGCGTATATATATATATCTCTCTATCTCTCTCTCTCCAAGCAAAGATGTGTATAAAAGTGCATCCGTAACTCAAAATGTGTCTCATAACTAGTGCTGCCATGTTTTCAAGCTAAAGTACAAAAGAAAGAGCTTTTTGTCCTGTGTTGTTATTTACACAAGGATACAAAAGTGGTATATAGGATGAAGAGCTAGGTTTTTTCCCACTTGCCAGCCTATCAGTTGAAGGGTAGCTGTGTCCAAGGAAAATGCAAAACACATGCCAATGAAATGGCCAATAGGACTTAGTATCAGAGTGGTGTTCTCTTCTGTCACACCACGTACACAGAAGGGCTTTGTTCAAAGCTTCGAAGTGGATGAACTGCTTCAGTTAAGTGTGAACGTAGAAGCCCAGGCAGAAAAAGGCTTTTTCTTTGCCAATAAAAAGTGAGGAAAATGGGAAAAAAAGATTGAAAAAACAAAGTAAAACAGAAATCATCTTAATTGCAGTTTGGGTGTTAAACAGAAAGAAGGAATGAAAGTCAAAATAACAAATTAAAGCCTGAATATCATGTTCAATGGATTTCTAATTCTGTATATATCTATTAAACCAGTGCTATATGATATCTTCTCATGGGTTACTCTCTTTTTCCTGTTCCTTTTTTTTCAGTTTGTATATTGATTTTGTAAGCTAGCAGTGTGTTACCTTTTCGATTTTTTTAAACTTGTATGAAAGCCATATATCCATATTGTAGAATGAAAGCATTAATCCTGTAACATCCCTTAATGTTTCCCTTAGCTCTGTGGGATTGTGGGAGGCTCTAGCGAATGTATATGTTTACCAATTGTATCAACATAATTTACTTGCTCTTAGTGGCGATAAAGAATTAAATAAACTAATACACAGAAGTGTGGTGTTATCATTTGGTTGTGGAAACTGTAGGGGACTTCTGAAGTTTTTTAAATTAATTGCAAGTATTCTTAGTGGTCTGTCTTTATTGTACTAATTTCCCATCAGCTATAGGCGTTGCTTGTTACAGAAACACTTTTCTTTGTAAATTCAGAAAAAGTTTTAATCTGTAGAAAGAAGTCTGCCAGAAAATGATTCTAGCAGAAAACAGCTCTTTGGTTTGTGCATACTGAAGTCTGTCTGCCCCAAATGCTTGACACTTACCAGTTCTGTAAAGCAGCTTGTTTCAGTATACAGTTATCTCAACCTGTATAATATTGACACAATGATGGGTTACAGATGAGGAGTTTGATTTTTTTTTTTTTTTAATTACTCTCTCAGCTAAGCAGTGAGAAAACCTTATTCCCAGCTCTGTCATGCTCAGCTGTTTTACTTTAACAGTGACTTTAATGAGTGTGTGTGTTTGGTGAGAGATGATTAAGCCTCAAGAGTGGAGCAAAGAAGTTAAATTACATTAATAGACAAAATAGAACTATGCAGAAATTCAGGTAATGCTCATAGTATGTTAATTTCTTCTCCTTTCTTTTTGTTCTTTCATTATCCTTTTTTTCCTAAATCTACTTTCTTTTCCAAATACTTTCTGGTTTTGTTTCTGTGTCCAACTATTATTTCAAATGTTAGAATAATTAATTACTCCATACAAAACATTCCATCACTCACTACCAAAAGAGGGAGATGCTTCACACTGTTTACAAGACTGGGAGATTTATACAGGCTTCTGAAATTGTTTGGAAGAAAGTGAAATATTTTAAGATACGAAAACTGACAGTGCATTCTTCAAACCACTAATGGACTCAGCAATCTAAATCCTATGCTTGGAAAGGACACCCAAGTACTCTCTATTGTTTAATTACAAAAGAAAAAAAATTAATTCCTTTTTAATATCCTGCTTAGCAGTTGGTTACATTTTTAAGTTACTGAGTAATGAGAGAGTTTTAAGATGCTCTTTTTCTTCCATGGGAGGTATCTGATCTCGTCAGTAAGCCTAAGCTGCTTGAGGGTTGTCTCAAGTCATGCTTAGCTTCCCAAAGCTCCATCATGCATCACAGGTCTCTGATTTTTCCTGTTCTTCCCACCTCTGTCACCAAATGCTGACTAAGCTGTAGACAGGCCTGGCAAAGAGATTTTGGATCAGCTTTTTTCTGGTGGGTTGCCTTCATGGAATAGGGTCTTAGAAGGCTGTCTCTGTCTTTACATAGCCTCTTTTTGTTATCTGTGGAGTCTATGAATGGAGAGAACTTTGTGCCAAAGAGACCCAAGTTCTGCTACCACTCTGTGCTCCAAACTTCTGGGAGTGGTGGTTCACTAAGTGGGTCTATGGATGCAAGAAGGACTGCCAGTGGTGAGTGGGGTGAGATGTCCACGCAAAAGTAACCACTAGCAGTGCGAAGGCCGCTTTGAGAACTGTAAGACCCCAGAGCTCAACCAATGCACTGCTACAGTTGAAGTTAAAAACCTCTCTGTACTTCACCATCCCTTTGGCCTTGCCCGGGGTAGAATTGTAATTAATACTGAAATGCATGATATTCACACATGCACACACAGAGACACACTCACTTCACCCCTTGCCTTGTAGATGACAGAGCAACACCTGATTTTCACTGAACAGAGAATTTGCACAGTCCACTGCTCATGTTCTGGATGAAGTATTCCCACAAAGTAATCATACAACTCTTCATCCGTTGTCATCTTTTACGGTGATGTGGGAAGTCACCTACACAGAGAGCCTCTCTTCATTTATCTTACTTAGCCTGTACTAATTGTCTCTAGAGAAGCCCAAATGGAAGAAAAAACCCTGTAATCTTATAGTAAAATACAAGTTTGTTATAAAGTCTTCACTATTTATTGAGAGCATGTCTTAAGAAAGACCATTACACTTGACTTCTGGTCAAATGAGATTTGACATTAAATATAAATATACACACATACACAGAGGGTCTTTTACAGAAAAATATCTCCATCCCTTCCAGGTACCCTGAGTTATAGAAGGCTCCATTCCTACACAATCACCGTTGAAGCTATTGTCTCCATTGGCAAAGAATATTTTTATTTTTATTTATTCAGTCTCTGTTTTCATAGTTAACGCTGTAGTCCTTTTAATTTGCTGCTTCCCTCTATTTCTGCCCCAGGAGCAAAAGATGAGAGCTTGGATCTGAAAAGGTCAGTAACTGGTTTTTGTCCTGTTCAGTAGATAAAGCCTCTCAAGACCAGAACAGAAGAAAAAATCCTTTAAAAAAATATATATATGTATATAATGATAAATGTTTTTAGTTAATTGATACCAATTTAGCAGTTGCTAAGTGTTTGTTACTGGAGGTTCTGGAGGCAGAGTAGAAGAGAAATGTAGTATGCCGGGTATGGAGGAAAGGAAAAGAGCTTTCCATAACGATAATTAACTTGCATACTATTGCATTTTGAAATATGGGCTGTTACTTCATTTTGTTTTGTTTTTTACCCTGATATAGAACTTCAAAAATCTACTGTTCATAATAAAAGAGTTCTGCACCCAAGTAATTACTTTTTTTTTTTCTGTCTGGAAAAACTTCCACTTTTTTATTGCATTAATTCTTGTACTTCTATTATTCATTACATAGCACTACAGATGCTCATGGGACCTAGATACTCAGCCTTGGTCAAGTGCTGTTGGTGTCGCTCCAGGGTACACAGTGGGCCTCAGTCTGACAAAGTGGCTGCCTGGGGATGTGCTTGATGCAAAGGGAATCTCCAGCTGCAAGAATGGACTGACTTCCACTTTCTCCTCAAAAGCATTTATGGTGGAGGTAGTGGCCAGAGAGATGGAACACAGGGCAATGTTATTCCTATTGGCCTTTCTCCCTCTCTCTTTTTTTATTTCCTTGCTTGCTTGATTTCTTCCTTTCTTCCACTTTCTGCTTGGGCTTAGGCCCCATACTGCTGACCCAGAACTTGGGGATTAAGTGATTACTTGGGAGGGGACGTGGCCATGATGTCTGCAATTGCATGGAGTCACTGTTGTAAATAGTCTCCAAACTTCTGTGGGGCTGGGGGTTTTGGGAAGAAATGTTGAGGAAAGGTGATTTTGGAAGGTGGGAATAGAATCCCTGATGTAAAGATCAACAAAACAAAAAACTAGGTACACGTGTCAGAGAAAGACACAAAATGGCCCAGACCGAGGTGCTGAAGAGTCCCTTCCCCAAAATAGGATTACCTGGGCAGTTGATGGAACAGGCTGCAAGGAAAGCCAGAGATTTCTCCTCTTGTCTTCTGACAATATATACTAAAAAAGACTTATGTTGAATTAAGGACCTGATTTTGGATATATTCTGAATGTGAAGTGGCCCATTTTCAGCCTGGAGAAATGTCTTGAGACTCATGGTATGACGTATAAAGTTCCTAAAATATATAATATCTCAGTCCTGTAACAACTTACGTGAGCGCTGTGCTTTGTGTGCTGCAGATAGTCCTACTGATTCAACAGGACACTTCCCAGTGCAAAAACCCAAGGAGTGGCAGGACCAGGTCCCCCTTTATCCTTAGCTGGGAGTGCAGTACGACATTTGTTCTCTTTGCTGTTGTCCCCCTTTGATGATGGGGGCCCATCAGGCCGCCTGCACGGCTGAGTGTCACAAAGACAAAACATACGCTCCCTGTGATAAAGACTGTTTTGTAAGTAGTTGAATTTGAACTGGGCCTGTGTATCATCACTGCTACTTGCTGTCTTATCAGGAAAGCTAAATAAGCCACTGCTCTATCTACCAGCATGGGAAGAAAAAGACAAGCAAATTTTCCTTCGGTGCAGTGTGTACCCAAAAGAGTAAGTGCTCTGCAACCTTAACGTAAGGGTCACAATAAAGTGGTACAATAAAGCAGAATGACAAGCTCTTAGAGGCAGAAAAAGCAATGGAAAAGGCAGCCACCTTCCTACTTTGCAGCATTTATGCTATGGGTACCTGGAGCAGGGAAACGAAAAACACTCTAATCTTAAACCCAGAAAGATACTTTATTTGCCGTTGTTATTAGCAGTAATGACAACAACAGTTTAACAGCCATTATTGTGCTTTGTACTGTAGTTTAGTAATACACTCTCAGTTAACGCTTTTGATTCAAGAAGTTTTATGGCGTTTGTCAATGCTAAGTACCCACCATCCCAGTGTGTGAGGTGGAAGGTTAATCTCAGAGGTTGTCCTTAGGATCCCTCTGTAGTCAATGGAGCATGACAAGTCTATTCAGAAGGTGATTCAGAGTAGAGGGCTAATTTAGCAAATCTGAAAGATGTCACGAAGGGCCTCTCTCCCCACTAGCTGTGGAGAGAGCTTAGGGAAATGAAGTGTATTAGGCTGACCTGAGTTTCGCCTGGTAGTTGGCCCTCCCGTTAAGATAGCAAGCTGCAACACTGAAGGCCAGCACTTCAAAGGTATTTCAGAATTTTAAAAGTGGTCTTAACAGCTTTTGATGACAGGGACCGAAAAAAAGTAAAAGGCACGAAGGCTAAGGCCGTGGCAGCGAGTGATCGGACCTGAAGTCCCAGCACAAATCTTTCTTGTCGGAGGGGAGGGAGGACTGCCCAACGTAGCACGGCCCCGAGCGGGACCGGAGAGCGGGAGATCGGCGCAAGAGGAGAGCTCGCTGCCTTCTCCTTGGCCCCGACGTCGGTATTGAGGCAGAGGGGAGAGAAAGCCCCGGCTTTTGTTCGCTTGTCCGCCTCAGCCGAGGGAGGCCGCGTGAGGGGCCGTGTCCCCCGCCGGGCCGCGGGCCCTTTGTGGCACACAGCAGGTGTGAGGGGAAGCTCCTCGCCCCGCCTGAATGCGCATGGGGACGCGGATGCCTCCGCTTCTTTCATGGCCGCGCTGGGAACCAGAGCGGAGCCGCATTTCTCAACAGCAGGCCAGTAATTCCTGGAAACAAGCGAGCGCAGGAAGGGGCCGCGGAGCGAGAATGGGGATGGTTTGGGAATAGCTCGGCAGGACCTCTCCTTATCTAGCATTGCCCCTTGACAGATTTAGGGCTTCATCTCGCGAGGCGTTCAGCATCTCCTGAGAGACCTAAAACTGGTATCTGAACTACTTTTCTCTGTGAAAAGCTGATCTGGCCAAAAAAAATCTCTCTAAATTCTTCACTTGAAAGGGGCTACAGAAACTTAGAAAAAATTATCGTAGTCCCCACAGGCCCCTCTTATTCACCCCCCAGTTCCTCGCTTGCTCTGTTTGGCACAGGCGAGCTCTCGCCAGCCCAACGCTCTTCCCCCTGCATCCGTATCAGTGGCTGCAAGGACAAGGGACCGAAGCCAAACGCCTGGCATGTGGGAGCCTCTGCCAGGACAAAACCACATATTTAGATCTGTGCTTTCAGTGCCAGGTGGGAGGTGTGAACGTCAAAGAAAGGAGGCCTGAGGCTGTGGCTGGCAGGCTGTGCTGTTGATCCAGGAGGCCAGCCACTGTCAGGGAGCTTCAGAAAAACAGAATTAAGCATATGAGTTAGAACTGATGGGTTCGGGCGCTGAATTTGCCACATACTTGCTGATACAGTGCTGGTTTTGCCTTAAAGCCAAATCATGTCATCTTTGAAAATAAAGGCTGAACTTGCTTTTCAATTTAGGTAAGTTTTTGAGTACGGTTTTAGCAATCTAGGCAAATAAAACCCCCCCAATCTTCTATTCTTTTCTGTAGCAGATACAGTAGGCTGGGCTGTGAAAATCCCTACCTCCAGGGACTGAAGCTCCAGCTGTTAGAGCTAAAGCATGTGCTGAATTAAGGGAGCCAGCCCCCAGGTGTGAAGCACTCAGGACTATGAGCAGATATAGCCTTAACTCTCCCTGTGTCCCTGTGTTCCCTGCTAGCTGGGCTCTTCTGGAGGTGTAGAGCAAACTGACAGAAATACGCAGTCTGGGACCATAAGAAGGAACTAGTCCAGGTGAGTTGGACCCTTAATACAAAGTCCTGAGCATCCAGCAGCTTCAGAGTGGGAAGGAGCTCAGATAAACTTCTGGCTTTACTGTTTCCTAGATCTAACTTCTGCCGCTGATGATGTAAGGCTTGTAGTCACTGTATTTATTTTTTTCTGAATCACCTGCTGAAACATTGCAAGACTTAATTAGATGCCTAAAAATACCTTTGAGGATCTAAGCCAAACCCTGGAAATCAGAACAGACTTGTGTTTTTTATGGATTAGATGCAACTGAAGATACCAAACTCCCTCTTCCAGCAAACTTCTCCAACCTTTTACTTTGCAGGTATCTGAGAACTGAGCTAGAGAGAATCAGGCATTTTGGCTGCCAGGATCGTTGGCAACTAGTGCCAAAAGTGCTTGAAACTTCTAAAATGTGGTGGTCAAGAAGCTGAACAGAGACAACCTTTCTGATAGTATGAATTTAAAGCTCTGTAGTCAGTTGATTGAGCATGATATGGTATTTGATGTGGAGATCAGGGCTGACCGGGACAAGAGCAGACCACCTCAAACAGTAGTTTCTAAAGGATGTGACCTGTTGGGAGAAGTGGGGAGGTCTGTGCATTTGGCAAACCTTCTGATAGCATGTCCTTCATTTTTCTTCCCTCATGCCTTTAAAGGCAGCTCACTTCAGAGTGGGCTACAGTAAAAAAGATTTCAGTTCTCTGATGTGAATTACTAGTCCTGCTATCACTAATTCTCATGCGCTCCTATAATCTCTGGCTGGTGCAGCTTTTCCTGTTCTGATACAGCACTTTGACCTGTGGAGAGATTTTCTGAGTCAAATCAGATGAGACCTTCCGGAAACTCTGAAATAGAGATTCTGCAAGCAAATGTCTCATCAAAATATAAAACATGAGAGGTGAGATGGAGAGGTTAAGCCAAAAGGAAATGGGAAATCATAAAGCAAACACGTCTTCCGTCACAGTAATGTATTTTGGAAAAAAAGCACACAATTTTCAGCATATATAAGTTGGTCTCGCTCAATCAGTGATGGAAGAAGTTTGTTAGTGAGCATAGCTGAAGCCTTCAAACTGTGATGGGAGAGAACTGAGGAAAACAAGAGGAACATGCTGCATCCTTAAAGGCAGTAGCAGGAGTGGTAGGCATAGAGATTACTTTGTGCACATGTGAGCAGGAAAGTGGAAACCAACTTGTGTACACAGATTTATTCAAGCAATTTTGTCATCGCAATCTGAAGCGTAGAGAATGCACCTGGAACACCACAGTAACATGGTCACTGGCTTTCAGAGTTGCTTTCCACAGAGGTTACATGCCTGATGACTAGTGCACTAAATAAAGGCACCCCTATAAGGTAACTATTCCCTCAGTGAGGGACTTCCATCTGGAAAGCAACAGCAACAAATCATGGCAGTTAAGCTTCCTATATTTTATACCCTATATAACATTCCTGCAATCTCTTGTATTCCTGCCACACTAGTATAGGTGCTAATATTTTTGCACACTGTGCAAGAAAATTGTCATCCATTTTGGCTTTGGCTTACATTCCTGTCAGATACCTGAATTTGAGCCTGCCTCTTCTCAGCTGTGCAAAACTGGCCTGCTTTCTGACTTGTGAAATCAACAGGTCCTGCGGATCTCTTGACAGGACTAGACAGTCCACATTTTCAGGGAGATAGGATATGGGAAAAAGGATAGGAAAAAGCCAACACACACAAATTCCCACCAGAAATGGGTACAGCAGAAGATAAAGCTGCCTTTAGACATGAAGAGATGCCTTATACATATCCATGGAAAAAGAAACAATTGTGTGTGTAAGAATCTGAATTTTTATGTTGCCAACCAGCATGTAAATTTGGAAGTACTAAACTGACACATGTAATTTTGGAAGTACTAAACTGACATACGTAGAAGTCACAGCTTTCTATTTGCAAAAAAAGGCACTGAACCTCAGCCATGTTGTGGTAACAGAGTTGGGCAATTTACAGATGTGGTTGGTTGGTTGCAGACATTCCAACCCAGTGACAGAAGGGAACAATGAAAATGAGCCAAAAGAAAACTAAACTTGCAAGCTTGGTCTGCAGTTTTGAGGAGGTTTCACCTGGCAAGTTGTAGAGATGACAGGATACGTTTTCTTCCTATGTTTATCTCGTGCTTGCAGTGCACACCCTGGCCTCCTGCCAGAGAAAGCATCTTTTCCTGAGAAGTTTGTTTTCTTAGTCTGCCAGGTAGGCTTGCAAAACAGCACTCATAAAATTAGACAGACTACTGCTCAAAACAATTAACAGATCTGCATCAAGAGACTTTAATGGGGAAGAAAATGGATTACAGATTCCTTTTGGCTTGGAACTAAAAGCTGAATGCTTCCTTAGCATCGTTTGTCCCTGTAAACATCCAGAAAGACTTGAGCATGCCAGGCTTATACCGTACCAAGAGTTTAGGGAGTTTAACTACTCACTGTTCTTTGGTGAAAGACCTCTGCTCAGATACTCTGCTCTTTGTCATAGCACATTATACCTCTTCAAGCTACTTGCTGTCTAGTCTTCACCTCATCAGAAGAGGCTGCTCCATGAAACATGTTCAATAGTCATGGGATGGAGCTAAAAGGTCTTTTCTACTCATTGGCTTTCTCTGTGTGACTTCTTCAAATTAAAACCTTCTATACTCCTTTTTAACTCCTTGCATGTTGAAAATTTTAGAAGGCAATCTGGATTTTTTCCAAGCAACTGAAAAAAACCATAGCTCCTGAATGAAGACCTAACACTAGATGCTTTTCAAAAAACTGGTCTGGAAGAGCCCTGAGCCCTGCTTCAGGTAGCTTCCCCCATAATGACCCCTGGCCCTCTGGGGAATGCCTGGGTTTGACCTAATCCCAGATATTCCTTTACCCAACTGCAGCATCCCAGAGGCAGGACACTCTGCAAGAGGCATCGTGTTTACAAGCACTGTTTGGCATAGCTTTTCTCTCCATTTCCCTCCAAAAGTGGGCTGTAAAGAAATGAAGTGGCATTGTGAAGAAAAATACATCTGATGTTTTCAGCCTGCTTTATTTCTTTATCAACTGTTTATGTTAATGATGTCCTTCAGAGTCTGTTTGCTGTCTCGCACAGGTGGACAATGCACTGGAGCCAACATATATCTAAGTACATTTTTACATAGCCTACATGTGTATTTTGTGGGTTCTCTTTTGAAAACCTAGTGTGTGCTTTAGTTGTGGAACTGTTTCTGGTGGGTCATTATGACAACTAAAAATGTTAACAGGTTCAAAGAGTGACTGAACAAATTCATAGGAAAAAAAAAATCCATTCAAGACTGCTAAATGCAAAGTTACCACCTGTAATTTTGGAAGTCTCCAAGATGCCGCTGTTGAGTTGGCAGTAGGTATGAATTAGGAGCTGAGAGATTGTCTTACTTGCCCTGATGTTATTCTTTCCCCTGGTGCCACTGGGCACTGTCTGTATTGACAACTCTTAGGGCTGGGCTGATGCTTGACCTCTTGTCCTGGTTTTGGCTGGGACAGAGTTAATTTTCTTTCTAGTAGCTGGTATAGTGTTATGTCTTGGATTCAGTATGAGAAGTATGTTGATAACACACTGATGTTTTCAGTTGCTGCTAAGTAGAGTTTAGTCTAAAGTCAAGGATTTTTCAGCTTCTCATGCCCAGCCAGCAAGAAGGCTGGAGGGGCACAAGGAGTTGGGAGGGGACACGGCCAGGACAGCTGACCCAAACTGGCCAAAGGGGTATTCCAGACCAGGTGATGTCACATCTAGTATATAAACTGGGGGGAGTTGGCCAGGGAGGGTTGAACGCTGCTGGGGAACTAACTGGTCATTCGTTGGCGAGTGCTGAGCAATTGCATTGCGCATCACTTGTATATTCCAACCTTTCTATTATTATTGTTGTTCTATTATTGTTCTCATTATTATTTTCTTCCTTTCTGTTCTATTAAACTGTTCTTCTCTAAACCCATGGGTTTTACCTTTTTCCTTCCAATTCTCTCCCCCATCCCTCTGGGTGGGAGGGGAAGTGGGTGAGCAGCTGCGTGGAGCTTAATTGCTGGCTGGGGTTAAACCATGACACCTCTAAAACTACTTCACAGTACCATCCCTACCAGGCAAAAAAAGGCAAAAAATAGCAGATAAACCAAAGTGTTGAGGGGCAATAAACAAGAAAAGAGAAAGGGAAGAGACCACAAAACATTTTGGCCATGTGGAGGCAGGACACAGAGCTCGCTGGACTTCAGCTCTTACCTGGTTGTCTGTCCTCATGTTTTCTGTAATGTTTGCAAAGTTTAACTTTAAGCCATTGAGTCCCTTACTGCAACCTTTATTAAACAAGCTTTCCTTCTGTTTCTCTGCAACAGCAACGTGGTGTCAGCGAGCACGGTGAAACAGCTCAAGGAGAGCAAAGAGAGCAGACAGCCTGGAGGGACCAGTGCCCAAAGACATGCCCAGGGAGCCTGGCAGTGTGTCCTGCTGCTGCAGAGCATGAAGGTGAGGGCTGATGCCACCCTTTCACATCTTCTGCCCTCCTCTTCTCTGGGCATGAGGGAGAGACTTGACAGAGGCTTGGGTAAAGCCTGAGACATCATGTATCAGCCCTATGTTAGTGTTTTTAAGCTGTCATACTTATCCCACATTCACTAATATTTTTTAACTGAGCAAATAATTCTCACTTAATTTTTTTCTTTTGGTTCCACTCTGCTATACCTTTGTTGTTTCTGAACAGCTCCTACATGCTGTCCTACATGGGAAGGATTCATTATTCGAAGTTAATTGCAAGCATCTTCCAGTAGGGATTTACTATGTGAAATCTTGTGCCGCGTTGGTTGTTTTCTAGCTGGACATATGCAGTATGGCATGGGCTCTGTCTCTGTCCCTAAGTGAGTCTGTGAAACTATTAGAATTGCCTCACTGGCAGGAATTATAACATTTTCAGATTCAAAAATTGACATAAATGAGCTATTTATTCTGACATTTTTGTCAGCAAACCACACTGCTGGATTCTTTCCAGAAAGCAAACAGAAAAAGGGCATCTGTGCATTCAGAGTGAACCCATTTATAATCAGAATTAGTTATTAGTGGAAGACATTTTACACTTGATTTACTGAGAGGTTTTGGTTTTATCTGAGGCTCCCTGACTTTCTGCTTTTGGCTAAATTTCCACTGAGCTACATGGGAGCCTGACAATCGGAAGAATTGAACCATCATGCCCCCATTTTCATCAATTATGAAATGCTTTATTTGAGTTCTAGTAAGCTGGGAAGTTTCAGTAACAGGTGAACACCCCTGTACAGTTAATTATTTTGCCTACTTTGAAATAGAAACTGGAAGGTTGTCTTTCTGCCTAGGGAATGTGCTTATCTTTTTTTTTTTTTCCTGTAGCGTAGTTACAATTTGAACTTGTGCTGATTTTATAAAGTGGTGGTGTGTACTCTGAATGCAAAGCAGCCATTGCTGACAGGGGCTGGCATGTACTGTGACCCCATGAGCGAACAATAAAATTTTACTACGGTGTCCATATATTGCTGAAGAGAAAATGAGCTTTCCGGGAAAGTGGAAAAATCCAGGTGATTCAGTGGGACTAGTAATAACTTGAAGCATCTCTCTTCAGTCATAGCTAAAAAAATATAGCTCGCCTATCATGCAAGTGAATTTGATCAAAAGACACATCGTTAGTTTATAGTGAAATGATTTGGTCTCCACCTATTTCTGCCTTGAATACATCATTACTGATTTTTTTTTCATTACTCCCATTCTTTACATTGTCATGTAATTTTCAAGACAGAGTGCACTGCATGAATTTATCCCCTCTCATTATCATAGCTGCAAAAACACATTTTCAGCATTTAGCCATCTCTGCCGTTTGAGATGGTCTCCTTTTGCAAACGCACTGACACCAAGTCAATCTGCTGTGATTTCCCAGGCTTCCAGCAGGGAGCCCAAGGGCTGATGGGCTCTCCCAGCAAAACTATCATCTCCTCCCCACAAGGAACAGACTAGAAAAACATCATTTGCTAAGCGGACTAGAGATGTTTTGGTGCCAGCCGGACTGTGCCTGTTATGCAGGCACAAGACCTTTATTTTTATTTTCTAAAGGGGCTCTGGCACATGGTGCAGTGCTTTGCAGGGTCACTGCTCAGGGCAATTTCTGGCTGGGACACCTTCATGCTTGCTTTTGTCCCTTCTGGTCCTCCCTGATCCAGCAACACTTGTGGCCGAGCTCTTGCTGCTTGGCTACCTCCGGGAATTCCCTGTTGCACTTGCCATCAGGTAATGTGTTCCCTCCCATTCCATTTTTGCATCTGGCACAGTCTTATCCCTTGCCATCTTTACTGGAAAATCAAGTGAGGATTGAGACAGTATTGGGGGAAAAACATGACTGCAAAGCATTGTATTGTGCTTATAAAACCTTAGGTAAGTGAGGGCAAATCTACCTTATAGTCTAAGTAAAAAAAGCACGTTACCATCCTAGGCATTTTGTTTTATTCAATGTCCCTTTCCCATCCCAATGTCATTTGATCTGACATTTATACCAGGGGAATAACCAAAAAGCTTTCTCCATAAGCTAACATCCTCTATGGGCAGTTAGGTAGGAGACCAGACAGATTGCCCTAGAACACTAATTAATGCAGAGCATTTACTGACATTACATCACATTAAAACCAATTACACTTCCATTACACTCAACTACTTTACCCCTTCCTGCGTATGTGTCTGTTGAATCCAGTCCATATTTAATTTGGGAGTGGATTAGCTAATGAGGTGGTAGAATCAGTTACTAGCCTGGCAGCAAGGCAATGAAAGCAATCCAGCAAGCACTTTCTGATTTGGAAGTTTTCTCTGAAGGGTGGCAAAGAAAAAATAAACTGGAGCAGGCTCTCTTCATTAATACAGCTTCCCTTAGGAATGGTCTGACCACAGTTCCCTCATGCTGTGAATTTTCTTCTCTTTCTTCTATCTCATGGTGGTGTGGGATGATTGAAAGAATAGCTATTGAGCAAAAAGCATTTGTGCAATAACTGTTCCAGAATAGGGGAGAGGTTTACATCTGCACAAACCAACGCCAGAAAAATCCGCTTTGGTCAAACAGTAAATATTCTGGGATCAAAGTGATGCTCCAGAAATACTCTATCAGTGGAATTATTCTGGAATAATTCTAATGCTGCATCTCTGTTTCCAGGTCTGTTAATGCAATTTTTACACAGGAGCAGAAACAGAGCTTGCAGCATTCATAGCCAAGCAATCATGAGCAGCATCAAGCAGATCTGTGTCCCACTTGCTGGAAAAGAGCACACAGCAGCAATTAAAAGTGAAGCTCAGAGGTCCCAGCAGGGAGAGGAATTGGGAATCTGTTAGGGAAGAAAGGATACTCAGTACTACCAGGGGGAGAACAGGAATAAGCCTGGGTCCAGCTGGGACAGACACAGCCGATGAGCTCTGAAAGCTACGCGGTGCCTCAGGTATGTGAATGAACTTGGTTGGAGAGCAGCTCGGTGTGCCCGACCAGCAGAGCGTGCAGCTCCGATGCTGTCAGAGCTCACTCGCTGAGCCGTGTTAAGGGCGAGGATAGCAGAGCTGTGGAAAGCTGCAGCGTGGGCCAGTTTTGTGGTGGTTTATGCTGGCATCGCTTCATGACAGTCAAGAGAAGTGAGCAGGCTTGCAGGAGCTGAGTGTATTTGGGTCAGCAAGTACTCTAGGACTTTTCTATGATAAAACTGGGTATCATGAAGAAGTGAATTTTGAAAATACTTTAAAAGTAACAAAGCTAGGAAGTTTGCATTTTGACAGCAATGCTATGAATTCCACGGAAGAAAGAGGGTGGTGTGGGTGCTGTTACTTCAGCAGTATTTTATTTGCTGCTTAGTGTTACGCTTATACACTTCTTTTGCCAGGCTGATGTTGGTGCCTGGCTTTTTGCACAGTGACAACTGTTAGGTACAGCTGTATCTAAAGTACACAGCCAAGAGATTAGTTGATACTCTGCCTTTTTAAAAATGGCAGCTGATGTTAATAGCTTGTAGCTTTCAATCATGAAGGGAAGAGTAAACAAAACCTTTTCTGCTAATAATGTTTACACAAGTCCTAAGGCAGGCTCTTTTGTCCTTTCCTACAGTCAAGATAAAATAAACCAAACCAAACTGTCCAAAGAAGGGAAGAATAAAAGAGTTTTTTATCCAGGCTCTTCCCTCCTGTTCTCCACCCCCTATTCTCTACAACAAAAAATTGATTGAATCGTGAAAGATGGGAAATCCAGCATCACAGATTACAAGGAAATGCAGCACGTCTGCTTGCTTTATCAGAAGACAGAACTGCCTTCTAGTCACAGCTCCAGCTAGCCCTTTCAGAGCCCTGTTAATAGCAGCCTGGCTGAGCATGTCATTTTGACAGGGCTAGGCTGATCCTTATTGTTTTGCTATTGCTTTTCATTCAAGCTGCCGTCATTCTGCTGTTTGGCTCCTTTGAATGGCAATGTGCAAGGGCTGCATTTTCGACTTGAGGACCTTTTCGTGGTGAAGTTGCATGCAGCTTCACAGATGAGGATTTAAATGAGTGGAAGTCACAAAATTAAGAGAGTGAAATTACGATCCCCACAGCAGTGTGAAGTCAACCACAAATTCAAAACATGGCAGGAAATGGTGCGAAGAGGAAAGTGAGAGTCACTTCAGCACAGAGTTTAGTCCCGTATATTTTTCATGACATGAAATCTGTATTTTGCTTTATAGATGAACACAACTTGCTGAGGGATGAGTATCTTCTATTTCTGATTTAGTGCTTTTAGCTCCTCAGCTCTGACATTGTACTGAATTTTTGTTTTATTTCAAAGTAAGGCGTGTAGAAAGGCGTGAATATGTGTGTGTGTGTGGTGGTCCTCAGTAAACTATGGTTATATTCCCTTTGCACTTTGCAAATATCATATGGATATCTGAGGCAATTTTAATCATGGTATCTCATGGACTGGCCACAGAATCATGCAGTTCTTCAGCTACACTGCTGCATGGATTAATTTACTGTGTGTCTCAGTTTATAATAGCTAGACTGCTGCCAGTACCTGGGCTAGGTGGTTTAGAGGTCATCTGAGATATGTTATAGTCCATACCAGTGTAGGCATGCACTAAATGGTAGATGACTAAATCACAGTGCAGTATCAGCCAACGAAAGCAGCAATAAAGGGATTTGGCAGTAGGAATAGAAAGGACAATGTGAGTTTTGGATACTGCAAAGATTTCTAAGATGATGGCGAAATAGAAGCCACAGCTATTAGCAACAATCTAAATACAAGACTGTAGGAGTTAGAAAAGAGAACACAGCACAGAATCTGCTATTATTAATCATCGTAGAGACGGAGCAGGGAAGACAGGGAATTTGGGATCTGGCTTGTTAGATTTGAGTGCATGGAGGAACTTGGAGCTGTGACAGTCTGGGAGGGCACCCTGTCACAGTGTGCCTTACGCTTTGCCCTTCCAAGGTCATATTTAAAACTCTAGTGGATGCATGCACTTGCTGGGAAGCCAATGAGATCTAAGGCAGTCTAAAAACATTCAAGCTGCCCTCAGCCCTGCCTCAGAATGGCCAGTGTGCCCAGCACATCACCAGGCAACTCGGGGGGGGGGGGGGGTACACAGGGTGTTTTAATGCAAGATGTTTTAGCGCAGTCCAAAGATTCTGTCATGACACATGCCTCTCAGCTACCACGTGATTAACCCCCCTCTCATTCATTCTCTCTAATTATTACTTCTTTTTTTTCCAATCATCGTGTTCTCATCTTTTCCCATATAAAACCGTCAACTTGTCAAAAAAGAGAGGAGCTGGAAAAAATTCCTCTCCTTTTCACCTTGTCTGGCTTCTTTCAAACTGAGCTATGAAAAGCTCTAGTGCAGCCTGACAAGTCCTAACTGCTGAGATTTCACAGACGCTGGGGGAATGGTGGTGGGAGGGAACAGGGGAATTGCTCCTGTAAGGGCTCTGCTGCAAGCTACTGCATTCTGCAGGGGCTCTCACAGACACCTTGCCATTGAAGGAGAGCAGGCAGTTAAATGGAGCAGAGGGAGTCACATTCAACAGGAAAGCAACGGATGTAGGCATAGAAAAATATGATGATAAATCTTCTGTTTCAATGTAGGAAAAGCTGCTGAATTAAACAGCCAGGAAAAGCAGAAACTTATTTCTGTAATGAGACTTGCCCCTGGAAAGGAAGCAGAGGGTACTGAGTCATTATTTGGTATGTTTTATTTTGAGGCAGAGGACTTATTTTACAGACTGAAACTGGATTGAAGGATTACTGTGCTACAAGCAGGCCATCTGTCCATAACTGTATTAGACATGATAATGTTCTTTTCTTCACAGCTATTAATACCATGGCTCCAGTTGGCCTGCTCCTCTGCATCGTCTGCCTGGATCTGCCTGGTAAGCAGGCAGTGGAAGAGACTGCTATATCCCTAAGACAAAAATATTGGTTTTAGTCTAAAAACTTGCATTGCAGAGTTAGTGAAGTGAAAGGAGCTTCTCTCTTCCACCATGCAATATGCAAAACCCTGGTAGCTGGAAAGTTTGGTAGGTCAGTGTTCAGCCGCAGATCTGGACCTCGTTACACCTGTGGTGTCATTCTGACTTTCACTGTATGATGACGGCACTAGACCAGAATGGTGCTGCCTTCTTACTTTACCCTTTCATATCATTTAGACAGTTCTCGGTGGAGAGATTTGGAGAGGCATTCCTGATTTATTACTTTCTTGTGCAGGTCTCTAGTTCCCTCCCAGGTGCAATTCTAACTGTTGGCATATTTAGGAAGAAAGAGTATTTTATGGGTTACACGAGCAGGGTGGGGAGCAGAGACATGATGAAAAGTGAGATCTGCAGAAAGCAATCTGCTTTTGTAACAGCAAGTTTCAGCTTATTTGCCTCTGATTGTGACACCTTTTGTTTTTGCAGAAGGAAGCAAGTTGTAAGTAGCATTTAATCATCAGAATACACAGGGATGCAAATACTCTGTAATTATATTGTGACTTTCTTCTGCCACCATCTGGAACAGCAATTGAGTTTGCAGCTGGGAAAATATCTCTCTCCTTGTCTTTTTTCTCCATTGTTACCTTTCCAGATGGCAGATAGGAGCCAAGTTTCTCTTCAGGAGTCGTCAAGCCCTATTTCTTAATCAGAAGCTGCTGTAGGAGGTCCTCTTTCTCCTAAGTTATACCAGATTCACTGTCTTTCAGGAGGCAGGAATTCACTCAGGTACCATCTTGGTGCAGAGGTCCTTTGCAGTTTTTCTGACAAACATGTACCCAACCTTTACAGCAATGGATGAGCAGCCATCAGAGGCATTGGTTACGACTCTTCGTCAGCTACAGTTTCTTCTCCTCCAGGTTTGGCTTCCCAGATGGACACCACCTGTGCTTTCTTTTACATTCAGCATCCTTGTCCCGAGGTCCTGAGCTCTGGTTTTCATTTGCGAGAAGCTCAGGGCTTCTGGAGCTGCTGGTGGCAGGGCAGGACTTGTGGAAGAAACACTTCTTCCATCAGCTTCCCAGAGGAAGGGACACATCTCCTGGCAGCCGTCCAGCTCCTGCAAGCTGAATATGCCAGAATGGTCACAGTTTCAGGCTCTTCAGAAAGCCTTTCCTCTCTTTCCATTTGAACTCTTCACCTTTGAATAACAGAGCTCTGAGCTGAAAGAACAGCCTGTCATATAGTGATCTGCAGCAGCATCACCCTGGGCCCCCTTTGCAGACTGTGAGGAGCAGCGGGAGGCTTTGAGTACGCTGTACCTCATCCAAAAGGAGGCACTGAAAAGGTTCAGAGGACTGCTACTCTGGAAGTGCCTATGTGTTCTCTATTGGCTGCAGAGTGAGCCTGGCGTACCTAGCTCATCTCCAGATGTCCACATTGTAGACAGTTGCAATTAGGTGAGAGAAAGTCAGTCTCTCTTCTAGTCTAGACACTGGTTTGTCTTTCAAGGGATTGAATATATTACATCTATAGTATATTCTTCAGTGCTAGCCCTGCATTTCGTATAGTCCTCGTTAATCTTTATTCAAGATCATAATCATAACCTCTGGTGTTAACCTCATAGGTCTGGAGAAGTGTAAGCCTGCGCTCAGGGAAGATACTGCCCTAACCACTGCCTCATGCTGAGCTGCAGCAAAGTGGCTCCCTGCTCCTGGGACCTGCCTGGGGGAGCACTGAGCGGAGGCAGAGGGAGCTGAGCCTGGCGGGCCAGGGCTGCTGCTCTTCAGGGAAGGGGCCAGGGCTCGGTGGGAGCTGTGGCTAAAAGGAGCCTGCCAGGAGCAACTGCAGGGGCAGGGAGAGCAGCTGGTGCTTTGAGGAGGCATTTGGGACCAGGCATACAATACCACGAGGATGGGAACACCAAGGAAGAGGACACTAGAACAAATAGCTCTAGGCAGTTTATGTCTTCTTGCTCCTTTCTGCCTGGCCATTGTCTTCGATTGAGACACTCTCATCACTTCAGTTCTTAAATTGTGAGACGTCCCACAGTGCAGGTTGTCTCAATCCAGAGGAAGCGCAGTTACACAATTATAGTGGGTGCAGTGTCATTATAAAAAATTTGAAAGAACATTCCTTGGGCATAATGGCATCATTTTGCCAATATTCTGTAACTCAATAAACAAGCAGTAGACCGCTGATTCATAGCTAGTGGAAAAAAGAGTCACAGTTCTCACTAATAACATTTCTCATTTCTGATTTGACAATAGCTGATGGCAGCTTTTATAAACCAACCTCTGCTGAGCACACACCTGCAAGGAAATGAACCTGTGAGTTCATGTATTGTATAGACTTAGCTCAGGAATAATTTGTACAAATTGATGATAAAAGCCAAATCAAACGAAAGAAGCCTGCTATGACAGCAGCTAGTGAGGAACAGGCCTAGACGAGGTAGGTGACTTCCCCATGCACTTCAGTCAGAGTCCACAAGGTGCCCTGCTCTTCCAGCTGAGCCTAGATCCAAAACAAACATAAGCCAACCCTTTGCAACACCTGCTTTTGGTAGTGAGTTCTCCCTTGCATGTATGATTCCCATCTGAGTAAATGTTCATTGCTGCGAGGAAGGATTGAACAGTTCAGCACCAGGTTGAGGGAGGAGATGAAGAAAAATGATGGAAGATACCTTATGTGCGGAAAGCAAGTGGCAGTGTATTCCTGGGGCCAAAGAAGAGTTTCTCAGATTCTCCTTGACTCAGCATTTCAGGGCAAAACATCATCTTGAGAAGAGCTACTTCTTGCTGGGGTTGCTCTTTGTAGTAAAGTGTTTTGCCATTCTGTTTCTGATGGAGGATGTGTAAGGCTCTAGGCTAGTCACTGCTTTGTATTGAAGGCCAAATTTTACCACAAAAGGCTAAGTCACTGTCATGCCTTAGTCTGCATTAACCTTCAAATGAAAAGCAAACTTGATCACTTCATGCTTCTTGTCTCTCCAGCTGCTCATTGGGTCTTTTAGCATAGTCTGAATAGAGATGCTTCACAAAATGTGTCTCAGGTTTGTCTCTGGTCATCAACCAAAAAGAGTTCTAAGGAAAAAAAGTTCTTTTCCCTGCAAATCATTGCCAGGCGATTTGTTACACTAGTATGTGTGAGCCTAAATCAGCTTGATTGAGAGCAGAGATTGAACTGTTTTTCTGCATGCATCAGATCATTTGAATAGAGAAACAGTCTCAAGAAAACTGGCTGTAGCTGTTCTACTTTTGTGGATTAACTGTTTATTAAAGCAAGGAGGGCTGACTATGCCACTGCTTTGAGCATGCAAATGCAGTGTGGATGTTGATGGGCCCATGCAAACAGTAAAACGTAGGAAAATGTGCAGTGTCGTGTCACCAGAGGAACAGACAGTTCTTCCTCAGCTGTCCTTCAGAGTTGCGGGCTAACATGTAGTGTGAAGCAAACTGATTTTCAAGTCGTAGGAGTTGTTAAGGGATGCATGGGAGCCTCTTGGTGGTAAAACCATGTAAGTGTATCTTCTGATGGAGTTACTCTGGCACAGAATAAGCTTGCTGTGTCTGAAATGGAGGCAGGATCAACATGTTCCCTGAAAAAAATGGTCATTTACCTAGTTTTCATTCAGGCTTGAGGGTTCTGTTTCGTACATGGTTTTTTTTCCCTCTTTCTGGAGAAAAAAATGCATGAGTTTGTTTTTGGAGACATGTAAGTTCTCAATTTCATCAAAGAAACTGCCCTCCCGTGGGTCTTAAATATTCCTTTCCCTTGCCATGAACACTGAAGCTTTCTTGTCCTGAGGAAAGATGAGATGTGAAAGGCAGGGTCAAGCAAAATGGAGATCTCTTCTAATCTATTGAAATGCAACACCTTGTGCTAAGTGAAAATAACCTGCTTGATACCTTTTCTGGAGAAGAAGAGTGAATCAGGAAAGCTGCTCTAAGAAAACATTAGTCAGTGAGCTGCACGAGAGGTGGTTTGCTTTCTTTTTCTTCTGTGTGCAGATTGAGTCTGGTTCCTAGAAAACTACACTCTCTCCCACATGATATCATCAGGTGTCACTCACCTGGAGAAATAACCTCCTGGTAGAGAAAAACTGATTCCTTACATGTATGGAGGAACCTATGGCTAAAACGGTAGAGAGTGCAAAGTTTTGTTTTCAGTTTCTAATTCTGAGGTACCTCAAGGGTATGTTGTTCTTTGGGGAGGATAAATCCACAGTGAAGAACTCGGCTAGAATACAAATGCTATAGACAAAAATGGCAAATACTGTCCACCCTGCCAGTTCTCATCCACATTTTATTAGCCAGTTTATCTGTTCTGCTCTCATTAATTCTTTTTGAGCATGTCTTTTTCTCTCTTCATTTTGCACTCATCCTGAGTACACTGTGCTGCAACAAGCAAGAACTATTCAGCAGATGTTTCTGCTTTGCGGACTCTGGCATTCCATACTTGGTTGTTTCTTGACAACTAGAAATCCTGACTGGGATGTTTCATTTTTCTCACATGAGCTTTGGGAGCACCACAGAATAACATCTAATCAGTACTAATTCCTGTAGCTTGTATTAACATTAATTACTCAACTTTGGGGACAGAACATACCCTTAGCAAATTTGCAGATGATGCTGAGTTGGGGGAATGCTTAACATGCTGAACAGCAGAGTTATAATCCAAAGGAACTTCAATATTGGGCCAACAGAAACTTCATGAAGTGCAGGAAGGGGAGTGCAAAGCTCTGCACCTGGGGAGGAATAACACCAGGCATCAGCATAGGCTGGGAACAGCCTGGCTGAAAAGGGCCTGGGAATTACAGTGGATGCCGAGCTGTGAGCTAGCGATGTGCTCTCATGGCCAACACCACAAACTACATTGCAGGCAATGTTAGGGGTGTGTGGTCAGCCGTCCAACAGGAGGTGGTAATTCGATAAAGCTGCATTTTAAATAGTTTCAAATAGTTCAACAGTTTCATGGACTCTGCAGCCCAAGAGGGAAGGGGAGAGACAAGAGAGAGGGCCCAGTACAGGACTAATAGGATGATCAGGGGCCTGGAGCACAAACCTACAAGGGGATGTTGGGAAGCCTGGCTAGCCTAGCCTGGTGAAGAGGCTATTGGTCAAACTAACAGCAGCATACAGCTACTTGATTGGGAACTACAGAGGTGCCTGAGATAAAATCTTCTCAACAGTGGCAGATGGTATAACAAGGAGCAATGTTCACATGTTGCAGCTTTGGAGGTTCAGGTTAGATGTTAGGAAGAACTTCTTCACTGGGAGGGTGGTGCAGCACTGGAACAGGTTACTCAGAGGGGTCAGGGACTCTCTGTCCTTGGAAATTCTCAGGACTCAGCTAGGCAAAGCAACAGCTGACCTGATCTGGTGTTGGCAACAACCCTGCTTCTTATGGGAGGCAGGACCAGAGGCATCCGGAGACCCCTTCCAGCCAGCACTCCAATGACTGTATGAATCTGAGGGATGCAGTAAACCAATCTAAAAGAATCCTGTTGCAGTCAAACAGCCTATAGTTACGCAGTGTTACTGAGAAGTGAACTGTACCTTCATGTACAATGGGGAAAATATTCTCCCAAATCGTGCTTCACGTGTTATAAAGCTGCAACAGAGTACATGACTCCCAGATGAGTTTAACATAGGGCAACTTTTCTTACTGGCTCGTGCCCCAGTTCTGGAAGACTTGTAGTACATGCCAATGTTTAAGTATGGACTTTGTTTTAAGCCTTTGCATCTCTCTGTTGTTTGGTTAAAGTCCAAAAGTATGTGCATAATTCTTTGATGAATCAAAGCATTTGCAAGTCCTTAGCTGGCTCCTCTTGGTTGTTCTATTCCTGAGGTACCTCAGCTGTGGCTAACTCTGAAAAATTAAGTCAGAGAAACTGAATGTACATTTTACATTGTGCACATCTGTGTCCCGTATTCAGGTTACCAGTTCACAAAATAGCATATCTGTCTTCCAAGTGAAACTTCCATGAAAACACAAGTTGCTCCCATGTCCTCATGAGTGCAGTCCTTCCCAGAAGGAAACCCCCTCAACATCTGCAGAAGCAGTAACTATTTCAGCAAGAGTGTTTGTTGTCCCTTGCAAAATCCATGCAAAACTGCTGAGGGGCATTTTTAAAAATAAAGTAGAATTTGCATGAAGTCCATGACATTCTATAGTGCTTCATCAGATTCTTGCCTTGTTGCACCAAAGACAAGAATGTTATCACTCTGGTTGACTCATTATTTATAGAACTGATTAATTTGCTGTCACAAAGCCAAAGATATTTTTTCACACTATCTCGTGTCAGTATGAGTGAAAATTGTACAGCCTGAATTCAAAGTGTGTTTCAGGCCTGTGGAAACTTTTGCTAAGGCTCTTTTTTGAGTAACGTTGTACAAAGCTTAGGAGGAGGGCATTATATGTTGAGACATTCTCATTTGACTGCAGCATTTGGATGATACACATATCTGTAAGACTATATGGCTATGTGAGTTTAAACCTCTTAAAACTCGGATGCCCACAGGGAAGTTCAATGTGCCTTTTCAGAATTGTTTCTCTTCTTGTTTTCATAATTTGTTTTCGTGTACCCTTCTGGTACTCTTATTCCATAGATATAGTGGTTATACCTAGTGTAGAACAACCCTTTGTTATATTCAAGCCCCATTATGTGACCAATGCTTTCTGATCGCTTGAAAAGGTTGCAGGATGTCATTTGCAGCTAAGAATAGGTAAGTTAGTGAATCTCCATTTGGTAAAGGCTTTTTATCAGTAGAGAGATAAGAACTATAATAAACATTATATGCATGTAACACAAAGGGAAGTTACGGGGTCCTGCTGACAGCTCTTGTCTTTTGTGTCCTTTCAAAAATACAGTACTTTGAGGTTAAAAAGCTTCCTGATTTGAACTTTGGCTTCAGAAATATGTGAAGTTATATGTTTTATTAACCCCAAAATCTGCAAAGCCTTCAGCCAGCATCTTGTTGTCCAGTATTGTGTCTTTGGTTTCAGAAATTGATATTTGCTTAGTGTAACTGAGTTTGTGTTACTGTAATACGAATTACTTCATCCAGGAAAGGAAGAATAACAAAGTTCAAGTACTGTGACTTTTTGTTTGATCTTCACTCATGCTTTAATTTCCATATCAATTATGTATTATAGGAAGCCAGAGACAGAATTAGTGTCAAGAAAAAACAGAAAGAAAAAATTGCTCTAAATGCAAGATTCTCCAGAGTCAGCTCATTCAGCCATTATACTAAATACATTTGTACAAGGTTCTTTTTGTCTCATCATTTTATCCTGAAGCTGTGATTTAGTCAAATGAAAGAATGGAAAAGTACCACATGCTATAATGGACGTGTGTACAAAGCACTCATTTGTGCCTTTTCTGAAGCTATTACATTGTCCTGTTTTCAGCCCACTGGACAATGTATGGGGCTCAGAGACAGTTTTGTACCTCTGCCAGCTGCCCTCTGTGCAGTGATAACGCTCATTCCCGCCTCCTCTGCTGTTATAACGCAAGTGGCCCATCTGCGACAGAAGTAGTATGAAAAGAAATAACATCTGCAACAGTTGTGTGTCTCTGTAGCTACCCCTCAGAAGGACTCATGGCTGGACCCTTCAGAAATGTTTAGATCAACATTTAAAGTAGATGCAGTAACCCAGTTCTTTAAGAGAGACACAACATGTGTTTTGAAAAGGAATCATTTATGAAACAGCAAGTACGTATTTTAAAAAAATGTTTGGGCCTAGGCTTCCATTGAGTATTGCTGTTAATCTCTGTGGAGCTGCTGGTCTTTTAAAAGGGAATAACTGAATTAATATAAAGCCATTTGCATATATAATTAGGAGACTGCTATGTGAAATACAGCTTTTTTTAAACAATCACTTACTATAGACATGAACACTTGATGCTAGAGATACCATTTGGTGTGTGGCTAAGCATAAAGACCTGTAAGCAAGTATCCATGTTTTAGAAAGAGAGGCTGGAAGTGATGATGTGATTCAGCTCCAGACTGTAGACACCTACATTAGGAATCTGAAACCAGTATCTCCATGCAGGCTGCGTGCGTAAGTACCCACTTTACTCAAAGGAGAATCAGTGTTTTATTTAGCTGTCTGTATGTAAATATCTAACCAACAGAAATTCCTTTAATGTACCTGAAGTATCATCTTTGCACTGGCAAATATGACGCAGGATGCAAGAGAATCTTGTGCACGTAAATGAAAGTGGGGAAAGATACCATAGGATAATTCCTGAATTGTTGGACTTGTTACGGGTGAGGCTTTAATTAATAGTTAGAGTGATCCAAAAATCTGAGCTCACCATCTGGGCTAACAGTTGTGCAAGAGTAGCCCTTTTGGGCAATGGCAGAGCTCAGAGGGTCCCTTCATGAAAGTCCTCAGCTTTTGTTCAGTGACTCCTTAATGGATCTCTTTAGGCTGTTTTGACTTGTATAAGAATAAGCCTAAGTACTTATAAGGTTTCTTTGGTCTGGGTAAATTACAGTGTTCTCTTCTTTGATGTTTCTTGTAAATGCCCTGGGTATAGGCTCCCTCCAGAGAAGCAAGCTCCTGGGATGCCATTATATCCCTCATGGATGTGCACACATAAGGTTCTCCAGTTGTTTGTTGTTTCCCAGAGCAAAATACCTGTAGGCAGTCTGTTTAAAAGTTGGTTTTCCCAGAAACTCTGAGTATTAGAAGATTCTTATATACTGCCAAAGTTTTCACTTCCAACTGTGTGAGAGACTCATGGACCTAGACAAAACAATGAAACATCTGAGTTTCTCCCCTTGCACCATGTTCTTTGGACTTCGGCCAGGTGCTTCAGGATCTCTATAATTCCTTCCATGCACGTCTTCTGTACAGCCCATTTTTCTCCTCCCTGTATAAAACCAAATTCCTTGTCAACTGAAACTGGTGAATTTACTTCTGTGAGATTTTGTTCACACAGTCCTAGCATTTTTAAAGTGGCCTCTGGAAAGACTTCTTATTTTGTTGGATCCCAAAGTAAATCAATCTGCAGTCAGGGGCAGTTACTCTAATCATATTTCTATGCAGTTTTTCAGAGGTTTTAAATTCTTCTCATTACCTCCTGAACTGCTCACTCCCTTTTTCACTTGGTGTGACCGTGACATTCTGGCATTTGCATTGCTTATTCAAATGTCAGTAGTGCTCAAAGAGTTAATGAAGAAGACAACAGACTCACAATGAGAAAGCATACATGAGGCACCTGGTACAATTCAGTTTGTTCCTAATCTATATGTGGCCATTCAAGAATACTGTGTTAAATCTCCAGTTTACAGAAGCTTTCAGTATTATACTGATTTCATCAAAGCAATCGTGATTTACACTAGCTGAGGGCCTGGTTATGTTTGGATTTTTTAAAATAACCCAGCAGACAAGTGTAGTGAATGTAAAGGATTATCAAATAAGCCCTATTTGTGGTTCATTCTATTACATATTTCACTGGTGTCCAAAATGCTTGTGTGGTTCTCTTTGAGGGAATAACTCTCCCATTTCAATTTTGGTTCCTTCATCCTACCTGCTGTGTTATGAGTTTTTTCCAGAAAATTACTTTGCAGCCGAAGACCATAGTATCTTGGGTGAAACAGTCAATGGGCAGAAACTGCAATCTGGACATTTTCAAGGGGAGATCAAATTACGCAGCTTGCTGCAGAAAGTGCAAACAAATTTTAGTCTGGTCGGTGCTTATCTATTTTTGCAAGTACATCACTTTGGGAAGAGACTTGCTCAGCTAATCTATAGCTGTCATGGAAATGTAATTTTTCCTTCCTCCAAAGCAATAACGGGCACCTGGCAAGCTTGCTTGTGCACCCATGCATTCAAGTCTAGCAGTTTCCATGGAAACCCATCAAACTGTCGCACCGGTTTTCTAACATGCTGCCACTTCACAAACACAGGACAAGCTGTTTTGCACAAAATTCCTGTATAATGCTATTTTGTTTTCTCTCTGAAGACAATTCAGTAAGACTAAATGTTTGCAGACCTCAAGAATTGCTTCTTATTCTGACTAAAACAGCTCATCTATATGAGAACATGCAGGCTGAGGCTTTCACAAATTCACTGAAAAATACATTTTAAGCTTTTGAATTCCCCATCTTTAGATGAGAAAAAATGAAATGTTCTTTTTAAAATATATTTATACTGTGATTTCATAAATACACTACCTATGTCTTTGGTTCCCTTCTGGGAAGATATTTCAATTCCAAACTAGAGATGCCAGACATAGCTGCCTCTTTTGAGAGACTCCCATACTAACTTATAAGTTAGTTTGATAAATTTGTTCGAGGAGTTTAAGAACATGATGTCTGTGAGAACAGGAGATGGGACTCACAGATCCAAGAGGTCTTGTCCACTCTATGGCTTAAGGCCCATCTGGTGACTAAAAAACCCAAGGCTTCTTTGATTATGAATAACTGAGATTTCAAGCTGTATCCTAACATACCCAACAAACAAGGTTTCAGAGGAGCTTCAGAATCTCAGAGGTACAGAGTAGTCTGGTAATGTCTCATCAAGACTATCAAGACATGTAGGTTTCAGATATGGTCCAACACATACAGTCCTCTTAGGTTTTCCATTTGAGTAAAACTCATGGCATGTACCCTCCTCCCTGTGCAACTCAGCATCTATTTATCATTCAGACAGTAGCAAGGTTTTCCAGTGAACAAATATCCTGATACGACCATTTTTTGATTCACACAGTGCTCATTTTTAAAAATGATTCCTGAATCTTAGAAGCTGCCAGCTCCTATAATTGAGGAGTATGTTATAGGACTTGTTGTCTTTTTAACAATATCAAGCCTTTTTCTTCATTTTTTTCTTCCCTATGCAGTACTGTTTTATTGATATCAGCAGTTGGTCCTCATTTAAATTGGAGAAGCATCAAACACTGTGAATTCATACTGTGGAAGAGCAAAAAATAGTTAACGGTATGTGTGAGATGAAGCTCAAAGAAAAGGTTCAAAGAAAAGGACAATTAGTTGGCAGGAGCCATAGCGTTAATGCACTGCAAAATTTAAAAGAATGTCTTATCCAGGGAATATTTATAATGGAGATCAGATGGAGCTGGTAGCTAAAGGGTCACAAATGGCATATATGCCCATTTATCAAGAAGCATCTTTCAGCTGAGGAAGCCTGAGACTGAATAGTGCATACTGTAAAAGATGGAATACACTTAATAGTGGCTTGCTTAATGGAAAATTTGTCTATGCTATTTAGCATTAATTTAATGTTGATGTGGCCCTTTAATAACAATTGATATTAAATAGTTTTGTATTTAAAATTAATTGAAAATCACTGGTCTCTAGTTCCAGATAGTATTTAATGTCACTTATTTCAAGTAGTGTCAAAAAATGCATTTTTCTTTTAACCCGAAAACTTTGCAGGAAACCTAAAATACAAGAAGCACAGATCAGTCACTGGAACTACAAAATTTGATGTAATTGTATTTTTGTTGAAAAAAATGACCATCAAAGCCCTAGAACATAATTAAATGCTACAAACCACAAAGGATACACTGAGATGATACTGCAGTGGCTGTAACCTGAGTCATAAATTTTTTAAATTTTTTTTTTCTTTCTTCTGGCTGAGCATGAGCAGAAAGTGGTTGTAGTAAGGAAAGGGATTCTGGTTTGACCACCATCTTTTCCAGCCTGTACTCACCTTCTGACTTTCCAGGGCAGATGCCACTGGCCTGCCAACAAAAACTGGTGGCATAACCCCTTAATTTGCATTCCCTATTTGGCTAGCTCTATGAATATACACTCAAAATATGCCTTGTGGGTTCCAAACTGTCTGTGAACTGTACAAAGATCCTCAGCTCCTGACAGCCTCTCCCTGTAGGTATTTATGATGCTGAGTGCTCAGTGCTCTAGGACCTAAGCTTGTTTTTCGATCCAGCATCTAACTCTTCTTGGAAATTATATTCTGTCTCTATCACTGCAGGTGTGTTGCTTGTATCACATGGACTGTGTGTGCAGCCTGTTCATGAATTATCTTTGTCCCTTCCCTCATGCATGTGCATACACAGAGTAAAAAGAATATGTAACACCTGAGGGTAGGTTCATAAAGTGAAATATTTTCATATGCCATGTTAAGTACAGTTGCATCATTATTTGCAAGTGGTCTGCCAGTCTAGCTATCTAATCTGCTACTGATGTCAGGGTCTTCTTACTGCCCTCAGTCTTGCTGCATTTCTTTGCTATCATTTTGTTCTGTAGGATTTGTGACTCCAGTTTGACACAAGGTATCATGGTTATGTTTTCTGTGCATTGTCTGACTGGTTTATTTCAAAAAGTACAATAAGTCAATTATAATATTGCCTGTTTTCTAAGTGCTGGAGAGAAGCTCTAATTACTTTCTGTCAGTTGACTCAGGCATAACTATTTCCTCAGTCATTTCTCTTCACCAGCAGAATAGGCTCCCACTGAGAATACTCCCTCCTTATTGTGGAAACTTGTATTTTGGTGGGTCATAATTAATAACAGTGTTGTTATTAATCTTCACTGCATTTTCTAACCTTTAAAGTAAAGAAAAGCATTATTTATAATGTTAAGGAATAAAATCATGGCCCACTCCTTCCCTGAGGGGAAATAGGTTTCCTGCACAATTCGCAATTCTTTCCCACAGTGAATATAGCCTCTAGCAGGCTTTTAAAAGGAAAGCTAATTGTAGAGGAGTGGGAGGCAATATGGATGGCATTACTTTACTGTTTGCCTCAGTGCTCCTGCACATAGAAAGTGAAGAATGAATTCAGGGATAGGCTAATAGTAATGGGTCTGTTTTGGATGGGAGCTAGACGCATCCGTTGTGAGCACCACTGACGGATCATCCTGTTTCTGAGTCTGCTGACACACAAACGTCCGTATATCTGAATCAATCTGAGGCACTGCACACATCAAACTGTTGCTCTCCCAGTGCTTGCATTGATAATTCAACTTCTGCACTAAAATTTGACAAGCATAAAATTTTGAAAAGGCCACGTTTGGGGTCTCTTGAAAATATTTTTGGCTTCAGCTTTGACAGCAAATGAAGGAAATCAGTAGCTGTATGCATCTTGTGAGTCCACTAAGCAACTGAGGCCTGGCCAGTTGCTGTTATTAGTAGGATTAGTGATAGCAACCTTTCCATATCTAATGGAAGCCATTGCTGATGTTAGAGGCTTGGCAAACACAGGAAGGCTTGCGTCACTGCTGGGGCAAACTAAATACATGCAGTGATCCACTGAGGTACTATGTGGACAAATAGGGGCTTTCCAAACTGGAAATCCTATTGTTTTGAAACCATGAGGCCATATCCTGGTGAGGACCTTGATCCCTGAGGTATCAGCATTTCAGAAGGAGACACTAAGGCTTTAATGAGGTTCATTGCAGGTTCTTCTTCACGGTGACTTGAAATCTCTGAAATCTGAATTGCTGGTCTGATGACTGTGGTGTCTTATCCGGCTGGAACAGGAAAGTAATCCTCACGTGAGCATGACTTTGAAGGGTCAAACTGGAAGGTTCAAGGAAATATTCCAGACCAACTTTTCCCTGAGGAGTGCCATCTCTGAAGACAACAGTAGGGAAGGAGATATTCCTCCAGAGGGGAAGCCTGGGGGCTCACCCTCCTTGTGTCTCTCTGCTGCTTGCAGAAGTCCTGCAATGGCACACCTTTCTTAAGCCAACCTTTGCATGTGTAAAATGCTGTCTCCCCTCTTTCCAGACTGGTCTCTCTGTCACTCCATCTTCATTCAAAAAAATTCTTATCCAAAGATCTATATTTTATCATTTCTACCAGCAATAAATTCCACCTGTGGTACTCTTACTAGCACCAACAGATAACTTACTCTGAGAGGAGCCAGTGTCAGTGATGGAGTTACTTATGCAGTAAAAATGTCAGAATCTCTTTTTACATGTGCACGAGATTAAGAAAGTCCAATTAATTGAAGCTTAGGAAAAATATAAGAACTATATGCTAGGAAATCGTCATGCCTGGGAGAGTAACCACTCAGAAGTTAACAGTATAGATGTGGACTGGAGTCTTCTTTCCCAATTTTACCATTTTGATGTTAGCCTTTATGTGATAGTTACAGAAAAAAAAAGGAGGGATGACTCTAGCAGGAACACCGTGAACTTGGTATTAATGAAGAAGGAGCTCTGTGCTCTCCTCTTCTTCTGAGGGCAGCAAAGACCATAAAACCAAGAGAGACTTCATTTTAACAGATGGAGATATTCTAGTTTAGCAGAGAAGAAAGGGAGAAACTGAGGTGAAAGCTAACTGAGATGCTGAAGAAGCATATATATTGCAAAGTAGCATTGCAATAGATTGCTTTGTTGTTTCATGTTTGTTAACGTTTCCATTTTATTACAGCCATGCTTTAAGAGAAATACCTTCTTGTCAGTCAAGTGAAGTGATAAAACAGACTCTGAGTAATTTGATTTGTCACTGGGCATTTCATTCCTAGAGGTGTGGCAACCCTGAAAAACCCGCTGGCATACTAGAATACTCTAAGAAGTCCTTTGCTTTCCAAAACTAATCAAATAAAAACTGTATGCCCTTCTACCCAGCTTCCATGGGCTGATTAGAGCTTTAGTGCAGCAAAGGTGCGTGTCCCTTTCACCTATAGATAACAGATGCTTTATGCTTATACCTCCAAAGAGCAAACACATCAGAACTGATTGGCAAGCTTGCCAAACCCAAGTCAACAGAAAATTTATGAAGCTGCTTTTAACAATTTATAGCTACTAATGTAGACTTTGGCTAAATCAATATAAATATTATTTATTAATACAACCTTACAGAATTTTGTGTAGTGGCTTGGTTTGGTTTTATAACTCTTGTTGGTTTTACTAAGTCTTGCTTTTAGGGAACATAGCAGGGTTCACTATCTTTAGGATAATTTCTCTCTTTTGGGGTTTGATTTAGTCTATTTAAAAGGAAGGATAAGTCCTTTGCGATGAAAAAGAATATGACATGGGAAAAACAGAGCTGGAGCAGGCCCATAGGGTGGTCCACTTTTCTTGCCAGAGAGTCAGAGATCTTCCAGCCACATTCCTATGCTTCCAAAAGTGCTGTCTGTGTGTCCCAGCTCATGCCCATTCACCTCATCGGTTAGCAGTGCTCACTCCTCCTGTCTGCATACCTGGCTCCCGCACAGCACTCCCAATACAGGGCAATACCTCACCTGCCTCTCCACACACACTCTTCAGCACCGTTTTTGCATGGCTGTCTAGTAGCAATGCATTTTCATGCTGTTGCAAGATTAGGGAAAAGCAAGGAGGGAAAACAAGAAACTTCAGTCAAAGAGAACTGATTTCACTTTCAAAAGGAAAAAAAAAAGTGAATTGGTGGCCGTTTTAAAAGAGTAAGCTCAAGGCAATTCAGAAAGTTGCTGGAATTGCAGGCAATGTGGTCGTATTTTGTTCCCTACTCAATTTCTGTTTTGGCTGTACAGCATGTCCGTTTATTTTTTATTTATAATTGTTTTTAAACTCAGAGCCAGCTGAGCTAAATGAGTTCATCCTTAGAAACAGGCTGTAATTTATTATGAATTGTCTTGCATGCCGTGTAAACTGTCGCAGTCTTAGGCATTTGTGCCCTTTTAGCATTTTATGGCACACAGAGGATAGTGATAAACCTTTCATACCTTCAAAGTCATATCCTTGTTCTGTATTGTCCTATGATTTGAAGAAATGAATGAAGGCAGACAGGAAAGAAGGACAGAAATTAACTTTCACATAAGCAAGAGACATGATGCAAAGAAAAATATCTGATTTAGGGAAGAAAAAGAGCCAGTTATATTTACTGAGAAAAACAACAATGAAAGAAGCAGTCTCTTAGGAGGTGAAATAAAACTTTAGTCCAGTCTTGAGTTCCACTGTGAGTATTTTATCCTTTATGTAAGGGTAATCTTCTGATGACATTCAACTGTACGAGGAGCTTTGACAGTTTACCTAAAGACTATGGAAGAGTATAAGAGGAGGGTTCAGAAAATGAGGCATGATTTGGGCAGCAATGGGCTTCAGCACAGTTAACATCCTAAGATGTTAATTAGGTCCATTTGGAAACTATCTTGAGAGTATGCTGTATTTTCTCTTAGAATCATGCCTTTAACATGATCCCCGGTGAAACCTTCTAGTGCATACATTTTGGTCTGATCTAAGGCTATTCGTAGTCATTTGTAGTCACCACTCTACCATTTGCTAACATTTTACACTCACTTTACATAAAAGCTGACAGTGGGCAAATACACCTGTGAAATTCCTGTCTGACTTGTGGGCATGTGGAGAAATGCCCTATGCTGTGCCATTAAGAGTAATATAAATGATGGCAGTGATGTAAAAATGTTGTAAGTACATGGTGTAGCATTTTAGCTCTGAGGGTTTAAAGCACTACAGCATCAGTGATGGATGATTTCATTGTCATTAATAACAACCATCAATGATGGTGGGAGGTGGCAGAGGAAAAGCATCAGTTTGATTTACACTAAATTCACTCTACTTGCAAAAAATTCCTATCTCCTGTCTGAAGGGTTTCCAAGAATTACTAGTACTGTTCATCGGAGATAACCATTTTTCCTTTTCTGTAAAGAAGAGCACAGTGACTGCATCTTGTCTGCTGGCCTTGTGCTGGCAGGGTCAAAGTTTTAGAGAAGCATCAGTTGCCATTTTGCTCAAAGGAAATGAATTGCTGTACATCCTGCATGACACTGTCCTCCCGCCCTCCCCAGGCAAAAATCTCAGCACTCAGTTACACTTAAGTTGGAGACACTTTCTCACAGAATCCTCTGCTGAACCAGAGCTCAGCAACAACCAGTTAGTTCTCTTACCTCGTTGAAATTATATGGTGTCAATACCCTGGGTTTTGGATCACTGGCATAGGTCAATTTTTTAGTATTAAAAGATGCTGGCAAAGATAAGCCTATTTAGTGCAATTGTCTCGCAAAAGCTAAAGTTATTTAGCATTGCCACAGCTGAAGCTATTTCTTTTATATTTAAAATATTTACAAAAGCTTTATTTTCCACAATTTTTTCATGTTGAAAAAAAAAAGATTTTTTGTAGTTGTTGAAGAAATGTGCCAAAATTTCCCATTAAAGGGACTTTTGAAGACATAAGCTTTAAACTGGAAGAAAAACAACTTGCAATGGAAAAAATGGGGGATTTTCTCCTTGGTTTGGAAAGTAATAGATGAAAATAATAGACTTTTAAA
Organism: Buteo buteo; assembly: GCF_964188355.1. Taxonomy (NCBI): domain Eukaryota; kingdom Metazoa; phylum Chordata; class Aves; order Accipitriformes; family Accipitridae; genus Buteo; species Buteo buteo. The sequence goes on from NC_134189.1 coordinate 9,631,374, forward strand.
AAAAAATTTAGCTGAAATACATAATAATTTTAGTAGTTGTTGATTCACATTTTTCAGTGAATAGAAAATTCAATAGAAGTATTGCCCTTGATTAAATTTAGTATGAGAGTATGTGAATGTAAGATATGTAAATATGCTAGTTCCTTCTAAAATAGATGGATAGGGCTGGTGTTGTGTTGTTACATTAACTTATCACATACAAAAGGAGTGCAAAAGTGTATGTCTGTGCCAGACAGTAGGATCAAGGGCCACCCTAGAAATTGAAATCTTAGGACATAAACCAATTTATCTCTCACTAATGTTACAGATATTTGCAATTAAATTGGATCTTGCCTTCTCTGAACCCATCTCCTCCTTTGACTGCATTTGAGCTTCTAGTGAAGGAAAATTATGCTGAGCTTGTGACATCCTTAGCAACATATTATCTTGACATCAAATGCAGGGTCAAACAAGGGTAGGTGCCTTATTGCAAGAAGAATAAGCTTTTACAGGAAGCCTGTCCAGTGAAGTAAACATTCCCATCACTCCAGGTTCCTTCAGGGGAGTGTTAGCCAGCATACATATGTTGTTATCAGTTCCAAGTGGTACAAAGACTAAAGGAAAAGCAAAGGCCCTATATGCTTCTACAGCACACTTCAAATAGATAGACTGAAGGTCAGGCAGATGTGACAGTTTGAGAGTTATATTTTTCAAACATTTAAAAAACAAAGTAAAAAAGAAAAAGTATTCTAGGAAAGGAATATGTTCTGTCCTGCAGAAAGCTTATTTGGATTTTTTCTGAACTTGAAGCCATCGAGTATCCTGGACATTTCAAATGACATTCCCAAGAGACAATTCCTTAAAATGTCAAGCACATTTTAACCCATGGATGTAGTTAAGCCTAGAAGAATTTCTACTGAATTGTGATGGATTCTCCATTCTTGAAAACTGTGATAATAAAAATGGTCATTCTTCCATAGAGGACACACTTGTCCAAACAGAAATAATTCACTCCTGAAAGTTGCATGACCTGTGTTGTGCTGTTGGTCAGACTAGACTGTCACAGTGGTACCCTGGGATTATTTATGAGAGTATCTGTGAGGCACTTCTTACTGAAGAATCAATCACTTATTTTTGTTCAAGAATTTTTCATTGATTACTGGCTTTGTTTTAACTCAAATTTTTTTTCTCAGTAACCTTGCACTAAAAAGAAATGATAATTACCATTTGTGGGGAAAAAGTGGGAAAACTTTTGCCTTCAGTTCTTCCTGCAGCTGTTTAAGCTGCAAGCCAGAAGAGTGGATGAGAGAGCCAGAAAGCTGTAGGCAAGGGTTATCCCAGCCTGTTAGGTATATTGGGTGATGGATGCCTCTTGACGCTCACCATGCTGGAAGCCTTGGCAGCTCCCATCTGAGCAAATCACAGGCACAGACAACAGCAGCACACACATCTTACTTAAAGGATGAAGGAATATTTTTGCTGCTGTTTCAGCTTTGGCGAAGTGCTTTGTTCCTCTGTTCTCCAGTAAAGCAACTGTTGAGGGAAGTGAGGGCTAGGCTCCAAGCAGACCAAGGGCTAGGAAGGAAAATGCAGCATTAAGTAGCTTCAAATTCTCTTCCTGACACCAGCAACAAACTGAAATGGTGAAAATCCATAGTATGGGTCCTCCTCCCTCCCCTGCTGCAGTTTGAGGAGAAGAGCCATTACCCTGCAACCAGCTTTTCCCTGCTCTGGCTGTGAGCAAAGAGGCACACAGGCCTTTTGCTGATACATGAATGCTTATGTAGACTGCAGAGAAGTTTCATGCTTTTAAATTACTGCAAAGTGCATCCAGGATGGTCTAAAATTTGGGATTTCATATTTGAGAGCTCAGATGGATCCGTGAAATCCTTCTATTCTTTCCTATACCCCGAAGTTTTGCCTAGGCCAGTTCTTTTGAATGCTTGGAGTATTTTTGTTTAAGGAATGATCACAGTGAGAGCATAACTTCTTTGTTAATGTTAATTTATAGGTTCTTATGACCAAAGCAATTAAACTGTTGCTGTTAAAAGTGAGTATATATGTCAGGAATTTATTTATGCATATTCAGAAAGAGCTTGAGGATGAGCCCAGTGGAAAAATAAATACTGGCAATGTTCTGAAATCTCAAAGTGAAAAATGCTATGACTAAACCAATGATGATGCTGTTTTATGTAATGTCTCCTTTAGTCAAAAGAAACCAGGACACATATTCACATTATATTATTTTTGCCTCCCCAGATGGCCTTTCTCAGGGAGCTGGAAAATTTGCTTTTGCTAGAAATTATTGCTGGGTTTGTGTTTTGTTTGTTTTTAAAATTTTCAATATTGTGGAGAAAAGCAAAAATTCGCTGTGAATATTTCCATCTCTGATGCGTTGCATCAGTAAATTAGTGGCCACATATATTTGCTTTTTTTTCTCACCCACCTACAAATTTTTCTTCCCCACAAAAGGTGAAGAATTCAAATTACCAAGAAATTTAAGAGAATATTTTGAGGATTCTGTTGAACAAACTTCTTTTTCAGTGATTTGAACTAGACTTTAACTAAGGCACAGAAGGAGAAAGAAAGAGCAAGAAACTGTCAGAAGGAGAGCAAAAACTAGCTCTCTGTCATCTATATCAGTCCAGGTTTTTTTAGGACTCGTCTAGTTTAATTTAAACTCTGCATTGACTTCAAATTTCTGATTTCATAAATACTCTAGTCTTGGCACAATTGTACTTACCAGTTGTGATCTTTTACAAAGCATTGTGGCATATCATTACACTGAAAATGCAGTTAAGAGAGTTACTGAGGGATGTGTCACAAAAAAGACATCTGTCTGTCTCTTTTGAAGTCTACTTCCTGAAACAGCTGTACTGCAACACTGGATTGTGAAAGATCGTAGCAAGTCAAAGATGCTTCTCAAATGTCATCCTCATTGTATCCTGATTCAGTGGTACCTGCTGATCCCTGGTTTCCACACTGAGAAAATTCTTCGCTAAATTGACAGGGAATTGGCGTGATTCAGAGGTGATGCAAGGAGATCGTGAAGGTGAATTTTGGGCACATTGTATGTTTTTACCTGATAATATTCAAATAATTCCACCTTATTATTTCCTGCATCTCTCAAGGAAGTTGAAGTTCCCTGCAGCTCTAGCAGTAAGCAAGAATGAGTACAGTTCATTTGTCAACGTGTCACTGACCTATTTCAGAATAACCTGTAGAGTAGCTACAAGTTTCAGATTTATTTCTCTGGTGAGGCAGTGAAAGCGGTTTTATTGCAGATAAACTGACACTGGAAACAAGCTCTCCCTTTCCCTTGCAGCATTCCTATGGGCAGCAAATGTTTGCCTGCAAAAAAACCCCAGGCAGAGCCATGGCAGCCTTTGAAGGACTATGTATGACTGGAAGTTTTAGTGCACAACAAATAAACATACATAAACTGTCAAATGCCACCAGATATTCCGCTGGAAAAGTAAGCCACAAAAAGAGATGCACACTCACACAGGCATGAGCCTGTGTCCACATATGTGCATACATATACAATATATATTGGTACACATGCACATACCCCCAAGTGCATGTAAGATGAAGCAAAGGTTTTTCTGTTCCACTGTAACCATAAATGTACAAAAGCTTATTACTTTCTCACCTTCAGAACTTAATGTCCGCACAGGGAAGAACAATTAGCCAAGCGTTAACCTTACACATTTATCATGTCAGTATTAGGGGCAACTTATTAACCTTGACAGAGGATTAAAAAGGGGGTTATTGCATTATATGGACTTGGCAATTCCCTCGAAACAGAGGGAAATTGAGGAAGGGCGTAAGGGATGTAAAAGAGAGGTGGGAATGAGCTGGGACTTTTGGATCCCTTTCTTTTCCCCTGTGGCACATGCCATCCCCAAGACAAGTGTAGCTGTAAGTATCTCACTTGCTTGAGGACCAGGGTTGTTTATTAGGAAAAACCTCTTTCCCATCTTTCCTGCATTTGATGGGAATAAAATACTCCTACTAGCTTTGTGACATGTAGAGCACTCAATTTAAAAGAGATCTTTTATTTTCTTTCCAAGTGCCTTCTCTGTTAGCCCCATACTTTTGAGACTATCCACAGAGTAACAGCATGGTGATTGTTTTCTAAAATCCACGTGAAGTTTCATTAGATTTTGCTGGATCCTGTAATAAGCTATGACCAATCCTTTGAGACCCGTAAGTGTAAGTACATTTATTTTGCTAAACTTTATTTTGCTCTCTTCTGTTGCCTAGGGCTAATATGTGTATTGTATGACACCTTGTAAAAGTATTAGACAACTGTGGGCCTACATAGAGGGAGGTGACTGCATTTAATTAGTGACTGTCCGTATGTAAAGAACAATATTCAATTTCTCCCTGATATCACTGGTAAAGGAAAAAAGAAAGGTAGGGAGGAGGTGGTGGTGGTGGTTTCAATCTTCCTCGTTAAAACCTTCAAATGAATTATCAATTACATCAGCCGCAGTGTTGACAGAGTAGATGAGTTGAAGTGTAAGCAGCCAGCCCAGCCCCTCCAGAGGTCTCTGGCTTGTACTGGGGCAGCTGAAAATGGAGAGGGCTGAGATTGGAGGGGAATTGCAGAGGGTGGTTTAAGCAGCTCATACCTGCATGGTGCTTGGCTTCAGAAAAACATCAGCTCAGAAGGCTTTCCTAAGTCATGTGTGTGTTTCCAATGGAAAATAGTTCATGTTTATAATCTCAGTTTCTCAATCTCCCTCTCACAAGTATACAGGGAAAACACAGGGCAAGGCAGAATCAGGCACCATGCCTGGGACCCAGAACATAAAATTGAACCTTTGAATCCAAGTTTCTATTCCTCTATGTTCCAATTAAGTTAGTAGGCTTGAAAATATAGAGAGATAGTTAATTTTCTTCACAGTAGCTTATACCACACTAAGTTTTGGATTTGTGATGAAAACAGTGCTGAGAACAGAAGGGCAGCATCAAGGCTTTTTCTGCTTGTCATACTGCCCTGCCAGTGAGCAGAGGGGGGGAGCACAAGGAGTTGGGAGGGGACACAGCCGGGGCAGCTGACCCCAATGGACCAAAGGGACATTCCATACCATATGATGCTGTGCTCAGTGATAAAAGCTGGCAGAAGAAGGAAGAGGGACATTCGGAGTTACGGTGTTTGTTTTCCCCAATAACTGATATGTGTGATGGAGCCCTGCTTTCCTGGAAATGACTAAACATCTGCCAGCCGATGGGGAGTAGTGAGTGTATTCCTTATTTTGCTCTGCTTGCACGTGCAACTTTTGCTTTACCTATTAAACTCTCTTTATCTCAACCCACGAGTTTTCTCACTTTTACCCTTCTGATTTTCTCCTCCATCCCACCGTGGGGGAGTGAGCGAGCGGCTGCGTGGGGCTGAGCTGCCAACTGGGATTAACACACAACAGTCCTTTTTGGTGCCCAACGTGGGGCACGACCCAAGACCCTGCGATTAATAGTCCCGTGCTCCCATGCCAGTAAAATCTGTCTCTTTGGGCTTAATGTTTTTGTCTTGAAGCATCATTTTTTACAGCAGTTCAAAAGGGATGCAAAAGGACCCTGTTTAGACATGGCAGAAGTACATCTACCTAATATAGACTTAAGTGCAAGCTGAGTGTAAACCAGAGATGAACATCTCCTTTTTTGAGGGAAATAAGTCCTTGTCCTGTGTGCTGGAGGAAACTGGAAGTTGGACCCTTCTCTGGCCTTGCACTGAATTAACTGGGGATCTAGCCCATGATGATGTAAGGGCATGTTCTCTTCAGGGGGGTAACATATGTACCTTGGCAATTCACTATCAGTTCATTAATCAATAAAAAGCTGACTTCTTATGCAAAACTGAGCTTCTAAAATTTTCATGATTGCTTAATGGAAGGGACCTAAGAAAAGCCAGCCAACGCCTGTCGGCTATTTGAGATTCGAATATGCATAAATTTCCATTCACAATTAATGCAACGGTGCACTCTGCATGAAAAGCAAAATCACAGGTTGTCCCTGAAATGATTTTTAGATGACTTGAAGGCACCCAGTTTTGTTCTTTGGTTGTATACTTAGGACAATAAAAGCCCTGAGGGATCCTAGAGGCAACATGTCTCGGATCTTTTGTGCTATCTAATTTGAAGTGAAATGTCCTAGCTGCTGGATTAGAAGCATTCATTAAGTTAGTAATTTGTTCTAAAAAGTTTGTGCTGTTTCTTTCTGTGTTTTTCTTTTACTTAAAAATTCAAAGCCTCATTAGAGCAGAATAGAGAACGTTATTTTAATCATTTGCAAATTTCTAGAAATAAATGTTATTCAAGATATTCCTTCCATAACAGAGACAATTTTTTTTTTTTTTCTTGTGTTAGGATACTGCAGATTTGCCAAGATGGCACATCAGACTGAATGGACTTCTGGTCAAAGAGCACATGTGCATTAGTAGGGCAATCATTAAATCCTAAGTCTTTCAGTAGGTCTAAGTATAAGATTTTGCATAAGACAGTGTAAGAAATAGTATATGGAAACCATTAGGGATGGAACAAGATAAAAATGAGGATAGTAATTTTGCATAAATGAGTATCAATAGAGGCAGCTCATGCCAGTTTAACTTAAGTTAGTATATTATGAAGTTAGATAACTGGGAAACTTTAGAGACACAGGTCAGAAGACCTTGGTCTGATCACAAAGCATCTGATAAACTTATTTTATAACTTACTTAGGTTAAGATAAAGCAGTATGGTAATATTTGACCACCTTATATAAGGTATATGATGAGCTAATGTTATGTCAATATTTATAATGAAAGAAAGACCATCATGGAGAAGGTGGTCTCCTTCTATTAATCCCGTGTTCATGTAGAGGTTCTCATCTATTTTATATATACTTTAAAAATACCTCTGTGAGTTTAGCTAATGAATTTATGTACTTGGATAAGATTTCCTGCCTTATTAAGTTAATTTCTTCTGAAATAATCTTTACATCTTATTTGTATAGCCCTTCATATCATATGCACTTTTCAATTTCCTTTACAAGTGTAATTGTTGGCTGCATACCCTTTACATCTCTGTGTGACAGGATATGTATGAAATACTATTTACTTATTTAGTCATTGCATTGCAGTTTCAAACAAAAAATCCTTTTTATCCCTATTGTTGCTTGGGGTGGGTTGCTTGAACTCTCTTGATTCTCAGCTAATGTCAACATGTGAGAGCAACAGAACCTGTCTGGTTCATGTTCTCTTTTACTCAAAACTTATTTGCTGCATGTGCAGGGAATGTGCAGCATTGCCAAATGGATAACCCCATGGAGACTGACATTATACTTGCTGTGGGGGGCTTGTGCTTGGGACAAAGCAAATTCCAGAGCAGCAGGGATCTGAACTTGGGCAGTCTCCATCCTGCACTGATCTTTGAGCACAATCTGTCTGATTTTACTGAATATCTCAAAGAGGTCTGGCCTTTAATCCAGTGCAGAAGGAAAACAAGCAGTAAAGCTTCAGGTATTTTCTCAAAATGCAATTCCTGTTTGATACTAATCTAGTCCCACATATTCTAGTGATCAGAAGAGCATTGCTGGAGGAAATGAACTACTGCCAGGCTGGATTCCACCCCCCTCCTTAGCTCAGTCTGCCCAATAATTTATATAATGCTTAGAAATAGCAGCCAAGATTTGCTTTAAATGGAGGGAGACCTGTACTCGTATTCCTACTAAAAATCCATCACATTTCTCCCTAAGCCACCACCTGTTTTCTGTGAAAGCTTGAAACGAGCTGTCTGAGGTAAACAAGAATTCTTTGGTTCATCTCAGTTGGAGATTAATCAAATGGTCTTCCAGTGCCCTTCTCCGCAGACATCATAACAACTGCAGACTGGTAAGCTAGTAGTTCTGTGTGACTGTTTCCACTGTGCTGTTTCCATCTCACCTTTTACAGGGTTGCCTGTATTTTACCTATATTTTGTATGCACTGTAACTCATATACTGTTCATTTTCTGCAGCATCATCAATACCAGTTTTGGGGTTTGTTTGTAAAGTGTTGCCCAATGTAATGCAAAATCAGTACATCAGCAAAAAAGAAAAAAAAAATCTCAGTTTATATTCTTATCTGGTTTAGAAGCTGAAAATTGAGGAAGAAATGGATGTTAAACTTGAGGGGGGGACACACTTTGCTTTCACGCAGAATAGTCTTCATGCTACCCTTTGAAGATTTACTTCGTTTGGGGATTGTTACTCCCCCTTCCTCAAGAGCCTGGATCAGAGCTGTTTGCCCTTGAAGGCTGCTTCTGGTTAACAGGAGTTATCCTCCCACACTCTTGATAACTGCTCCTGGTGTGGATGAGTGAATTAAAAACCGAAAAGCACTGGAAATGTCAGAAAGATGCTTTTCCTTGTGATATTTTAATGAGGTTGCAGCTTATGGTAATCAAGAAATTCCCCACTCTGGAAAAGAAAAGGGCTTTATGTTAATCTGCTCTGACACTGATTGTTTTCCTAGTGTGAAATGATGTTGTGCCTGTGTAGCTGTGCAACAGCAGCCGCAGCCCGTGCCACCTCACTGCTGGGCCTGGAGGCTCAGAGGCGGGTTTGGGAAATGGGTGATAGAGAGCTGCTCTTCTTTGACATGAGCTGTCAAAGTGCCTTTCACAGACATCGTATTAAAGGCCCTCCCTTTGACCACCGCCTTAGGGATGGTACAGCTCTCTGTGTTTTCTTTTTGCACACGCAGTGGTTTGTGAGACAAAGGACGTATTACAACTTTTAAAACATGCAACTACAGTTAATGAGAATCTTCCTGTTGAAATATAATTTTATGGGTATGTATGTTAGCTCTCTCCCTTAAACATTGCTTTCATAAAAGCTGTTTGTTTCTCCTGGGAATTTTATTGGTTTGTATTTAGAAACTTTAAAACCCAACAGATTGGCTTTCATTATGGTTAAAGCGTAACAATGTTGGGCAGTTTTGGAGAGAAATTTTTTAATTGTGGGATTTTTAAAAAATTTCCCCCAAATCATCACTTTGAAATTTGGACTGTATAACTAACCAGGAACGTATTTCATAGAGAAGTGGAACTGTTTTACCAGTATAGACTGAGAGAGCCTGGATTAACCTGTAGTCACAACACTTGTATATATTGAACACATTGTCTTGTTTAGCCACACTACACCTTTCTACACAGGGATATATGTACCCTGATCCTTCAGGCTGTGCTCTGTGGGCCCTGGAAGTCTGTTGGCTTTGGGGAGGTGAATGAAAGGTAGAGGAGAAAAGAAAGCTTATTGCTAGTTGGCAAAAATAAGCATTATAGGAGGCTACATTTCCAAGAAAAACTCTTTGGGTGTCTACAAATCACAAAAAGACAGAAAGTTATTGTATTCTGAAATGGAGGGATAATTTGGGAGCCTCAAGGACACACTAAAGGCTTCAGGGATCACTGTTTTGAGAAGATGGAGTTAGTTGTCTTGGGAAAAAAGCTGGGGTGAATAAATCCCTTGTATTTATACAGAGATAAATAGGAAAAACAGGCACTGATGAGAAGAGTCCATTCAAACTGATGAATTACTAATAATCTACTATATGTGAGTATATTGAAAAGAAAAATTCCACAGGCAAACTCGCATATGTAAGGCGTAGTCCTACAAGAGTGCTTGTGCACATCTTTGAAAAGCTACACTTGATGTATAGGGAGTTGGGAATAGAGTTTCATAAATTACAGGCCAAACAGAAAAGACTTCTTTGTATACCCATGTTGTCTGGGACAGAGACAGTCACTTCAGTAGTTCCTACCGTTCTTCTGGGAAAGTTGCTCTGTATTAGGAGGCTGGAACAAGTACTAAAATACACAGCACAAGTTGGATGGTCATTAAAAAAACCTCCACACCAAACATTAAATGCCACCATGTCCTTCAGAAAAATAAGATCCTGGCTCCCATGTGTTCTTGGGTATGCAACAACTCAGCTTGAACAGTACCTTTACCTGGAAGAGTTGTGCAGGACCTAGTTAAGTTGTGAAGCTGGGTGCCTTTAGGCACATATTCTTTCTCTGTCTCTCTTTCTTTTTGCCTGAGGCCCAGTAATTATATCTGTATTTTGGGAAAACACAGACAGACCCAGACATAGACATATAAAATCTCCCGCCTGGGCTGCTTTTTGTTTCTTGTCACAGAGAGAGGGAGAAGGGCATGACTAGCTTTCAGAACTGATTGCCTGTATGAAGGACTGAAGCTGCAGGAGGGATGAATGGTATTAATGCCAATTTGCAGAGTGAGAGAGGACTCTAGAAGGTGCGGGATGCTCTGCTTTTCCCAGAGGCCTGGTCTTCCTGGATGGGAAAGATAGCTGGTAGGTGATTAAGAACTAGAAATCTTTTCACTGCAATTTTCAGAGTTGCCTTTCTATATGCAAGTAAGCGCAAATATCCCTAGATTTCCTGTTTTCATCCTCTTTGTCCTGATCCCCTTTCCCTTTGCTCAGTTCCCTCAGTCACATCTGCTGTGGAGATCTTGTCTCCAGCTGGAAGGATGAGATGGATGGAAGCTTTCCAAAACTGTATGTTGATGACAGCATAGGGGGCTCAGCTGAACAACAAACATCTTTTTTTAATACAGCTAAATGCAAGGTTATTCATCTAGGAATGAAAATTGTAGGCCATATTTATATAAGATGAAGGCTGTATTTTAGAAAGCATGATTGAGATAAAGGACTGAAGGATCAGAGTAGATAATCATTGCAACATGAGCTCTACGGATGATGTACTAGCAAGGCGAGAGTCTCTGCAGTCCTTGATTGGGTAAACAAAGATCAATCAGAAGCAGAGGAGCTGTTACCACCATATGTAGCGAGACTGTATACAGCTTTTATATTTAAACCAAGATTCTCTGAAAAGCAGGAATTCTGTTCTGCAGGGTGTTTCGAGGCATATTCATTGTTTCTATCCCTGCAAACTGATTTTTTTTTTTATTTTTGTTGTGTGAAAGCTGGAAAACACAAAGGAAATCAAGCTAGCCTGCGACAAGTAGTGGTACTGCTCCCCTGGGCCATCGTGGACTTAAATTCAAGTGGCTGGACTGAATGCCCCATGGGGTGCCTTGGAGCCTGGGTACACCTTGGCACCTGGTGCATTTGAGCCTCCTTGATGGTCCCAAGCCGGAGCTGCCTCCTTTCCCTGCCACTGCAGAGCTCCCATCCCACGGGAGTGCTGAGCAGGGCCTGGGCACGTTTGCCTTTTTGGACAGTCCCTCCGAAGGACACGCAGGATGGTGGTACCTCCCAGCAGGTCATGGCTCAAGCTTTGCGGGTGTCTGCTTTGCGGGGTTTGGATCAGAGATTTGAACGCAGGATTTTCATGCCAGGAGCGGTGCCAGGAGATGTCTTTCACAACACATTATGAACTACTGTTTTCTCAGTTTGGGTTCACTGAGCTTCAGTGAGTTACAAAAACTGCAATAACTCCAACTGGAGACAATCAACGTAGGGCACTGCTATCTTAGTGATTAGGTCAATCCCTTGGATTACAGGAGTTAAAAATTCAAGATGCCTGCTTTGAATTGGGATGACTTGAACATGTGTCAGCCACATCCCTGGAAAATATTTTCATTGTTGGTCTAATTCTGAGGCAGTTCAGAAATCTCCTGTAAATCAATATGTTTCCATGGAAAGCTTTGGCTTTCATTGAGAAAAGGTGTTTCAAATAAAACAGTACTCGCAATCAGCTCTATTTCATATTTTAAAAAGCATATTGGCAAACTGAAATGTCTAGAAAAGACCTACAAGAAATACTGGAGTCCTGGAAAATCTTTTTTACTACAAAAACTCATGACATTCAGTCTTTTTAGTTTATCTTTAAAGGTAAATGGTGCCTGTTCACAGTAGATAAGTGCCTATAAGAAGAGCAGATTTACTAGGAGACAACATTTTAACCTTCTGAAGGCATAAAAAACTGCAAAAAGGCTCTTGTGGCTGGGAGCTGAAGCTACTCAAATTCAGAACAGAAATCAATGGCAAATGTTTAAGATAAGGATAATCAATCACTGAAGCACCTTTTAGAGAAATGGATTATATCTGCCAGCAACTGCTGTCATTAAACCAGGATTATTTTAAAACTGTCTCAAGATTCAGCAGAAAGTTTTTCTATAAAATAAGTTTTAATTCAAGTGGAATTTCTGAACTTGCTGTAGGAATCACTTGATGGTATCCCATGGTCTGTCTTATGCAGAAGGTCAGACTAGGTGGTCATATTGATCCTTTCTAGGTAAAGTGTTGCAATAACTTTTTCTGTCTCATAAGTTACTGTGAATGATAATAATAAAAATATTAGGTCAAACAAAATTATTTCTCACTAGACATCCTGTCAAAATCTATTTAAATGAAAAAAAGCTTGTTTTTGCATTCCTTTCCTTAAATTTTCCACTTACTAAAATACAATTTAGGCAATTTTTCAAAAATATTGCTTTCTTTTGACATTTTCATGAAAATATTTCAATTATTCAATCTAAAACTTTGGCTTTCTTCTTCCCCAGATATAATTTTTAAGAAACTTTAGACAAATGGCTTTGCTTGACTCAAGTATGGTTTTTTCATTCCAGCACTGAAAGAGTGTGTACCTTGTTATCTGAGCTCAAATGACAGGATTTTGAGAAAAGAATCTGAACTCACTCTCTGGTTCTTTTCCCCATACTGAAGGGCACGCAGGCCCTGGGCTTCAATGCCAGATTTCTCCCTTGAAGAGTTGCTAAGTAGCAGTCTTATTTCTAGAGAGAAGATAGAAAAAAAAGTGTAGATTCTTCTTTATATGGATGTGCACTAGTTATGCTTAATAAAGAGTAGCAAATTGCCATGATAAAGGCAAATAAATAGCTGACAGAGGCAAATTAGTATCAGACCTCCTCACTGCTCAATAGGGTTATAGCTGGCTACAAGAGAACACTAATGCTGAATCTCATCAGTATCAGTGATGATTTCGGCACAAGAAACAGATTATTCTGCCCAATTTCACTCTCTTTTCACTGAGATATTATAGGACCATTCCAAAGGGTGAGCAAAGATGTACCCATGCAACTTCCCCCAGAGATGAAAGAAAAAGGTTATAAGAAGATTTGAATCATAAATATCTGATGATTTGTTTTCAATATGTTCTCTTCTTCATTTTCTACTAAGCATGCCATAGCTGAGGAAAGCTCCCAGGAATATGGAGAGGTGGTGTACCTAAAAACACAGAGATGGCATTCTGGAATGACATCCCTCATGCTTTCTTACTGTTTAGTGAATCTAGCACACTGTTAAAAATACATTTCTTTTGAACATTCCCTCATTTAGTGTAAAATGAGAAGCTTGCAAATGGATTAAGTTTCGAAGAAGGTTCAGTACATGCTTTGGATTATCTGAGTCTCTGCCTGAACTGTTGTTTTATTTCTAAAATAAATAGTGCCATCTAAAAAACGTTTCAGCTGGAAGACTGTAGTAATCACCTAATCTCATTATTTCAAAAAATTTGTATGCTGTGACTTCAGAAGAGAAAAAGGATTCAGAATCCACCTCCATTTGTTTTGGCATCCCACTTCAGATAGTCCTAAAGATAAACAGGGGTCTCATAACCCCTGAAACTTAGTCTTCGAGGAAGATTGCTGCCTACAAGGAAACGAGTTCAAGTTCAAATGCAGCCTCTTGCACACTAGAGCACCACCACTGGCATCTCTGTTACTCCAGAAGCCTGTGGCCCGCAGCACAAGGTGAAGGGTTGTCACTAGGTCTTTCCCCGAGGTGAACGCTGAAGGATGGGAGGAAAGGAAAGAGGAAGGGTGGTAGGGCTGGCGAGGGTTAGGTGACATCAAGAGCTTAAATTTAATTCAAAAAACAGTGCTGAGTGATGAAACCTGAGTTGATTTGTCATCTCAGCTACCAGGCCTGTTTCTGTGTGTAATTCTTACTAGCCTACTTTGTGTTTGTGGTCAGCTGGCAAATCAGGTTACAGAGCTGCATATGAAACATCCCTCTTTTAGGGCTGGAGAGAAGAAACCCCTTTGGATCCTGATTTGAAGAGCCTGAAGCATTGGACAGGTGGTGGAGCATCCTGGGTGGCAGCCTGGCGTCCCCAGCTGGGAGAGCAGCCTGTGAAACTCCTCCACAGGAATGATTTATCATTGCAATGCATTTCCCACTGATTAAACAGCAGGCAACAATCATCTTCAGCTGCAGACACATTTGTAATGAGGAACATGTCATGAGGAATATACTGCCTTCTTGGAGCACTGAAAGAAAGCGTAACTTTTTTCTACGCTACTGCTGTAGTTATTCTGTTGGGTTTGAATTGCTCCCAATATATGTCATGGATAGGAATGGACCTTCTGTGATGTGTTCAGATGCAGACCTTCAAAACATCCATCGACCTCATTAATAAACTCAGAGCCACATAAGGAGCTGGGCACTGCAATGCCAGACCTTTTGGTACGCTTCCCTTGAATGGCAGGGCCCTGAAAAGCTCCCTTTGTAAGGAGCTGGGTGCCTTGGAGAGGAAGGCCTGAAAGCTGGCTTGCTGGGAAGGAGCTGCTTTTTTTTGGTTAACAGGAGGCAGTGAAGAAAAAAGAGGGCTTAATAAAATTGAACACTTTCTTCTACTTTGTATTCTTAGATGAAACTTCGCCCCAGGTTGTTGCCTGTTTCTCAGACTTGAAGCAATACTTTAGTGGCCCAGGAATGCTTGCCTCGCTCTTGAAAACCTTGGTTCACATCCCTGTCATGTCCAAGAAGATTCAAGCTTCCATCTTCCATAAAAGCAACTGATCCAGCTAAAACTCTTCTGCTTATCGGGCTAAACAGACTGACCACCTAACCTTGTGGTTGGAGCACTGACAAAAAGGGGAAAAGTCAGTGCTGGTAGCTGGCCCAGCTAATCTCTGGGCATCCCCAGTTATCTGCTGCCCCAGCTGAGTATCCTAACACCAGGTATCCAGTGGGTAAGGAGTCATTCTTTTGCTCCAGACTAATTTAAGTAGCTCTTGAAAAGTAGGAAAAGTTCAGCCAGGAGATACGAGGAGACGCTGCTGACAGCCCCATCTCGCTGTCAGTGTGGAGCGTGGCTGGGAGACACCGTCCTGCATCACCCCAGGGCCGTGGGAGCCCAGGCTGGCGTGCTCTGCCCGAGTGCTCTGGCAGTGAGGGAGGCCTGCTAAGAGGCAGAGGCAGCTCCAGCAATGCAGCTGCAATTATTTAGACACTAAGGATGTTTACCAGTCCTCTACTTAGTCCTCTACCTGCGGTCCTATTACTGCGTAGGGAGCCTGCGCCCAGTACTTACATACTCAAAGTCCTTGCTCAGCTACCATGTAAGTTCTTCTTAGTTCATTTAAGTAGAATATTTTTCTCTGTCATTTTGTATGGCTGCTTCTCTGTCCTTATGGCAAAAAGCATTGGTATGTTGGGTATGTTTTGTTGTCTTCCTGTATTATAATTCTTGCTGAAACTTCTGGACTATTTGCTTCTTACGTCAGAAGTGTGGGCACAGGGGAAATGAGACCTGTTTGGTATTGTTGAATTCTGCTGAAGATGCTCGCTCACTTTTTCCCCTTGCTGTGGACTAGTGACCTGAACTTAATCACCTTTCCTTTCTGCTTTGCCCATTACAGTCTCAGTATGAGAAATGTGATAAAGCCAGGATGGAAGTTGCTTTACACTACAGAACATAGCTGGGACTACTTAAAATAACTTGTTCATTACTAAGAAAACCAACCAGGAAAAGAAACCTTGTCTTGCTTTTTCCTGAAAGAAATGTTATATTTATCTAACTCTTTTTTGCACTGGACTTTTAAACACAGGTGAATTTGCTGTGTGTTTTGGTACCCTTGCCTTTTTCACGTACACCAGCAGTAAGGTGTTAAATGAAGCAGTGAGAATGGGATACTGCACATTTCCTCATACCTCCCTTGGGAGGCACACAACATTTTGGGACTTTTTGGCCAGCAAACAGGGTTTGCTCCTTACTGGAAGCCAGCTGTAGCTATTTTTTTTTTTTCTGTGCTTTGTTCTCCATGCTCCTTTCAGGCTGCTCTAGTTTTCTCTCTCGCTCTTGAAGACCACACAGTAGTCAACCCAGGTTGCTAAACGAGGAGGGACCCGGGGAGCCGACGGCTCTGCGCAGGGTTGCTGCTCCACGCCAGACAGTGCCCACGAGGGGCACTGACCCTGCTGAAAACTCCTGATTAAGACACGGCAGCATGTGACATCTAATTGATTTGTGTGGGAGTTTTCAGTGAAACATCCTGAGAGTGTAATAACTTTTGCAATTGATGGCACTTCTTAGAGCCCTTCTTGTTATTTAATTGATTCCAGGCTGGTGCTTACTAAGAAAAATGCTGTTTGTGGGTGCTTGAGCTGTTTATTATCCATTAATCACCACGTGGGTGGACAGCTGTATTGTGCTGATCAATACACAGAACTGTGCTCCTGAAAGAGAAGGGTGTGGGGAATTTGGCACTGGGGCTGTGCAGAGAGAGGAGAGCTCCCTTTGCGCCTTACAAGGGTCCTTCTTGCCCTTGCTCAGCTGGTGTAAATCCTTCCAGGGGTCCATCGCTCCCACGTGTCTGGAAAGGCACGTTTGCACCAGGCATGAAGGACAGGCTGTGTGTTGGTGCTGCGGCACCTCCTCCCAGCTGAGGAACAGAATGAAAACGGGGCAGCAAACATCCTTGCCCTAGACTGTGAAAAAGTACTGTTTGTCAGTGCTTTCCTGAGGTTTAAAATAGCAGAATTCTTTTTTGGTCTGCTCAAACCATACTCACTGCACAATTACCTTGAATTCAAATTTTAATATAAATCTTGAAATAAATATTTGTACTAAGGAGATGGTAGTTATTTATACTTCAGCTTCTGTGCCTGCTTTTGTATAATATCTAGCATGTCAACAACCTGGTCTTCAGCTTTTTCAATAAGACTGAAAGATATTTTCAGTTGTACATATGTCTGTGTAAATGCATATGAGGAAGACACGCAAATATCGGAGACATTGAAATATAGTTTTCCAATGCATGGAAAACTAGGAAATTATTATTTTGTTTTTTTTTTTTTTTTTTTGTTGAGGCTTGGAACAAAAACTTGTTTCTACAACTCCCTATAAAATGAGAAATCCTGAAAAAAATCTGTTTTCAAAATTGTATGTAATGTGCTGCATGACTCCCACTGATTTGTCATAACACCATATAGAAATATATACAAAAAGCAATGACTAAATGATGGAATTGTGTTAAATGAATTTTTAATTTTTTACTGAATTTTTCATTTCTGGTTTTGAATCGCTTTTCTGATACTTACGTCACTACAGGTATGATACTGCAAAAAAAACCCCCAACCCAAGATGGTTTCACCCTAATATAATTTCCTGACAAATATATGGGTGAGTTGTATTCACAAATTGTTACTGGGCTCATATTTACTCTGAATTGAAGGTTAGTTTTGAATTTGTTTCAGTTGAGCTGCTGACCTGATGAAAAACAGCAGAAATGAAAGATAAAAATCATAGCCCTCCCTACTCCTAAGTTCTACATTTTTATCTAGGTTCTTCCCCTAAGTGCTTTGCTTTGGGGCAGCAGTAGCCACCACCATTAACATATTTTGTCATCAACAGATTGTGATCACTTCTAGCCACTGAGGAGCTAGAGGTGATTTCAAGGCAGTGACCTAGAGATGAGAGGTACTTTATCTCATTAGAAGATAATCAGCACTATCTGGGCCCCTAGGGAATTACTGTTTCATGATTAGGCCCATAACCTAATGGAAAATAAGCCCCTTGGAGGAGGTAACTTTGAACAGTAGGCAAAAGGTAATACAGCAGTAGATAGGCTGTGTGCAACTGAAATTCATTTAAACCAGAGTCTCAGGGCTTCTCCTGGCAAATGAACAGCCAAGGGTGGATTTTTTTTTTATTCAGTGTATTTATTGCTTATCCATCACAGTCACAACCTAAGTGTCCAGCATAACAGGAAGAGCAGCGGCTTGTATGGAATTGAATCCAAATCTGTTATTTTTTCTCCCTTCTGAACAAAATGCAAAGTAGGAGAGGGAGAGGAGGATGGAAATGGAAAAAGTCCATGGAAACTACTGCCTGTCCCTTCCTTGCCCTTTGGGGCTTTGTCACATTAGGCCTTTGCAATCAGATTAGCAGTTTCCTTTGTAAGGCTCCTCTCATTTCAGGTTAGTATTCATAAGTGGTAATGTTATTGCAAAGTGACTTTCCGAGCACCTTCGGTAAGATGCATGCTAATAGGGAGTGATGGAGAGGAGCTAACGTGATGGGGATGTCAGACAGCGTTAGCAGAGCAGTGCTGCTCCGCTCTTTCCAGCTTGTGCTGCGCCAAGCCGCAGTTCTTTGCCATATTTCTTTGCTCACTTCACACGAAGAGCCTTTGTGGGGATGAGGAAGGCAGCTCCATGCCAGCTGTGACCACTGCAATTAGAGCAGGGAAAGACGACTGTTTTATTCCACCCTTGGGAAACTTACCTCAAAGGTGGCTTTGCTGCGTGCAAGGACATGCAAAACTGGACATCACAGCATTAGCAGTAGCTGTTATAGGAACCAAATGTTCTCCCAAAGGATGTAGACTAAAGACACTGCTGGATGCAGAGCAATGGCATGAGAACCAATTAATTTTGTTTTCTTTCTCCATGCAGTTTGTAACTTTGCATAATGGATTTCTCTCCTTTCCTCCCATCTCTACTTTTTATCTCATCCCTTGCACAACCCATGTCAGAAGGAGTACATCTGAGATGGTGACTCTGACTGTGAGCACAAACAACTAATTAATCATTAAGCAGCATTTTTTTCCCCAGCATAATACCATTTACTATAATTATTGTTACAGCTGCAGCTATAAAGTCTAACAAAGACTGAAACCCTGGGGCTGTGCACACCTGGGCTGGGAAGAATCTCATTTAACTGTAGCTGTTCAAAAGAAGGTCTTCAGAGCTGGTCCCCCTGGCTCTCCCTATCATCGGTATAGGCAGAAAAAACTGTATCCAAAGAGGCCTTCAACCCATTTAAATAAGGATCCTGTTCTAGAGAAAATTATGTTTCTACATTGCCCCTAGGAGGGTGCCCTACTTTTGACAGTTGAAGCATGACGTGCCTCATCTTCATTTCTTGGTGTGGCTTCATAATGGTGTTTGCAAAAAACTGACTTTCACTTTTCAACACTTTCCACTCTGAACTGTGAATGCCCAAGGATTAACACATATTTTAGCATTTATCTTTTAAAATATATATTCCTCCCTTTTATAAATAGTTCCCATTTGCAGAGTCCAAAGTATTGGAGTAGCACTTACGTAAGTTTTCATAAAAACATAATAGTGCTGATTGATTGTCTGTATTGGAGTATGGCACAAGCACACCCATAACAAAACCCATGATCATTTCTGTTCTCTGTGAAGTGCTGTGGAAATCTACTTATGCTTGTTTTATATGGTGCACCTCTTCGATGCCCTCTCTTCAAGGCCGTGCCTAAGTCATACAGCCTTTCCCTGCCCTGTACAAATTTACAAAGTGGTGTTTGTGCAGCAGCACTCAGTTGGCTTTGTCACCAATATCTATTTGTAGCTCTGTTATATGCAGTTTCTTCAGGGGTTGCCTAAGCAGGATGGATTTCAGTACACTGCCCTGACGTGTAACCCTCCCCGACACCCTGTGCTTGGCCACCCAAAAGATCCCCTCAGACAAGCTAGCAATGTGGGAAAACAAGGTTTGGAAAGGACTTTAGATCAGTGTGGAGACAGATCTGTTGCAAGCACATGCCTGAGAGGTATTTTTGCTAGTAAATGGCTCCAAGACTGCTGTGTACAGGCACTGTTGTACACCCAGTGACGCCAGATCAGGGCTCTTGTGTCCACTGCACAAATGAAACTGATAATGAGCAGTTAATGAGAGAGAATTTTTCCTGTTCCCCTCCAAAATCTTGGCAGACAGTCCATCTCTTCAGAGTTTTATGCCCTCTTTCCTTCCACCCAGGTAAGACTAGATAAACTAGTGTACATATTTGAAAAAGCCTTTTCATTTTTCATATTGATTTTTTTGGTATTTAAGCTTTCTGAATGAAAGGTATTTGAACAAAAAAATGAACTTTTTAAAAAAGGTGTTACGATAGTCTCTTAAGACAAGTTGGATTTTTTCCTAGAACATTGCAAAACCAGGCAATCCATTGAAATTGACCCCTTCCCAGAAAAAAAATAAATATAAGAAATAAAAAAATTAACAAATCAGGATTTTATAGTGGAAAAAAGTTTCACTGGAAAGTTCTCAACCAACTCCATTATTTTGTAATCATCTAGCTCATGTCTTCTCAGCATGATGTGAAAGTTACCAAACAGAAGACATTCCCTGTTCCTTGTATAGTTATGGTTTTTTTTCCATATGTGTAATGGAAAATATACCAATTAAAACCATTGAAAACTTTGGTTTCTTTATTTGTCATTTTAGGAAGACAGCATAACAAAATCTGGGATTTGATGTCCATATTTGAAATGTCTTATTCACATTTTCTATAGAACATCCTCTATTTTAATAACTAAGCTTGTATACACTGAATTCTGCTCTCATCCTTATAAGCTGGCTGCTGGCAGGAAAGTTGAAGCCTAACCCTCCTGTTGTAACACATGTAATCATTGGCAGTAGCTTAACCCTTGTTACCCAAAATGGCAACCTGGCCAGATGACTCGGGAGTATCTTAATTTGTGCCAAAGAATGGGACTTTTACAGAGGGAAGTTCTTGCTCCTTTGGGCTACTGGCCTTTCTTAGTCTTCCCATCTGTAAGGGGAGCTGAGCCATATCTTCTGTGCTGGAGGGATTTAACTGCTCCCTATTCTTTTTTAGGCTGCTCCCTCTTCTTGCTTCCTATTCTTTTTTGGGCTGGAGTTTTAGCAGGAACAATTTTATGATGCCACAGATCCATTGCGCCCATACTCCCAGAAAGTGATTTGGTGCAGCTGCCACCAGTAACGCTTCTGTTTCAGAATGTTGCTCCTGTGCCATATGGATCCAATCACCCCTGCTCAGCCCTGCTCCTGGGCGTTTTTCAACTGCACGCAACATCATAGTAGCAATTATGGTGGGAGCCAAGGAAAGCCTTTGGACTCTAAACTTAAATGAATTAACTCAAGAGCTTTTTCAGGCATTCCTCCTTGCCTCCTTCCCTCCTACGTTGCTTCACATTTTTAAGCCAAAGGCTTTGCTTTCACAGTGATTTATTCAGCACCTTTAGCGAGCTGTTAATGAGAGAGGGAAACCTGGAGAGCTAGCTGAGACACTTCAGAGACAGGAGAGGAAGAAAGGGTCGGGGAGAGGGAGGAAGGAGCAAGGCAGGGGGGGAAGATGGAGCAGTGATTGAGGGCAGAAGGAAAGGCATCTTTTGTCTCTCCATTTCTTTGAGATCATTCTTGCCGGTTTTATTATTCTCCCTGGTTCTGTGTGTTGGTAGAAATGAAGTTGGCAAGCTCCATTGAGAAGAAGGCGGCAAAGTCAATTTCCTAGCACTGCCAAGTAGGTTCCCATGTCTAGACGGTGCATATAATGGTTGGCAAAAGGCCAGAAACAGAGTTAATGGATTTACAAAATAGCAGCATTTCTCTGTATTGATTTTCTCAGGGTGTTTCCAGAACTCAGGGAGAAGTAGGTAGTTACACTCTACAATTTTTTTTCTGCTAATAAAAGCCCTCAGAGGGAAGCACTTGATAAAGACACTTCTGGTCTGGGAGACATTGTCTAAAAATGTCTCTCCAGAGGGGAGAGGAAGAATATTATTAGATATTACATTAAATGTAAATATTACTGGCTGTACGTGGAGGTTGAGGTGGCAAATTTTATTGTGCTTGAGTCTGATTCTACTCTTTTAAAGAAAAAGGTAACTTTGTTCCCAGCCCAGTGGTGAAACTGTGAGTCCTAGTGAGTGGCTTAGGCAGGGGCATGAGTAGTTTGGCACCAGCCATGTCCCTTTTTCCCTGTGAGCCATCAACTCTGGTGACAAATTTTTCAAAATATGTGTGTGGTCAGGGAAATGTGCCTAAACCTCCTCTGGGAAGACAAACAAAAGTTTAGCTTCAGTGCTCTGAATTTACAAGTACCCTTAGTTGTAAGCTTTCTATA
The DNA here is from genome assembly GCF_964188355.1 of Buteo buteo. Taxonomy (NCBI): domain Eukaryota; kingdom Metazoa; phylum Chordata; class Aves; order Accipitriformes; family Accipitridae; genus Buteo; species Buteo buteo. The sequence goes on from NC_134189.1 coordinate 9,653,469, forward strand.
ATGTTAAGTGAACTTAAATACATGTACAAATGAAAAAAAGTGCATGCTGGAAAAAGGGGGTTTTGGGACTCTGCTTTCCAAAGCACATAGAGCACGGGATTAAGTCTTGGCCTGCCATGCTGTGTTTCAAATAGGATTGGCAACTCCACCCATTTGGAAGTTAACCCTCATATTTGCAGAAACCTCTTTCATCTGTTAAAACTCTCACCATCGGCATCTTGAGGCCCCTCTGAAACCATATGTTGGCAATTATAGGGTGGTATAGCATGTGTGAGAGAATCAATTGGACTGTAGTGGTATACCAACAATTTAAGTTATGCATATGGTCTATGATGTGATGGTTAGCATACCAGGGCCTGAAAGCGGTAATCTGTTCTTTGAAGGGAAGAAATAAATCAGAAATAAGTAGACTGTGGCTTGGGAGAACAGAATTCAGGTACTTATTTGTGTCTCTATTGTGATCTTGGCAACTGTTTTTTTTGACCGTCAGGATCTACCTGTAAAAGAGATGTGATTGTATTTTCCCACCTTACAACCTGTCAGTAGAGTATATGCTTTGCAGAGTGCAAGGGACTTAAATACAGGGCAAACAGAGGAATATATTAAAACAAATAAATTTATCTGATTGTTTTGAGAAAAAGGCAGATGACTTTTCTGGCTTTCATTGTGGAAAGCTTATGGACAGGAACATGGTAAAATGGCTGAAAGTGAGCTTGGACTAAAGAAACAACAGAGCAAATGGCAGTGGTGGGAAATCTTAGACAGAGAGGATAAAGATAGGTGTAAAGTCCTGAAAAGTGGAAACAGTGAAAATCCTCAAATATTAACAAAGGAAAAATTTAGAAAGAAGAAGTCAGTAAAGACCACCTTATTAAAATTACTTCTTTCCACTCTGGAATGGCTGGGGTGAAGTATCCTGATCTTGACAGAGCTTATGCACCCACTATGCCCAAGAGACCCACTCTTCATCCACTGCTCAAATTGCTAGCCTGACTGTGCACCAAAAACCAGATTTACCTGGCCAGGGATGGTCCCCAGTCACTACCACTGGCTTCTTCTGCTGCATCTGAGCCCTGTCTGCTCTTGAAGTGGGGATGAGACAGTATCCTGAGACCCTGAGGAACTATGCTCTTTATTCCTCCTCTCAGATGCTTTCTCAGTATCCCATGAAGCTACGTTTGCATGCAAAAGGCAAAGGGAGCTCAAAATACATTTGGTTGTTAGTGGTGCCATATTTGGTTGTTAGCAGTGCCATCTCCCCCCATAATTACCTAAAAATTTCTTCTACTTTGGTATAGCAGGATGGCTACAAAAGAGTCTTACTGTGCTGGTTTTGGCTGGGATAGAGTTAATTTTCTTCACAGGAGCTAATATGGGGCTGTGTTTGGGATTTATGCTGCAAACTATGTTGATAACACAGGGATGTTTTTGTTCCTGCTGAGCAGTGCTCACCCAGAGCCAAGGGCTGTTCTGCTCCTCCCCCCACCAGCGAGGAGGCTGGGGGGGCACAAGGAGTTGGAGGGGACACAGCCGGGACAACTGTGTGACTGACAGCTTAGCTCCTGGCTGGGGTTAAACCATGACACTTACCTATTCCCTTTTAACATTTGGATGACAGAAATACATGGAGGAATGTCTTACTGGAGGCCCTCATCAGATTGCTGAAGGGACCTTGCAGTTAAAGGCAATATCTTCTGAAGCAGAGTCAGTGGAGGAGGTGAACTGAGGGAAGAACAGAGATGTGGACAAGACAAGGATGAGTAAAGTGGTACTCCAGACCTCTCTTGAACTTCACACTTGCCAAAAAGGCCAGGGAAAAAAAAGTTAGAATTTTTCTCTTAATTACTACAGTCAGCCTCAGAGGCCTGTGGCTACTGCAGGGAAACTATTTTTCTCCATTTATTATCCCAGTTTCACATTTCACAGGGTAGTTCGCTAGTAAAAAGAGAAAAATAAACAGAGTTACCACATACAAAAACATTTTTATTATTGTTATAATTTGCTGTTTAATGCAATGTTTTAACTAGGAATACAACTCAGCAGAAGTACATACACATATATTGCATGTAATTTTAGTTGTGTCTTCAAGATATTTTAAACCTTCATCATCTCAGTCCTTCACGAGTTATTTTGGTGAAACACCTTCTTCCTTTATCCTGCATAATATGTTTGAATGTTGCTGAATAACACAGATGTTTTTCTTCCAAATGGAGCACAACATTGCATCCAAATTCCCTGTTAGTATGACTTTCACTTGCTTTCACTGTATGAATGTTGTGTATAATATGTATATATCTATACAGCATATATAAATATATATCTATAATGTATATATAATCAAGTGGGTCAGCTTTACACAGCCAACCATAAACTTGTGCTTATCTTATTTATATGAGATCAAATGTACGGCATCAAGAAATAGACCAGTCCCCAACTTGTGAGATCCTCAGTTCCCAGTTTTACCATACAATTTTGGATATCACATACATGTAATGCATTCCCTTCTTTCTTGTGGTAGTATTTTCTTTTGAAGAAAAGAATGCAGTTGTTTTTTTATATAAATGAATAACAGGTTTTCCATAACCTTAAGTTAAAAAAAGTCTCAAGAGGAGGTGAGGTTCTTCCTCATACATATAGCTTGAAGAGTAATTGGACATTCATTGTAGACATATTTACATTATAACCTTATCTGGATAGTATTACACATAATGTTTTATTTTTTTACACAGTCAAGATATGGTGTTGGTCATGTTAAAACACACTATCTAAAGGTATTTACAAACTGCTAGTCTCTAAGATACCAACAACCTCTGCAAAGTGGCACCAGAATTAAGGGATAAGATGTAAGAAGGTCTGTTTATTGGCAACCATGGCACTCTCACCAGTATTTTTATTATTATTACTACCACTACTACCATGATGTGCTTCAGAGAAGGGCTGCCTTTGGGGTAGAGGTGTAGAGACAGAGCCTCCAGTGGGGGCAGAAATCTGCCCCCCTGCCCACAGCCTACATGAACTGGGGGGAGCAGAAAAGCGATCCAACCGTGACCTGTCTGTCCCTTCGCAAGTTAGGGCACGCCAAGCTTGTCCCCCTGTGCTTTCTTCAGTGCTTTCAGGGGAGCCGGTCCAAATGTTTAAACACCCGGTGAAATCCTTCCTTCCAAAAGCCACCGAGATCAGTGATCATACTGCCTCATGTACCACCCACAGCTGCTTCTCTCAGAGTCAGAGCACTTTGAGGCATCTCAAAGGAAACAGTTTCTGTGTGCTTCTTGGCAAGTATGGTCAAAAAAGAAAAAAAAAAGAAAATAGAAATTCACTATAAAAAGATGAAAAAGAGTAGTTACCTAATGGCACTTTTCAGGTTATGCAGACCTTTGGAAGGTGAAAAGACTCCAGAATTTGTTTCCCTTTATTTGGTCAATACTGGAATGAAATGTGTATAACAAGTCTATCCAGTATCCTGAAATACGAGGCCTGGGAGGACTGATGCACTCGTGTAACCCACTAGTTCCACAATGTAGCAAAAGATGCTATAGCAAAAGGAGGGAAGTAAAATACAGGAGAAATAATTGCATTGGTTGTGGTAAATGATTCATGTCCAGCTGAGCCTTGCTATAATTACATTCTTAGGCTTGGTTTCTCAGTGAATACACTGCTAGTAAGCACAGGAATAAAAGGGGATTCAAGGGAAGGGAGGGCTGCCTTACCATTGCACAGGGCTGCCCTGGTTTCAGCTGGGACAGAGTTAATTTTCTTTCTAGTAGCTGGTATAGTGTTATGTTTTGGGTTCAGTATGAGAAGAATGTTGATAACACACTGATGTCTTCAGTTGTTGCTAAGTAGTGTTTAGACTAAGTCAAGGATTTTTGAGCTTCTCATGCCCAGCCAGCAAGAAGGCTGGAGGGGCACAAGGAGTTGGGAGGGGACACGGCCAGGACAGCTGACCCAAACTGGCCAAAGGGGTATTCCAGACCAGGTGATGTCATGCCCAGTATATAAACTGGGAGGAGTTGGCCAGGGGGATCGCTGCTGGGGAACTAACTGGGCATCTGTTGGTGAGTGGTGAGCAATTGCATTGTGCATCACTTGTTTTGTATATTCCAATCTTTTTATTATTGTTATTTTATTATTATCATCATTATAATTTTCTTCCTTTCTGTCCTATTAAACTGTCTTTGTCTCAACCCATGAGTTTTGCTTTTTTTCCCAATTCTCTCCCTGCTCCCACTGGAGGGGGGGGAGTGAGCAAGGGGCTGTGTGGGGCTTAGTTGCTGGCTGGGGTTAAACCACAACAAGGGTATAAAATTAATCCATGCATATTGCTGCATGATATTCCATTACAAGAACATTCACTCTTTGCCATTATCCACTGTTGTTTCTAATATGGAGATGACAAAACTGGGGAAGAAAATTGATTTGGCTTTGTTTCAGCAAGGGTTTTTTTTACTTCCAATTTAAAACCCATGCAGACAGGATTTATTGAACTTCTCGCTCCATACAGTAGTTCGGGCTGCAGTGGAAGGGGATTTGGGTGCTAAAGAAGGCAGTATTTTGGTGGAGTTAATGAGTTTGAATACCAGCATTCACAGTGCCTAAAAGGCAAGAGAAACTGCACACCTGTAGCTCAAACACAGGCAATGTACTTGTTAAAGTGAGGAAGGAGGAAAGGTTTTTTTTCAGGACTGTGAAAAAAGAGGAAGGACAGGCAGAGAAACGAGAAAAGAAGCCACAGCAAATTAAGGACCATCTCTCAGCTTCCTTCAAGGAAAGATTTTCTATAAATTAAAAAAAAAAAAAAAGTTTCTTAAAAGTCTAGAGCTTTTCATGATATACAAGAACAATAAAAGTGTTACTGTATAGAAAACACAACGCAAGTATCTCTAGACATATTCTATAAAACAATTGTAGACCCAGGGGTGAAAAAAAGCTTACTTCTTTTTAGCTTCTCAATTTCTACCACTTGCACTGCTGTCAGCTGGGAGTACAGAGCCATCTAGGATGAGATCTTTAAAAATATCAAAGGCTATTAGACTCCAAGCCCACTACCTGTTAGCAAACACCCCGCACCCACAGGACCAGAGTTTGTTTTCCTGCAGTTTCTTCCCTAAGATTTTAGCTTCTTACAAGAAGCACCCTGATTTCTGAAAAAAAAAAAAAAAAAAAAAAAAAGACTTTTAGGAAGTATTGTAAGGGGAGGGAGGGAAAACAAATATTAGCAGCACTCTTCCTGCCCCTCCGCCCCAGTTGCATCACTTCAGCTTTGCAGCGGGATAACTGTAGGATGCTTTACCTATTTGGTCCTGCAAGGCCAGTACCAGGATCAGTTTTGGGTAAAAAAAGAAGCGGCAAGCAGAGGTGCTGCCAGTCGAGGTGAAAAATTCAAAGTGTGCCACCTCGGCACCACAGCAGAAACCAGGAGCTGTGTCCCCAGGCAGCACTGGGGCAGCTGTTGCATCCACAGGAATGAAGAACAGGGATCAAAATCAGTCAAAACTGGGGAAGGGGACAGTGAGCTTATAAGCAAGACCTTATAAGCAAGACACATGGACACATTCAAATCCATCAGGAGATGAAACAAAGAAAAAAATGCCCATCCCCTCCTGCCCCTGGCCCAGCTGGGATGGCCAGGAGCAGCTGGGCCACCCCAAAGGTTTCCTCACTGGTGTGCAGGCTGTTCTCACCACAGCCACACTCACTAAAGACGCCTCCTCTTGTCAATGTGTTTTCCTCCACCAGAAAAATATAAACCAGAGGGCTGATAGATTTAGCACTTGCTTTTGTCCCCTTCATGCTTTGTGGATTCCAAACAACTGATCCCTGGGGTCCATTTGAGCACTCCTGTCCCCATGAGCATTTCTGAGGCAAAAAAAGAAAGACAGACAGAAAGAAAGAAAGAAAAAAGAAAGAAAGAAAGAACGAAAGAAAAAGCAATCTGACCTATATAGATGTGTTTGTTGCCTTTGGACTATTTTTCATCAGGCAATGTTCAAGCACTTTGCTATTTCTGAATGGATCCTCATGTTTCCTAGTAAATCAAATGAAAATCCCAAATCGAAGGAAGGCTGACAGAAATTGTTTTTAGGTTTTGTCCTCACTGGAAAACAGATTTCTCAACTTTACTTCAGCTTTCTTCTTTCTCTCTCTCTCTCTCTTTCTTTCTTTCTTTCACCACAGATGTCTTTAATACTCAGAAAAGGTGCCAGTTGGATTGACATATCTTCAGGCTGTTGTTCTCTCCCTGGAGAGTAAAGGTAGGGCTGGCCTGTGGCAGAACAAGTCGCTCCCCATGGGCTGCTGCCATGACAGATCCTGCTGTGGCAGGGTTACTGTCAAGGGTTGGTTGGGCCTTTTCAGTTTTAGGCTGTTTCTGGAAATAATTGAGGAAGAAAAGGAGAGGGCAAGAAGTGCTAGCTGCAGGTTTTTGTTGGTTGTTTTTTGTTTGTTTGTTTGTTTTTGTTTTTTCTTCTCATGAGTCACCTGCACAGTTTGCTCAGTTTCCATGTGAAATGAAAAGTGGCCAGCGCAGCACATGGTGTGGACGTGCCACTGGGATCCTCTGGGCAAGCCCAAGGTGAAGATGTGGCAGCACCAGCAGCAGGGCCGCCTGGGGCCTTGAGGGCGACGGGGCGCGGGTGGCAGCCGGGGAAGCCGGAGGAGGTACCCAGGGAACGCTGCTCTTCAAGACCGACATCTACATCTCGCAGAACTATCACTCAGAAGGGAAGTGAAACCTGGTGAACGTGGTTTGGGACACAAAGGAAAGACATGAGAGCTCAAAAGATGTTCAAAAGAACAAATCATTTTGCGGCTCTGAAAGATTATCCCGCTTTTTGTCTTACTGAGCCACAACCAGCTGAAGTCCCGAGAGGTTCCCAGTATCTCGGGGCAGGCTCTGCCTCCTCTCTGCCTTCGGGAGGAGGTAGACAGTGTCATGAGTAAGTGTTGCCTCTGCACCTCCCACCGAGCGCAACGTAGACACAATCCCATGCAATATCTTGAATGTTAGATGATTATTTTCCATGTATATAAACCATGTTGGGGTGTGTGTTTGCATGCCTGTGTGTGTACGTGCATAGGTGCATTATGTCATCTATTTTTTACATTGTTTAATTGGCTACGAATGTGGATGTACCATGGAAATATTTTTTTCATTGAACTGTACAAGGTGGAAACATACAGGAGTGTGTGTCCTGCAAGCATTTTAAAATACTACAACACAACCCAAAATATCCTGTCCTTTAGGATCAGAGTGGGGGGTGGTGTTAGGGAAAAGTGCTAGAAAGCTTCAAACTGAAGGTTTTCCTTTTTTGTTTGTTTCATGAATGCTGCCACCAAAATATTTTTTTTCTGCATGGTATTTTGAGTGTCATCACAACACACAATGAAAAGTATAATTATAATCTATATCTTGCACTTCTTAACCTGTAGAAATGTCCTTAACTGTTAGACGGATTCATAATTTATGAACAAGTGACAGCTTCAAAGGTCAGAATAAAGGATTTGCACACCTGCAAAACTCCAGGAAAACTGGAGTTAAAAGATCAAGTAAGAATATACAAACCATTATTTCTCAATTTGAGTACCTGCACTATTGATACCCACAGCACTTGCTGAAAGAAAGAAGCAGGTGTGTTTCTTTTATGAAACTTTTCTAAAGAAGTAAGATTAGAAAATGAATGGATTTCACTTTATCTTTGGTTTTTATATGGATTTTTTAATACTATAAGAGAATGAATGACCTAGAAATGATCATGTAAGTCTTTCCCTTGATCTGTCAAGATAAGCTTAGTGAATGTAGTTTTGAAAGACAAGCAGCACTCACTTTTACAAGTCTTATCATTGAGTAATTCTTCCTTACAAGCAGGAAGATGAAAATAGTGATAGTAAATATGATTGAAGGTGAGTGAGGGTTGCAAAATTAGATCCTTGGCTGCATGGAGACACTTAGATATATTAGGATGAAATCACTAGCGGTATAAAATCAATGAATGCATATTAAGACACATTAATCCTGAGTTTAATGTGGCCTTAATTTACTGCAGTTTAATCCTCCTCATTTTCACTTTCTGCTAGGAACTTGTACTTCGAAACATGAAAATTGTCATATTGCCAAAGTGCTTTGACACTGTGTTCTAATGAGCTTGTCAAATGTAAAACTTAAGTCTGCAAGATTAATTTCCCCGTAATCTTGAAGGCTGCTATTTTGAAGTGCATTTTGGAAGACTCTAATGTGGTAGCATGAAATAACAGAATGATTTGGTGTCCTATTTGGTAGGTGGCTTTCACTGCAGAAGACAGTCTGTCAGGACACTGTCTATGCAGCAAACTACTTTTTTGGGTAACAAAATCTGCATGTGTACCTTCACTAGTGCCTGGAAGTTAGAGTTACTAAGAAGGAGGTAACTAGAATATGCATAACTCACAGACAATTGCTGTTTTCAGTAATCTGATACACTTTGCTCTATCCACACAGTGCTCAGTTGTGCTACAATAAATATCAAATATTGAAATAGTAAATTCTTTGCCAGGCAGAAAGAATCTGAATTTGAGCTGGTGTGGAGTAGCAGATAATATTTGAACTTTACCCCTGCCAGCCCCCCAGCCAGACTATTTCAGTATCTGGTTTTGTGTAATCACTGTTTTCTTCTCTGCCTTTTTATTAGCGTTATCCCTTGGCTTACAGTGAAAATATTGCTCCCAGCTGGTACAAAAGGCAATGTAGCCAATAGCTTTTCCACAAAGTAAACATCTTGTCCAGGATACACCTAGGAAGGACCTTGGTTTCACACTAAGGACTTAGGCAGAGCTTGATCCATGTGGGCACGTCAGTCCATCTTATTCTTTTCCTCAATAAATGAGTGTGACTTTTGACTGGTCAAGAGCAGAGTCATCTAATATTAACTATTCATTCTACAGAGCCTCAGCATACCTCTTCAACTGTACATCCAACTTTGAAAGGATGTAACTTCCATTTTCCTAGTAATAACCTTGTTTCTATCGTTCAGCTGAGGCCCTTTGTTTGGCCACCATGGTGGCTGACTGGATGAGACCTTTGAATTTACAACTTCTTTTGATATTCAGTCTTCGTGCCCTGGACAAGTAAGGTACAAAAAGGAAGAAAAGGCTGATGGAGGTAAAAGACAAATCCACAGGTGGATGTTATACGACAAATAAAGTGAACAAAATTGTCTCAAAAGCTTTGGTTTACATGGATGCTGAAATAGTCTTGGGATGTAGCAATCTGGAAAAGACCGCTTTTTTTCACTTTAATCTTGATGTGATGAAGGAATCACGGAACAAAAGCCCCTAGAAGGGGCAAGAAGCAGACTTTGAATGACAGACAGTTTAGGCAATGGTTACGTGTTGAGCATAAGTACACTTTCAGAACTGATGCAGTTTTGGAAATGGTAGTGTCATAAACAACATAAAATATCTTTCATCATGATTTACGTAACATCAAGGTTCTTACATGACAGTGACAAAAAATAACTTTAGACAACTTTGAGCTTTAGAAACCTTCTACCATGATTCATTTGGATTATGTAGGGATCTTCCAAACAACTATGCCTCTTCCACAGAGCTGTTGTTAAAATTTCCTTTTTTTTTTTTCCTAGATGAAGACATATTAAACAGACACAGAAAAAAAAAAAGAAAAAAAAAAAAGAACAAGTATTTTACACAGAATCACAAAAAATCGTAGACTCTAAAGCCCTTCTGCAGGATACTCTCAGAAAGCAAGGAACTGTGCCTCCAGTCCACATACTTGAATAATTCCTCAAACATACCCATGTCCTCAAGATTTATTTTCAATAATTAAAAAAATGTTTTTAAGTGTAGTTCTCAGGGGTGGAGCTGATGCCTCATGTCAGTATTTTCACTAACATCCTGGATTGCACATTCCATAGAAGAGCATAAAGTGCTATGGCATTGGGGTTTGGTTTTTTTTTTTTAAATTTAATTTAGAACTTCTTCACCCTTTCCATTATTATTGTTATTATTATTATTTTTACCTTGTAGCTCCTATATTCTTGTAATGACACATAAGAAGGTGCTTAAAGGTCTTCTTGAAAGTAGCATTGCAGAGTGCATAACAGGCAGGGTTGATGGTGCTGTTGATATAACAGAGCCAATAACCTATGGTCCATACAGTGCCAGGGATGCAGGATGTGCAGAAGCTGTTGATGAGCACCATCACGTTGTATGGGGTCCAGGTGATGATGAAGGCCAGGAGGATGGCCAAAATAGTCCTTGTCACTTTTTTCTCTCTAGAAGGAGGTGGTTTCTTTTTGGCTGGCTGCTTTGTCATCTTGACGATTTTCCGGGCTACACTATTCTGCTTCTCCTCCCCGTTGGTGCCTACAATCTCCACAGTAGTGTTGGTAGGGGCACAGCAGTCACCCTTTTGGGACTTGGTGACTATCCTGATGCATGTCAGCTTGGAGTTCTCCACTTTGAGATGGTCTTGGGAGGCAGAAGCCTGGCTGGCATCTTTGGCAGCTTCATCCTCTTTCACGTTGGAAGCAACCACGCTGACAGAGGTGGAGTCGTTGGAGCTCTCCTTCTCCTCCCCTTGAACGCAGTTCTCCGTCACAGTCTCTCCGGTCGTTTTTCCATTCTGAATTTTGCTGTGCTCCAACCCATCCCCACTGGTTGGGATGTTGTTATTGTTTGGTTTCACTATTTTACCTTGGACAAGGCTGGGGGAAACTGTATCTTGGTTTTGGGCAGCTTCCTTTTTCCCTTTCTTTATCCGACTCTTACTGGCTCGAGAGATTTGCCAGTAAAGGACAGTCATGATGATAACAGGCAAATAGAAGGCTGCAATGGCAGTGCCAAAAGTGACGGCAGCGTTGGAAAAAAACTGGATGTAGCAATCCCCGTCTGGGACAGTCCTTCCTCCCACAATGAACTGCCAGAAGAGAATTGCAGGGGCCCACAGGATGAAGGACAGCACCCACGCAGCTGCGATCATCATGCCTGCCATCTTAGTGGTCCTCTTTACAGGGTACGTCAGAGGCTTGGTGACACAAAAGTATCTGTCGAAGCTGATAATGAGGAGGTTCATTACAGAGGCGTTGCTGACCACATAGTCTAGAGCCAGCCAGAGGTCGCACACCACAGGCCCTAAGGGCCAGTAGCCTATCACAGTGTAGAGGGTGTAGAGGTTCATTGAAAAGATGCCGATGATCAAGTCAGCGCAGGCCAGGCTGAAGAGGAAATAGTTGTTGACAGTCTGTAGGTGCCTGTTGACTTTGATTGACACCATGACCAGGATGTTCCCAATTATGGTGACTAGACTGAGAGACCCTGCTACCAGGACAATGAAGACCACCTCAACAGTCTTATAGGGGCTCTCCAAAGCCATCACATTTTCAGTGGAGGAGTTTATGTATGTTGAGTTATTCATTTCTGTTCTCCTAACAAGATACCCAGTTATCACTTAAGCCTGCAGAGGAAAGAAAACAAAACAGATACCGTCATGAAATTAGTCCCTTTGCCTTTAGGAAATGGATCCCAGAAAAACTACTTGGAAAGGTAGAAGATGTGTGCAGAAGGACCAGTCAGCTTTGGCTAATGAAAACACCTTACAACATATAATATCCCCTTAGGAATAACATACGGATAGGATACCTCTAAATATGTGACAAAGACACAACATTTGAATCTAGATCTAGATTTTTAACTTCTCAGAAACATTTTTCTCCTTGTCCTGTTACAAAACTAATATTAACTTCAAAATTTTGGAACCGGATCTGCGTATTGATTTCTTTCCTACCAACAAAATAGTTCACTTTTTGCTCATTTCAAACCCTATTCCAAATAAAAGAGTCCAGTCCTAAGGGTATACCATTCTTATAACCCTAGGTGAAGATGTGATTTACCAGGAGCCAGATCACACAAAGGTGACGTATCTTTCTGTTTTTCCTTCATGTTCCACCTGGGTATGCTTCTGTGAGGTGTATGAAACAACTTTGTGTCATGTCTCCCTCTCATTTTCTTATACTGCAGTTATCTTTTCTGTCAACACTTGCAAAGATTTTGGCACTGCATCAAACTAAAGTTATTGGTTTGCCAATAAACAGAAGAAGCGTAGGTCTCTTGAAGTCAATAGAATTAGTAAACTCACCTCAGTTGAGCATCTGGCTATCTAGTTAGATGTGTGCAATGTTTATTTTTATTTTTTCCATTTCAGTGAGATTAAAGTTATTTTTTACATCGTTTTGACTATTTGTACCTGGAAAAAAAGTTGTTTGGTTGATTTTTTTAATGTGATGAGGTTCTCTCTTGATGCTTGCTTGCTTGTATTTTTCTCATTTTTTTCAAATCACAGTATTTTTAATCTGTATCACATAAGCTGCGACAAAAGGTCTGAAATGGATAGCAGGGTAATGATAAAGAAAGAAACAGATAAAAATCAGTTCTGTTTATACACAGCAATTCTTTTTGTGCCCTGGATAGCCTACCGGCAGTAGTCAATAAATAGTAATTAAACTACTAGCAATATACATTTGATAGAAGACCAAGAAAACAGCACATGCTTTTGCCTTCAGGATATGTCCTATCCTTTTGTGCATCCCCTGGAAGTCAATAGAATGCACTGGAATTGTACAGCCAGTCTCCAAGTGCTCATTATTTATGAGCTGTGCTTAAGGGATTATTGAGGCATGAAGGCCAGATGTGACAGAGAAGTTAGGTTGTTTCTAATTGGAATATTCTTCTTTTTTTCCCCACCCATAAGGCATCACTTTTTTAAGACAGAGTTTCTGAAAGTGGTGGTGTGGTCAAAGGAAGACAAAAAGATCAGTTATGTTTGGCTCCTCTGTACAGCAGCGATTAAGGAATCCTCCTCTGGCCCCTGTAACTAACCTGCTGATGCACAGACATATACAATCCATGTCACTTTTACTTAAATGGAGCAATGCATTTTCACTGTCATTTCAGCACTGCATATTTTCTTTCAGATGCAAAAGGAAGAAGATGATGCAAAATGTCAGCACAACAACAAAAACCCGTCTGACCTCTAAGAAAAATAAGCAAGTCTGTCTCTGTGGAAAAGTCAAAGTGCTATACCAGGGTAAAGGTTTTCTGTCTGAGGCAACTTTGTAATCTTGTAATTTATACTTGAAGAAATACAACTGGCAGAAGGTGGGGCTCATGCATTTGCCTTTGCTTTAAAAAACAGCTAAGATTTGTTTGCCAATTCCTTGTTGAAGAGAACACACGAATAAATAGAGGAACATAAGGCTAGACAGACATTTTTTTCCTACTCTCTATTCACAGGTACACCCCTAAAATCCTTGGGATCAGGTTCAAGAAAATAAAACTGTGAGGACGAGTGCTTTAATTAAGTATGTGCTTTGTACAGTAAAAATAGGCTGGGTGGAATATAACAAAATTTATACTCTGTGCAAAAAATATACAGGAGAATAGCCCAGACATCTTTAACATATAGGGCTGTCATTTCAGCAATTGTGTGCTTTTCACCCAAAACCTCACAGCTGAGCAGCTGGCTATCCAGTTAGATATGTAAGATACCAATTTTTTGGGATGAGCTAAGAACTTCTCCCAAGCAGAGCTGTTTATGAACATTCTTAGCAGAATGCATTTTTTATCAAAAGACAGAATAACTCACAGAGATGTATTGATTTAAAAAAAATTCAGCTGACAAGAGTTTGTGATCCAGGGCTCTGCAGCTACCTCTGGTGACAGCGAGTGAGAGGGGGAGCAAGAAGGGAAGAGAGTGAGAGAGGATCAGAGCTGAAAAAAATTGTGCTTTATGGTAAGAAAACAAGTATTTCTCTACAATTTCATTTAGACAAAATGTTCAGAGGTTTGTTTTCATTCCACTGAAGAACGAAAAATCATTTTAAAACCTTGAAAACTGTTGTGAAACCGAATTACTGTCTCCCAGCTAACTTTATTCCTAAGTCTTTTCAGCTGATTTTTTTACCCACTTCCAGTGGAAGTATTGGTAATTCAGTATAAATTGCCCTGATTTTATTATCTGGGATGCAAGGAGCTGGATGAAAGCTAAAAGCTAATTTTACTTGTTAGGAAGAGGGTTTCACTGTGTTCTTTTGAATGGAAGCAAAGCCGAGGAGTCCCTTTCCCAGTGATGTCTCTCTGCACAAAACTTTCCTGCCATGAGAAGGGTGGTAGGTCTGGACTGCAAATTACCGTGACTGTTACGGCTTGCTTAGGTATGGAGAAACATACCTGCTATCACTTACTCCAGTAAAATCTTCCTTTGCTTGCATCAACATGATTGTAAAGTGAACCATGTTTTGCTGAGTGTGTTGACGAGAAGGTATAGGGCTGGTGAAACATTTGATTTCAACCAACATGTATCATGGGCGGTGACAGAGCTACCATTATATGAGCAGAGACAGGAGTATGCACGTTTCCTGACCCGAGACCCCTGGGAATGTGCTGGACTCTTTCCTGTTGGCCCCAGTAGGGTTTGAATCAGGCTGGTAGTGAGGTTTCTGTTTCTTATCGTGGCCGCTTGCTGTCTTGGTACAGGACTAACTGTGGACTACTGGTTTTGTTGTGCCACGGAGCCCGTCTCTCCTGCTGGAGGGGCAGTTGTTATGGGAACAGCTGGTATTTATTGGACAGACCTACAGGGCAGAGGCATTTTAAGGTAATATGACATCCCGTTATGAGTAGTACCAGATCTTATTCTTGAACAAACAGAGCTCTCCTCTGCAAGCCCATGGGTGTGAGTTGCACAATATGCCACTGACTCCTGTGGGCTACCATAATTTATCCTTCTATACTAAGTGCATTCTTGCTCAACAGGGAGTACCCAGAAAAGGCAAGAAATTTCACCTGTGACCTGAAAACCAACCAAGTTCATTTTCTGAAAAATATTTTAAAATCTATATGACTTTGTGGAACGCAAACTTCATAATCACTGCATGGACAATGTCCAAAGCCAAGAAATCCACATATAAAATAATTCATTGTTTGATATTTAATATGTCACTGGGAAACATTTCCAGTGCAGTAGTTTCTCCCCTCTAAAGAATTCATAGTGCTGAAAATCATTCCCTTCCCTTCTTTGACTAGACAAGGGTTTGGGGCAGAATGGGCTACATGGTACGTGCACTTTTCACCTGGTGTGATGCCAGGTCTTTTTGCAGTGAGTAGTAGTCAGACAGAAGCAGGGCACAGGTGGGTTGACCTGGACCCCCGTTACCACTTGCAAGGAGAAACATAGTCCGGGCTGGCACAGGCTGGAGTAAACCTTCACAGAGCATGCTGGCAGCCGTGGTCTGCTTCGCTTTCCTTCATTTACCTCCCTAGCAGTCGCTTGGAAAAGCTAAACAGAGGTCTGATGGGTGAAGTCTGTAAACTGGTTCATTGTAAAAGGGAATCGCGGTGAGTGTGAGGAAGCAAAATGGTGCTAATTGAAGGTATTCATCCTATTCCGTTGCAGACCCTGAGGAGGAGGCCTGCAGAAACAGGAGGGCAAGGAGAAGGGACAAGGACTGCCTGTCACCCTTAGGATCATGAGCCTCAAACAGAAGATGCTTAGGTATTGCATCCTGCTGACTCTGCTTTCTACTTGCCCTGATAGGATCACATCCCTTTGGTGCAGATGAGCCTTGTAGCAATCATTGTAAGTTTAAATTTAGAATATATCTCCAAAATCTGTCACAAAAGAGACTACAGAAATGTTGTGTATACTGAAAAAAATGGCTGATATGCCATGCCTGTCAAAGTTTGTTAGACAAATTCTTCCTCTGTATTGTGCGTATTGCCAAGTTAAATATGGTAAGGATTTAATGGTTTCTTTGAATCCTCTGAAACCATATAAAGGTCAAGACATGAAAGAGGAAACAAACAATCTGTACCTGAAAGTTTTATTTGTGATTTAAATGGGATTACCCGGGAACCTATGTGCATTGCTAGTCTGAGTACTTTCCAGCATTCAACTCTCAAACAAAAGTAAAATATACTTTTTAACATCTCCTCTTTGATCTAGTTCCTCTCTAGTCCAAACCTATGTAAAATGGATTCGATTTTTGCTGTAGCAATAATAGATTTTTTTCCTTTTTTTCCTGAACTGATTTTGATCCTGAACTGCATTGGTTTTGATTCTAAATTCCTTCCTGGCATCTTTTAAAGCCACAGTATTAAAAAAAAAAAAAAAAAGAAACAAAACCCGTAAGCCCGTGACAAATATACTAGGCATGTTAGTCAGAAGTTATTACAGACTTTAAGAGCGATTATAGATTTAGTCTGGGCTTTTGGTAAAAAATACATTTCAGAAAATTCCCAAATACCGGAAGACTAAAATCTTCACCACATGGGTTATCGTCTGCAATCCATTTGAAACCAGAAATCTCTTTGCAAAGTGTTACTGCCTCGGTGTGGTCCATTCTTATTTTCATGCACTTTTGTTTTTCTCAATCAACATGTGTCCTACAAAAAAAGATATTCTATGGACCTGTCTGGATCTACTTTTCCCCATCTCATCAGGAAGGGTACCTAAGAGCAAAATAAACAATTTCTGCACATTTCTTGAAACAACAAGTAGATCAGAGTCGTAGAGCATTAACAAAAGCAAACTAACATTGTGCCACTAACAACAATTGAAATAAAGCAAAAATAAAAATAGTCCCCCCAAAACAGCAGGGAACTGTACACAAGTAGGTGGCAGTGCTGGCATCAACATTGCTGCCTCAGTGCTATTGTTAGGGTCTGAGAATTTGCACAGCTATTAACTACATCTTGTTTGCTGCTGCTGTTACAGTCTAAAACTGGTAAATATAGTGCCATGAGCCCAGCTGGTTTGTATTCAAAATTGCACAAGGAAAAGCATAGGCAGTATAGAAAAAAAACTCCAAACAACCAAGAGTCTCTCTCATTTCAGGAAATAATAAAAAAGAAGCAGTTTTTCCTCAAAGGTCTGGATAATTATGTATTTCTACTATACTGGTACTACTGTTGTCACTATCACTATTGTTATGCTGATAGTCACCCAGTGGTACTAGGGCACTTAATCTATTATCTTTCTGTAAGTATAGTTTTGGCTGCAGATGTGTCTTTGTTTTTCAGGACCTGTGTAATCAAGAGAGAATTTGCATTCTCTCTTCGGCAGCTGACATCATTACAAGCTAACTTCTGCATCTGAATGCATTGGGCAAACCTGAAAAATATGCTTAATAGGCTTGGTTTTATCTAACTGGTTCTGATCCACAAAAAAGGATTTTTACCTCCTGGACTAGTGGAAATACTTTCAGTCATGTGTCTCCTTATTCTTGCTAGGTTTGTATATAAAGAATCCTTGGTCTCAAACCAGAGAGCAAACAACCAAGTCTCTTGGTGAAGTTATGGCAAGGCTTTCCTCCGCACTCTCATGGAAACATGTAATATGGTTGCCCATATGATAAAAGTGACTGAATACAACGGTCCATGTCATTCCTTCGGAGTCCCACCTGCCATACTGCACACCTCAGCTTGTCAGAGGTGCTTACATGCTGGAGGGAATTTGCAGAATGACAATTGAAAAGGCAGAGGGTTTCACCACTACATTGCAAGCAAAGTAAATACTTCAGGACACTTTCGCTGTGAAAGCTAGAGCAGAATGGCATTTTTTTTCCCCTTTTTTTCAGGTAAGCTGTGAAGGGGGTAGGGGGGTGTGGGGGTGGTGGAAATCTGGTTAATAAGATCAAAATGATTTTATAACCCAGAAATCAGAGAACAAAGTAATTTTTGGTCTATGGAGTATGAAAACCAAAATGGAACTCTTAGTGAATCATCCCACAGTTCTCTCTAGAGGGTTGAGTTAAATGGACAGGATCTCCATCTAGAGGCACAGAAAGGCAGCTACCACATAAAGCAGTCATTTCCAGCAGTAGGATGGCTTCAATATGTGTTGAAAATTTAGATACTTACTTAATCTCTCAAGTGGAGGAGCCCCACATTTTACATTTTATTATAATTAAGGAGCAGAGATATAATTTGATGAAATCCTGAAACATTACAGTTAGATATTCTTGTAGCAAACAGTCTGAATACTGAGGTGTAATTAGGCTGGGGTAGCCGCTGCACAGACACACATGCTCAGGCCTGAGCTTATCCACTGCCACCAGTATTATTTATTCACCACTTTGGGCATGATCCAACTCAAAGTGTTGTTTCAGAGTAGGTTGTAAACGGGTCAGAAGAGCAGCTGGTGTCATCAAAAGGTGACAAAACTAGGGGCTAGCTCATGCCACACTCACATTTAATCAGTGGGCCTATGCTGATTTCCACTGGCAGAGGTTACAGGCTAGCTAGAAAAGGGAGATCAAAGTGACAGATTGCAGTAAGTCACTTCTCTTTTCCTCCTTGCACTACACCACTGTTGCTGGAAGTTGACTGAAGCTCCTCTCACCAGTCAACCACAACAAGACAAGTTTTATCTGACCATAACTACCTTCTACAAGCACTTCAGATAAAATACTCATAGCAGAACTCAGACCAAAATTATACTTATCCTCAGCCGTAAGAAAATTTCCCGCAGCAGAAGAGTTATTTAAGCTTCTGTTAAGATTGAATTGAAGATCATTAGATTCCGGGATATATTCTCTGAAGGGACAGTGCCGTGATAGGTAAGTACTCCCTCTGCAGCCCAGCATGAATTGGAGGCACAGTACTTCATTATCCTCATATCAGCTATCATGCCTGTGCTATTAAACAGAAAAACCTTATGAGAGCTACTCAAAGTCCCTGGGTGACAAGTGGCAAAGCTTGTGAAAGAGGAGAGGGTTCAGAAGGCTGGCTGAAACCAGCTCACAATTTGTTCTGAATACCTGGAGTTAATGCATAACAGAAATGCATCTCTTATTTAAAACAGGTACAGGTAGGTCTAAAAAAACCCCCTAAAACCCAGAAGAAAACAAAAAAAAACCCAAAACAAAACGAAAAACACAAACCCACACTATTTCTGTTTTTTTCTGGTTTAAATGACTTTTTTTCTGCCAAAGCCTGAAGTAATATTGGTGATGAAATAATAATGGAGAACTACAGTACAGTACAGGGCGGGTCTCTCAAAGAACTGCTGATTATCCCCCTCAACATGCCAATGAGTGCAGCAAAGATGCTGTGGTATTTCAGTGAATCTCTGCAAATCCCTCCAAGTCATGGAGGTCCTTTAGGGACCCTGAATAAGCCCATGGAGACTCTTACTGTTCCTCAGAGATTTTGCAGCCACAGTAGTGTCTGTGACAGGAATATTAACATACTGAGGGCCCAAAGGGACTCTTACTGAAGTTAAAGAAAATCTTTCCTTTTCCCTTGGTTGGAAATCGTGTTAGTACATTGCTTTTATCAGTGATTTCCTTATTTACCCACTTACGATCTAGCAGTCTCACTTGTGATACCTCTAGATCATCCTTGAACCTGCTTTGGAAAGTGCCCAGTTTCTTTACTCAGCAAATGATTTTAGAATTTGTGTTAAGTCCATCATGGTCACCCCTACATGAAGTTCTCAAGAGCTTGAAAATCTAGTCCGTTCTGCTTCTGTGTCCCTTAATCTTGGGGATTTTTACACATCTTCCATCTTACTTAACAGTTTACCGAAGATGTAGATTAGAAGCACAGAGAAGAAAGCTGACTCAGATATAAAAGGAGTTGACTCAAATTCTTTGCAAGAATTTAAGCATATATTGAACTCTAGTTCAAACTTGTTTCTGAAAGGGCAGCTAAATCTTTATTTATGCTTGTATTTCTGCAGACCGCATTTAAGGCAGTGATAGTGAAATAGTGAAAGAACCTAATTAGTTCTTTACCTTACCAGAAGGGAGTGGTACCTAAATTCCCAAATTAGAATCCATGTTTCCAAGCACATTCTGCAGTCTGAGAAAAGTTTGTGAAAAATGGAAAGATGCTAACAATACTTAACAAAATGTTTGTAATATGTTTGAAAATCTCAAATGAAGTGTTTGCTATAGCTAAATACAAACATGTTGATCACAACTTTGAATGTTTACTGCGAGCCTGCACGATCATCTCCCCTTTTGTGGACAGAGAACCTCAAAGATTACATATTCCTTGCCAAAGGAAGGAAATATTTATTTAGCAGTTTTTCTGCAGCATTTATGTTCCCAGTTGCTACATTATTATAGTCTCTCTAAGACTCTGACTGTGTTATGTTTCACTAAATGACTGCTACCTACTTTAATTACATAGACTGTAGTTGCAGACTAATTGCATTTTTACTTCACTCCAGGTTTAAGAAATCCATGTCTAATTCTGGTTCTGATGCATGGCTCCAGATACTGGTCTCAACACGCTGCAGTTAACAAGGTAAAATACCTTAGCTTTGCATATGAATAATTCACCATGGCATTAAGAGAAGCCCCTATCCTATGTTAAACAATAATGTAATGTTTAACAAGGTTAACTTAATAACAGGAAACTGGGGGACTTGTCTCTGACCATGTACCTTCTGTTAAAAATATATTCAGCATCACTGGGCCAGGAAGACTAAAATGCATAAGCAAATACTCTCAAGCTCTCTGCACATTTTGATTTTTAAAGAGACATTGCAAAGGTTGTTCACATCAAACTTTGACCTCTCTTGCATGTTTGCAAAAAGAAAATATTCAGAACGTTTGAAATGCAAGGTGTCAGAAGTGCTAAATGGGATTATTTGAATCCAAAACTATTAAAGCCTGAGAGGCATTAACTAACACAGGATAGAGAAGAGCAGGTGATTATTGTATGCATGGATCTGCACTGTGAGGCATGAAAAGGCTACACTGAATATTGTCCCTAGGTGCAAAGGCTTCAGCTTAGCTTCTCCCTCATGGGACACAGTTTACTATGATTACTAAACACAAAAACTTATGCCCCTGTCACAGGAACTGCTTGGACATAAGTGTGTAGAGAAAATACTGTTATCCCACAGGGGGGTTTGCAAACTGATCTTGTCACTTTAGCAATGAAGTCTGTGAGATACAACGCTTCCACAGGGGGATGGTGATGAATATACTTGATGTCCCTTGTACCTTTCATTCTAATTCAAAGATGAGTTAAAAAAAAATAAAAAAGAAGAAAGGCTTTTGAGACAAATAGGTTGATTCTGAAATTCAGGCTTCTAGAGACTGTTCTTATATTTTATGGCATAGGAACCTTTCATGTTGTGGCAGAAGCACCACATCAGCTTCACCAAGACTGTTGCTAGAACTACTTGACTGGCATGAAGTCAGTTGCTCTCCCATTTCTGGTACTGAAGATCTCAAACTGGTTTTATTAATATGCTGAAATTCCATAATTATGCTGTACATTACTCTCTACCTTCCTTTGGCAGGCTTATCTTTATTGTCTGCAAGTTTTGCCATTTCTGCTTCCTCATCTCAGACCACCTTTCCACAACAAACATGTCTGAGGAGAAAAAGACTACTAACTAGTATATTTTGTTTCCTGATGTTTTACTTTACCCTTGTCTTCTGCAGTGTCACCTACATGGTCCAGTTCTCTCAATCTAATTCTATCTTTACTTAACAACTCTTTAAATTGGGACTTGATGGTAAAGCAAACTTACGGAATATGAAATACTATCTAGATAGGAATACTACCTAGTAATGTACCTAGGGAACAATCTCCTCCATCAAACTGCTGAATCCCTGGGGCGTCATGACGGAGATTAAATCCCTCCCACTGTGCCATGCAACAGCAGCAGAATCACTCAGCAGCGATTGCTGCATTGCAACGTGCCTCCACGCAGCACAAACCTATTTGATGGGCACCAGTACATACCTAAAGATATATATATCAGGAGGTGTGGGGCAAAAGAAAAGAGAAAATAATAAATGGGGTGGAAGCAAGAGGGAGGAAATGGGGACAAGACTGAGGTGTGAATGAAAAAGAAGAAGTTAATGAGGAGAAAGAAAAAAAGAGTGACTGCAAGAGAAACAGACTTCTGCATGAGCATTCACCTGGGCTACTTGAATTGTCATGCCTTATTGCCTGTTTTCCGTAGAAATTCCTCACTGACCCTAGTTTCAGTACCTGTCTGCATTATCCCATGCCAGCCCACAGAGGGATTGGCTAGCATTCCTTCACATCTGGTGCATTGAGCAGTATTGTTGAAGTACTGAAGTGACTTAAAGATCTGAAATCTCTCCCCCCGTAGTCATTCAAATATTTAATTTCTTAAATCCTGCTGCCATTCACTAAGACTTGGCCTCCATAACCTCTTTGGAGAAGAGGATGTAAATGATTTTTTCAAAAAGTTACCTTTTTTCCCCTAATTAGGAATTCCAGTCTATTCAATTTTCCTATAGAGATGATTTCTTCCCCTGTAGGTTGCTTTTGTTGTTTCCTGTGCTGTTATCTATACTGTGGATGTGAATTTATTTCCCCCATGCCCTATCATTCTTTTCTTGCTCAGTTCTGCAGCAAAGCCATGACCCTGGGTCTGGGACCATTAGCAATCAATTCCATGATGGGTCTGCCTCCAAAAGGTATGAGATTCAGATAATCAAGTGGGATTCAGATGCTTATCTCCAGGTAAAGCTGGCATTTATTGTAGGGTTTCTATATTTCTGCCTGTGATCCTTAAGGAGGGTAAAATGTTACAAAAAAAAAAAGAAAGAAATTACATAAAGTAAGCAATGAAGGGAAGGAAGCTGTGACCGAACTCTGGGGACCCCCGGAGCCTGGTGTCCAGCACACCACGTCCCTGCTGTCTCAGCCGAACTGGCAGAGGCACAGCTCAGCGCCATGGAACAGCCACAGCTCTCTGTGAAGTCATGTCTTGGGGATTTGAGTTGTGTTGGTACCTTTTTTTTTGCTGCTTCTGTTTGTATTACCAAGTGCTGCCTCCGCAACAGCGACACTCCTCCCTCAGACCTTTGCAGTGGCTCTGCTTTAGGGAGAAGCAGGATCTGTAACCTGTGGGTCTGGGACAGACCCACATCACTCTTCTCGTTCATTCCCTTTTCATTTTTCCTTGCTGCCTAGTGCAGCACCTGGTTACCCTTCAGTCTCTCTGGTCTTTCTCATCTTGTTCTCCACCTCTCTGCTGCTCAGATCAGTCTTCTGGCTATCCCTTTCCTTAGGTTACACTGTATTGTTTTTCTCATCTTCTGGTCGAACAGTTACTACTCCCTTTGCTGGCAGTGCTCAGGTCTCATTTCTCTCAGCACTTTAAACTGCAGAAAGGCAAAAAAGATTCATACAGTCTAATACAAACCTCCTAGCAAGTCTAGCAGGAAGCGATGCTGTACTGACACACTACGGTGCTGCCTTTCCACTCGAGATGAATGTTGGGTGAGGCTGATCAGTGGCTCTACCAGGCGACTTACAGAAATAGTCCTAACCTTCATCAGCTCTTCTCTGAAGTTTGTAAGAAACTAATATGTCAGTACTGACAGTTCCAAAATCATGAGAGTCCGGTTTGCCCCCTGTTTGAGAATGATCAGTGGGGCAGAGTATCCTTTATATAATATCCTTTATGTAAGAGAAGTAATGAAAATTGTTTTAGGTGAGAAATGCAGAAGACCCGTAAGTGGAGAATCAGGGACATAACCAGTCAGGAGTGAGATGTTCGGCTAATCTGTGTGTTTGATTATGAAGTGAATCAGATCCATCTGAGCAGGGATTGTTTTTAGTAAGTATGAAAAGTGGCATATTGTGAGGCTAGTTTGAAGGGATGACCTTATAACAGCAGAGAACTGGCAGTATATTTTTAACAATGCAAAAGTATCCAGTAGTAGCACAGCAATAACAGGGCTGAGAGGAGCAGAAGATAGTAAATATACCTAATTTATGCACATATAATAAGCAATTATATTATATATAGAATGTATGCATATGTTCAATTATTTCTTCATAAGCAAATTACACCAACACAGTCACTGCATACAGTAGCAGTGAGATGCCCCAAGTGGGAAAGCAGAACTAGGATGGGAGAATTGATTTTCTCCTGCTGAAGTTTTTGGTTCTCTGCAGCTCCCAGAGTTTGAGGCTGAACAAAGCCTCAATAACGCCACACTGATTTGCAGATGTCGTGTACCCCAGTCATATATGCCTTGTGATACTCTTTGAGAAGTCTATGGCTCAAAGGCGCATTTCACAGCTCCTTGCTCTCAGTCACAGACACTATAAGCCTATGACTTCAAAGGGATATCTGAAAGGAAATGTTTGGAGGAAAAAAAACAGGGGGGAAAAAAAACAACCCAGAGAAAGATTGTCTGCTTGTCTCTTTTTTTTTTTTCTGCTTATGATATAACAGGCTTAAGATACTTCGGTATAACTGCTTCTCAGTGGGTCATTTTTTCCTTCTTCCTTTACAAAGACCACAAAAAGAAATTGGCAGTGAGGAAGAAAACAGCTGTGTGATCCCAGTCTAGATGCTGTCATCTTAGAGTGGACTTGTCAAAAAGCAGGCAAGCAACTTTCCATCTCTAAGCAGACTCCTTGGGTCAAGCTGGAATGATGTCCATGATAGTGACTCTCAGACTTTTCATATCAGGACTTTCAGTAGTAGCATATGCAAAAGCATGTACTGCTCCCTGCTGCATATCCAGTCATAAAGTAAATAAGAAAAGTCTCTGAGGGTTGGTGGTGCCCTTTCAGGCTGTAGGCAACATCACTTAGATGACATTTTCTCTTGTTTCTGAGTGTAAATGAGGTTCAGTTCTAAATTCAGTCTGTTTCAAGGCTTTAAGCATGTTATCGATAACATCAATATCCTCCACATATATAAAGTCCTGAATGGCTTTCATGAAGTTTCTGAAGTGTATCTTTTACTATATGTAAAGTAGTATTACATTATTTTGTTTTACATTTTTAATGAGTTAATTTGGATCTGTTTGTTTTAGTCTGTGATATGCAATGCAATCACATTGAATATTTGATACCCTGAAAGGCACTGAATAGTTAAAATGCAGACACTCTTGTTTGTAGAAAGACATAATGGAGGGATTTACAGTCAAGTTAATGTTTAACCTCTTAATCTTTCTAACGTTATGGTTGGAAAATGCCCTTTAAATTTAATTATCTGCTTCTTTACATTTACTACTTTGCTAATGAGCATTTAAAAATGTCAGTCATCTCTCTTTACAGAGATCTATAATAATTTTGTATCCACTCATACTGATGTTGGTCATCCTAAGCAAATGCCACCCAACCCACTATGCCACTGACAGCATCATTTATTCTCTTCTTAATTGTCTGAGGTTTGCATATCTCAGACCATGTAATTCAAGGCATAGTGTGCTTTCTCCTTTACCCCACCATATATTAGAAGCATTTCAAATCTTAATAGACTATGATTTTGCATCTCCAGGTAGCAAAAATCTCAGTAACTAATTGGGGATGGGTGGCATTGTCCTGAGAAGAGACTTATTCCAGAAAAATATCTAAATTATTAATGTTTTGACAAATAGAAAATAAATCTCAGGAAGTAACTTAGTATGGATTCTACATAAGATACAAACTATGCCAATACATTATCTATAGTTTCATATCAATTTCTCAAATGTTTGGAAGAGCAGGCAACAATTCATTATTTTCTTTTCATGGGAGATACTGTGGGGTCTGCTGGTTTTGAAAACAGTTGCCATTTTGACTGTCAGGTGCAACAGAAAGTTGGAAAACGTATTGGTTTAACTATGTGGTAAGGCTGGGTCCTGTAGGAGTAGATGGCAAGCAAATATTTATCAATACAGAGTGCAGTGGTGTCCAACACCCTGCCTCATAATATCAGCTAACATGATCCGGGCTGACCACTATTGTCAGGTGGTCAATGGAGAGCTACAGCACAATTACATCAAAAAACAATTGGAATATATCCTGCATACAGGAGTAAGAGGCTCCATGGGGGCCTCACTTTACTGAGACAGAAAGAAAGTGAAGAGTGGTACCATCACTGCTTCATTCCCATCAACAATCTTGCTTCTGCTTCTAACACCTGACACAAGGGATGTCTCAGTTATCCACACAGGCTGGAAACAGGCAAGGGACAAAAAAGTGTAAGGGATGCGGAAAAATACAGGACAATTCCTTACTTACACCTTACAGAAGTGTATTAATTCTTTCTTTCATTATCTCCAAGGTAGGTATTGCAAATGCATAATCCATTTAGATTAGAGATAGCACATTTGAATTGCATCACCTGTGCAAAGAAGATCAAGCACCCAAAGATGGCATTCCCAGGTAACACAATTATATCTGGTAATAAGACAAATGTCTTTTCTAGCTACTCCTGCTGGGTCTTGTGATTTGCTTAATTTATACGCCATATTTCTGCACAATCTGTTTATAACCAAACATAGTAACACAGTTCATAGTTATTTTCAACTACAGACTTGGCAGAGAGACTAAGAGAACTGAAGTCTTACACCTTTTCTGGGAGAATCTCTTCTTGCTGTCTTGTAGTCTTCACAGGTGAAGGAGGTTTGTTGCTTTACCTCAATGGACTGGTTTAGTGCTCCAGATAGTGGGAAACTGATGCAACTTACCTTGAACTAAGCAGAGCCAATATGCCTCAGACTCCCGTGTGTAAATACACATGGACTTTAAACACAAATAGAAATTTGGGTTTCAGCATTCTAGCAATTTTGTCATGGACCTGCTGCACATACCTTGCAATACCTTCTGTTCTTTCAGTAACAGGAAACTGGGAGGTGTTTGAGAACAAATAAATAGTGATCCAGTCTGTTCTGATGCAAAGAGTGTACTGATATTTGGCTGAGAATAAAGACAATGTAGTAAAAAGAAGAAAAGCTCATAGGTTTCGTAGTTTCTCTTTTGCAATCTTGTGATGCACACTGTGCTTCTGTGATCAGAAAGTGGTTCAATCTACCTGTGTTTGTTACAATCAGTATAAGAATAAAGCTTACGTAGTAAATTTGGATGAGTGAGCCAAAAGTTTTGGTTTTGCAAGGCTTTCTACAGGAAGTGACAAAAGGTGTTTCTGAAAGACTTACAAGCAAACTGACAAAGACAGTAGCATTAACGATGGGGAATGCCAAGAAGTTTAGTGCTTCACTTCAGATAAACGATTGTTAGGATGTTCATATATGACTTTCTTAAGCCTATGAATTCAAGACTGCTCATAAGAGTGTGGTATTTCTTGCTCCTAGACAGACAAGACACGCAGTTTGGGGCTTCCTCTCTTTCATCGCCTTGGAGCCCAGGAAAGGCACCGTGGAAAGTCTCCTGGGAGAGAGCTAAATGAAAGCTCTCTCTCCAGCCTCAAAAGAATATCTTGAATAAGAGCTTGCCATGAATAACTTATGTTTGTCTCACCCTACCCAGGCAGGTTAAACCAGTGTTGAGGTTTAAGAAATGTTTTGAATTCTTGTGAGTTTTTTTTCTAAATGCTTTTGTCAGCTATAAGAGAACCAGCCCACATGATTTTGCCTCGCCAGCCTGAGTGGTTAACACTGTTCTGACTCTGATGGGACTGTTTCCTTCAGAGTGAGAAACTGGTGACACAAGGCAACTACTTGCTAGTGAGATTTCCTTATTTACAGGAGACCTTTCTGTTTCCCTCACCAGGGCTGAGCACTAACAAAGTCTGTCCCTGGCAGGCACCTCTGTGCCCCAGAAGCCCTCTCCTTGATTTCCACAAAAATCATGTTGAAGTGACATCCATCTCCCCCACTTCCAGCCCAGGCACAGCTTCCCATCAGCCCTTGAGACTGCAGCTAGGGAAGTGTCTGGCCTCGTCTATCTTCCCCCTGTACACTCAGCAACCAGGAGCCTTGGGGAAGGACCTCACTAATCAAATAGGCTGCTGTGCCCCATCCATTGAGCTTAAAAGATTGCATCTCACCCCCTTGGCATTAACATGGTTGTTGTTATCTTTGGGGACAATGGGCATCTGCTGGCTAATGGCACCCTTTAGGAACTGTTAGCTCTTGATACCTTGATTTGAACTAAGCAACATGGTGAGCCACTCTACGGTTTCACTGAATTTATGAGTGAGTTTTAGCTGGGATTGTTTCTGGAGCAGCTGGGCAGTGCCCAGCACAGCAGGGTCCTTACCCTGTCTGAAGCCTTGTGCCATAACCAAGGTATCAATTAGGGAATAATTGTATTCATAACAGGCAAATCATAAAATCATAGCAAAGCTGTATGGAGAGAACTTCTGGTCTCCAAAAAGCTGCAAATGTACTTATCTTAAAGTAAGTTTAATTACAGTTCTTAAAAGCATCCATTACTTGTCTGTTGAGTACTTTTAGCAGGTTAGACTTTGTTATTTGTACAGTTTCACTCAGATTATTACTTATTTGGGCAACAGCTACTCTCCAAGAATTCCCTCAGTTCCTATTTTCACTGTGGCAAACATATCAGCTGGGCAGAAGAGGCAATTTTGAACAAGCACCTGTGAGGAACTTTCAGCATAACCCAACCAGCACAGCTACAGCTAACTAAGCAGCACAGCCCATCTCCTGCTACTTTGAGAAAATTCTGAAGTTACCTGTATGCCTTTTTCTCTTACAGGACACACATAAGAAGTCTGTGAACAAAAAAGCAAGTACATCCCAGGGGCAGATATCTCTGGCATCTGCTCTTTCACAGAGCAGGAAGGTTCTCTTGTGCATTGTGTATCTGATCCTACCCGTTTCAGCTGATACCATCCTAATTCAGTTATTGTTTCCTTCCTTTTAAGGAAGGGAGTTGAGTGTTTTCCTTCCTTCCTTCCTCTTACAACCTGGATCCTGATGCTTTATTCCTATTATGTTGTCTTGGTTATCTCCTTTTGTCCTCCCATTTTTGTTCAAGGAGCTGTTATATCACCAACAGTGACAGCAGCTACACCAGAAAATACAAAAGGTGGTTAGGGCTAACCACTAGTCAAGCAATTATTTTTTCTGTTTCCTTAAAAGGAATCTGTTCTGCAACAGATAGAAAATCAAAATCCGATAATGATTGCAAAGCATAATCTCTCTTTCTCTGTGTGCATCTGTATGGAACATATATTTATGTTCTACTGTAGTTTTGTTATTTCCTATCCTTTTGGTTCTTTACTGCTATTTTTCTCAATATAGTTGATCTGTATTGCATTTTTTTTCTGTTTATCTGTCTTCTTGTAGTAGCGTACACAAGGGTTTTGGACAGAACTGTGAATATTAGACAAAGGACAGTAAATTCAATATAATCCAAATTATATAGGCTAATCAAGAATAGCCGGTATTTCTGTCACAAAGTGCACACCCATTGAATGTGCAGTGTCTCTGATGTCTCTTCCTCTATATTGTTTGGTTTTGAGATTCACAGAATTAATCTGAGCTCCCTCTGTAACTCTGTAACAGAGCTATCTATTCATGACAAAAATGCACAGATAATATTTGCTTGTGTTAGATTCCCTTCATCTGCTCTGCAAACATGCTACTTTTGTGCAGGTTTATATTCTCAAGAATGAATTAAATATCAGGCTGCTCATGAAAACAGCAGCCACTGGGAGGATATTACAGAATTTTCATTAAGTAAGTAAGTGAGTTGTGAATTTCCACACCTCAGCATTGGCAGTGGAAGCCTGACTTGGAGAGCGCTGAGAGCAGGGGTCTACTGTATAGGCCACATTACTCATCCAAACTCCAATTTCAGAGTCTGAAATCCCATGGTAAATTGCTCCGAAAAAAAATCAATAGGTCAAAAGTCCTGTGTATGCCAAAGGCAAAACTTCTGTTGCTTTTGGTAGGTTCATGACTTTTGCGCAAAAAAGGGAAAAAAACAGGATTGGTGTCTGGGGACTAGTCCCAGTTCATTGTTTTATTGGATCCAGAATTATATTCTTCTGTTCACTGCTGTAAACTGTCCTGGGATCGGGCTTGCTATTCATCACTTAGGAGAAAAGTCTGTCTCTGGTACACCTTTGTAACATTCAGAGTGCCCAACCAAGCGTTTCCTCCTTCTGAAGGACAACATTTCCCTTTTTTCCCCTTAGCACAGGGTCCTGCAAAACTACCTGGGGCCTGTGACTGTTGCCAGGCAGTTGGCACACATAATTTATTGCAAAACACATCTGCAAAGTGCAACATTGGGTTCATGGTTGGAGACTAATGGGTTTCTGAGTATTCCAGAGCTGTAGGTGCAGTCTGCTTTAAAGAGTTTTTTTCCAAGTGTGTGTACAGGACAGTGCTTCCCCACTTTTAAGCACCTGCTGCAGTTTGCCCAACACATTCTCTTTACAGTTAGATTGGTTTCTATGTATATAACCATTTTAAGTTCATAAAGTAACATGGAATCCTTAACTGATAAAAGCACTTTGTAAATGACAGAGGCTAGCAAAAGTATCATAACGAAGAGCATATAATAGTTATGAACAGCCATGAAAAGCAACAGAACGACTAAGGAATAAAATCCCATCTTTGCCATTCACCTATTCTATGGAGGAGATCTGGATAACAGACGTTCATTCCTTTATATACTGGAAATTAAAACTGTGGAAATAGCTGCAGCAAGAAGAGCTACTGGGATGGGATGGGATGGGATGGGATGGGATGGGATGGGATGGGATGGGGAGGTCCTGGGAAAGACGAGGTCATCATACTGCAAAGAGAAGGAAGGGAAAGAAATTATATGACTGCCATGGGCAAGTATTTCTCTGAATAAAACAAACTAGATCTAAATAATCACCATTTTTACTCAGGTCTTGTTATTGAGTGAATAAGACAAAAGAATAAATAAATATCAGCAAAACAAATTCAACTCCCCCACATTTGCCCTTCCACCTCCTAAAAAAGAAAAACTGTGTTCCCTGTAGTAGAAACATTAGTACTAGATTCAGACTTTTCTTTAGCTCCTTTATGCTACACCTGTGGTGTGAAGTAATGGAAAAGCTTTCAGGCAACTGAATGTTTTCCCCCTGCTGGAAAACCTCTGGGTGGCTTAGACCCAACGTTTAAAAACACTTAAAGATGTGAATAACTTCAAGATACCACAGGTGGCCACATCTAATGGTTTAACACAAAGGGCACTAATTAAAGTCCTCTCTGTGTAAAAGCAAAGGCAAAAAGCAATGCTATATGTATATTTCCCTCTTCAAAAAAATCAGTGGGGACTACAGGAAATTCCTAAGAGAACTGTTGGATGGAAGATTGGTTCTTTCAGTTCAGTCACTGAACCCATACAGAGAGGCAGGAGCAATGCAGTATTCCCAGGAGCAACTGGGCTCTGCCTGCAACACTGGGGCTGAAGAATCACCATTGGGAGAAATGTGGTGTTTCCTCCTTCAACCCACATTGCTTTCTGCCCTGGTTCTCCTCAGTCTTAGGAGAACACTTAGGTGGGGGTGGCTGTCGTCCAATGGGCAGTGGCTTCGGATATCTCCTCATTTCACACCAGCCATGAGATGGAAGGTATGTCCAGGGAGGTTGTGTCCAGCAGATCAGAAATATCTGTAATCTCGCAGAGATTGCATTCTCATTTTTTGGCTGTCCTAATAGTATCAGAAATATACTTTGCAAAATACTTGAGTATGAAAGAACTGTGAGGATGTGTCAGGGCAGAACCATTACACTAGAAGTGATGATGATATTACACCGGGTGACACATAGCTTTGAAGGAACAAGGGTTTTGCAGTAAAAGCAATGACTTAGACTGAACTTGCCTTTGATCAGTGTCTGTCCCTGAAAAATGTGGGCACAGTGCATCACCTCTGATATCAAAAGCACCTCAGGCACCCAAATACTATTGGTTATGGCAATCTGTTTCTCTATTTCAGTCTTCTGTCTGTGCTTTATCTTTTTTCTCCTGCTCCAAGTTTATCTTGCAACTCAGACCTGAAAGGTTTACAGGGCATGGGTGATCTCTCACTCACATCTGAGCAATGCAGGCACAATAGGTCTTCAAGACACTGGAGCTAGTCTATAACTACACACCATGTGGTGTTCAAGGTGCAAGAGGGAGCTGGAGATTTGTTCACGTTTTCACTTGCTTGTTTGTTTTCAGGCAGGACACCCAGTGAAATAGGCAAAGACTGAGTTTATTTTTAGCTCTGTGTTTCCCTGTTGTTACACAGAGCCTGTGCTTGCTGGGAAGTGGTGGGATTTTGGAGCAAGCATTTCCATGTACACACACAGAGCTTTTGCTAAGGGAGGGCTAGAACAATGCTCAAAGATAAAGGAGAAAGTAGGGTCTGAGAAAGGAGTAAGGGAAGATAAGAGGATTCATTTAATGCGGTGGAGCTGAGCTAAAACCCGGATCAAAGCCCTGAAATGATACCATGAAGCTGGTGTGAGCCTGGCAGAACTGGCCCCAGTGAGACTGCTAAATAATAAGTGACTCATGCTTATCATTCCCTTTCTCTTTCATCTGTATGTGCTGAAGGTAAACAAGCCCTTATTCCGTATTGCTATGTTCAGTGAAACAGTAAATAAGCAAGTGTTGCGCTCCAGCTGTAATAACAAGAACTGGCAAGAGCCTGACAGGTTTGCAGTATTTTCCCTAAAAACAGCAAGAAAAGACAAGAACCCACCACCCCCAACCGCCATCACCTTCTTTATATATTAAACTACCCTGGAAACAGATAATCTCTTCAATCCTTATATATTACTGCCTCACTTGCCTTGAAAAGGGAGCCATTGGCACTTTGATGAATGGACTGTAAAATTGCTGATGTTCACCGTAGATTCTTTAAGAAGAATCTGTATCCTCAGCCAATATGCAGCTTTGTAGCTCTGCAGCAATTTAATTCCCAGTGAATCACTGCAAGGGAAATTCAGCCTCCTGCAGAGAGGGTCATTGGCAGGTTGTGTCTCTTTCCTCCCTTGTCAGGGCAAAACTGGGCCAGTGCCACAAAGTCTTTGGTCAAGTTCATTGGAAGATAGAGCCCCAGCAAGTCCTAGTTTTAAAGATGAACTTCCATCATGTCCTGGAGTCAGATTCTAGCATCTTTTAGCTTTTCTTTGTGTTAGATGTCTATACTGCATTTTTGTAAGCCCCGTTAAATGACTATATACATCTTTAGGTACATGGATAACACAATAATACCTGGTCTTAAGCCTGAAAATAATCCCAGTGCTGTCAATGGGACTGCTTGTGAGCAGAGTTTCATTTCAGACTGCCCCACAGGTTCTGTATAAATTATAATATCTGTAAAGCACAAGACGGAAGTGTTCTGGGACATTTTCATCCAGTCAAAAAGTACTGGGAAAGATTCTATGGGGAAATATAGACTGAAAACTATCCTCCTGTCTCTAATCGGGTTGTAAGTGAGGACTCTTACCACATAACTGTGTTGTTAGTTTAAGTTTCTTTTTAGTGTTTTAATTAATCTTTAAACTGTGGATCTAGCATCCAATATTAGCATTCAGCTTTTTCTGAATACTGAGAAAAGATTACTTCTCTGTATTTGCAGAAGTAGGCTAGCTAATTATCAAGGTTTCATTTTGAAGAGCCATTTGAATATTATTTTAATGACAAAGTCTCGCAAACCCAGAGAAGATTTTTCTCCCTGATGACAGGACATCTCAGGCGCTGTTTTAGGAGGTCAGCTCATGACTCATCCAGAAAACACTTTACCTCATTACTTTAGGCAGGCCTTACCAATACAGTTTTCATGAGTGCTCCATAAGATAGCTCTAATGAAAACAAGGATTTAAATATTTTTTTCTGTTATTGCATATTCACAGGTAATTCTCTATGGTATACAGGTGTTTTAAAATACAGTTCCTTCTTAAAGTCTTTTCATTGCACTTTCAGCCCTTGTCAAAATTGCTAACATGCTTTTAGCTTAATCTTATATTTCACTAAAGAGTTTTGAAATTGCCTGAGATACTCATATGAGGAGGAAAAAAGAAAACTACTGAGGCAATGGGTGGACATTGTACAAATGTTGCAAATTTGAATGTTACAATTAAGACATTATAACTTGTCACTATTCCAGTCCTAAAGAAAGGTAAAGATCATTGTTTCCAGAAAAGCTGCATGCTTCCAAAGGTGGAAAGCAACCCTGAAAGGTGATCTCTCTCTTCAGCCACAATATAAGTGATTTGTGTCATACAGTCCCAATGCCACAGGGGACTTAAAAGCTTAACACCTCTAAAAATCAGTGTTGCTATTTGCTACAGGGTCTCAGATTTGCCAGATCTCATTTATTTTGAGAAAATTCTCTCTCTCACAGGGCAGCTACTATGGAAAAAGTGACTCTCTACAATTTGCATCGGTGACTCTTTCCTACAGCATCATGTGCTCATCTTTCCTGTTTTACTGATGTACTGTTATCACTGAATTGTTTGCTCATAAGTCATATTTGGCTGTGGTCTGGTGCATATTGGAATCTATTTCTTACCCATATTTTGGTCAAGTATTTCTGCATTCCCTTCCTGACAAAATTAAGTCTTCTGCTGCTATGGATAGTGCAGGTGTCAAGCAGCAGTTGGTGATCAAAGGGTGGCGTGAAAGATGGAGCCAGGAACATGATGGAGGGAATGCAAGGAATGATTGTGCCTCCATAGGACAGAGAGAATTTGGGATGCTTCATTGCCAGATGTAAAACTGCAGCAAGGAGCTTCTACTGTTCACAGGAGGGGGGCACAGTTATGGTAAAGAGGTAAAGAGCAGTAATCTTAGGATGAAGAGGAAAGAAATGATAAGGGATATGCTAGACAGTAGCAGAAGAAAAGTAGGAACTTAGTAGAAGACAAAGAAATAAAAGAAGAACAAAACAGGAGGCTGAGGAAAGGTACAGTAAATCAGAGCTGAAAGCTAGAGGAGGACTTTGCAATACACAGTAAGAAAAGGAAGTAGGAAAGAAAATTCAGAGTGAGACACAGCTATAAACTGCATTTTTAAACACTGTTATTGGTTTATAGCTAGTTTGTGTAGCAGGCAGGGTAAACTGTTATTTCTGATTATAATAGTTACACAGATGAACAAATTCTTAATTCCCTCCCTTCAAAAACTAAAACCCCCAAACAATCCCAAACCCTTACCGTGCGCTATTACAAGGTTGTATTGTCTACATACGGCCTGACATCTTTTAGTCAGGCTGTATGTAGACACGCACAGGGATATTGTTTTATGCAGGATTCCTATAGGTTAATGCTGGGGACCAGAGTAACCCTAGGAGATCAAAACTTCAGTGTGTAGGAATTGGTGTTGGGAGAGCATCTAGTATTCATGAACAAAACCCTAGCTCTATACCTAGTATGATGCTTGCAAAACCTAAGTTTTCATCATTACTCATTCACATTTGGTGTCCTTTAGAAAAGATATTGGAAAGTATAATGCACAACACAAAAGTAGAAGATCAGAAACATCTCAAGGAGTTTCTACTTTTCTTGATCAATTGTAATATGTTTTGACAGCACTGGTTTGGTAGTTTTTAGCATGGATACCAGCTAGACTGTGTTGTCATGACCACCTCTCTTTTGCTTTAAAAGATCTATCAGTGAAGACAGTTACAGAAAAACTCCTATGAATGCCTATACATTCTGACTCATTAATTCATCCATTTCCATAACTGGTCCTCTGATGCCATTTGAAATAAAACTGCTGAAAATATTCCAAACACATTTGCTTCCCTAAAGATTGTTTAATGCATACTGCAGTGTGTTCCATAGTTTGTATCCACTAAGCTGTGCACCGTGTCTCTCTCTTCTGTCATTTCCCATCCTCCCTGGAGGTTAGCAAAGATAAGTTATTTAGGTTTTGATGACTCCTCAGGGCTGCTTTCAAAGTGGCTTTTTTTTTTTTTTTGATGGTCATTTTTTTCTACTCAGAGAAAATAGCTTTCCTTCTGGAAGAAACTTCTGAAACACATTCTGCCTGATATTTGCTTTTCCTGTTAATCTTTACCTCCAATTTTGTAGACATTCAGGGAATGAAAGTGCCAGTTCTGAGACCTGAAGGGCTGTGGTGCTTAGAAGGTGTTTAAGAAATGTCTTGTCAAATGGTTAGCGTTCTTTGGTTTCAGAGCAAGTCCCCTACATTTCACTGCCTCTCCTGCAAACATTTGTACCAACTTTCTGAAGAGCCCTCTGAGTCCAGAAAAAGAATCTAGCAGCAAGTGTTCCAGCCTGTCACTTGCAACTGCTCAATACTGTGTCTCCAGTTCCAGTCCTCTACCATCAGCAGTGGCCCAGTGAGCTAAGGTAGCTTTTCGCAAAATGATACTTGTACAAAATTTGTTGAGCGCTCAGATCATGCCAGCCCTATTCAAAAACTCTTTCCATGTGTTACTGAAACAAGTAAACTGAGGCACCAGATATCTGAAGGAATCTATCACCCTCTTTGTCACGTCAGTTGACAGATACCTAGTAGGAAACTACGTGGTTATTTCCTCCTTCCCCCTCCTCTGGTCTTTCAGGTACTGTGTGAGCAGAGGCTCTACCATGCCTCGCTCTTCTGCTGATACCCGACAGTTTGCCAGACTGCTGGGAGTCTGCCAGCTGAGATTCCTCAACAATTTCATTGTCTAGCATTCACGGTCTCTGCTACTTGATATGTCAGAAGGATTGGAAGCAGGTTGCCCCAATGAAGTGCTCTTTACCCTGAACAGTCTATGACTACCATAGATCTTATTCTTTCTAGGCTTATTCACTTATTTTATGTATTTTCAGGGTCTCAAGAATAGCTCCAGATGATCATCACTTCATGTTACATAATCTAAAAAATATTTGATTGCTGCCCAAAAAACTTACTAAACTCATGGTCTAAAATCTCCTTTATGACACTTAGATTATTTCATTCCTTAACAACATCATAAATACTTGAAATGCCATTTTAAAGTATACCTTAAATGGAGAAGCTCACAGCTTTAAAGAAACTTACAGTTATCACATTCCTTGCAGGAAATTGTACATTACGGTAACTAATTTGAATGCCATAAAAGAAGTCAATGTATGGGTGCCCAGAATAGCATAATTTTTTTATTATTATTACTTTTTTCCTCTGGCATATCTGATAATATTCAATAGGAACCTGAGCCGCTTTCTGCAAAGAATATTCCAGTTAATAGTAACACTGGTTCTTTCACTTCACAAATAAACACTTCTCTCATTTCTGAACCCCCTTGTGTTTGAGTGGCCAAAATTGTGTACTGAATAGCTGTTATTTAGTATTCATATTCCTTCTTGACAATAGAGCACTGAAGAAAGAAAACAAAGATTTGCCTGAAAAGAAGCAGCTGAACTGTCTTCGTCCAGGTACTTCTTTAGCAGCCTCACGTGACTGTTACACAGATCGCCCTGTTTTGGTTATTGGGACCCAGTTTAAGAGCAACTTTAGAAGGAACAGAAGCTGCATCAGAAACCCAGTGAGGAAAAAAGATGCAAGCCTGAGTCCCCAGTGACGACAGTTTCTGTTTTCATGGCAATGCTGATGCTGGTACACTGTGCACAAGAATGGGCAGAGTAATTCTGTTTAGCCCATTTCCAAGGGACACAAGCCAGCACAACAGACATTTTCAGTCATTCCAGTCCAAATTTTTTCAGTGTGGTGGAATTCAGGGTTAACAGGAAAGAATCCATTCTGGATTGTCCCAGGAAATTGCTATGTGCTGTGTTCATCACATGCCTACAAACAGGAGTCAATTTTTCAGCAATGGGGTAGTGCCTGTCTTCAGAAAAATCCAAGGAATGATAACTCATGTTCACTATTACTGTCAATGGCATGCATTGGCTTATGAGACATTTCCAGGATAAAACTGGAAACAGATTGGTAATGGAAAAATGTCTAGTAGGGTTTTTGACCTTTGAAGAGCAGCTAAAAAGCATCTAAGACTTCTGAACTCTGGCCTGATCTGGTCAGCTCTCCTAGTTCTGTTGACTTTTTTTTTTGTTTGTTTATCAGAACTGTATACAAAGTCTTACAAATTGCAATTAAAATTACTTTCAAATCTATTTGGAAATAGAGGGGAACGTGCAGGGCAGGACGTTGCAAATGATATGTGTGATTTATGTCAGCTTAGAGGAGATTTCATCTCTGTTGGCAAGCAGGACTGAGCCTGCTACCTTCATGCTTTAAAATCACTTCTGCATTAACTGTAACGGTGATGATAACAACCTTTACTGACATTTTCAGCCTTGTGAAGGGTGAGAAATGAGCCGTTGCCTTTTCTGAAACTTCACAAGCCTACTCAGGATTTTCCACTCCAGGATTATGCAACTAATTGTAGGAAGTAAAGAAATAAAGAGTGAGAAAATGTGAAAGTCAGATTGGGGATAAAATAGGAAAAAGTCCTTGCCCATGGATACAAATAAAAGCCATGCGGGTGGAATGGTATCATGACAAGGATATAAGAGCCTTGCTGTGCCAGTTCAATACCTGGCTGCTAGTGATGGTTACTGATTTACTGGTTAATTACTACAGAACAAAAGAAGGATGGAGGAGAGAGTTTTCATACCTATAGTGGTTGATGTTTAATTGTGGTACCTAAGTTAGCAGCCTCATCTTTGGTTCTGCAATGAATGAAGACAGAGAGGTTCTTTCACAGTGATTTGGCTCTTCAGAGCTCTGAATTAGCCTCCTGAAGGCTTTCTCTCTGCTCTCTCTTAGGCTCCTAACCCGAGCACCTCAGCTGGGCGCCCAGGGATGTGGAACATGAATCCCCATCGTGCCAGAGAGAACTGTGCCATTTAGTCTCTGTTACTCAGTTTAATCTTGGGCAGTGTTTCAGTCTCTCATCTTTGTCTCACCTCCCCTCCATGACATATTGTGCAGCCTCATCTGGGGACAAATGACAGTCAATCAAGTATGTTATAAATACCTTGAAATGAGTGGAGTAAGCAGCATGACAATAAAGCTGACCAGCCAGCCTCCCTTGTGAGATGCTTTTTATTATGTTCAGCTGCAAGTGTCATTTCCCTAATGCTGCCCATTCATCTTGTGCTGGGTTACAAGTCAAATCTGCATGCACTCCTGTTCTCTTGGGAGTGGGGAGATCCAGCAGTGGTCAGCTCATGGCAAATAAACTGTCATAATACTGCAAGTGTTCCCCCATAATTTTTTCTCCTGACTTTGTTTTGTTGCTATGGAGTAGACAACTGCAACTGGACATTCCTCAAATGCATTGCCTTGGCATGTCAGGCAGCTATGCATCATTTATTTGAGATGCCAGAGCAATAGCAGAGGGATTCAGGGTGGAGAATAAAAGCTATAGTATAATCTAAGCAGTTGAGGGTAGATACAGGAAAACAGCGTTTACCTACTAGTAAACTGAGCAGTGTAAATTTGCTGGTGCTCCACTAATGTAGTAACATTCACTGGGGAGGAAAAAGGGTATTTTTGTATGTTTTGTGAGGGGAGGGGGAACAAAGATATGAGAAAAATTCAAACACATCATTGCTCTAGGAGATAATAGTGGAAATTTCTATGAAAGCAGTTGCTCAATTTCTCACCCTGCGTCAAACTGAGGCAAAAGGTCAGTGAACGCAGTGATGGCAGCCGTGGTGGCAGGTCAGCACCTATTTCAATAAGCAGCGAAGTGACTTTGCTGTCTTCAGTCTTTCGAGATGAAGAAAGAGTGCCTTGATTTTTAGCACTTAAGGAAACTAAACCGTGCCCAGCTCTAGAAAGGTCAATAAACCTTTCTGGTTAATATATTTCAGAAACCCCAACCAAACCGCCTAGCTAGTCTCAAATCCTAAAGCAGATACTTCTAAAACTCCACAATATTTACATCTTCTAATCTTCGCACAACAACAGGCAGAGACTTTTTGCTCTTTACTATAGAAGAAGATTTCACGCTCCTTGTTTTTCTGTTGAGTCATTAAAAATTCCCTGCTAGAAATGATCTTAATACAACTTACATTCCTCTTTTCATACCCTGGTTCAATTATGGTTTTCATTACCTCAAAAGTTAGCTTAAATGCTCCCTGTTGTCCAACAAGTAAGTGAGTAAATAAATAAATAAGCAATTTAACTACAAGGGAAAGAAAAGCTTCATTCCAGCACTTACCACAAATTACTTTAAGCAACTGTTTCCAAGCTGTATAATGGCTACACTGAGTTAAGATTCTTCTCTCTGAACATTTCAGATAGAAATATCTTTCACCTCTTCTGTCTCTACCAAGGTTTATTTAGCTGATCTACTCAGACATCAGAGACTGACAGACTACCTCGGAGAAAAAAAGGACGGGATGCAGTGATCACATGAAAGGCACTCTGTATCAGAGAGAGGTTAAACTGGACACTTATTTTGCCCCACCCCTCTCAAATAAGGGGATTTTAGAGAAATTTGAAACTCCACACATATGAATCTGGTACAAGGAGATGGATTTTTCTTGTACTGCAGATATAGCTGCAGAGCTCACTGCCACAAGAGAGGTTTGTGATTAAGGACTCATCAGCATTTAAAAAGGACTGAACGTATGGGCTCATAATAAGTATATGTAAAATGTTCATAATACAAGATTGCAAGGTGCAGGGGGAGATGGCATGCTGCTCTTCTAACTCACCTGTGGCTGGGTTTCAGGTTAGGACAATTTCTAAGCAGTCTGACTTACGTGGATTTTTTTTTTTTTTCCTAGTAACAGCTATTCATCCTGATATTTGTTTAGGAGCTTCTCCTATCTCTGATAAGATGATTTGAAACACTACTGGACACTAGCAGAGTGAGGATTAGAAACTCACTGGGCAAGTCCTATGTTCCAATGGTCCGATACTGTTTGGCCAGCACAGGGCGTGCTGAGATCACCTCTGACCATGCACATCTTTTAGCCTTCGTTAGACCTTTAGATCTCCCAAAGATGCTGTTTTCTTGAAAAAGCGTACTCCATCTCTGCACCCTTGTGTGCTCTAGGGACCTTGGCTTAGTCTTACTCAGAGGATGAGGCAGGAAGTGTTGGAGGTGATAACATACTGGCTTTTGTAGCTGAAGGTACTTACACCGACATAATTGCAATTATTAATTGAGGTGAAAGGATGTGCCCAATCTATACTTTGAGGTAATATTCGGCAACTTAAGCAACATGAATCATGAATCATTCATTAACTGAGTAATGCTTTTAATTAGTTAGAATTAATTTTAAGATGCCCTCTGTTATTTTGTTGTGTAATTTAAGGTCACCAACATTATTTTTTTCTATGTTATAGTTACATTGAGGCTTATATGCAATTCCCACCAAATACACATATATTATTTGCTTTAGTTCAAACTCTTTATACTTAGGTAAAAGACTTTGGGAATGGTGGAGAGCCTTAAAGGTGAAGCCTGTGGTATCTGGTATCTCCCCAATTGTATATGAAGTGCCATTCCTGTGCTACCAGGTCTGAGACCCATGATGCTGAGACATCAGAGGCTGTAAAGAGAAGTTAGTGATACATCATCCTACTTGATGTTTCAGATCCTCTTTGGCTGTAAATAGGCAGAGCTGCATTGAAGGTAGCAGAGTCCTGCCAGCTAAAAAAGTGACAATATGGCTTTGAGCAGGGCTCCATTCCCCAGTGTGCTGGTTTTGGTTGCGATAGAGTTAATTTTTTTCATAGGGCCAGGTGTGGGGCTATGTTTTGGATTTGTGCTAGAAACAGTGTTGATAATACAAAGATATTTTCATTCCTGCTGAGCAGTGCTCACCCAGAGCCAAGGGCTTTTCTGCTTCTCATGCCACCCCACCAGCGAGGAGGCTGGGGGGGCACAAGGAGCTGAGAGGGGACACAGCTGGGACATCTGACCCCGACTGACCCAAGGGATATCCCAGACCATGGGATGTCATGCTCAGCATATAAGGCTGGGGAAGAAGAAGGAAGGGAGGGACATTCAGAGGGATGGTGTTTGTCTTCCCAAGTCACCGCTACTCATGATGGAGCCCTGCTTTCCTGGAGGTGGCTGAACACCTGCCTGCCCACGGGAAGCGGGGAATGGATTCTTTATTTTGCTTTTCTTTGCTTGCATGCATGGCTTTTGCTTTACCTATAAACTGTCTTTATCTCAGCCCACGAGTTTTCTCACTTCCACTCTTCCGATTCTCTCCCCCATCCCACCCTGGGGGAGTGAGAGAGCGGCCACGTGGGGCTTAGTTGCTGGCTGGAGTTAAACCACAACACCCAGTCAGTAGGTTTCCAGGCTGCCTACCACTTAGCCAGACACCACTACATTCAAATTTATTTCAATACTTTCTGGTCACTCCATCAAAAATCTCAAAGGTTATGTGATCCCAGGACACGGTCCCATTATGTTGTGTCAGCCCAAAATGGAGGGGCTCAGGCAGCGGAGCCCATCTTTTCAGAGATATAAGTAGGGCACCTTTTTCTACACTGACTTAGGTTCCATTTTTCTTCCAGTATATCTGAATAAATAGCTGAGAAAAATCCCTTTTCTTCTTCACATTCCCATAGCTTACATTTTAGTTGTACATGCTCTCTCTGTCTCTGGAGATAGTCATCCGCACACTCCATCACCAGAGGAATGAAGACAAAACTCCAGCTTCCTAAGAGAGCGCTAAGACATCTTTAACTGCATAATAATTGATGTTTTTATGGTGTTCCAGATCATTTACTGATATTGAACACTTCAGTGGCTTAATCCTTCCTCACACAATGTGTAGACAAATAATGGCTTGATAGACTTCATCATTCATGAAAGGCAGACAGAGCAGGCAAGCCAGCATGAAAATATTTTAATTATACTTTGTCAGAAGTATATCACAGGAGATAAAATCGCTCTTCCTTCACTAGTATCATTTGGGGAATTTATCCAAGTCTAAATTTATTTACTATTAAAAATTGCACTTGGGTCCAAAGAATGAACTTCCAGAAGCTAAGAAGGAAGAGAAACAAGAAAAAAACAAGTATAAGAATGAAGAGTGGCAGAACACCTTTAGGAGAGCAATTCCTTGCTTGAGGCCAGGCTTGCAAAAGAAAAAACTTCCTAGAAAACAGTAAGTATTATGGAAAAGAGGATAACTCATAACTCATGTTTCATTAACTCTTTTCTTTATGCAAATTTAATATGGGACAAGACTACGCAGTGCCACTGGACACATATCAGCGGGGTTAACTCACTGCAGCAAAAGTTTCCATCGGTAGATGTTCTCCAGACTAATCTGTTCTCAAGGCATTTCTCCCGAGCTTCCTCAAATTATATCTATAAAGTATAAGTATCTAGAAATGCAAATGAATGGCACCTGGGATTGATAAGAAAAATAGAAAACTGGCTTTCTGATGAAATAAAAAGTTTATGTCATATATTAAATTTATTTCTGGAGCTGAATTCCAGCTTACTAAAGTCAGAGGGATTTTCTCCACTGTGTTTCAATAGTTTGGGGATTGGGGCCTTGTGAAACTGTATAAGATAAAATAGAGCATATTGCAAAATAGGCTTGTTGATCATTATACTGCTCAACTTCTGCTTCTGTGGGTATTACTATTATTTTTATGTTGTATAAAACTGCACTTGATAAGGGTTGTTAAATTACTTTGTCTCCAGTGCAAACCTAGTGTAGCTTTTATGTGTGACGGCTGGTTTGTCACTGGTGGCATATCATGGTAGGAGATGTGTCAGAGAATCATCAATAACAAACTGCGGTAAACCATATAAACAATTCTATTTTCTTTCTTGTCAGTTAGTGTTACAGACTGCAGAGTCCTCATACTGCTGAGGTGGATTGTATTGAAGGAATAAAGATGAGAAGTAAAGTATTTAGCTGGCCTTTGGTGCATGCTGGAGAAGGTCAATAGTTTGTCTGCCACCTTGGTTGCCACTGAATGTCTCAGAGCGAGAATAAAGAAGGCATTTCCAAAAAGTGCCTAGAATTTGCTTTATTCCGTTACCATTTAAAGTCAATAACAAAGTACTCTTGACATTTATAGTAGTGGGGTCATGGTAGGACAGGGGCTTGAAATTCTTCCCATCCTAAAAGCTCTGCACATACTTTACTGATAATGGGATCAAGCCCCAGGTTTCCAGCCACGTACCTCGTTCAGCAATAATGTGTCTTCTGTAATCAACCAATTTCCAAAACATAGGAACGGATTCTCCATGTAATTCATATAAACACAATCTTTTAAATCTTGCCAAGCTTTTAGTGTCAGTAAAATTTCCCTGCAGTGAGAAGCTCCAATTTAATTAAATGTTGCATGAAACTATTTCTTTTCCCCTGTTGTACATTTGCTGCCTATTAATGCATCCTGTATTATTGAACTCAAGGTAAACAGACATCTCTGTTTGGACTTCTCTATGCAATTCATTTGTTTCTATAACTATCA
The DNA here is from genome assembly GCF_964188355.1 of Buteo buteo. Taxonomy (NCBI): domain Eukaryota; kingdom Metazoa; phylum Chordata; class Aves; order Accipitriformes; family Accipitridae; genus Buteo; species Buteo buteo. The sequence continues at coordinate 9,697,578 of NC_134189.1, forward strand.
TGATTGATGTAACTTTTCAGAGTAGACTCTCCTAGCCTCTTCAATTCCTTCTTATACTGTTGTGTTCCCCCAGTGCCTTTAGACCTTCCCATTTCTGTCTTTTCTTTCTTAAAGACAAGACAACTGAAACCAAAGACAAGAGTGCTGAAACCAGTGTGGATGAGACACTTCATATTCCATTTTATTCACTTCCTTCCTCTTCAGTGTTTTGTTTCTGATTAACTAGAGGTCTTTAATCATTATTTTCTTTCCCTAGAAAGGTTACTTTGATTTCAAAGCCTACCAATGTACAGGGACAGTCTTGGTGTGTCTGTATTTACCACCTTGATATGTAATGTAATTCTTTAGGAGTACTTTGGAACCCTACCTATTCTTTCTTGGCTAACCTAACCACTGCCTTTAGCTAATTTTGCCAACTCAACATTTCCCTTCAGCCTATTGACTTTTTTAGGTTTTTAATAATTGCAACTAATTAAGAGCGACAATCCCGGTAATAGTCCATTTATCTGTCTGGTGTTATACTGAGGTTTGATGTTATATTATTTCTGTTGTCTTATTATCTCTTTAAGAAAGTTTTTTCCTTGAGAGTGTGGGCTCTGAGGAGAGCTGAAGGATGGAGGTGAAGAGTCTTTGCTTATACAGAATATAAACCAAGTCTTAATAGGACATGAGGGTATTCAGGTACTTCAAAGACTGCATGCTGCAGGAAATATTAATAAATTGTTTTCAACCCACACTGATGAAATTTTGACATCTCAACTATTTTCACATACAAGAAAGTGGAAACCCATCTCAATTTGGAAATATTGAACTGCAGTTAAAGAGAAGATTATTAATCTCGAAAGGCTGATGTATTTGGTATTCAAAAATTTCTGCAATACTTCTGACAAATGGGAATATCAGTGTTGGGGTTATTTTTCGATTAAAATAAAGTCTTTTGCGAAGTGTTCTACTTGAAATATTCTATAATTGCTGTTATGGGAAAAACACCCTGGTTTTTATTTTATTTTATTTTATTTTTGTTTCTTTGATATTCTAGATTTTTAAGGAAAATATTCAGTCAGGTTTTTTTAGATTTCTCTCTTCTCTCCTACTCTCTATTTATTTGCTAGCAGGAAAAAAATGGAAGAAGCATCTTTGAAAGAACTGTCACTTGGTTTGCTGAAGATATAGAGAACATCCATGCAAGTACTTTTCCTGAACTGTGCCAGGGAAGGGTCATTGTGAAAAGATGTTCATTTTAGAAAGACACCACATCTTTCCTCCTAAACTCAGAAATTCACTTGTTTTCATTTAATAAATGAACCAAACAGTAGGAACCAAAATCTTGGTTTTGATTGCAGGTAAACATCTGTGGAACTGGAATAGCTTTTTTTAACAACAACCACAAAAAGAGAAAGGGGATGAAATTAAATGTTCTGCTTACCTTGCCTTATCTGTATTACCTTAGCTTATTTGGATGAGAGTTCTGTGGCAAAAGACATGCACCTTTCAGATTTCAAGGGGGCTTCGTCTCATCTCTGCCACTGCAGGCAGGTAGGGCACGGTGTGCCAACCTCACTGCAGGCTTGGCTACCTGGGGACGTGCAGCAAAGGCAAACTTAATCAGTTAACGGTGTGAATTAAAGTGCATTAAAGATCCTGCGGGCGTTCTCTTGTGAGCGTTAAGAGGCTGTATGTCACCGCAGTTTAATTTTTCTCTGAGGAAGGCTTGTCCTCAGTGAAGTGGTAACATAAGGTGTAACTCCAGCATTGTTCCTGGCTGAACTCCTGCGCATACAGAGCAGTCTGAATTAAACAATGAATTAAGCAATGATTTAGATGCCTTTGCTGTGTTTTGCGTCTGTGCTGGTGGATGAAGTGAAGTGCCTGGTGATTTGCTTATCTGGGGGGTGCGGAGGCTTGCTAACAGCTGGCACGCAGTCTGCCGTGCTGCAACAGAGCTGAATTAGCTGGTTTGTCACAGGCCCAGGCTAAAGGTTGAGTAATGCTTATTTTCAAACCAGCAAGGGGGAATTTAGCCGCTCGCTGCTAATCCCAGCATGGAGTGTGTCACTAGCCAGTCTCTCCCCGCAGCTTCAATGCCCACAGCGTGCCCGTGTTTGCCCAAGGGAGGCCAGCTCCGGAGGAATCGAGCTGCCTCTAAGGGTACATGCACATGACTGCAAGCAATTGAGTTACTGAGGCTTAACAAGTTACCTCTAATCAGCTGATGAGCTGTAACTCAATAAGACACAGAGATTTTATTGCTTTTAATTGCACGTCTCCATCTTTGGTAACCTGAGTTAACCCTGCACTAGTGATGTTCCCTGAGAAACTACAATAATATATGAGCAGAGAGATATAATTGGGAGGAGAGGGATTCATCGCTCCCACTTTCAGTCACGTGAATTAGCTGGCTTGTGTCTGTGGTCTCCTCCAGAGCCGAAGGAAAGAGGACCCTCTGCAAGGTGGCTTTGAGCACATAAATCAGGTGCTTCCTGGGAGTCTCTCTCTGGCGGAGTTTACCTCTCTGCTTTGGTCACAGAAGTCATTAGGAAGAACAGTCAGCTAATGTAGGCACAAATGCTTCTCTTGGGTATTGTGCCTACATGAAATGGAAAGTGGCGTTTTGGAAGACATTGCCATATGTGTATTTTCTGTCAACAAACAATAGATTTTTCCCCCATAAGTTGGTGTCTGATGCCAGCAGAGGCTACGTATGTATATGTTCACAGGTTTTGGTTTAATTACACCGATCTTTTGCATATGACAGAAATTTAATGTTTTAATTAAACTTTTTTTACCCCCCCCTCTCATTTTTTTTCTCCCTAAATTTGGCCAATACAAAACTCTGAAGTTTTTCATGCCGGCAGGCAACTTTCCATTCATCCTGGAAGTGGCAGGTTTATGCTGATTGTTAATAGTGGGGATGAATGGCACCAGGTGAGGCACAAGGATACCCTCCAGCAGAGCCATCTGAGACAGTGGAAAGGGATTTTTCATTTTTTAGTGATAAAATGTGAGGATGTCAGATCAGGGAAGCCAGATCAGTTGTGACTGAAGAATTTGGCCACAGAGTAAACTATAATTAGGATTTTGTTTTTTTCTTTCCTCCAGCTGCAGGCTGCAGCTACTGTACTTTCAGATGTTACCAAACTGCACAGTGAAATAACATCAAGAAGCCACTTCATTTTCTAAATTAACATTGGCCTTTCATTCACCTTTCCATCCTCTTGGGTTACCCAGCTCCATATTAGAAGTGTTCATCTGCCTTGCTTCTATCTCCCTTCATTGTTTGTGTAATTGGAAAGAGTCAGTACAATTGCGCTTTTGTGGTTTGGTTTTAGTTGCTTTTACTGACAAATGTGTAGAATATTGCTGTATATTACAGTTTAGAAAAAAACTTGTATACAAAGGCCTTTCACAAATGTCAATTCTGTAAGCTCTTCTGTAACTGCATGGGCTAGATGGGTTTAAATTTACACATTCTGCAGCCAAGTTAAGGGAACTGGTGAAGGTTACAGTAACCCAGGATGTGTTAGAGGAATTTTAACAACAGCAGTGTAAGCAGTTCTCTGCAAAGCTCCACCTATGCAAGGTGCCTCTGACTTTATGTTTCACAACATATTCAAAGCCTGATTCCTACTCATCATCTCTCATATCCTGTTTTTGCAAATATGGAGCCTTTTTCAAACAAACTAGACTTCCCAGTGAAAACTGGGTGAAATATGAAGTTCCATTTTGATTTTCTGGGACATTTAACTGCTACATTCAAAATTAAAGTAATAGTAAATAGAATGGAGAGGTGTGCCATAGCTTACAAGTGAAAAACTCATATATTCTTACAGCTCAAGTCCTGGTGGCTCACTTCTTGCTGTCTCTATGTGAAAACCAAACATATTTCTGAATGCTTTGCCACTTGAGAAATGTCAGTTTTATCAGCATAGGTAAAAGCTCCAGATACTTAAGAGACCAGTAATACCCCTCTCCCCCCAAACCAGGGTTGAATTCCTAACAGTTTATTATTACGGTTCAAGCTCAAGCTGAATTCTCCTCTATGGGAATTTTCTTGAGGAAAAACATTGTGAGTTGGCCATCTGTTGGATTAGACAACCGATTCATTCCCAAACCCCAGCCTCCCCATTGCCTCCTTCTCACCCGCCTCCCTGCAGTTCCATGCAGCACATTTCAAAGGCTAAAAAAGCAATACTGAAACTTCTTTATCCCAGCACCTCAACAGTATGCCCTGAGGAGACAGCTTCTCCTTTGGGGGCAAGTCCCTTTAGTTCTAATTCCCATGCACGCTTGTTTTCCTTCTCTCCAGGTTTTCTCATACCTGGACTAGATGCTGATGTTCATAATTTCTCTCCACGGGTTATCCTTGCTCCTCTTTTAAAACCTCAAGTGCTCTACAGCAGATGTGAGAGCCTCAGGCTCACTTGCCCTCTGAGCCACAGAGAAATCATGATTATACAGAACCAGGTATTATGTGTCAACAGCAGGCACTGTAGGATGGAGGTGTATTTTCAACAATAAGCTGCGAAACCTGTAAAGATTTCTAATTGAATTGCTAAAATCCTGCAAAGGTGGGCTGGTCAGTGCAACATGGTTCCCTTCAAAGCTGTTTTTCCACTCCTAGTGTTTCTCTTTCTTAAACCTGTTTTCATTTTCCTGGCAGCAATTCTATTCTCTAACTCTATTACTGCAGTTTCTCTTCAACAGTTATTCGGATTAAGCAGTTTGATTAAAATTCTTTGTTGTTAAGCTCCGGAGTTTTCAGCCATGTAAACGGTAGGGGATATTGAGAGACAGGGAAGCTCCTGTAGCCCCCAAAGAAGTGTTCTGCCTCAACTTGCTGCTACAGAGAGCAATGCAGACCCCTTTTTCTGACCAACATGCTCTGACACCTGAATTGTCTTTTGTCGGAGACCATACTGGAAATAAGTATCTGCTGCTCCCATGGTCTACAGCCTATGACTACAGTATCACAGCACTAGGTACAGTGACTCCTACCTCCTACCACTAACTGTTGCTCTGCTACGTTTTGTGAGTACCTGTCAGCGCCATGAGTGCTCTCATGGGAATCATGATGCCGAATTCCTAGAGAAAACCCAGGACCGATACAGTCAGACTCCAAAAGTAAACACTACTACCACTGTGGCTTTCCCCTATATCTGCAACATGCAGCATATAGACGCTTTCTATATTAATCCACTTTTGTATTGGCATGCCTACATGAAAATAAACTATATTACAGCAGCACAACACTAAAATAAAGCAGTGGTGAGCCAGGCTTCATACCTCATAACTCAATTCACTCACACCTGTCCTTCAAGTAAGTCTGTGTGTACATATATATGCATCTATATATTTATATAGAGTGCATGTTTGTGTTTTTGACTCTGCACATAAATATTTATATGCTTTTCTAGTTTGAATACTTTATCAGGAAAAAATACACTGAAGTTAAAGTTAGGACAGTCTTATTACAAAATACAAATATTTGTGATTCTTCCATGTTTCCACTTGTTTGAGCTAGGGCCATAATCCTTTCCCCACCTTTTCCTCTTGCTTAGGATTAGAGGCATTTTGTTCATATATGACAGTTTCAAGGAACTCTTAAAACAGGAACTTAGTAGGAGCAATAAAGGTTGTCACATATAATAAAATCCATAGACACAAACTCCAGAAAATGTTTAACAGCACAGTTCAGGTAGGTGTCATCTAATTTATCCTATGGAATTCACTGTTTCTCTGCAAATGCATTGCAATGATGGGTTCTTGCACACTTGCTGCTAAAGTTTTGACTCATGAAATCTTTCTGGTTATTTGTCTTTGTTTCAATTAGCCAGTGTCAACAGCTCCCTAACAGTGGAATGGTGCACAGTTGCAACTGGCACTATCATACAAGGGAATTCAGATACTTGTGCATGGAAATGAGACATGAATGAGTACACCTATCAATGCTTGCAGGGGCTATGTTTATGCTATCACTAGGAGCAGGCATGAGAGTGGGGTAGGACACACTATTTTAATTGATACTAGTGAAGAAGAGCACTTAACAGCCAAATTCTGTGCTCCATTTGCTTATATCACAACAGTGAAGATATTTGCGTTGCACTTGTCAATACCACCCACTGCATCTTGTTTCAGGCCTGCTTAGGCCCATCTAAGCTATGTTTTGTCTACCGAGCTTTGGCTTTTGAGATATGCTGTAGAAGAACCAGTTGAAGGGGTTAATCTGGGGCTCTATCTCCCCACTCACAATGCAGACATGGCATATTTAGGCCTATACTTAGGGATGGCATGATTCAAGTCTTCAGGCATTCATTGCTGTTGTGCCTTGGACATTTCCTCAACTCTACTTGTGAATATAGCTGGACTCAAACTCTATCAACACACAGTGAGCCTGAATGAGTAGTTGGGTTTGCCCATGCTTGACTTGCAATTTGGATGAGTAGCTGGATGAGAGGTTTCTGGACACATAAATCCTAGGGCTGTAGCCTAAAATGATTGAAACCTGCTAAAAAAAGAGGAGATAGAACTGTGTTTTGCTATTTGTGAAGACCCATATCCCCCTGCCACTGAGGCTTTGGGCTCTGAAGTCCTTCCAAATTACCAGTGACTGCCAAATACTACCAGAGGCTGGGGTGCCAGCCCACACTCTCCTTCCATAGCTACACCATCTGGAAAGACTGTTGGGAGAAGGGTGGCACCAGAGCTGCTACTGTTCTTCATGGAGTTTCATTCACAGAAGACATGTGACAAGCAGCTTCAGCAATTCCGAGGCTGCTCTACAGTCCTGCTGTCCTGCAACCTCAGCGTTGAGTAGGTACCTCGACGCTACGTAAATGTTTTGACAAGGAAAATTTGAGGCTTTGCACACAAAATCAGAAGTACACAAATGCACATACCAGCTTAACCTTCAAGATCATGAGACACATTAATGCATCACCAGTGAAGGTGCCAGATAGTTGGACAGCAGGCTCTTTAGTTTTCAGAGCCAATATCTGAATAAAAAAGAGAAAATATTGTACTTTTTTTAAAGACCAGGGTGAGCTTAGGATACTAGCATTAAAAAAATAATCATAGAATCACAGAATGGTTGAGGTTGGAAGAGACCTCTGGAGGTCATCTTGTCTACCCTCCTGCTTAGGTAGGGTCATACAAAGCAGGTAACCTGTCTGAACATTTAATAGACTTCTTTTTTTGAAGGTTTGGGGTTGAATTTGCAGTAGGTGACCCTCTGAGTGCTTAACAGAATTTAGATAAGCATGCAAGAGTTCAGAATTCTGCCTGAAGTGAAACTGACTTTCTCAGAACCTCGGTAAACAAATCCTACTGAAAATCTCATGAAAATCACTTATTTTGTCACAATGAACCAAAATGCAATAGAAATCCATTTACTGAATAGCTCTCCACTTTGTTTACCAGAATTTAAAACATTGCTGGCCTCATTCCTTGAAATTTTGATCACTTCTTTTCTTGATATTTCTGAGAGTTCCTATTTCTTCTGTTCTTTGAACTAAATTGAGGAGAACAGTCTTTATCTTGCTCTGTTGGTGTTTTCATGTATGGATAAATAACAGAAGCACAAATGCACACATGTACCAAATCTTTTCATAATTGAAAATGGATTTAGTTTGAGCTTTAGGTTAATATTAAGGTCATTTTTCATTTTAGTTAAACCATTTCTTTCCACTAATCAAACACCAATCTTAGCTTCAGCCAAAACCTAATCTGAATATGAGCTTTTCCCTCAACAAGTATAACTTTTCTGGGAGCCTATGGGTTGAGAAGGAGCCGTGGTTCATTAGTGTTCTCCTGTATTCACAGCCACAACTTTCTCCAAGTTTCAATTACTTTCAGGTAACACAGTTCATGGCCAAACAATGATTCTAATAGAGAGATTAATCTAAATGTCCAATGTATATAGACAGTACACTTGCTCCAAAAGTAAAACAGGGTAGGGAAAAGGCATAGGAACTGACACTGTCTAGTAACTGCATGATTGTCTTGACAGTGTTATTAACTTTTCAGAATCTAATGGAAAGCAACAAGGTGAGGAGGTGCAGGGTGACTGCAGAAGATGATATTAAACACATCAAAGGTCTGGAGAGTGTAGTTTTCAACACGCTGCTTGTCTGAACTGATGGCAGAACTTCTTAAATCTGTTTCAGGGCAGAACAGATTTCTTCCTCAGTTTGGGATCAGAGATCTAGCAGGAACAGGATGTGTTCCTTTAAAATTTTCAAGGCAAAATCACCAGCTCAGATAAATCAGTATAACTCCATTGTGGCTTTAATTCAATTATACCAGTGCCTGAGCATCTTGCCTTTGAATATTTGAAGAAGAAAACTCTTCCCTCTGAATGAGTTTATCAACTAGATAGATAGGGTGTAAAAAAGGAAATATTACTGCCTGTAATAAAACTTACTTATTACAGGCAAGTAATTAAGGGATAAATTAATAGAGAGCTACATTTTCTTCTTCACCAAGAGATCTCTGCAGCAAAGTTGGGGAAGACATCAGGAACATGGTTGTAACACACTAATTTACATGGTCAGTCACAGGCAAACAGTATCTTAGAATAGCTCTTATGCTTGGTGTCACCTAAAAGGACTTTCAATGGCTGGAAGGCTGTTATAAAACAGATTTGTTGCCTGTGCTTCCTCCCTGAAGTGGAGAAGGAAGGCGACAGATGCAAACTCCCATTACAGTTAATTTGAGAAATTCCCTTTGGGTTTAAGCAGCAATGACACCAATCTTTTTCACAGGTAGCGTGAATTAAAATAAAACTAAGAAAACTTTGTTCTGAACTTTTTTCCAAAGGAAAGCCAATGACAAAGTATGGTTTGGAACTCAGTTTTGAGGATGCTTCTAACTTTCCTGTTCATGAAATTGCCTTTTCTCCTTATTTTATTTTTTATATCTTTGTTCCTTGTTATGGGAATACCTTGTGGTTCTCCAAAACATTTTTTGTGCAAAATAAAAAAATGCATGATGACATTCTGTCAATCAAATACAGGTACAGAGGAACCAGATGTTAAAAGAATAATTTTATGACACATTTAGAGATTTCTTAGCCACTACTATATTTGTGTCCTGATAGTCTTCAATGTAACTTCCCTTCAGTTTAGATCACAGGAACATAGATTTTAATTTCTGCTACATACTCTTCCTATTAATCTTTTGGTTTGTTTATGTCTGCTTATATTTAAAAGACTTTGTCTCTTCTCTGTGTAAGTTCTTTTAAATTTTCTTTTGATTTCTCCTTTTCCTTCTCCTTTCAGTCACTGATCCTGTTATCAAGGTCACTTTATGAACTGATAAATTCATTCTTTACAGCTATCTGAAATATCTCATTGTGCTCCTTTTGGCTGGGATAGAGTTAATTTTCTTCACAGTAGCTAGTATGGGGCTATGTGTTGGATTTGTGCTGAAAACAGTGTTGATAACACAGGGATGTTTTTGTTCCTGCTGAGCAGTGCTCACCCAGAGCCAAGGGCTGTTCTGCTCCTCACCCCACCCCACCAGCGAGGAGGCTGGGGGGGCACAAGGAGTTGGAGGGGACACAGCCAGGACAGCTGACCCCGACTGAACCGAGGGATATCCCAGACCATAGGACGTCATGCTCAGCATATAAAGCTGGGGAAGAAGAAGGAAGGGGGGACATTCGGAGCGATGGTGTTTGTCTTCCCAAGTTACCATTAGGTGTGCTGGAGCCCTGCTGTCCTGGAGATGGCTGAACACCTGCCTGCCCATGGGAAGTGGGGAATGAATTCCTGGTTTTGCTTTGCTTGTGTGCGCAGCTTTTGCTTTACCTATGAACTGCCTTTATCTCAGCCCGCGATTTTTCTCACTTTTACCCTTCTGATTCTCTCCCCCATCCCACCAGAGGGGAGTGAGAGAGCAGCTGCTTGGAGCTTAGTTGCCGGCTGGGGTTAAACCACAACACTTACTAAAACAGAGTTATATTTTTACTATTCCACTTCCATAAGCGCTTGATCCTACCATAGTATCATGTACTTAAACATATGGAAACCTAACCCAAAGGGGTTGACCCTTTCTGAATTTCAGTTCACTTACATCCATTTATTGTACACAGGGTCTGTTTCTGGCATGTTATTTCCCACTTATCAGACGGAAACCATCCTGTTTGAGGGCAACTTTGATGGTCTTAATACTGGTTTTTATTCTGCCCTGAAATAGAACTAGGATTCTTCAAATGTTCCTACAGAGGTGAAACTGTGCCAAAATAGTTATTATCAGACCAGGATGCCTTTGATTCAGGAAGCCTGCTAAGTATGTTAACTATTTTCCTTTTATAATCCTAGCTGCTGACATTATGGGGCTATTATGTGACTCTGTGGAGTCACAGATAAAACACATAGTCAACCACAAGGTAATAGTCCTTTTCAAATGTGGACAGGTATGAGAACCCTAACACTATTTCACCAGCCTACCAGAACCCCTCACTGCAGCTTGCATAGGAAATTATTGTAACACCCCTGTCAGCACTGCCTATCAGTAGATTTCAAAAGATTTTGGATCTGCTTATTGCAAAAAATGAGACAGCAATTAAGGGGTAACCCAGAGTCAGGTGGCAGTGGTTTGAGAGTGTCACAGCTGCATGAATGCCTGTGCTGTATAAGAAACCCACTTTTTAAATGACCACACCATTTAAAAGAGCAAAGGAGAGGAAGGAGAAGAGGAGAATGGGAAGGAAAGCCTCTTTCCCACAGAAACATAAGACCAGTTGAGCACAAGGGTAAAAGCTATGATACCCCTGTCAGTGACCCACAGTTGCCAGGAGCTGGATCTGAGCTTAAATGGGGTGAGGTAAGTATAGTTTTGTGTTCTGCCTTATAGTGACAGTTCCCGTTATGGGAAAAGCATGTACTCATCAAAATGTGCAGGTACCTCATGTAAAAATTGAAGTTTGGAATTGTGGCATTCTCTGCAACCTGTTGGCAGGGATTTGGAAATTGCAAAACCAAAGCCCAGTGGGGCAGCCATGGATAGCTGATGGCCTACATGAACTGGAGCATCCCTCTGGTACCTTCTGCCAGCTTTTGAGCAGTGTTGGTACACCAGAGGAACCACAGAACAGGGCACAAACCATGGACCTCTCTGTCCAACCTTCTGCTTCATATTTGGGAGAAGGGACCAGCTCTACCAGCCTTCCCAGGTGGTCTAGGTTGGAAGATGAATTCTTCCTGAAAAGAACATGACACCAGACTGCAGTAGTTGCCAGGAGAGAGAAACCCTGTGGTCAGTGAGATAACTCACTGCCTCATTTAACTACCTATATCACTGGAAATGTCTGTTAAACTGCCATTCCTTGGGGAGAAGCAAATAATGAAGAAGGAAAGTGGTCAAGCTCAACAGCACAAATGACATAATTGCAGAGAATGTTAAAGAGGAATTATTAAGTGAAGTGGGCTGCATGATTCACCTGAAATCTGCTTAGTGAAAATTTTACACTGAGAGCCATGGGACAATGCCAAAGTTAATCATCTGCATGGCTTGTCCATAGCAAACATTCCCTGCATAGACATTTATCTGCTCTTTAAAAATAGAGAAAAAGTAGAGTGTGATCAGGGAGGAAGAAAGAAAGATCAGACTCTCTGCATCATATATTCAATACAAAAAGTAATATTTTAAATTGCCACATGGTACTAATGAAACTGTGAACCTAATAAAGTGTAAGAAGAACAGCACATCATCTCCTACATGAAGTTTGCATTTTAAAGCACCCTAAGGCATACCTTTACATGTAAGAGATTTTGCAGAACCTAACTAAAAGGTGTTTTATAAGTCAAAAGTGTTTCTGTGCTATTACACTGATTATTAAAGATACAAAAGACTGAGCTACTCTTCCAGACTATTGGATATCTTGAAGCCAATTTGACATCACTTTTTATGGCTGGTTTCATATTTGTCTGGCAAAATACGATCAATACTGGCAAAAGTTCCTTGAGTTATAAAATTCAGTACAATGCCAGACACTGCATCTGGTCAAAATGGGCAAATATATTATTTGGATTCTTGACAGTATTAGAGAAAGAAGAGTTTCACACAGCCCATTTCACGAATGCATCCACGTTAATTCCACTGTTTACAGGAATTGTCAAATTCAGTTCTGGTTTATGAAGGCTTAAGCATTTGGAATTAATTAAGTGTCTGTAAGTAGTTAAGATGTATTTTGCAGGGTATCTTGTCTTCAGAAAAATGAATTTTATTATTCACATTTCTGCATAATTGATATTCATATTAGAAGAACTGTTATCTTGCTATAAATGGCTGCCTTCAGAATATTCATTGGACATGAGGAACCAAGGAACACAAGAATGTAAGAAGGGAAAAAGACCTTGGATATTGCTATAACAGATTTATCTTAAACATTCAGAAAGTATTTTGAAGTTATTTTCAGTTAGGAGTTATTGAAGGGTTTAGGTGTATAAATGTATTTACAGGATTGTAATGTAAATTCCCTGTTTAAAAAGGTTAAAAAATACATTTTTTGTTTTAAAAGATATTTGAAAAAAAATTTTGACCATAAAAAGCAAAACTTTGGGGTAAAATCCCCCACTGAATTTGAAGTAAATTGAAAACCCATCTGTTTCTGTTACTGTTAAAATCTTCACCAAGATGCACAATTTAGGATTTTGATAATGCAAATGATGGTGTTTGTTTTGTTTTTCATGTTAGGCATGAGTATTTGAAATCCCTTTCCAGACAATATATGGGTAACAGAGAACTGTGAGAAAGCATCATGTTCCCTGTGGAAAACAATGTTCCCTGTGGAGGCTGTTTTTCCTACAGAAATAATTCTCAACTGCTAGGTCTTAAACACATAGGCGGTGGTCGACCAGGGAGAAGCTACATACTAAAAGCAAGGAAGCACTGGGAATGATTTGTTCTTTCAGCCTTTTGCTACAGAGGGTGATAAAGGATGGATGGATCTGGGGACGTTTAATGGTCAGGGATCCTTGACTATATAATATACAGATTGAGCCACATCCGAACCCCGTTTAATATACTTCTAGCAGTGGAGGACTGGTCCCACACACTCTACTTCTGTGCAATCCTCTCAGTTACCAGTTTGTCCCTAAAATCATGGTGGGTAACAGGGTTAGTGTGTTTCAAAGCAGGTTTCTGCTTGCAATTTCTGGTGTAATTTTGACTTTTTCCTTCCAGCTGAATTATGCAGAGGGGCTTCATCCAGAGCATGAAACCTTCCTGCGGGCACGTGTGAGGCTGAAGGCCACCTCTGTCCAAAGCCCTGCGCTCTGGGCCTCAGGTGAGACAACACTCTTTGTACAACAGGGGTCATACTTTATAAAAAGCTAAGGAAATGGCCTCATAAAGATAAAGTTTCATTATAAGCAAACAGCTGATTCATTTATCCCTTTATGTATCCCCAAAGGTTGTCAAAGAAAATGTGGCTGCAGCCAGCTGCAGCCAGTTGGACTTGATGACCTTAGAGGGCTTTTCCAAACTTAATGAAATGAAAAGTGATTCTCTTCCAACACCAGCTCTAAGGAAGGCAAAGAATTTCCTTTTCAATGAGCAGTGACGCCTGGAAGAGGCAGCTCTTAGCCATCCCCTAAGAGGGTGTGTGGTACTGCATCATAACTGGGCTTAGTGTTTCTGGTCACAGACCCCTTTCTCAGGAAAGCTGTGTGATTAAAGATCTAATTATGTTGTTTTCCCTATACTTAGTCTGTATGCCCTGCCCTGACATTAGAAGTCTAATTTGTTTAAGCAAATGAAAGATGTCTGTCTGGGCTAATTTGTATTTGGCAACGCTACTGTAGAAATTTTTCAAAGAAAACATTGCTTCTTTCTTCTTGCCAGAGGCAGGTAAATGTGATGTGAGTGACAACCTGATTGCTGGTTCTGGGTTAAGAATCAGTTGGGTGAGTCTGACACCCTACTATGGAAGCACAGAGGACAAAATGTCTTAGCAGTAACGAGCATGTTGCAAACTCTCTGCACCAGCAATGCCAACGTTTCAAGGCTACGTGAAATTCAGCGGAAAAGGTCACTAAGAAGAGTCGATTGTGGAATTTGAATGGCTCTTTTCTGAGAAATTGAATCTCATAAAAAAAAGAAGTTTAGGTTTCTATCTGAGAGATTGTGAGTGAAGTGAAATCAGATCTAACAGTTGGCCATTTTTCTCCTCCCCTCTTCTCTAACAATAAATACAAGGAAATTCTGTTAAATTCCATTATGATTTCTCTCTTGTTGTGGCAGCCTGACTCTCTGCCAAATCTCTTGTTGGCAAAATTCCACTCCACAACTGAAGAAATCCATTGGTTATATGAGCTTGGCTCATAATCCCCAGTCATAAACAGATGTAATTGCAATTTCTGAGGTATGCCCAAGATGAGGGAGGTTATCAAAGTGCAGCACTAGAAGTAATGCTGCTATTTTAGGTAGGAGTTTTAATATCTTTTACCTATTCAAACCTAGTAGAAGTGGATAAATAAGTAACTATTTGAAAGTCAGGATAAAAAAAGGGGCAATCCTTTTAATTTCATGAAATTGCACAGGACAAGGAGACCTTTCTGGAGAGACGGGGAGGGAAATGTTAACTATTGTTCATAGAGCTGGGAATTACCCCTCTTAAGAACAGAAATGTGGCATGTCTGAGAAAGAAGTCCTTCCACGAGGTCCACACATGTTGAAGTAAAGAATTCGGCGTTAATTTTAAGCTGAAATGCCAGCAATTATTTTTGCTCCATCACCAAGCAAATATCTCATTTAGCTCTATGACTTTTTCCAGTAATAAAATTCAATAAAGAATATGTTGGGGATCTGTAAGTCTGAGGAGACAACTGAAAGCAAAATGTGTTCCAGGTTCTTCTTCTAGCCTTTTATTCTGTAACGTTGTCTGAAATGAGAGTGATGGGAATAAGCATTTTATTTGAGCTATGTTTGCAAATGTGGAACCAAGTTTTTGTCATAGGGGAATTTGGACTTGACCTGTGCAAAGGTACTTTGAAAGCTCTGGCAGCAGGACTGCGATGAGCCCCTCCTCGTGTCACTAAAGGACACCGCATCTTGCACCAGCCCAGTGACTCCCAGTAAGAAAGTACCTGGAGTGACTAGAATCTTTTCACCTCCAGTTAGAGATTAGGTGAATCATATTAGCAGTAAAAAAAAATTGAAGTGTGCCAAGCTGTTTCAGGAGGCTGCAAATTTAAAAGAGCAGTAGAGTATCTGCAATTCCCATTGAGTTCCAAAAGACATTTGGGTTCCTACATTTCTCCATCACCTATGGAATAGGACTCATTTGGAAATGTTACTTGTGCTAGTGTATAGCTATTTTCCTGCAGTTTTTTTATTTAAACAATTGTGTTAGTCTAAGAAGGTGTATTTTCTCCTTTTTTTCTTTTTACTGTCATTTAGTTTAAAGGTTTGATTGGTGTAAACAGCTTTATCACCATTCATCTTGCAGGTTAGTATCCAGATACAACTTTCAAAATGATACAGCATTAAGAAAGAAATAAAAACATCACAGAAGAAGAATTAAAGGAAAATGATTCTATAAGCCATCAGAATCTGATTCGTCCCTTTTATTTGCACTAGTATTATGGTGTAGTAAAAAGCATGTAGATCTGGAAAAGAGTACTGAGATACCAAAACCCAGAGATTGACCAGTGAGGGTAGGTGAGAATTTAGGATTCTGGCACTGAAAAAGTCATTAATTGGGAACATGAGGAAGTTACAAATGAGAAGGAAGGAGCAGAAGAAAGATGAGCGTCTATGTTTTGTGTATTCTCTGTGTCACTGTTACCTGAACACTTCACAACCTCACCATAAGGTGAATTAGGTCATCCTACCATGTTCCCGAAAATTGAGTGATGAAAACTTAACTGGGCAGTGGAAATGAAAAAGCTAGAAAAGAAAGAGTGGTGAACTATTCATTGTCTTTTTTGGCTTTTAGTTAAATTTTGACATTACCATGTATGTCCTGAATAAACAATTGGATAAGAAACTATTTGGAGGAAATTTTGGGTTATTTACACTTGAAATTTTCTACTGGGCTGTGTTCTACTGAATTCAGTCTTCTGTGGAAGAACCAATAAAGAATTTGCCTCCTCTGCTTTCTAGATTTTTTCCCAACTCTCTGCCAATTAATAACACTCAGATTCCACAATTGGTCTCGTCATTTCTGAGGGCATGGCTGAAAACCCCTTCATCTTGTGAAGGCAATATGGAGGCTCCACTGCCTCTAAAGAAAACACGCGAGGAGTGGATACCCTGACCTTTCCTTCTGTGATCCACAGTGCGGGTACCCTCCTCATGCACCAGGCTCATGCCCAATCCTATGATATCATGATTGCATGATGTGCACAACATCCAGGCAGGAGACAAGAGGGTCCACTTCTAATCAGATGATACAGGGAGAGAGTGCAGCAAAGAGGAGGCTCCCAGAAATAATTTAGCTATCACCCGCCTCACTCCACATCCATTTCTGAAATCTCTTAGGACTAAATTGCAGGCTGGGCTATCTGCTCTAATGGTCATGCCCTGCCTAAGGGCTATATGGAGATCATGGACTGAAGCATATGCAGCACCATGGCAGCGGTTCCTTGCATTAGCTGGAATAGAAGAACTGAAAGTCATATTATCCTTGGCTTTGAGGATTGTCCCTGGATGAGGGTTTGAACCCTGCTGGTCATGCAGTGCTGATAAATACGCAAAATTCTGTTACACTGACAGTACCTATACTATGAGGCAGAGGACTTTGTTTCTCAGAGTCATCAGTCTAATAACTTTCATCAGCACTGAACAACCTTGAAGGAGAAATGTCACTTGTTTAATTTTTTAAAAAAAATTGCCACCTTACGAATGTTAGAAGACAATCAGTGTCTGCCTATTGTAATCATCTTTTACAGGAGAAATGACACATCCCAATCAGACATCTTTTGGGGACATGACCTCTTTTATCAAAACACTTATTAGAGTGGACCAGCAGTCCTAGAGGCTATCTAATGAATACAAATCTTGCAACATAAAAATATTCCTGTTGAAAGCCTTCTGCAGCCCCTGGTGGGTTTGAACACAGGTTTGCTCTCCTGCAATAAGTGGAACTTTATTCTGCAATTACATCTCTGGCAGTTTCTGTATATATTGATTAACAAAACCTCACAGCGATCTCCTGAGGTCACTGGTTGTACCTTGCTGGGTACCCACCAGGGATACAGACACTGAAGTCACTGGGGGTCTCTGGGGGTCTCAGGAACTGAACTGCAGTAAGTAGCAGCCCAATCCTGGCTGAATACTGGCATCTGAGAGATTTTCCCTTATGGCATGCTGGATGTCTCTAAGCTCTTCAGAGTAGCTTTTATGAGAGAATCTGCTCCATCCCTATCACAGGACTGAAATGTTCACATAAAAGAGTGAAGGCAATTGGAAGTGTATGACGACAGAGTGAAAAGAGAGAGGAAGGAAGACCAGGGGGAAAGGGAGAAAAAAGGGGAGGATGAAAGGCATGAAAATGGGGATAGAAAAAATGAAAACCAGGAAAAAAGGAAAATGAGATGTTCTGAAGCTTTTATGGACACAGCACAGATTTTCCCTGCATGATTTGTCCAGTGGTTGTAGCTGGTGAATTACCACATGTTTAAAGCTTCAGAAGATTCAGTTGGTTTCTGGCTGGAAGCAGCCTAAGATTAGTGAAGATCCTTGTTCTTTTCATGTTTAGGAAGAGAGGCTTGAGCCTGTTGATAGAGGAAGACTGATGATTTTTTTCCTTCACCTTTTTTTCAAACTAACAAAAAATAAAGACAGAAATTGCTGTTGCAGACACATCATTAAATAACAGAGCTCTGCCACCTAGCTCTACTTTCATCTGATCACCCTAACTTTTACCTTAGGTAGATCTTGATAAAGGATATTAATGGAAGAACAAGATACCACTAAAAACTCGCTTTCTCACTGTGCTTCAGGATGCTCCTGTTCATCCTAATGCTTTTAAATACAATTGAACATAGTACCATATTAATATCAGATAGTAACTCTAAGAGGAGACTGCATTCTGCCCCCAGAGCACTTAGCGCTATTGTGCTTTCTATCTGTGAGTGATATGAGCCAGTATATGACATGGGAACGCCGCATTATACCATACCACTGTGGCACTGTGGTACACCACTGCTACACTGAGATGCAGCCCCATGGTGTTATCACATTGTTGAGCTTAGTCCTGAAAATAAACTCTTTAAAGGTTACAATTATAAATAGATCTGGTACACTGCCTTATCACGTCCGTAGCCTGAGCCGAAGGGGTAGCATCTGGTGCTCGCAATGAAATGAGATCAACTGCGTATTCCCAGCCTGCTAGAGCACTTCACAGCGTGCCACCAGGGTCCTGTGTTTTGGCAGCTGTATGAGAAGTTGGATGTTTCACGTGCTGGAATCTGGGACGGATCCTGTCTATACCAGAGAGTGGTATTGTTTCAACCAGCTCAGGAAAGATCTAACAAGCGTTTGGTCGCGGTACTCTTAGGGACAGGACTTGCGATGGGCAGAACCCCCCGTGTGCAGTGTCAGATAACCAGAGCAGTACCACAGCTCAGTCTCGCCGCCGGCTTTGCCAACACCACAGTTCTGGAAACCTCCAGTTGCTGCTGCTGGGGAGAAGAGTAGTGGGCACCTAAAGCCGACACTGCTGCAGGGGTGGCTCCTGGCAGAAGCAGTAGGTGCTGGCTGCTTCCCCAAGGCTCTCGCCCTCTGGCTCCCTCTCCTACTTGTGCCTTTTTTTCTCTACCTGGCCCTGGCCCCTGTGTTAGAGGTACCAAGTTTTGGTCTTAATCAAGAAGCTATAACCCGGCTCTGAATTCTATGCATCAACACCATGTAGTTTCACTGAAAGATCACAGTGTGTTTAATGAGTACCAGAACCCTCAGTTCAGTATCTATAGGTAGTAAAAGATAAATGAGTAATAGATAGTTTTTTTTTTTTAATTTGCATTCATATCATATGCCCTATCTGCATATTAATTTTGCACATAATGCTCTAGGAGACAGAATATGAAATAGTTTTCCAAAATGAAGGCATATTATATTAAAGTATTTAATGTAGATTTCCATGAAACGTTGCTCTCCGTGGAAACCCCATCTGACTTAAATAGGAACACTACTGTCCATGAACTGAGGAAAACCAAAAGACAGCAAATAAAGATAACAGTTCTGTGATATGTCTGATCTGAGGAGTGATATCCTCTAATGTGGCTACTTGGAGAGCTGTTTGATTTAATTTTATTTAACTTATTCATTATTACAAAAACATAAAGAGCTTAGAAATGAAAAATGTGAATATATTATAGGAAATAATAGAGGAGATGGAAATATAATACAAATTGACTTGAGCTCTGATTTAGGAAAACACTTAAACCGTCACTTATTCATGAAAACACTTAAAATTACATGTCACATTTTAGGAATTTACCTCTAGAGCTGGCAGTGGCCAGGATATTGATGAAAGACATTGCACAATGACACCTCTTTTTGTCATATGTCCTCCTGACTGCACTTTACCACAGGAATGAGAGGAGGGGAGGAGTTATTTTCCCCTTAGCTGTGAAATCTGATGCTGTAATTTTGACTTAAAACTCAGGATTACCATTAAACCTCTTTTTAAACACTTTCTTCAAGGGGATATTTTCATGAGTTGGGTTCTCAGGAGGTTTGGAACCAGAGCAGGAGAAAAGCTATATCAATTGTCAAGTTTGAAGAAAAATAGAATACAAATATGCAATGAAAATGAGAAAAATAAGATGTTAAGAGAAGCCTCAGCAATAGGGAACATTAATGAGATAGTATATTGCACTGCAATATAGATACCAAATAACAGTGTGATATAACACTTTCCTTAGAAAGGTCGTTTATGAAGCAAAAAGCAGCAGTTGCCCTCCCACACCACTGTGATGAAACCAGAACATGAACTAGCATATTTCTTTCAGTGGGTCAGGTGGAGACAAACTACAGAGGATTCCACAAAGATGAAAATCTCTCCCCCCAAACCCCTGGGTATGTTAATGAGAACTGATCACTCACAAACTTTTCCAATGTTAGTATGTAAGTAAGAATGATAAGCACCTAGAATAAGGATCAGAATTTCAAATGATCCAGTACAATGAAAAAAAAAAATCAAATAAAATTTAATAAAGGCAAGAATGAAGTGTTACATAAAGGAAGTGAAAATTAGATGGACAAACACAAAACAGAGAATAAAGTGCTTGTGGAGAAGATCTGGATATTAGTAAAAGCCAATATGCAATATTGCTATGAAAACATAAATTTGATTATGGAATGTGTAAATCTGCAACTTGAGGAAAATAATTATTCTAGTACCTTACAATAATGAGTATTCAGATAGAATACTACATCCTATTTAGCACATCACTTTCAGAAATGCACAGATGTATTATCAGGGGTCCATGGCAGTACAATTAAACTGATCAGAGGTTGAGAAATCGTGCAATAGAGGGGAAATTGGGGGAATTGGATTTTTTTATTCTAGAGAAGCTTGAATTCCAGAAGGCTGTTTCAAAGGGTGAGAAACTGTTCTCTACACTCATAAGCAATAACACAAGGAATAATTACTTTGACCTGCAGCAAAAGAGATTTTGGTTCCTAATTAGGAAAAGGTTCTACCTAAAAGGAGAGTTAAACACTAGATCAGTGTACCAAGAGTTTTGTAGCATCTCCATCCATGGAGGTTTTTAACATTAGGTTATGCAAGCATCTATCAGGGATAATCAAGATATCCTTGATATTGCTTCCAGGGAGGAAGAGTAAAAGCATCATGAGTCCCCTTCTAGCATCTACTGGTACAATTTCTAAAAGGTCTAATCATGACACCATTAAAATGCTTGCGGGAAAACCCTGAAAGAGGCATACACCAGTGGGTGGTTTGATAGCTCTATTCCATTTTTACTCATTGTGTTTTTCAACTTTTTCTTACTGAGCTTGTTTGACATTCTCAAGGATGACTAGCAAATTCACACACAATTTTAGTAAAGTGAATGTCTATGAGTGCACAGAACAACAATACCATTCTACATCAGAATGGGCTAAATTATATAAAAAATAGTAATTCTTCCATATGAAGAAGGGAGTTTTCTCATATAACATGTGAATATACGTGAAGAAGCAAAGAGATCTCTTTCATAACTTCAGTTTAGCTATGTAACACCAACTACATGCACCTCCTAGAAAATCCTGGAATGAGCTCAGGAAGGATAAATTGGAGCAACTAGTGGTAGAAGACCTACAGATATGGTGGTGGTGGCTGTAAAAATGAGGAGAACAGAACAAAAAAATATTTCTGATGTGGGTATGATCAAGTTTCTTATCCATATTGACATAATTTGAGGAAGTTACTTGCATGCATCTTCTAGAAGGTAACTTAAATGACTTGCAGTCATTGGAAGAAGAATTCTCTGCACAGGGCTCCCTGTCATTTCTGAGCTGCTGGAAATATTATGAGATAGTTTCTTGGCTACAGCAAATTGTCCTTCTATCAACTGTAATGGAGCTGTGTCACGTAACAGTTGCTGAGACTCTGCCATTAGGACTGCCTAAAGATATAATGCCTTTTGACTTAATGTGATTTTTACTTACAGTCATTTATCTTTACATACAGTCTAAAAATACAAGCATTTATCTATTAATGTTTTCTAAATCAAGTCACTTGTACTTTTACTGGGGTCCCTTAATACTTTTGCCAAGATCAAATAAAAAATTCAATGGGTCAAAGAGCAAGAGGAAATAATGTAAAACTTCCTGCATAGATCTTTGGAATCTGAAACCAAATGCCAGTTCCAATATAATGCCACAGGGCATGGCAACAAAGGTGAGTGACCTCAGAATAAAGCTAAACCCCCCAGTATTTTTGTTTTTTAAGACTCAGTTCTTTGCTGGCAGAACATCTAAAAACATATTCAGCTGGGCATTACATAAAACTACACGTCCATTTTGGAAAGGCTGTCAGGAAAATTAGGAGTGCAAAGCAATCCTTCACAGCAGGAGAAAAACTGTAAACTCCAGAAACCATCAGTATGCATACATTAAGATAGCGCATGGAACTTCACTACACTATAAATTTAAAGCTGTCTGGCTTTGTAACATGGGACTCACCTATTGTAGGATATGCAGAAGGCAGCATTTTGTAGGCTTTAGTAATTCTTCAATATTTTGTGTTACAGCATTTCATTTTGGGATAACCTAAAACCACATGGAGAAAAGGCAGTCTGAAATTTTAGCACTGAGGAAAGATTTAGCTGATTCAAGAGGAGGGATAAAAATGGAACTACACAAATTACTGGCCCAATTCAATGGCATTTTTTGAAATCTGTACATTTCAAAAAGGAGAAAATGACTCACTGTTTTTTTTGTCTGGAATCAGAAAAAAAAAAAGTTAGAAATCCAAACTTCATTGCCTGAAATATTGCTTGGATGGATTCATTTTAAAACTAATATGTGACCAAAATAAAGTCCTCATATGGCATTTACTAATTTGAATCTCGTTTCTCTGCTGGGAAAAGAAATCCTTTGATGCATCAGAGAGTTTTATATATAGGTAAGTATAACCATAGTTGATAAACAGTGCAAATGCAACTGTAACATGTCTTAGTTTTATAAAATAACATGAGTTAGAAAAAGAAGTAAAAAAAAAAAAAATCCCACAACACTTCTTCCCTCTCCAGAAGATCAATTTTCACAATAAGCATCTCAGAGGCACAGAGAACATTAGGTTAGAAAGAGGGACTAAGATCACTGACAGCAGCATCTCAGTGGGACGTTGGTTATCTGCTTATTTCGGAAAATAATTTGTGGAGCTTTGTTGTACAGGGAATTAAGCTGTCTGGAGCTAAGCTGGAACTGACTGTTGGTTCAGCTTCTAGTACCAGTGAAATTTTCTTGGGAACTTTGAATCCTCCTCTAGAGGCACCATTAATTAAACAGGAATTAGGTAAGGCAATTTTGGGCATACCTTTATTTGTTAGAAAAAAACTAATATGCAGAAGTAGCTTGTTCTGTATCTTACTGAGTTTGCTAGGAATGAGTTTTAGCAAATATTTTCCTGGGGTTTAGGATATGTTCCAGGCTCAAGGTCCCAGATCATAGACATTTTCTTTTCAAAAGCAAAGGCTACTAAAATGCTTGCCACAGTGCAAATGCATAACAAGTTCTTCACAGACACACCTTGCCCTGTTGGTAAAACTCCTGCTGAAATCAATGAATAAGCTCCCAATAACCCACAGAACAATCTAAAGTCTCAACAAACAAGGTGGCAAAGGAGAAGAACAAGCACAATCTCTTCTTTCAAGTACCAAGGGAAAGATGCACATCCTGGATGCCACCACAGCATACCTGTCTCCTTGACAATATGCTGTGGAAGCACTCAAACCTGTCTGAAGACAGAGTAGCTTCAGCTGACCATCCTCACTTTCTGCCTAGAAGCCAGTTCCTGCTCAGTATATAAGCAGTTAGGCAGGACAAGCCCTCCTTAGGAACCATATTCACAGAATCATAGAATCATTTAGGTTGGAAAAGATCTTCAAGATCATCAAGTCCAACCGTAACCCAACAGCACCATGCCCACTAAACCATGTTGTGAGGTGCCTTGTCTATGCACTTTTTGAATAACTGTAGGGATGGTGACACCACCACTTCCCTGGGCAGCCTGTTCCAATGCCTGACAACCCTTTCAGTAAAGAAATTTTTTCTAATATCCAATCTAAACCTCCCCTGGCACAACTTGAAGCCATTTCCTCTCATCCTATCACTAGTTATTTGATAGGAGAGACCAGTACCCACCTCACTATAACCTCCTTTCAGGTAGTTGTAGAGAGCGATAAGGTCTCCTCTCAGCCTCCTTTTCCCCAGACTAAATAACCCCAGTTCTCTCAGCTGGTCCTCATAAGGCTCATTCATCATCTAAAAGGGTACTCCTTCATGTTAATATCCAAGTAACTCTTTACAGCTGCTTGCAAAGACCACCCTTATAATCTGTATTTCAGTCCTAACAAAACAGTCTGCTATGTCCCTTGGTTAGGTAAGCGCAGAGATCTTTAAGGCAGAAGAGTTTGTTGGAGGTAGACTAGTTATATTCTCCATTCCTATCAAAATCCATTGCATTCTGAAGTAAGGAGACATTCAGATGCCAGCAGGGGTAGTCCATTAGAAACAACAGCCTAATCAAGTTGCAGGGAAGCATGCCCTGTTATTTCCTCACTCTGTGTAGCTCCAGGCAGTCATGCTATCATCTGCACCCTGACCCGATCCAAGGGCTTCTGAGGGTGTACAGGACAAATGGGAGCATATGGATCACAGTTCAGAGCTCAAGTCTCTTATCTCACCGTCAAAATTGCTGCGCAAAATACCGTGATGGACACTCTGGTCTGTTGGCAGCTGAGCTGCCATTATTACCCGCTGTTTGTTGTGCTACAAACGTCAGTAGGTGTCTGTCACTAGGATATTCTGCCCATTATTCCTTGCTCTTCATACCTCATCATAAGCCTAATATCAAGGGCTGTGGGAAGATACCGCTTTCCCGTTGCAACCAATGTTCATTGGGGTTTGGGGCTGGAAAGAGAAGACAACATGCAAAACACTTAGATGTGATTTTCCTTTTCCTTTGGTGGGATACTGTTTGCCTGATTTTAGTGTACTGAAAGTTATATACCTTATCAAAGCTACTTATCTGGGGTCCCTCTACAGTAAAGGACAATGCAGAGATGCCTCTAGATAGGAATTCATCCCCTCTTCCTTGGCCCCACCGTAGGATGGAATTAATTGCCTCCAGGGGATGCTTCTTTACTATAAAGAAACTCTAGCCAGACCTTGTAGACTAGAAGCCCAACTTCTAAGTAGACTTTAGAACCTATCTGGGAGAAATCCCACCTTCAGTACTAAACTGGAGTACCTCACTGGACTGAGTAGATTTCACTTGTGGAGCTTCCCACTACAAAGAGGAGACACCATCACAACTGTGTGTATTGGGTCTGGCTGAGAGGGAGTTAATTTTCCCCATAGCAGCCCTCGTAGTGGTGTGCTTTGTACTGGTAGCTAGAAGGGTGTAGATAACACACCAGTGTTTTGGCTACTGCTGAGCAGTATCAAAGCTGTCTCTCCAACATTCCTCCCTCACCAGTAGGCTGGGGGTGGGCAAGACCTTGGGAGGGGATATAGGCAAGACAGCTGACCCAAACCGACCAAAGGGATATTCCATACCATAGGACATCTGCTCAGCAATAAAAGCTAAGAGAAAGGAGGAGGAGAGGGGGCATTCATTATTATGAACTTTGTTTTCCAGAGCAACCACTATGCGTACTGAAGCCCTGCTTCCCGGGAAGTGGCTGGACATCACCTACTGATGGGAAATAGAGAATAAACCTCTTGTTTTCCTTTGCTTCAATGCATGGCCTTTGCTTTTGCTTTATTAAATTGCATTTACCTTGACCCACAAGGGTTTTTTTCCATCTCATTTTCTCCCCTCCCTGTCCTGCTGAGGAGGGGAGTGATAGGGTTACTTGGTGGGCACCTGGCGCCCAGCCAAGGTCAACCCACCACACTGTGTTATGAATGTCTTGGTGCTTACTAAATAGTAAAGCTGTTATTCATTTTCTTTCACTTTAGCAAGGGCTCTTAAAGCACATAGATTTCTTTGGCTATTGTTAGGTAAAATGTCAATCCTCTAGCCTGTGATTAGAAAGCTTTCAAGCTAAAGGTATTATTTCCTTCTCTCCATTATGTGTGTGAGACAGAACTCGCAGTTGCTGGAAATGAGATCGAAGGGAGTTCTGGAAACAAAACAGAATAATAATGGGATTTTTTTAACCCTCATTCCAAAGGTCAGTAGTAACCACAACAGCCACACTGTAAAAGTATCAAGTAGGGTTCTAGTCCATGTTTGCTGGCTTATGTAGTTTTCTATGCCATATTTGCTCAGTGCACAAGTAAAAAGACAATCTGAGTGTCTACAAGCCCTGCAAACCCAGCCTCACGTCTAAGAACTCCTATAATAAAAGTGCAGTGACTAAGACATAGCTGACAATTTTGCTGATGGTGCATACATCAGAACAGAACACAGCTCGTTCGTTCAGATTGTAATAGCTCTGCATTGCTAACAATAGAAAATCTTGGTTTGGTCAGTAAATGAAGCAGAAATCTTCAAGGACTCGTACATAATATAGATCAAGAAGTGCCTTTTTCACACTTTAGACTGAGACTACATTAACTGTGTAGACTTGTGCTCTGGTATTGCTTCATTGGTAATGGCACTGCTTCACCACAGCCCATCAAAGGCACCTGCTGAGGAGTGCCTATAATGAAGATCTTTGATGTAGAGGAGCAAGAAAGCTCCCTCTGTACATCTTCAAGAAGGCAGCAAGCAGTATAAGCATGAGTAGCCTGATATTAGCTCAGGCTGGGAATTTTGTGCAGGATCTCTCCTGTCACCTAGCCCTCAAAGAAGCAACCTCTGTAGTAAAGAGTAGGAAGGAACATGCATGATGGTCATGGTTTCTACTCTCTGAGTAGAAAACACAACAATGAGATGGCTACATCCTTCATGCAACTATAGAAAGAAAGGCAGAGCAATAATCCAACTTGTGAATATGTTCTGTTCCTATTTAAAACTGGCTTTCATCTTACTGAAGTCCTTCAAAAGAGGACTAATTTCCTTATCCAATAAAGTAATATTGAACAACAAACAAAATTTTAATATCAGCAGCTCCAGCTGGGAGAAGAATCCAGTACTGAGAACTCATCTTTATTTATGGTTTTGGTTGTTTGGTGGGTTTTTTTTCTGAAAATGAGAATAATAATCCAGTAGGAAAAAAAATTGCTATAAATCAAATGCAAAATCTAGTACTGCCAGATCCTGTAATTTTAACATGAGTCATATGTTTGTTCTTTTGGGTTTTTTCGCCCTTAAAATCCCAGTTCTGTGAATCAGGTAATGATAGCATCTAATACTTTGAAAGAAAGTAAGTTTCTAATCCTCATTCTGCTCTATCAAACCATTCGAACATCTGGAAGGAACTGAGAACAATCAAAAAATATTCTTTTTAAAGATGTTTGGTGAGGGACAATCTTCAGCAAGACTGATGTGAGGAGATTCCCAGAGCTGAGGCAAGGCTGAGTCCATATCTAATGTTTGTGAAAAGGGATCACAAAGGAGTCATCTAATGCTAGATGAAACCTTAACACTGCGTAAAGGTTTCTGTGTTGCTGTCTAGTGTCCTATATATGAAGTGGCTTGTGCTTCTAGTGAGGAGAGACAGCAACCCTTTCTGTGGTGATGGTGGCGTAACTTAAAACTTATTCTCTATTAGCTTACATGCCAGAAGCTGAGATTTCCTTCACTTGTCTCTACTCCTTTTTCTTTCTGTGTGTGTATGATGAAAGGAGGGAAGGGAAAAGTCAATTCTAACCTGCCTTGAGGTGCACTGTGCTGAACAGATTTATAAGCATCACCCTTGCCATATAAAGCTGGATTAGTCTGATGGATCAATTTCAAAGTTTGTTGTACACAGTTTTGTATGGACCAGTTTCAGAGTTGTTACATTGTTTATCCAGCCATACCAGAATGGAAAGGATAGATTCATAACCCTTATAAAATCAGCATGTTGAAAAGGACAACTTGATTAGCCAGTTTGCAGTACGCCTTACACTTTGCAAACTAAATACACCAGCTGGAACTACTTAGCCTGCTAACAAATATCCATATGCCATGAAATTTCATAAACAATGAAAACGGTCATTTTTTTCTTTTGGTTCAAAATGTGATCTACTTTTTAAGTATGTTTGCATTTTTAAGAGACTGTTGCAACGAAACAAAGAGCAAGTGGAGTTAAAGCTACAGCTATAACACGAGAATAAGCAGCTGTCATGGTGTATTGTAATTCAGCACCAATCACAGTCTAAAAATAAAAACCATAAATAAGGGGAAAAAAGCCCTAAACCCATAAAGTTAACACAGAGTTTCTTAAAGGAACCTGAGGGAGTAGGAATATATTTTCTTCTTCAGAAGGCAAGGGAAAAAAGGGTCAATGATTACACCCTACTCTCTGCAGGCATGTCTAGACAGATGGGTACAGACAGATCTGAGCCCCTCTGCCTCAGCAAGGTCCCGCGCTGCTCCAGGAGTTGTTTGAGGACAATGAAAGATACATTACTGGGTGAACATTATTTTCAAAGACATCGGGGATCTGCTTGAGCACAATCCACTCACACAGCCAGAATTTAACAAACTACACCACAAAGCTCTTTTGAATAAGGGGGACCATTCATTTCTTCCTAATTAAAAGTATTTTGCTTAGTAACAACGATCTGGTGACTCCTGGCCACTTTGGAATCCAAAAAGTTTCTTTCATGACATTAGATCACCAGCAAAAAAATGACACCCCGTGTGCTTTCTTGCTCTCCGTCCACTGCTGGCAAGTGGCACTACTGGGGATTGCTTTGGAGAGGGCTGTTCCCCCTGTCAGCTCAGCAGTTATGCTAACAGGGTACTTGAAAGTGATTAACACACTGCATCCACTCTCCCTGGTCATCAGCTCCCTCCTCTTCCCAATCATTACCAACAGCTTTAAGGGCTCCGGTAAAAGAATAAAACAAATGGCCACTCAGCTGTGGGTCCTATATCAATTCATATCACATGGAATGGCCCTAGCGAAACAGAGAGCAAGGGAGCTTGTAATTCCATGTAACTCACAGCCACATCACAATCAATGCTGTATAGTACAGATGCATTGTCTCCAAAAGTCACTTTATCCCCCAAAGAATTCTTTCTCTCTCTTTCTCTTTTCATTTTTTTTTTTCCCTAAAGAAAAGAGAAAAGCCTTATGGAAAGCAAAAGAGGTCTGTGAAAATTCCATCACTTTTAAATTGCTCAACAGTGGCAGCCAGGATATATTTGAATTACAGTTCAGTACAGCATGCATAAGGATACATCCTGCTTTATAGAGTTCTTGCTCACGTCTATTCTCTTCCAACCTCCTACTCAACCCTGAAATAGAAATCCTGTATAGTAAATACAAAATGTAAATAAGTCCAGTAAGCAATGGCCTAAGCTTTACCACTGACAAATCCTGAGAGCAAAACTGATTTACAATGGTTCATTGTCAACCTCCTTGAAGAGCCTTAGTGTCCTCAGGTGCAACAAGTGAGTGACGCAACAACACCAAGGTCTTTGACCCGCGCAGCAGTCTTCTGCTCCAAGGTAATCCCCCTCTTCCAGTATGACAAGACTTGCCTTTACCCAAGTGAACAACAGAGGACTCAATATTGAATTATACCAGTGCATATAAATACTTACTATCATGCAGAAGACATGATCCTCTGTAGGTATGTCTACACTTCCAGGTGAAAAGAGGGCTCAAAAGCAGATGTAAGGATGCCATTCCCCATGACCTCAAAGCTTTCCATCCACACGGGTATTTATAGCTTGAATGTCCACACTATACATGGAAAAAGCTGTACTTCACAGATCTGCTGATGCTGTGTGAGCGTAACATGCTCTGCCCCACCGCAGCCTGGTCCGTCTGTATCACTTAAACAAGAGTTTAGGTTCATGCAGAGGCTGGGAATGGGCTCGGGCTCTCCTCTCAGAAAAATCATAGAGTAATCTAAATCCAGAGCTGTTAACACCCCTGCAGGTAATCGTTGTGGATGGAAGGCAGGTGTGGGTTTGAGAATGGTCTCATACCCATAGATTTTTGATAGTGTAGGCATACCCTTTCAGAACATGCCTGATTTCTTTGCTTTAGATAGCTATGCACATAGTATTTTAAGTGCTTCACAGAGGACATCATTTGCCCATTCAGTCTCTCCCTTTGACAATGAATGGAAAGTTACAGCATTCACTGAAAGGTGGAAGAAAATCCACTGCAGAAGCAAGTACACACACCTGCACGCACATGCACACACTCGGTAACAACCTGGAAACCTCCTTAGCTGTGTATCAGTATTGATTGTGCTTTAGTCCCCAACAGAGATGGTTTGCTCCTTCTCGGCAGTTGTGGAAGGTTTTTGGTTTTCTCCATGGGTAATTTCCTCCAAAGTGGGCGCAAACAATGCAGTCAGAAGAGCTCCAGAGGCAGACAGGGAAAATAACCTGCTGGCTGAGAAGAGTTTATTGGCTTCCGCTGCTTATGAACAGCTCGACAGCATGGAGTCCTCCAGGTTGGTGTATCTCTATAATCTTGACCCACCTGGAGATCCATGGTGTCGAACCATGAACTTATGAAGATAGCACTGACTCCAGTGGGTGGGGGAGCTCCTCTTCATCCTCAGTGCGTCGAACAGTCCAGGAATTGCTGAATCCTTTACCGTTTCTTCTATGACAGGCAAGTTCCTTTCTTTCAGTACCCCTTTTCCAGCATTGTACAGTTTATACACATGGACAAGAGGTGATGCATGCCTTTCATTTCAGCATTTGGTAAGTGGCAGTCACTCTACACCCTCCATGCTCAGTAGCTTCTCTGTCAATTAGAATATCAAGGTGGAGACCCCCAACAGGAATTACAAAATCCCTGATTCCTTTCACATCCTAATCATCTCTGAATAAGATTCTTGGGTGACTGCTCTATTTTGCAGGGATGGTGAAGGAAGTGAGAAATTATTATGAAAGGTATTTTTGGTTGGCCAAGAAAGTTTTATAAAAGAAGGAGGTTTCTCAGTATTTCTCAAAGATGGTCAGATTCTGGACCACTCTGCTATGGCAGAGTGATGATGATCTTCCAATATAATTTCCTACTATTACCAAATATGCAAGTACAATGTCATGAACTGTTCTTTGGTTCCACTGACTCCATACTTAACTTTTGTGTCCCTAATGAGAACTCTTTTACAAACTACGGCTATTATTTTCAAGCTTTTTGGCTTGCCCATTTCTCTCCTACGGTTTGGTTTTGATGTATAAATAATAAACGGTCAGCATGATGGCCATAGGAGCTTTATGAAAAAGTATTAAGAAATCTTCTTCCTGTGAAGGTTTAGATAAATTAATTTCACTTAAAGAGCAAATTTCAGCTGACTGCTTGACATTAATTAGCTTAGCTTTACAAAACCCCTGCAAGGTATTATATGAATTTTACAACATGCTATTCATTTTACAGATGGGTATGCTGATGTCCACAGAAAGACTAAATGCCACATTACTACTTTATGCAGACAGCTGACCAATGTGTTGATTAAATCGTGTGATGATACACTCTTGGCTAGAGTCTTTAGCTTGCTCCACTGGGGAGCGATAGCAGGACATTTTGAACAAATAGGCATCTATTTTGGAACTCATCTCCCCTACTGATTTGCAGCTGAGGTTTCTTAATTTTTCAGCGCCTGTGCAAAGGCAATCTGTTTAAGCTGTGTTTGGGTTTTTTTGTTTTGGGTTTTTGTTTGTTTGTTTGTTTGTTCTTTTTTTTTGATGAGTGAAAGATAATGCAAAAAAAGGAAAAAAATCACCCCAAGGGATAATTGCTGGAGACTTCATGCCTCACAGATATCTTCTGAGGTTATGGAGACATGAGTGGAGAGGCAAACCTTGAGAGGTAGACTTAGGATAAATTGTGCAGTTGTACACAAACAAGTCAGCTACACATAGAAAAGCAAGAACTAGAAAGCCCTGATACCTGTAAGTTGGCAAGTAGGTTGGCCATTCATTTTTCTGTGACCTGAATCATCTTCTTTTAATTTTGGGGGGGAAGAAGGCAGCAATTACTCACTATTGATATATAATGACAACACATGACAGCATTTCCTGGCGGGTAGAGAAGATGTAGAGACAAGACTCCTCATGCATGCCCCACTAACCTGTCATAGGGAAGAAGAACACACAGACAGCTCACTCTGTAAAAGCCTGGATAACTGAGGAAAAGTTTAAGAGGAAACCTTGCCCCCATTTAGGGTCCTGTTCAACAGCATAGTGAAAGTTACTCTCTAATCCTCTCTTTTTCTAGAACTGTAGAAAAGGATGTTACATTATCATTACGAGAAAGCAGATCTAACAGTTAGTATTGATATATATGATACATATTTCTAAAAATATATAAAGAGATGCCAGTGACAATTTAGTTTTGAAAACTACACTGTATCAAGAACATACTACTTAAGGCAAAGAAATTATTGCTGCATCTTGCAGTGCATCCTTATAAAGATGGCTCATGTGGATGTCTTGAAAGTATTTGATCTGAAGAAATTTCTGGTTTCTACAATGGATGTGTTTGGTGTTTGTTCTCTTCTGCAATGTATTGCAATGAATATTTGTGCAGAGACAAAATACATGAGCTGAAGCTGAGGGTTTTTAGTGTACCTGTTCTTGCTGCTTACTCTTCATCTGAAATTACAAGGCTGTTTGTGTCATTAACTTTAGTTGCAGCAGAGATGCTTATGATGTCACAGCAGGGGCAAGTAATGAATATAAGCAGAAAGTACCAATGAACTCTTATTCCTTGCTTTCATGCCCTTGCCAATAGTCATTTCAAGCAAACATATGCACAGTAATTCAAATTATGTTGATGACATATAGTCAGTTTATATAGCGAAGAGTACATTACTTCCTGAGTTGCTGTACAGAAATGTATAGGATTCCTGCTTACTAAGGCATTACTCTTCAAGTAGCCCAATTGGAATATATGGACTAATGCTGAGTAAGCCCACAGAAACATGTGAGTCTGATGGGAAGAATAGCTCTTCTCAGAATGAAAAAATGTGGCAGAAACTAACTGCAAGGAAAAAAAAAAGACACAGTATCTGCTAGATCAACTAAATTACAAGACTGTGTTTCTGAAAGTTTCCTACAAGGCATCAGCAGCCCTTTGATCACTTTACTGTGTAATGGCACTGTAGATTTATTGTTTTCTGTTTCATTTCCAACAAGCATGAATCTGAACAAAGTTTTACTAAAGCAATTGTCATGAGAAAATCTTTGAAGAACGGGGATAGGGAGCTGTCATAAAATACTAAGGAAGGTGAAAAACAGATTAAGATTAAATTTGTAGTCCCACCTTCCAATGATCTTTTCATTTTCACTTACCTCTCCTGCCTCCTTCACTGCTCCTATAGGACTGTAAACCTATACCTCAAATATGCTGCAGTGATGACTGACAGCAAGATACCATAATACTGTGGAAAGGTAATTGATGTTGCATTCAGTTACTCTCCCTTACGATATTATCACTATAACTGTAAATTCCAGTGCACCACCAGAGAAAGTTTCTTAAGAACTTCCTGACTGTCAACAACAGAGCAGACTGATAAATGTGCCAATAAAAAGCTTGAAATGTTCTTTCCTGGGAATGGGATACAGAAAATATTTAGATTTTGTTTCTGCTTGTGTCAAACATCCTGGCTGAGGATCTGCTCCAAGATTTCTTTCACAGGCCTAATTATACATATTAACTGCTGGCTGACTGATCACTGTCCATCTCCAACATTAAATAGAATTTGCTGCTATGGAGAAGGGGACAAAGCTCTTTTGCAGATCTCAAAAAGTAACCTAGTCTCTGTGATTTCCTCTCTCCTCAGAAGGCAAAGAGGAGTTTTAAGAGCATCTATTCCTTCCAAAACCCATTAATTCTGGTAGTGGTTTTTAGTCTGGAGTAGAGAGTTCAGATTTACTGTTATAATGCTGCAAAATATTATTGTCTGCAAAATACTAGGCCTCAGCTGTATGTTATTGCAAAGTCTTTCAGTGATTGATTTGAAGTTATGTGAAAGACATTCCTCAAAGTAGATTTTCTTTTATGCCTCACTTGTTCCTTTAAACAGTTCTGGTTTTGGGTCTTTCTCTTTTAACATTACAAGGGCTGGATAAAACTGCCTCCAGAGACTACTGGTATCACCAGCAGTTAATTACCAGCAATTGTGCTTGACTTGGAAGTATCTTCTCTCAAATGATAATGAGCTGGATTAAAGGAGATAGAGAACTGCTACCCTAATACAACTTGGGTAATTAAATTCCAATATTTAAAATTCTACCTGGCATTGCAATGGCATACCATGCTCTATTTCTTATCCTCTGATAAGATGTAATTCTGCTAAATACTCTGAACCAGCTGGCACGTTTCAGCCCAGAAGTGTACTGAATACGAAGCAGTGGGGAGTTTTCACTGTACTGAAGTCCAATCAATTGGTACTATATTTTATTACTCCCTTAATGAGATAGATAACATGAAAATGTAAACTGTTTTCAGTAGCATCCGACTAAACATAATGGAGAATCTAACACATTTTTTGGAAGTGTTGAGCTCTAACAGCTCCAACTGAAGGCTACAAAAGCAAAAGAGTCCCAAAAATCTCAGAAAATCAGCCTCATAGGCTTCTAAAATACTACTGAAGACTTTCCTGTAATTATTGCTAGTAACATGAGGGAATGCAGCACAGACAAGATGAAAGCTCTGGTTAGATAGTAATTTTTGATAATCATTGCAGAAGTGAAAGTTCCTGAGTGGAAGTTATGCATCTAAGATGAATGTCCTGCCAAGTCAAGGCTTTTCCTGCCTATGTAAAGTTACTAGTCAAAGGGACGTGTCAGAGAAATTGATTAGTATTTGTTTAAAATTTCTACCAGGGTGGAATCTGTCTCTTAGGTCTCTTACTTGAATAAAAAATTTCCACTAATTTCTGTGGGGAACTTGATCAAGACAGATAGTTGTTTTAAAAAGACACAGCCTTCTCAGAAGATTAAAAAAATCCTTTATCTCTTAGGAGCCATAGGGGGGTGTCTCTGCTGATTTGTTTTAATTTGGAGTAAGATGTTGTCTAATACTACCTATCCACAAAGGCATAAGATGAATTTTTGTGACCACCAGAAGCAAAAGGAGATCTACTTTGACCTCTGTGGAAGCAAGATTTTATCCATGACAGCTGCTTGTGACCTGAGATTTCTACCTAATGGGCAAAGCCAGGCAAAATTTATTTGATGTGAATTGTATACTGTGTACTATTGAACTAATGAATAGCTGCTGATGGATATTGTGTCTAGAGGGCATTTCACTCTGCTGAGTCATATAATTTTTGCAGTATGTCAAAAATGAAATGATTCTTCTAAGGGCCAGCATTTTTCTGAAGACAAATAAAGACCAACAGGCAGCTAAAATCTTTTTAAGGGACAGCACAATCCATCATTTCAGACATGATTTTGACATTATCCAATATCTTAGCAACTGACCATGCAAACTGCCTGTCCCCAAATACTGCCACGTGCCCTCTTCCATCAAACAGTTATAACAAGTACTGAAATGGTGAATGGTTTACTACAATTGCTTTAATTGTCTTATAAAACCAAGCCGCTATCTGGCAACACTGTGGCAGAAACCAAGAGAAAATAGAGGTCTGAAATAATTTAATTCAAGCTGGGATGTGTAATTAAAGACATCAACATTGTGAAACAATTGCTTATCAGATGTATCCATAAAAGGAGAGAAGAGAATTTGGATGAGTTTTACATAGGGCAGTATTCTAAAATATTACCAGCCTGATAGTTATCCACAGGGAAATCAGAGGCTTCAGCCATTAGAGGAATTTGTCTGCAAAATAAGAGACTACCTGTTTGCACCTAAGAGACAATCCTACCCCAGCCTATGGGTAGTCATTTCCTTTAGGGACTTAAATCAGACAACTCTTTGAAAAAAACTCCTATTAGCTGTATCATTACATATTGAAAACAAATAGCCTGCTGGGGGTCGGTTACAAGAACTTGCTTCTTTGATGAGTTTAGCTTCTGCTGTGAGAAACATGGGATGTTTAATCTTGATCAAATGGGACAACACCCTGGTGTTCCTGGCATTTTCAAGAGAGATTATCTTTCGCATTAAGATTTTTAACTCCTTGCCAGCTCACTCCTCAATGTGCTAGTCATTTGCTTAATGCCAGAGAATGAGCCATCTATGTATAGAAAAATCTCAAGCGCAGCACAAGCCATTTTGTACACTAAAAGGCTGAACTTCAGATTTGAGATAGCTACATGGTATTTTAACAAACTGCGCTCTATCCATTACACTAGCAAAACCCTTGGCCTGGCAGAAGTAGTCCTTTTTCATAAAACTGTTATGGAAATAGTGTGTTTCACAACTGTGTTTTAGGGAGGACATCAATCCTCACGTGTAGAGGACAAGTTTTCAGAGGAACATAACAGTGGTCTTGGAACAACCAGGGTTTTCACAGCGATCCTGACCTATTAAGAATTCAACACTGCCTTTTATAGAAAGACATGATCTTGCCTGAAAAGCAAGTGGCTTTAACAGTAGGATTTTGATCAACGGCTTTGGAGTTTTGTTTCTTATGCTACTTTTGATGTTTGTTTGTTTGCTTGTTTGTTTAACTGGGCAAACAGTCATGATGCCAGAAGGAAATTGGTTAGAGTGAGAGGAAGGTAAGAGAGCACATACCACTCTCTTGTGTCACAGTCTTGTGATTCTGCTGTAATGCCAAACACAGGAAATTAGATTAATTTTCAGGGAGGCGTGCTGCTTTGCCAGTGACTGAAAGCTCCTAATTTCTATAAGTCTGCTACGCATCATTCATGACAGGTGGCAAAGAGAAAGAACACTTATTAAAACAGAAAGAACAATCCAAGGGGCAGCAGTCCTACCCACTAAAAAGCATATGCTGCTTACTACAGAATGCATTAAATTAAAAATGTATATGTAGAGTACGATGAACTTTTTTCTCATTAATGATACCGATTAAACTAAACAGAAAATTAGACATTCATCTAAAGGAAAAGTTGCTCTTTCAAAACAGAAATATATCCAGCAGGATGTTCTCATTTACAGATTCTTGTTTGGAGACTTAATTGGAAATCCAACTTTGGTTTGGTATGTTTTTGTTTTGGTTTTCCTAGTTTGTAATAATTTTGTCTAAAAGCTGAAAGGAAAAGACAGGCAGGCAGAGAAATGTCATAGTTAAAGGATAAACTGATTAAAATGGAGGAAACAAAATTGCATTAAAGGGCTGTGATGTGTTGCAGGACAAAGAAAAAAAACCATGAACAACAGAACAAAAACCTGGAAGATGAGCCATTTATTACTTTTTGCTTTCATAAAATGATGATTGTTCTTCCTACCAGTTGAAACACTGTTTTAGAAGAACTGATTTTTCCCAGTTAAATGGGTGGAAACCTGATTTCCTCTCTGACCACTGAAGTTCCCAAGAAATATGGTATTTTTGGAACAGGCTTCTGTGCATATCAGAGGTAACTGAGTAGAACAGCCTGGTAGGGTACAGGGTACCACGGAGAAATTCAGAGTGCAACTCAGCCCAGTGTGCACCAACACAAAAACCAGAGCAGATGTTCGTTGCTTCTGCTACTGTCATGTTAATTCCTAGAAGAACTGCATTGCACAGAGTTAGTTAAGCAGTATCATGAAATACGTTGCATCTTGTTAGAAAGCAGGTAATGGACAGCAAGCAACTACATGGTAATATCCTGGAACAAGAGACTCTTTAAAGGTATTTTGATTATCCTTGCTCTTGTGTTTTTCTTTTACTATCTCAGGCTTTAAGTCATTTTCTGGACTTTTTACTTTAATAAGTAGCAGGATAACTTGTCACGCAGAAGCATCATTTACCAGCTGTCAGGTAATTTCCCAACATACTGCAAAGCTATTCTCCTCAGTAGAGGGCTCTCTGTAAATCTATGTAGGTATTTATATTGCCCATGGACTCCAGTTATGTTGTAACTCTTTTCCTTCTCCAATCAAAAGACCAAACTACTTCCTAAATAGTTTCCTAAATAGGATAAACTGGAAGACTTGTTCCCACCATTCTTGGATAAAAGGATGCTAGCTGCAAGCAGCCATGGATGACAAAAAGATTTTTATTCTAACATTAGCATTAACAAGGAAAATTCTCCTTCTGAAGAACACCACTAAGTGCACAGCAAGCAGGGCTTTAAAATTAATCTTTTTACTTCTCCTAAGCCTTCCAGGAGCTTCTTCAGTAAAACTTGAAGAAAATCCATACATACACATATGCAGAATAAAAATGAGAAGAGGAAAGGTGAAAGAAAGAGTAAGTAGCTAGGGTTTCTTTGTGCGTTTTGTTTTGTTTTGTTTTTAAATCTGCTTATAAATATATAGAAAAATTATCTTTTGCTGTAGAGAACATGAAGATTACAATAGATAAAAACATAAAGAATAGGCTTTTGTTCTCTTCTATTCCCAGAGCAGTCTGGGCTTTGAGAAGAATTTCTCTCCCATCTGTACAGCTGAAAGATGCTTGTTCACCCCAGGAGACCGTGACTGGGGAGAAATCACCCTCTGCCAGCCATGCTGCAGCACCTTCTGAGCAGTCAGGTCCTTGATCTAAGCAGGCTAACATTGAGACACTCAGAGAAACAGCATCAGGTGGGTATAACACACCCGGGAATTCCAGAGAGCCTGGAAATACCCTGGACTCAAAAACTCTGCTAAGATAATATGGCAGGAGTGGAGCAGACACACGTATGCTCCTACTTCTCTTCCAGGCACTGGCACTCTTCAGGGCTCATTATGAAGTGCCTAATGCAGGAGACCTTTGAAGTCCCTCTGGCCTGCAATTGCCAGTCCATCTAATATAGCGTTCATTATATTATTGCGATTGTGGCCACTGCTGGTAGGTCATTCTCTTCAGGTGTAAGGGTGGTGGGAGCAGGCAGGAAAAGATTGTTCCTCTGGCATCTGATGCCTGCGAAATAATTGCTGTTACTGGTAGCTGACAGCGTGACAGAGGGAGATTGCTTACCCTCTTCTTGTATCCAGCTATTTCTAAAAGAAATACAAATGCAAGTGCTCTGACAGAAACTGCCACAGCAGCATGACTTCTGCTGTACAAATGCTGGGGTGAGCCTGCTCCAAGCACTGCGGAGCTTAGTAATGTCAATGGGTTTGAGGCTGGACTCTTTTTGCCAGCATCTGCCTGTGGCTCTGATGGAAGGGCATGGTGTAATGTACAGAGCTGGTGCAGCTTTGCTGGAAACCAAGATATAAATAAACCTGGGATAGGTCTGTTTCAGTCACCCTGTGTGACAGGAGCTGGAATACTGAAACCCTCAATGCTGGTAAAAAAAAAAATAGAGCCAGAAAATTAAAATTAAATTTGTGTTGTACTTTCAAGAGCATACATTAGAAGTAAAATAAAAACCAAGTCCCAGATTTGTGAACCAAATCCTAGCTATTACACTTGGTTTTAGGATTCTCTCTGTGACACTCATAGCTTGCAAAGGATCAGAAGACAGAACTGTGCCATCTCATTCACTCTGCAAAATCACTACAGATGAACGTACATCTGTAGGGAATAAGATATGAAGAAGGAAAGTGGAGAAGAGAAGGCAGAGGCAGGAAAAAGGTGGAAAAATCCTTGCATGTGAGCATAAAAAAAGGCTCCCGAAAAATGAAAAAGAAGGATGGAAAAGAAGCATAAAGCAGAAATGTAACAGAAAAAAGAAATGAAAAAGAAAGAAAGAAAGAAAAAAGCATACTCTAGTAAGTTAGGTAACATATACAACCTCCTTGTGACCTCCACCCAAAAATGTAAGCTAGTTTAAAGAAAAATGGGATAGGGAGGCAGACAGTTGAAGAAAGAACGACTAATAGCTAAACAGAGTTTAAGAGGTAAATCAGAGTTTGGCCCAAAGTACTGGTATGGTTCCATCCCTAATTTATTTATCTAAAAAAATGAGCATAATTTGCTGACATCGTTCATTTCCCACTCAACTGGTTTGCCTGGGTTTTATTGGAGGGATACAGTGGTTGTCTCAAACTGTGTCTTCTTAACCCTTTCCTTCATCTTTAAATCCCATTCTCTATGGCCACATATCAGGAAGCATTTTGATATTTTTATTTATTTTCTGGTACATTTTTGCATACAATAAAAATAAAAAGGCATCAGTTACTAGTTTTAGCTCAGAATGGAGATGCATAATTAATTGGTTTGGGATCATATTTAAAAAATAGTGTAAGCTAGTTAACTTTTGCAGAGGTATAATTTTTTATATATATGTATGGGTGACCTCCTCCGGATCCTATAATGATTTTCTTTCAGCTGCAAACAGAAAATAGATTTTGGGACTGAGTTATTTCCTGAAGAAGCAGAGTTGATTGTTTCAGGCTCTCTACCTTCCATCTTGCTCCCCCCTGCTATTCCAGAGCCTGTGGAATAGTAGAAACCATAAAGCAGCAATGTCATTAATAGGATTTTATCATTCCCCACCCCATTGGGATGGCTTTGGCTTTTGGCTAGCCAAAAAAGTATTGTCTCAGCATTATTCTCTCCAGCTCCGTGGTCTGTCCTGTCCGTCTTTTGCAATGGCATGTGCTCCTGCTGGTATTAGTGTAAGCCAGCAATTTGTTTCATTTTGTCCCATTTCTCCCTGACCGTTGGTCAAAATCCCACTTTCCAGCACCGTCAAATCCCTCCACACCTCGAGTGCTCCTCGTACTTTGATACCTGCACCAAGGCGGACATGTCTCTCAGTCTGCCAACCCCCTGCCCGCCCACGCGCTCCTACCAGCTTCGGTGCCTGTGGTGGTTTGCCAAATTCTTCTGTTTTCTCCTGTATTCACTAGTCTGTATGTCCAAAACACATCACCCGCAGGAACCCCATTGCAGAATGTCAGTTGAGCATGTTTAAATTTAGTAGGATATAAGCAGGTTTCTATACATGCTAGTCCTCATGCAGAACAGGAAAACTTATTGGAAGAAAATACCAACCCCAAAGCACTGGCTTCCCTCCTCCAAGTCTTCATGTGGTGAAAAAACTGAACCAGGTGACAATTTAAAGAAAATTAACCTGCAATGCAATTGCCTGGTAGTCAAAGCCCTGACACAGTTAGGCAATCGCAAACAATTGTGACCATACTTCATCCTACACAAGTACTTATGTTTTATGGTGTTATTGATAGAAAGGCAATCACCCTGCAGGACTTTCAACAGGAAAAGATGGGACAAGGGTTACCCTCAAACTGGGACATACCCACTTTGCCCAAACACATGAACAGAAGGCACAAAAAAGTATTTCTGTTCAAAGGTAGACATGTGAAAGTGTTTTCAGGTTCAGAAAGTGTATTTGTAGCAAATCAATGCAGTCTGTTCTAAGAAATTCTCATAGTAGCCTATTCATAAAAAAAAATAGATAAAATTACCTATTGTACCAGAAATTGCAAGGAGGTCCAAATGTAAATGGATCCAGTCAAATAAAATATGTGCTTTGTTTTACTCAAGAAAAATATCAAGCTTTTGGGTCATGATCTTATCATTTAATAGGCTATATCACTGTAGTAACAAATATATTTTCATAAAATTACCATTATCTTCTAAGGCATATATGTCCTTATTCTCTTCTTCTTTGCCTCCACTGATTTGATCTGGCATTGTATTTGGTTTCTCCACATATACCTTGCACACTGCTGAGCTGGCACTGTCATCTCTCAAAGAAATAATAAGCAAAAAAGATCAGCAAGGATTTTAAAATTTTCTTTAAAAATGGAAGAAATTAAAAGTAAACAGTTTCAATGAGCTGACCAAAAACTGAGAGAATGCATTGTTTTGAATTTCTAATGAAGCAATTAGTTTTGGGTTTTTTTTGTGTGGTGTGTTTTTTTTGTTTGTGGTTTGTTTGGTTTTTTTAAAAAAAACCCAAACAGATATTTTCTACTAGAATTTTTAGCTAATAGAAAATGAAATATTTTACTGAGAAGTCTTTAGTAATTATACTAAAGTAATAACTTTCATGAGTTCCTGTATTTTTTAGCATTCTTCTTTTTTTAATACAAATAAATGGCAGTTATTGGTGGTTTCAGCTGGTTTTTTTTTATCTTCCTCTCTTATTAGGTGTTTTCTAGTGCTTATACATAGGAAATTAGTATATCTGAAAAGAAATAAAGCCCCTCTGCTCTAAAATAGTGGTAAGACAGTCAGCAGTAATTCTCTAATACATATACCAATAAGGAA
This sequence comes from Buteo buteo, assembly GCF_964188355.1. Taxonomy (NCBI): domain Eukaryota; kingdom Metazoa; phylum Chordata; class Aves; order Accipitriformes; family Accipitridae; genus Buteo; species Buteo buteo. The sequence continues at coordinate 9,739,521 of NC_134189.1, forward strand.
GTTTAATGCACAAAGAAACACTATAATGACTGAAAATGAAAGAGGCAGACTGTTTAAAAAAAGACTGAGTCTGAAATGGGAAGCTCCTTGCAACTGTGGTGTCAGCTTAGAGTCTTATACAATTAATTAGGGAGTATAAAGAGAAAGGGTCAAAAAATGAACTGAAATGGTAATACTTAGTCCTAAATCTGGACGTTCAGTAGAGGTAAGTATAGCTGAAATCTTACTCTTCAATTCCATGTAGAGAGTAAAAACACAACTCAGTTGAGAAACAGGTACATGAAACAAACCTGATGAATTTTTTTGACTCCAGTTGTTGCCATGAGCTTTCAACTTAGACTGGTCCGTTCAGGACAGTTAGCCAGTCAATGACATCTCAACTTAAAGCAACACTGTGACCCTTCATTAAAATAGCAGAATAAGATCATTTTGGTCTCAAACAACCTATTATAAAAGACGGAGTGAACATTTTGTCTTCTAAGACTAGCTATGTACTAAAAACATTGTGATTAATGGCACCAGGGGACAGAACTTCAGCAGTGGTGAAGTGCAGTGACACTGATGCATAACTAACCTAACCAGTTTGTTCATTACCAGCTTTTACAGTGAGCCAATACTGAATACTAGCAGATTTTCTCATGCTTGTACATGTACACTTACATTCTTCATTTTCTAAAAATAATAATTCCTGTGCCATGTCATTAGCAGCCTTCCTCCACAGAGTTACAACACCCTGGTGGGAAATCAGAGCTGGATCACTCCCTCACTGTTTGGAGACAGCTGCTGTTCGTGCAAAGAGAGCTCCTCATTCCCAGTTAAGGTGTCCAATTCTGCAGTCCTCGCTTAAACAAACCACCGTTACTCACGCAAATCTCCTACCTACATCTGAGGGACCGCTTGTGAGAGTGACGGTTTCAAAACACCCACTCTACCCCAGGCGAAGGACTCTGAGGCTGCCTTAAAGACTGCAGCTACTCAAAAAGTATAACCTGAAGCACTTTGCTATTTACAGAGCATAGGGAGAATAAGCCTTCCCACTAATTCTGGAGTTATATTGCAAATGTTGCTACAGTTACGACCAAATGCAACTTCTAAATAACGCGCCCGAGTATACTGTGTTGGCTGTGTAAGTAGCAGGTCTAACAATTATAGCTGTTGCTAATATAAAGATCAGTTATTGTTTTACACACAGGTTTTAAAATGAAAAAAAAAAAAACCTTTACCCTAAAGAGATTTTTTTTTCTTTTTTTTTTTTTTATTTGCCCAGAGCAAAAGTCAGTATGGAGATCTGCTCTCCATGAAGGTTCTTAGCAGAGAAAGAGCCAGCATTCAGGCAGCAATCATATTTACCTCTTTCTGCTCCAGGTATTTTATTACTGCTCTCTTGAAATTTGAAACTCCCAATGACATGCTGTTGAAACCCTTCTGTTATCAAAAACTTGATATTATGGAAGTGCTGAGAAGCTTGGGGTTTTTTAACTACTAAGTAAATTAATGAAAGACATCTTTAAAAATTCAATACTGGAGTATTTTGACCACTCATATGACTTGTTGTTAATGTCTGAACCTGACACAGATTTAGGAAGCAATTTACACTGAGAGTGCACTTCATGGAAGTCCCACCAGGGTTTATCCTGCCTTTTGACATGGCTGACTTCATTCCCTCTCAGTCCCACCTCAGCATGGACCAGTAAGAGCTCCTATGTAGCCCTCAACCTGTCTCCTCCTGCTTTACAGTAAAGATACAATGAATATAAAATTACTTTTTACTTGAAAAATGTGAAGACCTGTAAATATTAAATGTGAGTACAGTGAGGAGATTTATAAAGTAAGTGGATAGGTGGTATTTATTTCAGATCAAGCTCTGAATCAGTCAGGAGCTGGCAAATAAAAACAGCTTGTGACAGGCAATAACCTGTTCTGATGGTACAACGGCCCTTGTAATGAAGCTGCAATCACTCTTCTGATCTCCTGTGGTCTTGTTTCTTTCTTTTCCTTCTTGAGGAACTGGCACTTCCAATCTATTCTAATTTTCCTGATTCTAGGCTTTGATTTATACTGCTCTGCCTATTGTACATCCTGTCAGAGGAAGGAGGAGTTAAGGATTCGAGGTGGAGGGAGAAGCAGCACTGACATGAGGGTGAGTAAGAACAGAGAATAATACCAGAGATTAAATGATTCTGATGGGTGACGTTTTAGCCTGTCTTGCTCTGTAATTATACATAATATTTTTCCTTCAGTCCTGGCTGACATGAACAAATACCAAGCTCCTCCTCCTCTTCCCCCGAAAAAAAAAAAGAAAGAAAAAAAAAGAGAAAAAAGAAAAAAACCTCCTTGTAAAATGATGGTCCAATAATAAGAGCATGGTGCTGAATTCAGAGTCGGGACATCTGAGTTCTGGTCCCCTTGACATGAACATGATACTAGACAGAAGCCATTTATTCTTCCTTCTGCCTTTGTTTACTCTGATGCAGAGAAATAGATTTTTATAAGCTCTGCTTTGCTAACAAAGTGCACCAAATGAAGGACAGACTCTTTAGAAGTGACATCTCAAATAGAATTTCTCTAACTGTGCTAGCTGAGACACTTCTCTGTCTATTTACAGGTCCCTGGTGCCCTGTGCATAACCCATGCTCTTTCTGGTCGTTCTTTTATGAGTCTGAGATGTTTTTGAAACATAAGAATCTCCATGTAGGCAGAGATCACTGATGCCCCTACCAAGAGTACAGTAATTATGTATGCTACCATATAGTAATTATTTATATTTCATGCTTCAAGGGAAAATCATGCAGTTTGCTCATCGATCAGCAGTCTTAAGTGGAAGGATACTTCTTTGAACTCTGACTTGGTAATCAATGTAAAACCAGGCAGATAAGAACTGATACCACTAGTAATTTTAATCATAGAAGACATAACAATTAATGTAGCTGGAAGTGGTGCTTACTTCCATGTGACTGACCAATGCTTCTTAAAAACGCGTTACATTGCTTAGTTCAGTAACCGCCCATAGTCTGTCGCCTAACAGCATGAAAGTCACTGAGTAAAATATTCCTTGCAAACATTTTCAAATGCACTGCCCTGTATTTTCAGCATGTGTGAACAGGTTGTATGTGTGGAGAAGAGGTGCTAAGAAATGTGGGTGAGAGAGATCATGAAAGATTTTTCAGTCTTTGCTCAGACTGGATACCATTTCATTCCATTAGTATTTTGTGCCAGACCTGGGGACCATCACTCACGGTATGTAGCAGTTGATATGGCAAACATTTCTGGGGCATTTCTTCAACAGTGGTGTACTACTCAAAGTGAACAAAAGAGCAGTAGCATCTGTCCTACAGTGAGCAGAAGAGACAGCAAGTGGTATAAAAAAAGGCAGTGCTAAACCAGCAGAAATGTTGTAAGACTGGAAATCCTTTGCTTGCTTTGCAGGTCCAAAGCATTCAAGAAAGAGCACGATGAAGCAGCAAGATGCTGAAGTGAAGGAAACCACAAAACAGAAATTATCTTCCCAGGGAAGCCAGATCTGTCTTGGGATCACACAGTTTCCCTTGGGACACACGTGCACAGCCAAGTTTGCACTTTTGGAGTGAAATGAACCCTGTGCTGCTGCCAGAGTGGAGGAGATGCAGCACAGTTTCTCTCCTGTGTGGTGGCAGTCCTGGTGTAAGCCATGAAAACATCCCCAAAGGTAGTTTCTAACACTGCCCACCATTGTCCCAAAGACAGCCACAGTATGGACTTGCACTTGGCCTTAATGGCACTTACCTTTTTCTTTAAATGGACAAGTGGACAATGCAAAACAATGCCCCCTCTAGCCTTAAACTGTAACATATCAGCACTATGTTCAGAGGTATTGAACCAAAAGGTCCTGCTGCAAGCCATCACTGAGAACAAGCTGAGGTACGGAGTCAGCCACCAGAGATTCACAGTAGCTGTCTGATGTGGGAAAAAGGACAAAAAATACAGCCCCTGCTGACCAGGCCACCCCTCTGTTTTTGTCTTTTCTCCAAGATCTTTGTGGTTTGGTATCTCTCCCTTCAGCTACACTGCTCTTGAGCCCTTCTTAGAGCAAAAGGGAACAGCTGCTGGCCACCTTATGTGCCTGCCCCACCATCTAGAGCACCTTCAGCTTCTGCTTATAAATATCAGGTCATTAAATTAGAAGTAGGAAGCTATGTCACATGAGTTAGGCGAACAGTCACATACAAAAAATACCAAATTGTCAACGCTGAACATGAACAACTTAGAAGAATCTTTTGGCCTTGATATGATCATTGAAACTATTAATCAGACAGCTAAGCTTAGCCAGCACACTTGCAGATGGACAATTCAAAATATAGGGGGGAAATATCCAGTGGACAAATTAATGACAATTAACAGATTGTTCAGCATACGTCATTTTATTTTCAGTGATTTGAAAGCAAAAGCAAGCATCAGCTGTGATGACACCAGTGTCCAGTCACTCAGGACTGAGGGAATGTCTGTTCTCAGAAACGTCCATCTTCACACAACTGTCTTTGAGGTTACTTGAAAGCCAAAAAATTTTCTCACATCTTTCAGGTTAATGGCAATCAATTCTTTACAGGCATTTTTCCTGCATAGAAGCCTACTGATTATGTCCCCATAATAACTAATTTGTGTTGGCATTACCCTCCAGCACACCCGTCTGATCAGATGACTTGCTTACAAACACATGTCTTCACCATTACCCTGGAGAATGGCACAACCTTATAATGACCACAGGCAAGACTGAGCCGGGAGGGCAGCTGGCTGGAATATAAGAAAATTGTGCGAGTTTGTCCCATATCTATTCTTTACCTATAGCTTGACAACTTTTAGTGCCCTGCCTTCCCTTTCTCAGACTGAGAGGTCAGAGATAACACCCAGACAACCCCCACAAAAGTGGCAGATTGCAAACTGTTCAGAACAGCAATGCCCTCCTACCATGGATGTGCAATACCAAGAAAAACAGTACCTCTACGTGTGACTGGGGCTTTTTAGGGGATCATGTAACCCAAAGGCTAAAACAGCAGATGATGTCATTTGATGACTGTCTGGGCTGTCTCTTTATGACGAATGGTGGAAGGGAGAGGGATATGAAAGAGAGAGTAGTAAGAAAGGAAGAAACTGAATGGGAGAGTCCTCTGCTTTCAGTCTCCTGGATGTAGACCGAAGAGAGAAACTTCTCTCTCTCCTCTCCCCATCCTTTGCTCACTGTCTCCTGTCGGGGGATGCAACGAGCCTATGGAATTCCTGACAGTTCGAGAACAGTGCGACCTTGAGCAGCTTGTAGTGTATCCTTGAGAGTCTGGAAAGATCCGAGAAGACCAGTACAAAAACAAGATAGTGATAAGAAGAACCGTCCTAACGAACTCACCAATCATGAGTTGTTAGTTACTAACCAAACCAATCATATACTAACACATACTCAAAAGAAGGGTATAAAAAGGTGTGTTAGAACAATAAAGTAGCCATTTTGCATGATCTATTACTTGTCGTGTCCGTCTCTACTGCGACAAATGGTGACCCCGATGCGTCTGAGCGAACAGATCATTTAAAGGCAATAAATCCAGCACTAGCAAGAAGTATACCGGCGGCGACGAGCGCTGCGAAAGAGTATACGGGCAGCGAGACAAGCTGCGGAGACGGAGCCCGGTGAAGCTGAGAGCAGTGGAATCTGCCTGGTCCGGACCTGAGCCTAGACACCTAATAAGGTGAGCCACCGGGGACAAAACTGTTAGAATGGGGCAGCAATTAACACAAGAAAAGGAGACGATTTTGTCTACCTGGAGAGCCCTATTACAAAGAAAAGGGGTTAAGACCCCAGAACAAAGCTTGAAAAGGATTTTAATATGGTGTAAGATGCAAGGCTTTCAAGCCACAACAGTTACTGCATTCAGTGTGGGTGTGTGGCAAGCAGTGGGATGGAAAATGTTTGGTGAAATCTCTAAAGGACAGAAAGAGCTGTGTATGTTGGCGATCGTATGGCATCTATTACGCGAGACCCTGAAGGAATGGACAGCAGAATGTGATGCGAAAGATCAGCAAAAGAAAGCTGAGGACTCTGACAATGTTAGCAATGAAAAAGTTTCTGCTCAAGTAACAGCTGCAGCCAATGCTGCAATCTCAGCAGTTGCGGGCAGAAAACCCCTCACGGGCAAAATCAGATCATACCCTTATTCACCTCCTCCTCCTCCTACGCCATTAATTACTTTACCGGGCGATGAGGGGCCCTCCTCACCTACTGGTGCGGCAGCAGAAGGGGTGACTCCATCAGCCCCCCCCGAGGAGAATGATGTGGCAATTAACACCGAGCCGGACAGTGTGGGCCGTACTGAAATTGAGGGCCGAAAGGACGGTGAGAGTCAAACTGAATGTGAGGGCCGAACGGAAAGTGAGAGCCGAAATGAAACTGAGGCAGAAAAATCTCTAACTGACACTATGCGATCTCTGCAGCTCACAGATAAAACCATACCGAAGGGACCCCTGCTGGGGGCTCTCCCTCCATCCACAATAACTGTGGTCCTGAGATCCCCTGATCAGTTCTGGGAGGGAGTTAGAAAATATGCTGCCGACTCTGGCCACTGGGATCTAGTAGAACGCCTCAGCCCATGCTCTCTAACACCGGCGTTTCTAAAGCCTCTAGATAAAGCAGCAGAGGCTCCTGTTACATTTCCTGTTTTCAGAGCTGCTCCAGGCACAAACCGGCACGATGAGCACAATCCAATCGGCTGGAGAGTAGTGCAGGATTTGCAGAATAGAGTACAAAAATACGGAATCAATTCTCCTGAGGTGATGCAACTTATTCGTGTAATCAGCACAGATCTGCTGTGTCCATATGACATTATGCATCTAGCACAAGTGCTGTTTCAGCCCGTACAATTGCACGTATTTCAATCTACTTGGAGGCAGATGGCACGCACAGCAGCACAGCAAAATTTACGACTGCTACAGGGTGACGTGAGATTAGGCCTTGGAGAGGATGCTTTGCTTGGTGCAGGGCAGTATAGTAGCCCTCAGCTGCAGGCTACATGGCCTCCGATGGCTCTCGAACAAGCACAAAATATAGGCCTTATGGCAATGAAGCGAACCATGGACATGGCAGCTCCGAAGCAAAAATATGCCACTATCTGCCAAGGCCCCACAGAACCCTTTTTACAATTTGTAGAAAAAATATCTGCCGCCCTGGAAAAACAGGTAGAAGATGAGGTCTTAAGGCAAATTCTATGCAAACAGTTGGCAAGAGATAATGCTGATGAGGACTGTCAAAAGATCATACAGGCTTTACCAGGAGACCCTTCTGTCCCTGACATGGTCGCTGCATGTTCTAAAGCTGGGACACTGGAACACACGGTGACCACCATAGCCAATGCTATGAGAAATTCTGGACAGTGCTGTGGGTGTGGCAGTGAAGGGCATATCAATGTAACTTCTCCACACAAAACATCACCAGGTCACATTTGTGCGATGGTTTCGACCCCCTACCCACCAGTGACAATCCCTAAAGGTACTCGTATTGCTCAACTTGTTCCTTTTTCGAGTTCTATTTCAAGAGCAGGACAGCACCTGCGATGCGATGGAGGCTTCGGCTCTACGGGACCCCCTCAGTTCTGCTGGTCTCAGACTGTCTCGTCATCCCGACCACGTATGACGTGCACGCTGTCGAATCACGGAAGATCGCCGACTACAGTAAGGCTTGCAGGGCTCCTGGACACCGGAGCCAATGTGACTATTACTGCCGATTGTCTGTGGCTGTCCACCTGGCCCACAGAGGAGGCTGGTATGGGAGTAGTGGGGCTGGGAGGCTCTGCGTGAGCAAAGACGGCAGACACACCAGTTCTGATTACCAATCCTGAGGGCCAACAAGCAGTTATTAAACCATATGTGACGGCAGCTCCCCGCAATTTATGGGGGAGGGATTGCTTGTCGCAGTGGGGGGTGAGAATTACCACGGATTTTTAACGGGGGCCACTGTGCTGCAGGGTGTTAGACAACCCATGCTTGTTTTAACCTGGTTAACAAATAACCCTGTGTGGGTGGATCAGTGGCCCCTACCAATTGAAAAATTAAAGGCCCTGCAAGAATTGGTAGCAGAACAACTAGCTGCCAGACACATTGAACCATCTCACAGCCCATGGAATACTCCAGTGTTTGTGATAAAACAGAAATCAGGTAAATGGTGATTTTTGCATGACCTGCGGTAAGTCAATGCTGTCATGGCCATGATGGGGGCTCTGCAACCAGGCATGCCTTCACCTGCCATGATCCCTCAAGATTGGGAAATCATTGTCATGAACCTTAAGGATTGTTTTTTTACAATTCCATTAGCTTCTCAAGATGAAGAAAAATTTGCATTTTCTGTGCCTTCTATCAATCATGCGGAACAAGCAAAAAGATATCAATGGAGAGTTCTGCCGCAGGGCATGAAAAATTCACCAACCATTTGTCAATGGTTTGTTGCACAAGCTCTGTCACCTGTAAGGGAAAAATTCCCCACTAGTTATTGTTATCACTATATGGATGACATTCTGTTAGCATCAGACAACAAGGAGCAGTTGAATGACATGAAAAATTTGGCCACAAATTCGCTACGACAATATGGGTTGGTTATTGCCCCTGGAAAAGTGCAAGAAATAGCACCCTGGAAATATTTGGGAATGGCAATTACAAACATGCAGGTTGTGCCCCAACCTGTGAAACTTAATCTTGCGGTTAAGACACTCAATGATGTACAGAAATTAATGGGATCCTTGAACTGGATCAGGCCCTATCTTGGACTGACCAGTTCGCAGTTACAACCTCTCTTGGACTTATTAAAACATTCCAATGATCCAACAGAACCCAGAATATTGAATACGGAAACGTTAAATGTAATTCACATGGTGGAACAATGTATATACTAGAAATTTGTTTCTCGAATTGATCTGTCTCGATTGGTACAATTCTTTGTGCTAATTGCCAAAACTGTGCCATTTGGTGCTTTGGTGCAGTGGAATTCTGAGTGGGATGACCCATTACGTAATTTAGAATGGATGTTTTTGTCATTCCAGCCATGAAATACTGCTCCTGGCTTGTTTGAACTTATTGCTGATGTAATCATAAAAGCCAGAAAACGCTGTGTAGAACTAATAGGACGTGATCCAGCTACGATTGTTTTACCTGTTCAAAATTGGTACTTTGAATGGTGTCTGGCAAACAATTATGAGCTGCAAGCAGCTATGGCGGGTTTTCAAGGACAGATTTCGTATCATCTACCGTCGCGCCCGCTCCTGAAATTTGCTCGAGAAATACCATTTGGTCAGAAAAACTTAAGCCAGCCGGAACCTGTGAAAGGCCCTACTGTCTTCACAGATGGTTCTGGAATACCGGGTAAAGCAGCAGTAGTATGGTATGAAAACAACAACTGGAATGGCAAAGTAGTACATCAAAATGGTTCTCCACAAGTGGTAGAGCTGCGTGCAATGGCTGTTGCTTTTTCTATTTTTTCTACTCCTGTAAATATTGTAACTGACTCAGCATATGTAGCTAATTTAGTTTCTCGACTAGACAAAGTGGCTTTGACCATGTCAGACAATCAATTATTATTTGATGTGCTTTTAGAACTCTGGAAAAGTATTCAACTACGAACAGAACCTTATTTTATCGTGCATATCTGGAGTCATACCACTTCACCAGGTTTTTATACGGAAGGTAATGCCAGAATAAAAAAAAAAAACAAAAAAACAAAAAGGGGGAATGGTTGGGGAACTACCATAGGCATGCTTAGATAAAGCAGTTTATGTTCTTAACTTTCTCCGTTATGGGGACAATTCTTCCCTACCTCCTCTTTCTCAACACTTCTCTCTTTTCAACACAGAATTTACAAAAGGGTATCAAAGTACATGTTAAAGATTTAGTTACTGGTCAGTGGAATTGACCATGTGAGCTATTAACCTGGGGGCGAGGTTATGCTTGTGTTTCCACAGATACAGGCCCACAATGGACTCCCGCTCAATTTGTGCGACCGTCATCATCTGGAACATCCCAGAGGGTGCGGCAATATAAATACCACCTCAACCAAAAAACTAAGTGTAGGTCACCTTGGCCAATATAACAGGTCAAGATTCTCTGTGTATTGCAACCGCACCACAAAGCCCATGAACCAATAGACAGGGTGGCTATGACTCGTGCAGCGCGCCTGGCCAGCGAGCGCATGCGTCATATGTTGCAACTGAGGCGGATTTTGGCACCCGCTGGCCACGTGTGTTGAAATCTGTTCCTCTGCAAATGTATAAATACCGGGATTTTCCGAAGAGCATCGGGCTGGTGTACAGCAAGGCCATCGTTGCCTCCGTGGGGACGCCCACGCAAAGCTGGCACCTACCGATTGCTGGGCTGAGTTCGCAGAGCAAGACAGCACAAGAATGTACAGATGGTTCATCTACCTCACAGTCCTCAGATGGACGTAGTCATGGATACCGCCGCAAACCAAAGAAAACATCTGGATGACCCTGGCTGATGTGACCGGACAAGATTGCTTATACCTTAGTACAGTAACACCAAGCAATCCTTTTTTTGCAGGTTTAATAAGGGGTTACACTGAAATCAACAGAGTTTAAGAACTTATTGATGGAGACCCCTGTGCAGCAGGTCATGGACTCAATGGATGGGAATGCCTGGTTTCCACGAATCGGGCATTCACCCTCATTGCCACCCCAGGAATCACAAATTCTGGGGTCCCTGAATACAGACTGGTGTAGTATTATCTGATTTACTGCTAGCCTTTGATAGTGTCAGACATGCTACACTACAAAATAGAGCTGCAATTGATTTCTTGCTTTTAGCACAAGGACATGGTTGTGATGAGTTTGAAGGGATGTGTTGTATGAATTTACCCGATCACTCAGAATCCATTTTCAGTAGTATTCAACAATTAAAGAAGGGAGTCAGGAAGCTGACAGAAAGCGATGAATTAGATTGGCTGACGAAGATGTTCGAGGGTTGGGGATTGTCTGGATGGTTGATATCTCTGCTCAAGACTGTGGGGGTAGTGATCTTGGTTGTGATAACTATGCTCCTGATGTTACCCTGTCTTTTCAGCCTTCTGCAAAGGGCCCTGCAGAGGGCAGCCGGGACAATATCTTTAGCACAAATACAAAAAGGGGGAATTGTCGGGGGATGCAACGAGCCTATGGAATTCCTGACAGTTCGAGAACAGTGCGACCTTGAGCAGCTTGTAGTGTATCCTTGAGAGTCTGGAAAGATCCGAGAAGACCAGTACAAAAACAAGATAGTGATAAGAAGAACCGTCCTAACGAACTCACCAATCATGAGTTGTTAGTTACTAACCAAACCAATCATATACTAACACATACTCAAAAGAAGGGTATAAAAAGGTGTGTTAGAACAATAAAGTAGCCATTTTGCATGATCTATTACTTGTCGTGTCCGTCTCTACTGCGACAGTCTCCCATCAGCTCTGGTTACCAGAGTGCTGCTTTCCATAAAAGAATGAATCTTTTACTTGTTTTCAGAAAAATATTGCTCCCTTCAGTTAGATGTTTAATTACAGAATGGATAGATTTATTTTTTTTTAAAAAGTAAATGTGGAGCAACATTGGCAAAATCATTCTTTGAAGAAACACCACGAAAAGAATGATTTTATTTTCAGATTATTTCTCCAGTTAAGCCCTTCATTCCTCCCTGTGTGGCAGACAGCATAATCATCTATGTATAAATAACAGTAAGAGCAACTGCATGACATGATCTTCTCTGTTGTGGAGAACGTGGTGGTTTTTTGCAGATTTTTTTTCTTTTCCCCTTGAGGGGCTGTACGTACTAATTGCAGCAAGCAGCGAACAAAATTTAAAAAGTGTTAAATATGGATATTGTATCAAATCCCAGCTATTCATGAGCTAGGCTAGCTACAAAGGGTCTGGTTCTGCACCCTTCAGCATGCAGGACTACAGGACTCCACCTAAAGCTGGGATGGCATGTACATAATTTCCTACAGGAACGCAAACAGCTATGTCATTAGTTTGTAAATTTGCTCAGAGAATGCTTATCTAAGCAAAGACCAGCTCTCATTTTCCTCGCTGTGTAATTCACAGCAGAGTTCAGGGAACAGTGGGAGAGCAGATGACATGCAGCCCTTCTCCCTTCTCCCCACTGGCACGTACCCATCACTTTAAAGCAAAGGCAGTGATGTTCTCACTTTCTAGCTAAGCAATTGTCCCCCCCAAAAAAGGACCAAGAGCCAGGTTAAGATCCTAGCAGCAGCACTGGGAGGTAACTGGAAAGACACCTTGGCTACTACCCCAGAAAATAAGTGCATCTGGGTTCTCTGTGAGATGCTGCCTCGTTTTAGCACCTCTCCCCCTCCTTTCATGCATCTCTCCTAAACACCCATCAACCCCCAGGTTGCCAAGCTCTGCTGTCAGAGGAAACGTGCTGCCAGCTGACAAGGGCTGGATTAGGCTCCTTCTGAGGCTGCACTTTAAGCACCCAGAGGGGCTCACTGTAGAGCAGCAAGAGGTCTGGCACTCAGGACACATCTTAATCCGCTCAGATCATGGCAGGGAAGCTGGGGCTGACCAAGAGATAACAGTCTTTAAAATCCCTGTGCCTGTACACACTAGATGAGACTGTGTGCTCTTTAGTGTCCGGGATGCAGTGAAGTCAGAACGGGATCTGCACGGCCTGAACGTGCCCCCCCCACCCCGTGGCTGATCGTTCCAGCAGAGTGGGTTAAAGCAGGATAGAGGAGAGAGTTGGCATGACGACTGCAGAAGTCTTCTACGTGGCCTGTGCAATAACTAGTCATTACGCAGTAAAGGGTAATAATTACTTCTTAATGCTGCAGTGCAGGAACCGGCTTCATGGCAGAGCACAGCGGGCTGAAGAGATGGGGTGCTTGTCTGTGCAACAAAAATAGATAAAATTGTGTGATCCCTATCAAAGAGGTCTTAGTAAACCTTCAAAATAAGTAAATGATTCCCCTTTATTTAGTTATTAACTCTTCCCTGTCTCTGTGCTTAGCTGCAAAAAATTTTTTCCTTCCTGGCTGTTGTGCTTTTAGTTTTCTTCCTTGGTTTATGAAGCAATAAGGTGCAACAAATGAAATCTTGGTACGGAGCTCTTGTGAAATAAATAAATAAGTAACAATACCCAAAAACCAAACAAAAAAAATCCAACCAAAACCAAATAGGTGAGCACTCCTGGGTTTTTCTCCTTGTTCTCATTGTTGTGTTGCAGTAGTAACAGTGCCTGAGGGTTAGGAAACAAGCTCAACCACAGCCTCCTCATACCCTGAAGTAAAGGGCTGAAGACCTTCGTCTTTGTTCCATCTACCCTGTCTGGAATAAAAGTTAAATTGAGAGTTACTCACCTACTAAGATGTGCAATCAGGAGTCTCTGCTCCTTCCAGTTGAGTTAAACTCAACATAGCATCTAAAGTGTATCAGAAAATGAAATACAGAGGGTGCATTTCTCCTCTGCTGTTGTGCTGTAGGTATTTGTTATGTTATCGTCCTTAGCACAGGATCAACACATCCTCAGCTGGTCTTGTCTGCTGACCTGCGGTGGGGAAACTTGATGGTTCAACTCCCCTCTGAGAGAGAAGTGGGCAGCCAGCCCGTGCCCGAGATCACACAAGGAAAAGGTGATTCAGCCAGCCTCCAGCCAGAGTGGGTCTTCCAAAACTGTACCTTTTGTCCAAAGCAGCCAGGTCTAATGCCTGTCCCTGAAGAGCGGCACATTTGACTTCTAGGGTGCCACTATATCACCTTGTCACACCTACCTATGCTAGGAAAATACCGCTGTTGCTGGTTTGTGTGGCTAAGGGCCTTCTCTCTGCAACTTTGCAGCCTGCCTTTCCCTCACAGCTCTGTACCCTCCCCTCCAGGCTGCTGGGGCAATGTTTTCTGAGCCCCTGGGACAGTGTTTTCCTCCCACTGCTCCAGTGCTGTTATTCTTATGCTTCTTATTCTTATAGCCTTGCACCTGCACACCCCAACAGTCTTTCTGTGGTGGGTTCTCATGGGCAGTGATTACCACCAGTGAGAGAATCAGCCTTTTTTCCCCACTTTCGCTACATTTTGGTTATAGCTTTTGGTTTATGCAATAAATGTTCATGTGCACACAAGCAACTGGCCATGCAGCCCCATGCCCCAACCAATGCATGCTCCAAACAACACTGACAGTAAGCAGTGACAACCGGCTGAGGGTTTGAGCATGTCCTGGTGGAAAAAAGTATGGTTACTGTGGGAAGAGTATTATGAGCAGAACCAGCTGCTGCACAGCAGAGGGTGTCCAGGAAAGGTCTGGAAACCCTGGTTGCTTTTCTTCCCAGCTGAGTGCCACAGGGAGAGCTTTCCTTTTCCCTTCTGTCTCTCTTTGTTTTATTTTTCCCTGGCTTATGTTTTCCCCAGTTTTTCACAGTTAGAGACAATGTAGGCCATCAGCTATGGACTACACTAATAAATCTTCATGCATGTGAACCTGTCTCAACATCATTTGTGCAAACCAGCCATAGTGGGAGGGAATTTCTATTACACTAACATGTATAACATATATCATGTATTGGTTTATGCTGTATATTTGGTTTACATATGTATCACCAAATATGTTGAGGAAATCACCAAATGACTGAAATGGATTGGGAAAAGTAAAAGAAAACAGATCTGGTGATAGATCATGGAAACTGATAACTTACAGGTGAAAGGCAGTACTAAACTCTTGAACAGCCTAGCCAACCTCGGCAAAGCAAGGATCTGTGTCACCAAACCTTTGTTCACTTTTCAGAATAACTTGGAGAATGCCAATGAAATATTTGGCAGGAGAAAAACTCCAATTCCAACTCACTGGGCCCTGCTATCAGCTACCTGCAAAGTTGCCCACTGCTTTCTAAAACCCACAAACAGTGCCTCCAGAAAATAATGTATTGCTAATTTGTGTGGCATGGGCCTGGCTTTCCTTTGCCTCTGGTATTTTGCAGTCATCTGTATGTGTATAAAATAGCTTTGAAGTGTAGCCCAAGGAGAGCTGCAGCTTTTTACAGCCTTGTGGTTAGCAAGGGAAGAAAGTAGGTTCCAGACAGAATGGAACCAAGCCCACATTTTCCTTGAGATATATTTTGCTTGACTTGTTAAAGATTTTGGCTTAGAGTTAAAAATAGTGTACCTAAACTTGGATTTCTAAAGCCATAGTCAAGAACGCACACTAACAGCTTGATTTTTAAACAAACAAAGCACCCAGAAATCATCTTTAAAGTTCTTCAGTAGAAAACATGGGGGCCTCAGCTATTATGAGCTTGGAAATGTAATTTTAACACTGCTGTTGTGTGGGTTTCTTAATAAACAGAAAGCTTGGCTTCTGCTCATTTCAAAGCTTTTCAACTCACCTTTAAGTTCATGCTTTTAAATTGACATGTAGTTGCAGTACAGAGCAATCCTACATAGGTGAAAGAATGGTGGTGTGATTCCCACTGGACCATGGTCATAACGAGAAAACTCTGACCTACAGAGCTTTCCAATGAGCCCATGTCCCACCACTTACAGACATAAAAGACATCAGCAAAGCAGAGATCATCTTCAGGAAGTATCTCCTTCATCAGAAGTTCAGCTTTAGTTTTCTATTCTGTAAAGTTCTTGTTTTTTTTCTAGGACTCACTAGTTAAAAGGCTATTGTCTAAATCCTGATACTGCACACAAAATGATACAGAGCTTTGAGAAAGCTGTGACTTTGGAGCTTTCAAGTGAAAAGCAAGAAGAAGGAATCCACTCTCTCTTGGCATTTGGGAGGAGCAGGTCTGCTCTAATGAGGTAAGAAATTGTATACGTGCAACTGCCTAGGGAGGCTTTCTCTTGTCACATTTACAGGGATGCAAAGGTCTCTCTCACTGCCTGTCACACCCTTCCTCGTTTTTGGCGTGTGCTTGTTGGAAGTAGAAGACTGAATGAGAAGGGAGACTAAAGGCAGAGCTGTGACCACATTTTCCCTTTCTCAACTCACTGCTCCCCTGTAAAGGGAATACCTATAAAGGGAACACAAAGGCATTAAGCTGAAAGAGAAATGCGTCTGCAAGGTTATCTCAGGCTGTTCTATCAGAGTTTCAGACAGTGGGGTAGGAGAGAACGCTCTGTGGCTGGCATTGGGATCTGCTTGGAAACCATGTGTATATTAAAACTCTCCAACTGTGACAATGAACAAATAAAAGAAAGAATCTTTAAATTTATTTGTAGGAGGTCTTTCTGGGGAGTCAGGGTTTAATTAAACAGCTTTCCAAAGTGTCTTGTGGTTGTTTTGATAAGCACCTAGCCAAGAAGGACCACAAATTTCTGGTGAGCAGCAAAAGTAAAACAGGTTGGGCACTCTCCAAAGGCAGCAGCTACCCTGATGACTCCAAATGAGGCTCTGAGTGCAAGAACATGTCTCTCTAAGCCAGCTCGCCCACTGTCCTCTCTCAAAAGTGGCTGGTAGCAAAAAGCAAGCAAAGGGAATGGGCATACAGTGATGCCACCCTAGTATACATTTCTTAGGTTGAAGCAATTGGTGGTATGGGGAGGTCCCTGTGACTTTATTTGCATCACAAAGCTTTTGGTAGTGTTTTGCTTGCAGTATTCTGTCTAGTTTGATCACTTTTTACTCATTTATACCTCTGGAATCAGCAAAACATCATAGGGCACTAAGTGCCCCAGCTCAGCCACACAGTGATTTTTTTAAATTTATGCCTGATAATATCCACCTGAGAGCTCTGAGTCTGATGTTGTGAAAAAAAATGAAATAGCCCCCTGTTCACCCTCTCCCTTTCTTCAAGGTTGCTTAGACCTACGTGTATTCCTCATAAATCATATAATTTCTGGGGTGAGGAGTCCTAGTCTATTGAACATCTCCTCTCTGGAAGGCATGTAATTCTCACCATCTTTGTCACCTTCCCATGTGCCTTTCCCAGTTCCTCTGTACCCTTGCAGCACTGGCACGGCAGAACTGCTCTCAGGGTTTAAGAAGATCTATTACGGACCCACTCCAGATAGAGGCTGCTAAGAGGTATCCCATGTACAGCTGCCTGTACCCGCAACACCCAGGGGTGAATGGAAAGGCTCTTACTCTCTAAAGAAAAGAAAGATCAGGTCCATGTTATAAGCTAGTTTTCACAGGGAATAAAAAGCAACCGAATGTTTGAAAGATCCTCTATCATTCATTTCTTTCTATGAATGCCCAAATTTAGGTAAGGTTCTCCTGTGCAGACTGTTACAGAAGTGCTGCCAAACAATTAAAAATCTAAAGAGGAAAGGCAGACAAAGCATGTGAGAATGCAGCTGCTATTTTATACAGTTACCATCTTAGAAGCTGAGGTACAGGATGTTCCCGAGTTTGTCCGAGGCCACGTCAACAATCTGTGGTGAAACTAGGAATTTAGCCCTTGTCACTATTTTCCGAAAGAAGTAACAGGAAAATTGCTTCTCATCTTTTTAGTTATGTGTCATTTCCACACCCCACATCATTTTTAAGAGGCATTAAAGACAATAAAGTGGAATATTAATTGTCAAATTTGTCATTCGAAAGAACGGCAATACTCGAGTTATCTGCATTTTTTAAACCAGATATTTTGCATTCCCCTGTGTTTCAAAGTAGGAGATATACAGTCTCACTCTCTTTGCTAAAGAAAGGAAGAGAGAGAGTTACAAGCTTTCTTCAGATGAAACAGACCAAATGGTTTTCTTCATCTTCTTTCTTTTTCCTTCCTTGCTTCTTTCCAACTGTATACTTTTGGGGTTTTTTCTCTTTACTGCATCACATCGCAAAATGATTAATAACAGTAGGATATTCCTCGCAGGGAACTGCTTCTGATGTCAAAACCTTTCAGTAAAGATCCCTACACTTACTCCCAGTGGATAAAACTGTGAAAATGACTTGCAGACATCAAACAGACATTTTTAATGAGAATTTAACAGTGAGCCCTTCATGTATTCTTTCCTTCTAGTGGCAGCTAAGTGTGCTGGCTATCGCAAAAGTCAAAAGCAGAAGGGTAATTTGTATTACCTTCCTTCTTCCCTGCTTTTCCTTATATTTAAGAGCCTTCTATGTTTGGCTAAAGGAGGAAACTTTGCAACCAAGATGCCCCATTTGTATCCTCACTGCTAGGGCTCAAGGTCAGACCTGAGAAGGCACAAGATTGCCAGGTTAAATATAGCACTTTGTTTGGTGATGGCCTCTCCTTTCATGTCACTCCTGTTCTGACAGCTTTCATCAGCTGAGAATACACTGCTAGAAAAGTGAAATTAGTGTGGGTGAAAGATGCCAGTAACGGATCAGGAGATCAGTTTGCAGCTTAGCCTAAGCATGGAAAAACAAGAGCAGAGAAGACATTTCCCTGACTAGTCCCCTTCCCCTAAAAGCCACTCTTCCCCCGACGTCCATGTTGAGCAGCAGTTCTAAAGTTCAGTGAGGAGCACATGTCCATATACATGTTCCATACCAAGACCCTCCCCAAGGTTCCCACTGCCAGCCCTCATCTGCCTTCATTTTCCACACATAAATTAATTTAGTCTCATGCAATATTATGTATAAAATGGATTAAACTCAATTTCCCACCATGGCAGAATGCTGCTGGACATATAGGAAAGTGAGTCTCAGAGGCAACCATTTTTAATACATCATCTGGCCTTGGCATCAATTGAAGTGTGAAGCACTACACTTAATCTACCACGGTAATGATAATACAAGTCCTCAAGGACCCTAGGTAATAGTGGAGGAGAAAAGTGTACCCTCTCTGTCCACACATGGACTTTGCTCCACCCATGTGCCCTGCTCTCAGAGTCCACTAACTCTGTTTTACATGAGATATTAGTGTTGGGGCAGGGGGGAGCAGGAGGACCAGTAGGTCCTTATAAATTTTGCGAACAACTCTGATGCAGTATATGATCTGAGCAAGGTCACGGCATTGTAAACCCTACTTTGGCAATTGCATCTGTACTTAACATTGACTAAGCCGAAAACTCACAGAACTGAGTAAAGCCCCAGACCTAGATCCAGTTGTTAAACATTACCTTCAGTTTATTTCTCTCTTCTTTCATTTTTTTCAAATAAGACCAGATTATGAAATCTACTTTTGTCCATGTAAACCTGGCCTTGTTAGCCATTTTTTTCTTTTACTCCTCACCAAGATCTGGAGCAGTTAGGAGCTTCAGTACCTTTTTGTTCGATGGATGCTGAACATTTTAGCTTATCCTCTGTTCTGAACAGAAACTTTCCTGATAATCAGCTCCTAAAGGCTCAATTTCCCAACACCCCAGTGGAAGGAAAGCCCCTGTGAATGGAGTCTGTCTGCTCCTGTTTTTACGGGGCAGCACCACGGCTGAACTTCAATACCTGACAAACGGGAGCGAGTGAATCTTTACAACACTGTCATGAGACCAAGAAGAGTTACTCTCCCTTCCTCAGGGTGCCAAGCCAAAACCTACCCAAAGGTAACGAGTTTCTCTCTGACTTCAAAAGGCTTTGTGTCAGGCCATAGGAACGTGTCAAAGATCAGGCAGGAGGCTGGTGGCATGGTCCGGAGCTTATCCGTCATCTTCTTGGTCTTAGTCCAGTGTGCTAAGCATAAAAATATCCTTCTTTAATTAAATCCTGATGCTTGCACAAAGCAATAGCACACTTAGTCCAGGAAATGTCTGGGATATTCAATGGGTTAAATGGAGAGAGATCAAAGAAGTATCTAAGTCTTATAAAGTGGTAATCATGGGTGACTTCACCCACCTGTACGTTGGTAGGTCAAACGGTACAAAGGCATTAAAAATCCCCAATTTCTAGGTGTTTTCTAGAATAACTGGAAAACATAACAGTATATATTCTTAACTTAGTCTTAAGTAGCTGAAGAAATGATACAGTCAAGTCACTGAATAGTAATGAACTTATTACTATATTAAAAGCATGAGGTTAAAACTGTTAATAATTAGTGAACTGCTTAAAAACTACTGAAGGTAGAAAGAAAATAAGGGGGAAAAAAAGAAAAGCAAAGAATGAAAGAAAAAGACAGTGAAATCCATAGATTCAAAACAACAGGTATATTAACATACAGTTTCTGATTCAGTGAAGTCGTGCAGTAAGCAAACTGAAAGGCAAGGTAGAAAAAAAAGAGTATTGTGAAATGTTAAGGTCCAAGAGGTTGTTTGAGTCAAGCAACCAGCTTTCAGGAAATGGCACATCAGCTCCGGTGAAACCCCTGACTAAGGGAGGGAATTTACAATAAAACACAAACAAAATGTCAGCTGTAAATGAAGAGGGCCAAGGATGCATTAACTGACAAGAGCTTGTGGGGACTGAGCAGAGGGGAGAACTGCAGGACATTTCTGAAAGGTCTTAAATTCACCCCGTTTAGGAAGGAACCAATGGGATCTGCTGCACATCCAGGGCGGAATGGGAATAATTAATGAGCAAAAGGACTTTGCAGAGGTTCTGAACAATTCATTTTGGTAAATCTTTCCCACAAATAATGCTGTGCCAATGTCCACACTAGACCTATTTTTTTTCAAGACAAGAAGGACATGAGCTGTCAGAATGTGAAACATTGAAACGGGAAACACTGGAACAAACTGATAAACTAAATAGCAGCTTGTCACAAGGACCTCATGGTTATATATGCAAGGGTTTGGAAAGCATTTGAAAATGAAGTGGCTGTGCTGATAGCAAAAATGCAGAAGCTGTCGCTGAAGTCAGATACGTTACAGAAGGACTGGAGGGTAACAGCTAACATACCTATCTTTAGGACAGCCACTGGATTGATCTTAGGTATTATATATTGAAAAGTCTTACTTCACTTCCAGGTAAATTGATTCAAACTAAGAAAAACTGGAATTACACACAGGAGAAAAAAAACCAAACCACAACATAGTTTCTTTCAAAGAAATCTTGTCTTTTCTATATATTCTTTGAAGCATCAAGCTAATAGACCAAGAAAAACAACCTGACAAGTGTGTACATATATACAAATATAAGTATTTATATATCTTCTTAAATTCTTTAACAAATTTCTTTTGAGGAATTTAAGTCTTTGTAGAATAAGTAGCTTATTATTACAAGTTAGAAACTGTTTAAGAGAGAGAAAGCAGGAACTACACATGAATGATAATTTTTCACTGTAAAAGATTAACAGTTGGGTTGTCCAAGTTTCTATACCACGTATAACTTCTTTACTGAAATTATTGCTGTTCGGAAAAGGGAATAAGGACTGAAGTATTTCAGAGTATGCTAATTAAGTTGGGTGAACATAGCATTCGGATTGAAGATGGAAATAAGTGTTGGCCGATGCAGAACAATCACAGGTAGAGTGAAAAACTTACAAACCTTCCTGGATTCTAAACCAGCCGTGACCACTCAAGGAAGGTTATTGACATCACTGCGGATAACCCAGTTGCATATTCTGCTCAGTTACAGCAGCGGTCAAAAAAACCCCCAAACCCAACAAACAAAACAAAATTTCCATTAGTGCATAGAAGGAGTAAAAGGTGTGAAAATGAAAACAGTTTTATTGTATAAGCCAATAGTCCTCACCTGGAAAACAGTGTCCACATTGGTCAATCCATCACCAAAGAAGGAGATAGAAGAATTAGTAGTTTTTAAGACGTGCAAAGTGACTGAGAACCCTGGGACTGTCTAACTGAGAGAAGAAAAGAACAAGAGGGTTCATGGCTGAGTAAATGAATGGCACCTATACAATGAACCGGGTGCTCCTGTTGGCCTTTTCACTTCATATAACAGAGAGGTAGCAATAACATTGAAAGACAACTGATTTAAATAGATCAAAGGTTGCTTGGAGTGTGGTTTTCCCAAGAAAATATGTAATTAACCTACTGAACTCACTGCTTCATGCTATCACTTAGGTAGTGAACTAACTGGGGGCAAAACTGCATTAGCTGTTTATCTGGCCAGTGCGTATATCTGCAGTTTGTCTAGAACCGCTAGAGGTTTCCATTTGGTGAGGAGGGCGGGTTTCTCTCTTCATTTGGAAATGGTCTCCGGGCAGCGAGCAAACACAAGCTGGTGGGCATTAAAACATTTTAGTTGAGGGCAGAGCATATATCCAGGGCAGCACTCCCTGCACCTGCCTCAAGCATGCGGTGAGGGACATCAATAGAGACACTATACTGGACAAGACAAAACACCTGCCTGATCCAATGTGGCAACCACTATGTTCTAATGTTCTTTAACTGGATGACTGATGCCTTTTTGAATAGGAAAATAATGAGTAATGATAACAAATAACACAATTTCCGTTAATTATTCATGCTAACGTTCATGAAACTTTTGAAATGTATGAATGTTTTCATGAATAAATCATTGGTCACCGGCTTGCACTAAATGACTTCAGAAATCATAGTGGAATGAGCTTGTTGCCATTATTCATGAACAAATTTGTGAATCATTTTTAATATATGACCACTCTGCTTTCTAATTGACTAAATGTGAGATAGATGAGTATAAAATAGACATCAGTAATTCATTGCGAAGCTGAGAGAAAATTTCTCAGGAAATCTATGAAAATGCTGTGGGCTGTACCAGAAACTTACTGTTTCCTCTGGACAGATTTTGCTAATTTTTATTTCTCGCATGCTGGAATGGATTATAAAAATGAAGGGTCTGATGCTCAGAGTTTGCAGATCATCCTATCTCCACTGAAATCAAGAGAGCTTTACATATTCAGACTACCTGAAAATCCTGACCCAGAGAAATTACTGAGCAAGAGAATTCTTCTAAATGACTAGGTTTATTTTATCTCCTTGGTTTCCAACACTAATTTTCACAATGATTCAGAAGAAAGATCTATGAAGATATTTTTGTCTTGTTCCACCTCTTTCTCAAAAAAAAAAAAAGAGAAAAAAAAAAGAACAAAAATCTAAAAAAACCCACACCTGCCCACAGTTTACTCAGAGCTTTTCTAAGAGCTTGAGGAAAACCCTGGGAGATGCTGGTTTACAGAATGTCTCACCTATTTGTGTTGTGGCTGCTTATAGAGACCTTTATTGTCATCACTGTCAGAGGTGCCCCATACTTTTCCCAATGCCCATATCACATTCGGCAGAGGCAAATGAAACAGAGCTGTTCCATGGACAGTTGTCAAAATACTGGCATATTCTAATTACAACACTTATTATGTTTCTGTGAAAGTCAAATTCTGAGCTGAACTGCACTAGAATAAACCAAAAGTAATTAAAGTCAGTGGAGTCACCCCTGATTTGAAAAAATGTAATTATGATCAGAACCTAGCCCATGGAGTCAAAAGAAAACATGCAGAAGGCTCTCAGCAAAGCAGCTGGCCCTAAATGATGGTCTGTTTCATTTTGTCCTTATCATATTCTTAAAAATGAATACATGAAGCATATGGACTACTGAAATCCCATTGCATATCTTAGTTTCATTGGTAAGCATTCTTTAGGAAATGCTTGACGAAAATGAGAGGAAACTCACTTCACCCTGTCCCATCCTTTTGGGGCTTAAAATCATGTTATATGAGAGATGTCTTTTTGGAACACCTACTGATACATATCTCTCTACAGGGAATAGACGGTGTTAGATATAAGTAATGATACAGCTTTAAATGTAGGACAGACAGTCCAAAATGACAGGCAGCTCCACAGCCTCAAGCATTTTTACATAAAAACAAGCTCAGGGCCCATGGGAAGGGGATGCAGCCTTTTAATATAATTCCAGGGGTGACCTCATCTTTTAATTCTGCCCACTTGTATCAGGGAGATGTAGGAAGGCAGTGGGATAAGTCAGCAAGAGATCCCTACTCAACTTGGTACGGAGGGCTAGGGAATGCAATCTGCTAGGCACAGGCTGTTGGCGTTCAGCTGGTGGGATGAGGACAAGCAAGTAAGTAACTCTGCATCTTTTGGGCAGCTCTGACCCAGGAAAAGCCACAGAGACCCTGGCAAAACTGAAAGTTATCTTTGCCAAAACATAGGAACTGGAAAAGATGGGTAGGGTGGTGTGTGAGGAGTGTGCTAATTGTCTCATTTAGTTACAGCAGTTCTTAGTGCTTGGTCATTTGCACAGCCTGGTTCTTAAAGACGGGACTCCAAGCTCAGATTTAACAGGGCTTGAAATATTACCATACAATTTAAGCTTTTTAAGATTTAAGACTACAAGCATTTGTGAAAAAGTTATCCCCGTCATTCATATGAGCCGGACCTAAGCCCCTTGAGCTTTCCTTAGCCTGATTACTGTTGGCCACCCATCCACCCACCCAAAGAACCCACAGGAGGTCAGGGCAGCTTTTTCACAAGTGAGAAATCCTCTTCTGTGCCTTCAAATCTCTGAGAATCAGCTGCAAATTGCTGCAAGCTGAGATGCTCTAAACCAGAGAGATCCAGAATTTGCGAATAAATGGCCAGATACAGACAGGGCTTCCCAGGTCTAATTTCTTCCTACTCATTCCTCAATAGTTTAACCCACCCCACAGGACCTGCAGTGTTAACCCCTGAGGGACCGAACCAGGATCAGCCGAACCCCACCTGCCTTTTTTTGCAACTTGGGATTTAGAAGAGGGAAGAGCTGGTTGGAAACAGACACTGGGAGGAATGTCCTTACCTCATACCACTTGTTTCTCTCCCTCCCCTGTAATTCGCTATCAAGCCTCTCATCCCCTGTGCCCGGGGATGCTCTCCCTCGCCTGCCTCTGGCACTAGAGGGCGCGGAGATCTGGGCTTTGGGCTGGAAATCCAACTCTCCGCGGAGCCCTACTTTCCCTTAAATTGAAGTCAACTTTCAAAGAGGTCCTGATTTCACAGAAGGGGAATTTCCTTCATTTTTACTGGTTTGTCTGCGCTCCCCATGCTGCATTGCTATGGAAACGGGACCAGAAAATAAGTCTTTTGCATGTAGGTCATGATATTAGTGGAGAAGAGAATGTCTGGGTGAACGGGTGAGTGGGTTACGGGAGTGAAGTGGGGCAGAGTAACCTCCTGGGACTGAATCAACAACAGTGCAGAATTTCATAATACATGTCCTCAAAAGACTATTGAATTAGACACCCAGTGGGCTGAAAGATCCAAGCACTTAGAGCAACTGAGAGCCATGAAACACACACAGGGAGTCAGCCCAGAGGTGACAACCAAAATGACAGCGGGGCACGGGACTGAACACACAGGCAAAAAAATACACTTCTTTTCACAGATGCTATTTTTCACTGATGTCCTCAGTTTCCCCCTTTCTGTGTCTTGGTCTCCCTCCTGGGCGATGGCACAGCACTGCATGGCTGCTGCCCCTTCCACCTTCTCAGGACGCTCCCGATCACGCATGGTCCAGATCTCCCCAAACTCTGCTCAGCTGCAGAGCTGCAATCTTTTGGGTAGAGGAGATTACTTAAAATCTTGGTTTTGGATGGGAGAAGAGCATGACATCTCATTTTATTATTTTGCCCTCTGTCCAAAGCAACTTGGGGACATCCTAGACCCCCGTCCCCATGTCCTAAGCCCCTTTCCCAAGTGGACTGCAATGCAGAAATCACGGAGCGCTGCGGACACGGGCAGAGTGGGCAGCTCAGTGGGATACACGCTCACCAAGTCAGCGAGCCCACTGCACTTCTTGCTCTCGTGATGCAAAAGCAAACAGGGCTGCTTTTGCGGTCCAGGGGTCCCGCAGAGGGGAAGTTCAACCAAAGTTATAATCCAAAAGAGCCCAAAGGAGAGAGGGAGCGCACTCTGTGTAGCTTAACGCGGTTTATAGATGAGTCACCGAGAGCGGCTGGTGTCATAAACCATACGATCAAGGCTGGTGTGTATTTAGACAGGGGCTATGATTGCAGGCGATGCAATACCATAAAAGCAGACAGCGTGCATACTTCTGATCTCCCGTATTAGCCTTCCTCATTGTCGGTCCTTTTTTTGTTTGTTTTTGGGGTTTTTTTTCCCCCTGAAACTGCAAAAGCAGTCTGTCAAGTAGAGGTTGGCCCTTCTCCTTTTTTCCCCCTTGCCTTTATCCCTTCTGTAAAGGGAAAATCTTCCTTAAGGGATAGGGACAAGCAAACACACTGGCTGCCACATAAAAATGGGGACATGATACTCTGGCTAGATTTGCAACAAGAATTACCCCCTTCCCAGTGTCCTCTTCCAGTTGAAAAAAAAAGCTACATCTCCTTGCCCTAAAGGAACTTTAGCACATGAAAACAGTAGGAAAAAACAATCTTACGGGGAAGGGAGGAAGGGTCCCTTGTCCTTTCCCCTGCGAAGGGATAAGGACTCACCCCTGGGCCCGTGGGAATGAGTTACAAGCCCTGGCAGCTTCCCCTCGGAGCTGGCAGCGGGTCGCGCTGTGGAAGCAAAGCCGCCCTGCGGGAGCCCCTCGCCGGCTGGGGAAGGGCCCTCCGGCCCGGCTGCCTTGCGGGGAGAGGAACGGAGGGGAGAAGCCGGCCATGCCGCTTCCAGCCCGCCTTGCTCCCCCGGCGGAGCATCGCCCTGGCACCGGGGCAGCGGCGGGGAAGCCGGCGAGCACGGCGGGGGGTGCGGAGCGGTGGGAAGGAGCGAAGCGAAGAGTGGCC
This sequence comes from Buteo buteo, assembly GCF_964188355.1. Taxonomy (NCBI): domain Eukaryota; kingdom Metazoa; phylum Chordata; class Aves; order Accipitriformes; family Accipitridae; genus Buteo; species Buteo buteo. The sequence continues at coordinate 9,766,036 of NC_134189.1, forward strand.
CTAGCCGGGGAGATGGCCGGGCTCCACTTTTGCCCGAGAAGAAGCGACCCGGAAAGCACTTTGCTCCTCCACAGCCTTCCAAAATGCTGGACTCTGGGGGGGTCATCAGGACCTGGGTGCCCCGGAGCTGTTTCTAGGAGGCGGTTTTTCTCCCCCGCCTTGATCTGAGCTCCCTCTCAAGGCATCAGCCCGCTCCTTTCTGGCCACAAGCACCCCGCGGCGGCGGCACGGGCGAGAGCAAAAGGAGCCCGAAGGCACGGCCGGGACCGGCTCTGCCCTGCCAGGGGCTCGGTCGGGCCGGGGGAGCGGGGGGAGCCGGCCCCGACCCTGGAGCATCCTCCCCCGCCGCACCCGGCTCGCTGGCCGCACCGGGGACCGGACCCAGGAAAACTGGTTCAGAAACGAGCCGGGGCAAGCCCATACCTCCCCTGCTTCCAGCGGCCCCCCCCCGGAGCTCCCCTTCCCCGGGGCAGGAGCTGAGACCTGAGGCAGCGGAGATGGGCACCGACCCCGGGCAGGGGCGCTCCCCAGGAGGGATGCTGGGGGGGGGGGGGGCGAGGGACTGCAGTGACAGGGTGGAAGCCCCCTCCTCTTACACCCCGCATCCCTGCATGGTCCCCGACAGGGCAGGGATCCCCCCCCCCCAGCCAGCTCGGTTCCCCGGGGACGGCTTCGCTCCCGGCTGCCGGTGACATTTTGCAGGAGTCGCCAACGAACCTGTCACAGAGGGATTTGGGAAAGGTAGTCCGGGGGGTGTCCCTGTGTGGGAATGCAGCATTTATAAATATATTAAAAAAAAAAAACAACCCTGTGGACAGCGCTTGGCTAATGTGAGGATTTCGCTAAATCAGGCTATTGCGTCTCTCCTTCCCCGCTGTACCGCGATAGACTCGATTCTGGGATTAATATCGCAACCGTAACTCAACAGAGAAAGGCTCTGGGCTGGGGGCGATCGCTTTGCCTTCCCTCCTCTCGCTGCCTTTCCCCGGTGACCCGCACCGCCGTGGACCCTTTCGGCAAAAGTTTCCCTATGTGTTGTTCTGCTCCTGCTGCTAGGAAGCAAAACGTAAGCTCCTTTCTTGGACATTATTTTCTTGGCGGGAGCTTGCCTAGGAGAGCAGCAGATGAAATCCTAGGTGCGGCGAAGAAGGGGCGGAGGGTAGAGGAAGAGAAAGAAAAAGGGGGGGGAAAAAAAAAATAGAAGGCAAGAAAAAGGAAATTAAAAAAGAGAGAGGGAGGAAACGCTAGTAAAAACCGAAGCTTTCCTACCTGTGATCCAATTAGCAGAAGTTGCATCCCATCCCGCTTGCGAGCGGCTCCTTGCGAGCGGCGGCTGCGGAGTCTGGCGGCGGAGGCATGCGGGCTGCGCGCCCTCAGCGCCCGCAGCCAGCCGCTTTATCTTTCGCTTCCATATCTTCCAAGAGGAGGGAGGGAGGAGGGGGGGTTGGGGGGGGGAAAGACAGATTACTTGGTACCGTGATCATGGGGGGGGGGGGGGGGGGGAAGGATTAACAGTTTGGAGGTTTTAAACAAGAGGTGGCATTGTCCGGGCTGGTGGAGTTTTTGTGGTTCCCTCCCTCGCTTTCTCCCTCCCACACGCACAGGCACACGCATATACACGCCCCCCCTCCGTGGCCCTGGCCCTTGGGAGTCTCTGCTTCAGTTCAGTCAAGTTGAGCTTTAAAAAAAATATATTTAAAAAAAAAAAAATTAGAGCGATAGTGCTATCAAACCTGGCTTAACGGTTTAGACAAAACCGGAGAAATTAAAAATAGCAGAAGCTGGGACTCGTAAGTGAGCTGGTGATAATTCATACTTCCCCCAGCGCTTCGGAGGAAACGAGGGCAAGCTGCTACCTTCGGGGGGCGGGTGGGGGGGTGGCGAGGGAGGGAAATGGGACCCCTTAGGTGAGCATCTCGGGTGAATGTCCTTGCTGGGGTGCTGCGGCTGTGGGGTCCCTTGCTGCCCACCTGCGGAGACAGGGGGGGGTGTGGGGGGGTGTGGGGGGGGCGTGAGCGTGAAGTGGGCTCGATTAGCTGCAATGGGCAGGCAATTTCTGCAGAGAACATTTACAATTTTCTTTCAATATGACAGGATTAGTTGCTGTTGAAGGCTCTCCTCCAATAAGATCAGCACTGCTCTCTGATTTGGTGGCTTTGCTGAATAGAAATTACTGGTTCTTGTTATCTCTCAACACACTCTCCCCTTTTCCTCATCAGACACTCCCTTCTTCCTCATCAGAAGTCTTTATCTACAATTTGAGCATCAGAACCTTTTTTTTATTTTTTTCAATTACCTATTCCCCATCTTTCCCAGCAACGCTCTTTATTTCTGGTTACTTTTTTTCACAGTTCCATGATAGCTGTAAGTCTAAGGTGATGTACGGGAGGGGAAAGAGAGAAGGAGATCTTGCTTTTAGATTATTGCAGTCATCAGAGTCTCCACGCACTATGGAAAAATGTTACACTAAATCCAGTTTAGTTTTTAAAACTTATTATTGTGCTGAAATATTCATGGAAAGCTGTTACCCCGGCACAATGACAAATGAATTAGCGGGAACAGATACATTTTGCGAGCAAGAGTTAAATCTCCTTGGGTGTAAAGCATTCGCCTTTAATTAATAGTCACTAGGCTGAGAAGTATTTACTTCACTTAGGGAACTTGCCAGTTCAATGGAAATAATCTAGACATAAATATCTTTAGGTTTGCTTTGTCTTTGTTTGCCTCTCTCGTGGACCGGGATTGATTTGTGGTCTGGAATGATGTTTTTTCCCTTGGGATAGGGGCTGTCAAGGTGGGAAGCAGGAAAGGGGAACCGATCTCATCTCTTCTCCGAAGAATAATAGGGTGGAAGCGAAGAGGAGAGAGAGGTGCACCTTATGAAGGTGACCCCGGCTGCTCCCTGCCCTGCAATGGAGCCACAGCCCAACCACTCCCCTTCCTCTCCACTCCAATACCCCTTTCACTTTGCAGAAAGTATTTCTTGGCCTGGGCTTACCCCAGGCAGAGGAGCTGCCTACACTGCTCACATACATTTAGCTATTGCTCCTGGAGGGATCTCAGGGGTGGATTTAACCCCAAGAGGGGGATGTACCTTCAGGATAGCAGGACTCTGGAAATACTCTGCTCGGCCGTGGGGTGGGTATTTCCCCTGCCTTCGGTGGCAGGGCTAATTTGGAGGTGGGGAGGTCTGAATTTTGGAGGTACTCATGCTTCAGTGTTCACAAGTCTGTGTTTCTTTACCTGAAAGCACTTTCACAGGGTTTAAGGGTTGGATCACTTGTAGCTCTTTGGGACCATCAAGGCAGCTGGGACCTGACATCTGCCCCTTGTTTTCTTAGCCCTCCTCACAGAAAATTTTGCCTTGGCTTCACAGCAGAGTTAGGAGGCAGCTATCTAGGCAACTCAGGTGGAGTTTGGCACCTGGAGGTTGGAAGGAAGCCACGAACTGGTTGTGGTCCTGTGGGACTGCTCTGCCACAGCCACAGCCACCCCCAGGCAGGGACAACCAGCCCCATAGCCTGGCTGCCCCTTCCTTGGCGAGACCGAGCCCTGGCCACCCCCTGCACCTCCCACTGGCTGTCTCCGAGACCTTGGTGCTTAACATATTTTAACATTCATTAATCAAAATGATCAGCAGCCTCAAAAGGGACAATGCCCGCCTCCTCTTCCCATTATTATTATTATTATTATTATTATTATTATTATTATTATTATTATTATTGCTATTTTTTTTCCCTCCCAGCGACATCGCGAGTGTTTGATTGTGCACGTTGATTTCCGGAGATTTAATTAGAGTTCAATCCTGGCCAGCACGAGTCAGCCTTTTCCCAAAGCGAGGAGCAGGGACGGGGTGGCCGTCCTGCCCCGGGGTGACCCTGGCAGCCCACGGCCGTCCTGCCCCGGGGCTCGGCTCAGCTCTACCCAGCTGCAGAGGGCTCCCCAATGCCACGCTGCTCAGAGCTGGGTGCTCTCACAGCTGCACGGGGGGGGGCATCCTCCACCGTTGGGGGGCATTCTCCACTGGGCAAACCTCGTCCAAGCCGGGGAGCATCTCCCCTTCTCGTACATATTCCAGCACCCCTCCGTGATCTCCCATGGAAATAAAAGGCCGGTGGTGAAAAGCCGGCCGTGTGACCCCCACCTCCACCTTGCCTTGTCTGCAGCCTTCCTGGGGAGAGCAGAGATTGCCCCCCACGACCCCCAACCGAAACGCGTGTGAGCAGCGCTGCCTTCCCGAGCCCTGCTCTTCATCAGTGTCAGCAGATACATCTCGGTGGCAGCCGGTGACTCCGTGGTAAGCAGCGCCTTTTAAGTTTGACAGAGCATTTGTTACTACCGGCTCCTCTCTTCAGAGCACTACGTGCTAGACACACCTCCCGTGGGGAAAAAAATGCTGCTCCTGAGCTTTAAAATGCATTCACCCCCCTCTCCTCCCCGCTCATGCAAGAGGAGGGAGGGCGGGGGAGCCGAGTCATTTACAGTGTGCTAAACAGCTGTAGAGATAAATCCATCGTAAAACCACAGAACAAAGCGCTCAGCCCTTCGCTCACAGAAAAATAGGAAAGCGCATGAGGAAGCGGGTATTTGCTAATGATGATCTTCCCCTCCCACGAAGGGACCGAGAGGGGATCCCGGGGAGGGGAGGTAAAGAAGGCAACTTTCCACGAGGAAATTTCCCAAAGAAGTCGCATCTGTATCCAGTGATGCCGAGTGATCTCTGGGGAGACTTTGCTGCGGGCCGTGTCCCTGCCTTTAGGTACCCGTCTCCCAAATGGCTCCTTCCCCCGGGCGTGGAGCTGCCTCCTTGGGGTGCGCTCCAGCAGGACGAGCACCCTGTCCCGAGACTTTTATAGCTTGAGTGGGTGAGGGGTGCAGAGGAAGGAGGGGTGTCCCCGGGGACCGCCTCCAACAGTTTCTTTCCTGTTATACTCAGGTGGGTGCAGTCCCTCTCCGATTCAGCCCTCCCCTGCACCCGGGGGCCGCAGAGGTATCTGCAGAGACTCAAGGTCCCCTCAAGGGTGAGGGAGGCTACAGAGGGGCTGGGGACAAATTGTCCTGGGTGGGTCGTGACCACAGTCCCACGGCACCTACTCCTCCCTCCTCAGCGCTCCCACCCCACCCCAGCTTCACCCCCTTGCAACAGGGTTGGGGTGAGAGGGGCTCTGAGAAATGGGCAGACCCCAGGTAACACTGCTGGCTTCCCGCTCACTCCTAGAGGCACTCATGTCTACCTGGAGCCAGGGCAGATGAGAACTTCCCTCCTGTTAGCCTCTTTCTATCCCCAGACAGATAAGGATGGCCAAGGAAAGTAGCACAGCTCCCCTTGCTTATTGTTTCCAATTTACCAAGTTTCCTAGGAGGAGGGAAGGAGGGAAGGTGCACCCTTAGACGTGCGGATGCCCGGCAGAGGGGGTACCGATGGCTTGGCTACCTCCCAACCTGTTTGCCATGGCTTAGGCGATCGACTTCCCAGCCAGCAGATGGCCTTCTCAGGGCACTGAGAGAGCAAGAGCAGGAGACAGCCAGCTCTGCAAATGGAAATGTTTCATTTCCCTTTGGAGGTCTGGTCCCCCCCTCAGTCCCTGCTGGAGGTGGACATGTCACCTCCCAGGGGAAAGAAGTAGCTCTGGGAGCAATGTTTCTTTGAAGCACTTCTTCCCTTGGAGTTTTTGCCACCAGTTTAGGCCAACAGGACTGGGAAGAACAGGGAGAAGCCCTAATCCCCCTGTGGAAGAAGAGATGTCTGCAGACAGGCACTTGACCCAAGCAGCACAGGGCTGTTAAACAATGGGGCAACAGAACAGCAAATCATCCTGATGGTGCAGACTGCCAAGAGCAAGAAGAAAGGAAGGAACAAATCCAAACCAAGGCAACGGCGAGCCAGACTCCATGCAAATAAATTGCTAATAGGCACTTACTAGAGGAAATTAAATGAGTTAAATAAACTGATGGTCAAACCTTTAAGAGAAAAGGGCACTTAGCTGTGTCCAGAGCAGTATGTCCAAGGGAGTGTTATAAAGCACAGTTAGATCTGCCAGGGGAAGATACTGAAACATTGACACATCACAGCTTGGATCTCATTAGTGCTAGGGAACTAAGAACAACTCGGTTTCTTCTTCCCGGTTGAAACCTTTCAGTCTTCCAGCACAGCTTGCAAGGAGGTGCTTTACTTTCACCCACCAGCAACATTAAGCACTGCCTTACTAACAGCTTTTCTTTCACTTTTCCCCTGCATGATGACATGTTTTTGTAGCCCCTATGAATATTAAAGCCCGATATACTAGGAATTATTTAAAACAGACCACACTGATGAAATGGAAATTCCCAGCAGGTTTAGACGGGGCTCAGAGTTTAATTTTCAAAGCCAAACTGATCCCCTCTCTTGCAGAACAGCTAGGTGGCGAACTGGAAAATCAAATCTACTGTTTTATTACGGATAAACACAGTATCTGGAGGAGCATCCCACTAGGCACAGCAAAGCTGAGGGGGCACTTTTTAATGTAAAGTTGCAAGTAGTTTGCCTATCAATAAAACCCTATAAATTGCAGTTCTGCACTTTTTTGTGTAGGAATAATTGCTCTTTGCAAATATTGCAGCATCCCAGGTGAGTAAGTAAGTATATAGGTAGGCAGATCTGAAAACAGCATCAGAACAATCTGCAAAATGTATTTTCTGAGAACTGATGTCACCTTGGTCCAGGCTTGGAAAGACAGCTACTGAAAATGACAGTATAGCATGTGTCCAAGGCTGTCAGACATACTTCTGAGTACAGACAGAAAAGTGACTTTCAGGAGAAAGAAAACAAGAAGGAAGTATATGGCCTCAATTTATGTGATGTGGGAGTTAAAAAACATTAACAAGGGGGCAAGCAGTCATCCGATTGTGTTTTTAACAGGATATGTTTTACAGCTGTGGCACAAAGCTCTTAAAAGGCCAAGAGTTGAGTGAAATCCTCTCTAAATTGTGTGCCTGTGTGTGGAGTGGGTTATCTACCACATAAAAGTTTTACTTGACGTTGACCACAGAAGCACAGACCCTCCTTGACCGGAAACTCAGGGGTTTGTAGCCTGAAGCGTCTCTGATGGGGAGAAAATAAGAAAATCCTGCAACGCGCAGAGCCGCGGGAGCCGCCGGCTGCAGCACCCTGGAGAGCGGCCGGCCCGCCGCCGGGCGCCTGTCCGTCTGTCCGCCTGTCCGCCTGTCCGTCTGTCCGTCTGTCCGTCTGTCCGTGTGTGCACACACCACACCACCCCCTCCCCGCTTTGCACATACAACCGTTGCTCGCATGGGTGTTTGCAGCTGTTTAGGCAAATGGAAGCCAACAATCAGCTGCACATCTGGTGCGATGTTCTTTGAGGTCGTATCTGTTGTTTTTAATGCTGCTCCCTGCAGCAAGCTGGAGAAGGCTACTTCTGTGCATTGCATATACCCATTAGCTGGAGTCAGTGGGTAGAAATGAGGAAGATTTCATCGTGTCCTTTAAAAGTGTCAGAGAAGCTCTAATATACACTGAAGAACACAGTAACCCGAAGCTCGGGACTATGAATAGCTCCCTTTCCAGTACGGGCTCTAAGTAAATGTGTTATTGCAAAAGTGTCAGTGGAACTTTTCCAAAGAGAGCCTCAGTCACTGCAAGCCTACCCACTTCACTCACATTATACACAGGGATGGTGTGTGGACATAGGAAGGCAGGTGTCAGGCATGCCATATACTTCTTTTTATTTTAATTAGCTGGAGAAAGACCAAGAGGTATTTCAAACACAAATTTTTCCCAGGGCAGCTAGACCCCTGGCAGCTTTTCACTTCTTCTCCTTCACAGCTGGAATTTCTTTCGAAGTTTTTTGTGTGTAAAGAATTCCCAATCTGTAGACTGACAAATTTAGCAGCCTTTCTCCAACAATGGCCAGAATTGGGTCTTTCTATAGAAAGAGCAAAACAGTTTCTCCCCTACACATGACATAGGGATAGACAAGACACAAGAAGACTCCTCCTAATCACAAAGAATTACAGCTGCATAAATTCTCTTGCATGTTTTTTGTTGTGCCTTCTACTGTTTGTCTTAGCATTAGCTACTATAGCTTAGGATATTGCTAGTATGTCTAGAAATGCCCTGTTCTTTCAACTTTGTGAAGTTTTCAAGCTCAAGGTCATCCTTGACTTTGAGAACTACAGTGTAATTACGTGGTTTACAGTTCAATTAAGTTTGTGAAAAAAAGTTGATAACTTTTACCTCGACTGACGGCCCCCCACCACGTTTTGTTGGGTTTTTTGGGTGTGTGTGTGTGTGTGTTTGTTTGTTTGTTTGTTTTTGTCTGAAATGGCAAAAACAATAATTTCATACCTTGGAACAGCAAATTCCCATGTTGGAATTATTCACTAGGTCTTTACTTTTTCCATATTCTTTCTTATGCCCCGGCTCTTTAAGAGTAAGGAGTCCGTATTTTTTTGTTCACCCTCTGTTTAGCCAAGGGTCTCTGTTTTTTCATGCTTCACAGCAATTCTTTTTCCCTTTCTGATCCCCCTCTAGAGCACCTTTCTTGAGACAAGGTCATTTGATAGCAGATACTATTCTAGATGAAACCACACCACCTAGATGTTTTGTATAATGTTCTAATATGATTGCCTAATGCTATTTCATTAATCAGTATAAACCTCATTGCTTAAGATCCTTCTGCCTTATTTACTTAGCTGAACTCTGAACACAACTTTGCTATTCTATCTGGAATTATACCCATGTCACTGATATGTTTAACTGAAAAACTCCAGCAAAATACATCAGCATATATTTTTTTTCTTTAGCATCTACTGCTTTGTATTTATCAATGCTGATCTTTATTCACTGTCCTGTTGTTTAGCCACCAAACTTGTTAAATATATTCAAATTTCTTCACTTTTTCTATTACTTCCAGTCCAGTACAAAACCCCTTCTCAATTCACTGTCCTCTTTTGAAGTGCTACAGGAGTCCCTTTGTCAGAACTAATTTGTAAACCCTTTCATTACTAATGGTCGAGTGCTAAATTCTAACTCTTACTTCCTTTATTATATCATTCCTCTCTTATCTATTTATTCTTTGAAAGAAAAAAAAAAGTCCACCAAATGGAGTTGCTTAGACTTCCCCTCCTTCCTATTTGTAGTAGTTGCAGTGAAATTTTACTGACTTATACCAGCCATATACCTACAGCTTCTCAACCTTCAGTTTGTGAATCAAGATAAGATTAGTAACAGATACTGTCACATATTCCATAACTCACCTTTTTACTCTGAAATACTTTTTTTTTCCTATGCTGTTTTGAACTGTAGTCAATAATATCTTTCCATAAATGTTTAAAATCCTTCTGCGTTTTTTTTCCTTCCTCATCTTCATTATCATCACAGAAAGAACTTAAGTATATTCCTAAGCATCCTGGAGAATTTGCTTATGTCCTTTGTTGAAAACTATGCATTATTCCCACTTAGAAAGGGTGAAATACACCTATGAAACATGACAGTAAGAAGCCATTTTTTGCTTCCTTCTATTATTTTTGGTTATTTCCTGTCAATAAGATATATTTAATAATGACAATATTACTAATAACAACAATAAAATTTTCTGATGCAGTTTGACTCAGCAGACATAGAATATATGGACTCTCTGGCAGTATTTACCTATTGTACATCTTAAAATTACCTGTTTTCATATTCCTGTGCAGTAACACATTGGCTGAATTGCTTTGCATGGAAAAGAACAGACTCTCTGGAGGAGACTTGACAATAGTTTTGTAGCTCAAGCTGGTATTAAATCAAGTATAAGCAGCCTTTCTAATAAGCCTTTAAATTAGAAAGAGAAAGGTGTCAGCTGAAGTTCTACATTGCTGCAATGATTATTAAGAGCAATGAATCACACGTGGTCAAGCTCAGCCAGCAAACCAAATGAGCTCTGGAACACTTCAGAAATGTGTCTTACGGGCACACTTTTAGTATTGTTTGGTGAGCCAGCAAGACTATAGATCACAACATGTGGCAATCTTATGCAGAAATGGAGATCTGGATCCATTGGTATCTGATTCTTGTATGAACCTTTAGAATGAGAAATAGCTAAGATCTTTTTATAAGTTCTTTCACCTTCCAAGTTGTCAGTGTGGACTTCTGCTAGGTCAAAACAGTGTCTTTTCATCAAACCATCTTTTCTACCTCCAGTATCAAATTACTATAATTTGTACTCTTCCTCACTGTACCACACACATTTCAACAACTGAATAGCCTTTGGTAAGAGCAATTCCTTCTTGCATCATTTTTAGAGCCAACAAATGATGCTATGGAACTTTGTATAAGCCCTCTAGAAAGAAGAAAGTGTGTTTTTTTCCTCCAGAGTAGATAGATAGACCCTTTTTGACATTAATGACAAACATGTTGAAGTAAATCTAGTTGCATTTAATTATGAGCCACTTGGAATATTCACATATCAAAGTTTTTGAGAACCTTTAGAAAAAGTCACACCCTGGTGCAAACAATAACATACTGAAACTGTTAATATTCTGCTCCTGACTTGTCTCTTCAGGGAATGACCATACTTGACTACCTGAACTGCTGAGCCCAGTGTACTATCTTTTGAAATATTATAGCTACCATTAAAGCTGAATTTGTGCACAGCAACTGACCCAAGGAAAAATGCTACTTTCGTAAACCATGAGGGAGAGTTTTTTTCATTCCTATTTCAATATGAATGACAAACCTGGGGTCTGCATTTATTGATAACTTTTGTAACACCTGGGGATGTTCTGTGATGATTCCCAATGGTGTAATCAGAATATCTGTTCGTGAAAACAGCTAAGTGATTGCCCAGTGTTCAGCACGAAATTGTTGGTTTAAAGGTTAAAAGATCTTTGGTTGCTTTCCTGAATACTGATGCTATGTTCTCAACTGGACCTCAGGGACTAAAGATCAAGCTCAGGAATCAGGATTATTGCTTTAATGAATCACTTAAGTGCCAGTTTTCAAACTAGTTCCTTCAAGTATAGGTATACAGCACTCGTGCTCCAAGCACAAGGCTGCTCTGGCTGAACTGGCTGAAGTGCCAAATGAGGAGCTATCACTGCCGCAGAGGAGCTATCACTGAGAATCAGCGCTTGGGTATTTCAAGTCAGTTGTTAAAAGACTGAAGCACTTAACAAAAATATAGACTACAGTTTGTCTTGGTTTCCTTTTCTAATCTGCAAAATCACTACAGTGATTATCTCCCTCAAAGGAGTGTTATGAGACATTACTAATTAAAGTCTTTCAAGTAACATGTGGAAGTGTACATGAGGAAAAGGTGCTATAGCACAAATTATTAAGAGAGCAGCAACCAGGCATATATCTATTTCATTTAATGGATGGGTTATTTGTTCCTCCTACTCATGTCTCTGATTCAACAAAGTTAAAATTTATGTGCCTAAATACCCATGAAATAGGGTTAGATTCAAGCATGTGCTTAATATTACACCTCTGTACTGGTGTTTCATTGAATTAGGGCCCACCCACTGTACCAGTAACCAGAAACATGGATGATGTGGTTTGGATTGTTCTTTAAAATCAAAGAAAAATGCATCAGAACATTTCCATACTTTTTTATCTGTGAACTATGGTGGTTTGATTTTGGGTTTTTTTTTGCTTGGTTTTTTTCCCTTCACCCCCCCCCCCAAGTCTTCCCTATATTAATGTACTGGTGAACATCAGAATGTTTTACAGACTTCATGTTATTCTCTAATGGGCCTTTCTGACAGACATTTCCATTTCTGGTCTACACTCAGCATGATTTTATGAAAAGAAAATGGCGATACCTAGAAAAGTGTTCCTTATATCAATCCCAGTTTTTTGTACATGCTGTTATCTGAATTGAGCCTAAACAAGACGTGCTGGAGAACAAAGACCAAAATCTCTTCACTTCCAAGCAACAATAATAAACAGGGAAACATATACAGAACAGAAACTCTCTTTTCATCATCCCAAGCCATCCTCTGGGCCTTTGAAGGATAAGCAGCTAGATCTAGTCCTGCAAAATGAACTAGTTTGTACCACTTGTTGACTCCGCAGCCCTGAGCCAGGTACATGGGTCTTCCTGTAGAGGTTTAAGACCTAAGATTCATAAAAGATAGCTCAGTCAGTAGACAACAGCATGAATTGACTAATAAGAATCCAGATGAAGAATGACCCCTTGTGCTCAAACTTTCTGGCCATTTATATACAACTAGATTAAGTTTCAGCCTCTGTGTGTGTCTATGGGCAAGGAGATTTGGGGCTTTTTGCCGATCAGTTTCTGTCCACATTGTTGGTAGCTAGCTGTATTGGTTTTGGCTGGGATAGAGTCAATTTTCTTCATAGTAGCTCATGTGGTGGTGTTTTGGATTTGTGATGACAACAGTGTTGAAAACACACTGATGTTTCAGCTATTGCTGAGCAGTGCTTACACAGCATCAAGGACTTTTCTACTTTTCACTCTGTCCCACCAGCGAGTAGGCTGGGGGTGAGCAAGAAGTTGAGAGACGACACAGCTGGGACAGTTGACCCCAACTGATCAAAGGGATATTCCATACCATGTGGTGTTGTGCTCAGTAATAAATACAGGGGCAGGGGAAGTTTGCCAGGGCTGCTGGTGCTTGGGGGTGGGCTGGGCATCGGTTGGCTGGTGGTGAGCAATTGGGTTTTTTTGCATTACTTGTTTTTCTTGAGGGTTTTGGGTTTTGTTGTTGGTTTGGTTGGGTTTTTCTTTCTTATTAAACTGTCTTTATCTCAACCCATGAGTTTTCTCACTTTTAACCTTCTGATTCTCTCTCCCATCCCACTGGTGGGGGAAATGAGCAAGAGGCTGCATGCTGCTTAGTTGCCTGCCAGGGTTAAACCACATCAGTAGCCAGCCATAGTTCCTGCTGTGATGAGGAACTTCTGAGCTCTAGATGTCTGCTGTACTTTAGACCCCTGGGCTAAGGGTGTCCAGACTTTGGGTAGGACACTTGATTTTTTTCAGTAGAAGTGACCATGAGTAGGAGAGTGGCTGGATTCACTAATCCCTGTTTGTTTACTATCATTTTTAATAGAACTTCCTTGCTAATATTTTTAAATCTGGCAAAACTAAGGTTATTATTAGACTGTGCTGCTTTTCCAGGATTTCTGATTGGAAAAATAATCTGGACTACAGGTTACCTTTTTTTGTGGACAAAATTTTTGAAGGTAAATAGCACTGAAGCCATTTGAGGACATACTAACAGTGTGTGGCAGCTCATGGAATGATGGCTACATAGCGAGTCACAGTTAGTTAGATGAATTCACAAAGGACTAAGTAAGTAAGTCGTGTGTGAACCTACTGTGGAAATTAAAGCTGGCTGTAGAATGCCAATTTCATGTGGTAACACCCATCAGTGTTTCAAAATTTGTTTTTGTTCTGCACTGTAAAGACGAGAACACTGAAAAAAGTTTTTTATTCTGAGAGAACTGTGTCAAAACATCAATTTGTGAATCTAAGAAGTCAGCCTTTCAGGAGGAGGATGGAGGAAGGGTCTTTCTCCCTAACCAGTAGTGACCAGAAAGATTTATGTCCCCAAAAGAATCTACCTTGAAAACACACACAAACATGTGCTTCAATAAAACAGAAAAAATATATTTTGCACACAAGACTTCCATTGGATCTAAATTGGAGACTCTGGCCATTAAAAGTAAGGAGAGTAAAAACAAGGGGTGAAGAACTGAAGAGATTTAGTAATTTTTACCATGATCTATCCTCAGACAGATAAAAAAAAATTATATGTGTTAGGACTCCACTCTTCAACAGGTAAGAAAGTACAGCTCAGAGCTGCGCTCCAATTCTGCAACAGGTAAAATGATAGATTGAGAAACAGATCCCAGATATGATTTGTGTAATGAGCATATGATCTGCTTAGCTACAACACCTCTATGGAAGATAAATATTTGTCTTCACTAAATCATATAAATACTGCCTGATGCATGGTCCTCTGCATGGTGTAATCAGAGTTATTACCACAAAATGAAAATATATTATCTTTGTTCTTGACTCCTAGGATATAGGTGATTAATACCCAACACACACACACACACCAAAAAAAAAAAAAAAAAGGATCAAGAACAGTTGCTATTTTGATATAATTTGTTTCCAGGAGAAAGAAAATACCCATTAGCTTAAGCTAAAAGTGAAGTGTGTTTGCCCTCTATTTTTACACTGATCAGCTAACTCGCACCTTTTGAGCTACCTTGGTTCTGAGGTCAGAGAGCAAGTTCAGCTCCTCTTATACTGTATGATGAACATGGACGTGGGATGTTTTGTACTTGACCTATTTTTTGTGGCCTGAACACTTACCCCCTTTTTGTCTGTTACAAGATTTATTCTACCTCTTCCCTCAGTGCAGTGAATTTGGAAGATGACTTTGATGAATACTATTTTTATCTGTGCATCCTTTATTTGAGCACCCATCATCCAGGATCCGAGGTCCTCTCTGATTAACCAGGTTAGCTGAGGGATGTTGCTGATGGCACCATTAATCCAGAGCTCCTCATGCCTCTCTGGATCTATGAAGGAGTGGACTCCTTTTGCTTTTTGGGATAAAGATTCTCAACAGCAAGCAGGTTCAAGCATGGTTTCAAAGAACTGTGCTAATATGAACTAATTTATTCTGCCTGAGTTCGGTAATGGACAGCTAGTATTGGCATCTCCACTGTACAGGGCAGGGAAAGCAGGTAAGTGATATTTGCTCCTTATTTTAAGCCTTTAGGCCACACAGCCTCTCAAAACAGGGAAGCAAAATAGCAAAGCACAGAATTACATTTGCGCTGGGGACCATGGTCAACAAGTAAATTGTTGCCAGTGCTAATGACTGTATTTTTTCCTTGCCCTCACTAGTGCAGGTGTGCTGCCTTTAATAAAAGTTCACTATTGCTAGGGAGGCCATGCAACATTTAGGCAGCAGCCGCAAGGCAATTCAACATCAAAACATCCAACTATTGGGGTACTGAGCAAGGATATGGTTCCTACAGACTTTGCTCACAGAAAGTGGTAATTCTGGAATTAACAGCACAGCACAAGGCAGCGACCACTTGCAGTGATAAAGCACTCTGTGCTGCCATGTAAGTATTTGGGGGGCAGAGGCAGCACTCGCCACTGCTTTCCAACAGAGACAACCTATTTGTGAGCATGTTCAAACCTACCCAGTCTGTTCTTCCTGTTGTATAATTACTGTTTACCTCACTGGGTTACATCCTCCTTAATAGGCAGTACCATTACAATGGCTCCCTCTCATCTACAGTGAAAGACAGCAAGAAACAGTCACCCGTTGTTTTTATCAGGATCAGCCCAGCTCTGAGAGAGCAGAAGCAGAGCTATTGTTATGTTCTCTGCCAGATCTATTTATACACTGGCATATGGAACATTTTCTCTGCATTGATATTTTTCTGCTTAAGTATTTTGGTTTGCTTTTTAGGTTATTAATAACAATAACAACAACAATAACGATAATAACAACAATAATAATAATAATAATGCCATCCATGTCAACATCTGCAATTTCAGTAAGAACCCCACGCTTATGGATGAGGAAAAGAACATCCCCCACCCTGAAACTCCTAGGAATATATGTGTTTGTTCTTATACCTTAGGGGGCAGGGAGATCTACTAATTAAGTGGGTAAATGGTACTGATTCAAGCACACAGTTATTTTTAAAAAAAGAGTGAACGCCCCCCTAAAATCAACAGTCTACTTTATCACAGCACATTCTAACCTTATTAGAAATTCATTGTTTTAAAAGGACACAGAATAAGCTACCTATATTTTTTCATGAGATAAAACACAACCCCTTTGACAGGATCACTGAGATGTCCATTTCTAATGTGAGAATCTACTGGATCTTACTCCCTCCAGTTGCATCCTTTTCCCCCCAGTTTCCTTGTTATTTTTCCTTCTTCCACATACTACCAAGTGCTTAATGTCTAGACTGTAAGACCCTAGAGCAGAAGTTTTCAAACTTTTCTGTTTTGTATATCCTAAAATAATTCCTAATGGAGCTGCAAATATAAGACTAGTGAAACCAGATTTGTTTTTCTTAGGTGTACTTCCTGCCTTCCCTAGAAATAGCCAAAGTATCTTCAGGGGGTTGTGAATGAGCAACTGGAAAACAGAGGCATAAAAGATGAGTTTTCTGTACCTTGAGGATAGAGTCAAGCAAAATTTTGGGTGTTATCTGAACAGTAAAGCTTTTGGGTTTGAGAAGGCTCCTCTGGTAGCATGTGTGTGGTAGCAAGACATACCTTGTGGAAGAGAGTTGATGCAGTCTGACATGTAACAAAAAGGGAGAGAAATAGTATTTTTATATTAAGGAGTATAATGGCTTTTTTAAGCTGGCAGAAGCAGATCTCAATGTACAATAACATAATATTCAAAATTCTTCTGTATTGGAAGAGCAAGGGATGCCTTTTGGGACTTGGCTCTTTAAGTAAAAGTACACTGTCCGTTATGACTCTTCCTTCAGAAAAATGCAGTGGAAGTTGCACGTAGGTGTGTATGGTCTTTTAACTGGTTGCAAGACCAGCACTTGTTGATTAATTAGCATATAATAATTTTTTCATTTAATTATTTCAGATTTATATTTCTCAATAGGATATCAGTGACAATAGCTGCTGAGAATAATTCAGTGATTATGTCACCCTCAGAAGATGGCTCTTTGCCATGGTGAAATAGATTTATGAAGAAGACAGTGTTTATTGTTCCTATTTCAGCATATGTCTGAATATAAAAAAGCATCACTTGCATTTGTTTTTCAGAAAGAGTTCACGCTTCAAGATTAAATGACTACAACTCAATAGAAATTAAAAATGAGATTTACAGACTCAATTATTGTTTATATTTTAAATCAAATTTAGATAAATAATTTTAGGCTTATTTAATAATGGCTTCAGGGGGCAAATGTATGCATTGAGGGATCCTTGGATAAAATCATTGTGGGATCTCTCTCCATTTATGTACACATGCATGTATAACTTCAGTTATCTGCATGAGGAAATATAGGTTCATTTTTCTTCTAGCAGTAAATGTATTTTATGGCCTAAGGTCTTCTATATTTTTGCTAGTTCTGAATTGCTCCTGACTTTTCAGTAGACACTTCTGAGGTTGGACCTTGTCTGAAATTCCCTTGTGAATTTCATAAGAAATGAAAAAATTCCATGGGAAAGCATTGCAGACAGTATGAACTTCCTCCTTAAGGTGAAAGGAAGAAGTAGTGAAGACTCAGTGACCGCACTGTTGTTGCAGCTGTAGTGGGACACTCACTCTGACTTTTATGAACCAGTTGCTCTCCTTGTTTGTAAATGCCACTAGGTGGGCTACATTTTTCTAGATTCATTTTCTTTGTGCTATATTCACTCCTCCTAAAAACCTACTGCTTTATGCTTCAGATTTTGTAACAGCTCAGGTGAGTGAAGGAGGGAAATTAAAATCTATTCTTAACAACAATGCTTCTTCATCTGCCAGCAAGGTCCTCCCTATAGATCTTATTAGTACAGCTCAGAAAGCCCTAAGGAGGACCATTCTTAGCTAGTGGAACGATTCCACTCATTGAAACAGCTATGGATTTGGATTCCTTTAGATTACCTATTGCTCATCTCTCATGGACTGCACAGAAGTAAAAAAAAAAAGAAAATAAAAAATTATTAATCTATAGCACTCATTCTAGAGTGTCCAGACTAAAATAGTGCTTAATTGTATCTAATAAGCACTAGCCCTTTTCTTGCTTCTGGCTAAAAACCAAAGGGTGGAGCCTCCTATGGTGTGAGTGAAAAATCTGAGCATTGGGTTATTGAAGAGGAAAGTGGTTTCCCCAACTGAGGTATCATCTTTGCTTTCATTTCTCTCCCCAAGCTAAAGCTGAAAGTACACTATTAAACAAAGCTTTGCAATATACTGCCTTCTCCCTCTGTGTTAGCAGGTGTTTTTAAAATGCTGAAGTATAAACAGTGATTTACTAGGGCCGGGAGTCAGCCCTCATAAAAGCAAATACTTCAACCGGCCGCAAGTTCTGCTGGAGGAGTGCAGCTCCCAGCAGCACATCCTTGGCGGATGAACTGCCACTGGCAAGGGTGAGCGGGTACAAGCCCCCCCAGGGAAGAATGCTACGGCGCAGACCCCCCAGCAGTTCTGGGTTGTGGAGCAGGTAGGATAGCCTCAGTTTGGAAACTGATGGCTCTAGCTAGGATACACCTGAAATCTGTGCTGCAAAGCCCTTCTTTGGCAGGACTTGAGAAAACAGTGTCAACAGCTATCGCTTGAGTGATTGACCCTCACCGTACATCTCATGCCAGGCCAGCAAACTTTGCCTTTGCATGCAACCAGAGGCATTCAGGAGGTTTCTGGGACTCAGAACTGTGGTCATGACCAGTTCTAGAAAAACTTTTGTGGTCTCTTCCCATTGTGGTTTAACCCCAGCTGGCAACTAAGCCCCACATAGCTGCTCGCTCACTCCCCCCCAACCCCGGTGGGATGGGGGAGAGAATCAGAAGGGTAGAAGTGAGATAACTCGTGGGCTGAGATAAAGACAGTTTAACAGGCAAAGCAAAAGCTGCGCACACAAGCGAAGCAAACCAAGGAATCCATTCCCCACTTCCCATGGGCAGGCAGGTGTTCAGCCATCGCCAGGACAGCAGGGCTCCAGCACACCTAACGGTGACTTGGGAAGACAAACACCATCGCTCTGAATGTCCCCCCCTTCCTCCTTCTTCCCTCAGCTTTTATTTCTGGGCATGACTTCCTATGGTCTGGGATATCCCTTGGGTCAGTCGGGGTCAGCTGTCCCGGCTGTGTCCCCTCCCAAATCCTTGTGCCCCCCCAGCCTCCTCGCTGGTGGGGTGGGGTGAGGAGCAGAACAGCCCTTGGCTCTGGGTGAGCACTGCTCAGCAGGAACGAAAACATCCCTGAATGACCAACACTGTTTGCAGCACAAATCCAAAATGTAGCCCCATACCAGCTACTGTGAAGAAAATTAACTCTATCCCAGCCAAAACCAGCACACTTCCCTAGGAGGGATGTGCTTTAATTTCAGGGAGCTAGAGGGGTCTTAACTAATCTCTGCTTTACTTAATTAGATGTGCGAACAGAAACTTCCACGCCACCTCCTGAGGAAACAACAGGAGGGAATTTGAAAAGGGACTGTTGGTTAAAAAGAGTAAAGATGTTATACACACCTCCTGTGCCTGCCTAATTACTCATGATATGAACACACACAGCTGTGACTAGCAGGCGCCAGAACAAACTGTTCTATAAATTTACAGCAGTTTCCTGTGAATTCCAGAAAATGCATCAACACCTGCATAGAATGCAAAGTATCAGTGGCCTCTAGGCAGCTCTCTGTTGAGTAAGCTTATACAAGGACTGTAATAGACAATAAAACCATTCACTTAAAAGAACTTTTAATTGCTTCTAAGATGTTGGATACTTATCTCCCGAGGAATTAATTTGTTTGAGGCAGATACTGAATGTTCCAAAGGCTTTGTTGAGAATTCGTCGCTGAATGAGGGGAAAGCTTCTGAAGATTGTGCCAAAGTAGAGATCAATTTAAGAAGCTTGTAGTTGTGTGTCTGAAGAAACATGTTGGGTCATTTTCTTCTAGCTTTGAAAACAGAATCAGAAATTAAAAGAAGATCAAGTGATTTTATTATCAAGGAAAGAATGTAAATCTATGGACCTTGATTTCTCTGCCAATCCAGAAATATCCCTGGTTTTGCACTAGGACAGCTCCATGCATTTTAAGGTAATTATTCTCAGTTATTGCTGATATAAGTGAAAGGAGAATTGTGGCCTTTGGTCTAAGAAGAGAAGATTGTAATAAGTGCTGGATATTTGCCATACAAAATATTTTATGTAATTTAAAAAAAATCCTAAGATACATTTTGTTCCATTTTAGATTCTTCTCAATTGTATCCACTGTAGCTTCAACTTGCAAGAATTTTTGCCAAACCCAAACATCTTATGAAGGCTCATGAAAATAATAACTAACATGCAGGCTTGTACAATGGGACTTTACATTTAGTCTTCTGAAAATTCTTTCACTTTGCATCTTTGTAAAAGTTCAATTCCTTCAAACACACAGGATAAGTATCACAATATATTTGAAGTGACCACACACTATAACTGAAGAAGAACAGACATTCAAATATTTAATAAGAAATGAAAATTGACGTACTGCTGGAAGATTAGCACATTTTGATAACATCTTCAAATGATATCAAGTAGGGATAATTCTGTGTGTTGGCGCCATGGAACAAATGACAAACTCTTTCTTCCACTTGCTACCATGTCGTTACTTTTTATATGGACAGGGAAACAGGGTCCACAGTGCAGAAAGTCATTTGCAGGACAGGTGATTCCTGCCCACATTCAAAAATACCCCAAAAATGAAACTGAAGGGAAAGGATATTCTGTGCAGAGAAAGAAAGAGAGAAAAAAAAAGTTGATTTGCTAAAAAAAAAAAATAAATAAAAAAAATTAAAAAGAATAGGATTTTATTCTCCTTCCTTCCCCCCCCTTCCCCCCCCCTTTTTTTTCTGTTTTGCAGGTGAGCAGAAAATTTACCATACAGAAATAATATGACAAACCTGTAACAACCTTTTGTGACTTTGTAGCCAAAGGGTCAATTCCTGGCTCTGTTAATGTGAATTGCAAAAGTGTCATTCGTTTATCTGTGGTCAGGTTCTCACCCATACCCATGGAAAAAACACTTGATTTTTTTAGTTTTGCAGAAAAGGGTTACTTTCAGTTCTGTTTCCAAACACAGGAAATAAATAGGGTTTTTTCAAACTATGATGAGTTCACTCACATTCTTATTCCTTTGTTTTGCATAGATATAGTTTGGAACTTAAAAAACCTCAACCTCTTTATAATCCCACAGAGTGTTGATCATACCAAGTGAACTTAATATTTATACAACCTTTTCAGCAAGTATCACCATGTTTAATCATCTTTGTTCAGAATATTGTTGCAAACTTTTTCATGGAATTTGACTTACATTTTCAGACCAATAAAACCACCAAGAAAACTAGCTGAATACATTATTTTGAAAAAAAAAAAAAAAAGCAACATGCCAAATTTTTAGGATTTTTTTTTTACGTCAAGTCCTACTTGAGATAAAGAAACTTTCCATAGAAAATATTATTGTAAAGCCAGGTATACTATGAGAAAACTGGTCAAAAGTATTCATTCTACAGATGTTACCCCTGGGTCTCTCTGGGAAGCAAACTGCAAGTGCCTGTTAGTCACAGCTCTCATCAAGTAGTTTCTAGCAGTAAATTTCAGCATATGGCAGCTCCACACATAGCTGGCTTTATTTACATATTGCTTGTTGCTCACAGGGGGTGAATAGTTAAGTCACATGACAAAGCTTCTGCTCCCGTTTGAATTAGTGAACATTTTACAATTGGCAAGTAATGTGCAATAAATAGGAAAGGGGAGAGTGAATGATTTTGTTTGCACGGAAAGGTCCTAGTTTTCATGTTTGGATGGGTATTTAAGTGATGCACAGCTAGGCCTCAAACATCCATGTGAAATGCACGAAAGACAGGAGAAGCAAACACAGTTGAACGGAGAAGCCTCTAATAAATAGATTTAATCGTTTGACTGCTGTTTGTACAGCCTGTAACCAGTTCCAACACAGAGCTGAGTAGACCAACAAAACAGAGTTAAGAGCCCTAGAAAGACCCTCCCTCCTTGTACCTGCTGAAACCCCTCTGGGGTCACCAAAGCACTTCTATTTCTCAGGTGTCAGAGCTTTCCCTGGGAAAGTGGGATTGTTGCCACTGTTGGTGGGGAACAGAAGCACATGGTTAATTTAAGGAAGTACAGCGTAAAAGGCAAGCCTTTGAGAATGGCTTTTGAGAGGCCGGGAGAATGCTGTGGAAGAGCGTAATGTTGAATAATGCCCATACCGCCGAAGTGATGGGAAAGTCCCTGTGGGTGCTGGGTTGGAGAAGTCACGTGTGGGAAGGAATATCTCTGTGCTGCTAGGATCGTGTGCTATTGTGTAGCTAATGAAGGGCACTGAGACCATGGGATTGCCAACTTTTAATAATTTGAAATCTCAGTTAAGACATAAGAAGGAATAATATTTCAGGTAGGAGTCTGAGTCCAAACCCCAGATCTACACATCCGCCAGCCTGAGGTAAATTTGGTTCCAGAGCCAAATGTTGCTGCCTGGGCTCAGTGCCAGTGATCTACTGTAGTGACTCATTAGTAGTATGTCCAGGGTAAATGAAGGCTCTGTAGAGGTGTGAGCATATTGATTGAAAGCCTGGTAGTGCCAGTGGAAAGACTCCCTCCCAAGAGTTTTAAATCAGGCTCTTAAAACTGGCTTCCTGGGGATATTATTAAAACTCCATGATACATCTTGGGCCTTTGCAGAAATGTAGCCACCTGTCTACTTGATGAAGCACAGACTTTTCTGACAGAAATATCTAATCTGATATTGACCCTGCCAATTTCCATCTTGTCTAAATTCCAGGAGCCAATTACTATCCAATATGGTATAAACCGAGCTATGTTCTTGCAGGTATCTCATACGCATCACTGATGCCTTAATGTCTTTTGCTCGTACTTTGCGTTCTTTTATTTAAAAAGACACATTAAAATCTGCCTCTGTTATTAAAGAGGTTGAAGCAAGTATCGATAGCATCAGGAAGGCAGGAAGTATTTGCGGAAAGAACATCAACTTTGCTATTGCTATTTGGTATGCAAAAGACACATCCATATCACCATCATCTTCTAACAAGTAAATAACTCAGCAAAAAAGGTGTTTAAGAGAAAAGCGTTGACAATTAATTGCACCTCTTGGAGACCTCAGGTTCCAGCTGTAGGCACAATGACATTGAAAGGTGAATTTATAGAAGCAAATAATTAAATATGCAAATTATTATTTTTAAAATTGAAAAATGAAAGTTCCAACATGAGCAAAACATGGGAAAAACAGTAGTTGCCTCCACTTTGCAGACTACACATCTTTACTGGAAGGGCTGCAAATAAATTAATCCAGAATACTTTGAGGGACCCATTTATTGCCGCAGTGATGCTAAGTCATCTGATGAAGTTTGTAGATCAAAGAAATCATCTCTAAGTGTGCAACAGAATGTTAAAGTATGTAAAAATTATAGAAATGTAGGAGATGAAGATGAGACAAGGAATGAAGAAGGACACAAGTCTACCAGTTCTTTCTGACTTGTTTGCATATTTAGTCTGATTGAAAGGATTACATTTATGTAAACATAAGGAATATCTCTAAGCCCATGTTCCCAGGGAAAGCGAAGTATGAAGGAATGGAGAGAATTTTTAATCAAATGCTGTACTTGCATCATGTAATGGTTATAGCTTTTTGTCCAGATTTCCTTCCTTAAAAACCAGTCACTTTGCAGATCTCTTCTTCAGCAAATGCTGACTATATTAACAGTAGTTTGTTACTAGACACAGAATTTGGCTATTGTCTGAGTAAGTTTGGTATTTCTTGGAAGATGTGAGAGATGCAGAAGGGTAGGTTTCGACGCTTTCTTCGTTCTGATAAAGGTCCCAATTTGGAAGGGAAAAGAACCCCATAAATTTCAAAGGTGTAGAAGTATCTCATAAAAAATCTGAAAGTTGGGAAGAGATTAAAATTAATTCTAATTTCAAAATTTTAAGTTAACTAGTATTTAAAAAAAAGGCGAGATGAAAAACATTGCTAAAACACATCTTACTAGAGTTAACTTGTTTCTTTTTTTTATATAGCTCTTGCTCGTTTTCAAATTTCCACTGTTTTTTCAAGGTTGAGATAGAGGGCAATTTGAAATAAAATCTTTATAAAGACGTAATATTTGTTTCCTCTGTGATAAAAAGAAGTCTCCATTGTATCTACCAATATACTTAATCTGAAATTTAACCCAAAGTATTAACTAAAGAAAGTTAAGTGTGAAATATTATCATCTTTTTAATCAAAGAATCATATTAAGGTTCAGGCTCTGATACTTGTGTAAACCCACTTATGTTACCTTCTAAAACATATTAAAGGCTACTGATAAAGACTGACATAGCAATAACTATTTTTAATAAAATACCTTGGAAGCACACTACTGAAATGTGAGGTATCCATTAGCAACGATAACAAGCAAGTCATCGACTTGTATGATTTCATAACAATTTATTGCCCTTTAATAAATTTGTTAATAGTTTATTAACAACACTGTAACAGAATGGGACCTTAATGGAAAAAATGCAGCCAGCGAAATATTCAGACTACAAATTAAATGAGAGCACAAAATAAGGCAAAACCTCAGACAGCATGAATTAGTCAGAGTCCATTTAAGCCAGGAGAGGTGGACCAGTTAATGCCAGCTGATTATGTAGTTCCACAAACTTAAGTCCGTTGTCCTCTCAT
This sequence comes from Buteo buteo, assembly GCF_964188355.1. NCBI lineage: Eukaryota > Metazoa > Chordata > Aves > Accipitriformes > Accipitridae > Buteo > Buteo buteo. Next base: position 9,790,439 of record NC_134189.1, read on the forward strand.
TAACAGTGAAACAGCTAGTGATCTTAATGCACTGAACTGTACAAAGCCTTTGCACAGTGAAAAACACATTATTCTTCTGGTATCACAAACAGAATTTGGAGGTGTGAAGAGGTTAAGTGATTTGCAAAGGTCGTAGAACAGATAAGTGGCAGAGCCAGGAATAGATCTGGTATGTCATGACTCCTGTGCAGTAACCACAGAACCATCTGGCTTGTCAAAATAAATTCACATTTAATTATGTGATGTTCTAAGGGCAAACAAAAATGTCAGCATAGGTTAAATGTCATCTAATAATTTGTCCTCACAGCAGTTCATCTGTAACAAGCCATTGTGTAGCCCTGTTTCTTATTTGTTGCATCGCAACTTCTGTTATGTGATAGTTAAAAAAATCCATCATCTTTGTCCTCGAATGCAAATTCAGATGATGTAGTGCTGATTAGGCCGTGCTTTGTCTGGAGGTATAAACAAGGACCTTTTCTTGATTTATTCCAAGCATCATTGAATGCAAATACCAGATCATTTGCCCTTACTCTTCTTTCATTCATTAAATGTATTACTCAACTGGGAAAGAAACCCCACCTGATTTTATTGAAGGCAGTTCTCCTAATCTGAAATTCAGTTAGGATCCTCCTGCCGGAGCAGTCCAGCACTGACTGGAGTGAGGAGACCTGCCGCCTGTAGCAAATGGGGCAGCTCAGCCAGATCTGGATCCAGTACTGGCCAAGACACTGGGTTGTCTCTCACTTATCTTGGCTGAGTTTGTATTTGACCTACAAATCCTGAGCTCCCTAATAGCAGACTTCCTTTCCCCTCTGTTTCCCTACCTTCTGCTCTAGCAGCCGCCAGGTACAGCCAGTGGTGCTGTTTTCTCCACCCCTTGGCTGAGGACACAATTTTCATAGTGGGATAACTCTTAACCTTCTTTACATTAAGACAATAAACCTCAGAGCATGTTTTGCTCAGATATTCTCTTTGGCAGCAGTCTGGCTTTTTTACCCTTTACTCCTACACTCTCCTCTCTGTAAGTGCTACCTTGATGAGATTATTTTATTTTTTTTTTAGTTTCCCTGAGCATCTCAGAACATCTCATTTACCTGCAGAACATAAAAGTATCCATAAAATATTCTGCAATATTAACAGTGCAGAAAACGCTGTATATAAAAATAAGGGAGCAGAGCTTCAGACATTGTAACTCACAGTAACCCAAAGTTACGACTTGCCCCAGCTGAGGACCTGACTTACAATCTACGATAACAACTGGCCTTTAGACTAAGGTGACCTTATTTCCCTTTCATTTTGAAGCTTTGCATTTCTCAGGGAATGGAGAGAAATGCAGACTCTTTTGTTGAGTCTAGCCATCGTTACCTATGCCAATCACATCCTGTTCCAGTGATAACTACCAGAGAGTATGAGAATGTACCTGTAATCATGAAGTAAATTAAACATATAAATAAGTTTCATGCAAGTAATTGCAAGCAAAATGAAAAAAAAAAAAAAGAGCGCAAGAGAAACAGAAAAGCAAAACGAGAATGGAGACTTAAAATGAGAATTTGATGAAAGACTTTGAATATCTTCCACCCTAATTGATGACTTATATTCATATTTATGCAATTTGTGAAGAAAAATTGGAAGGGAAATGAAAAGAAAAAATTTAAGATATATTTTTTAAATTATTCTGCTTGACTGCCTTTGCTGTTGCTTTATAATTATCCAGCTGGGTTGTTCAGTTGACCAGAAGGACAAGATTCATTCCCAAGTTTCATTCCCACTTGGCACCTTCTACTCTTCTGTAAGACCCTTTGCCAACTTATTCAAGACCTGGCACTGCTGTGGGCAAGAATGTGACTGTAAAGTTTTTGGCCAATACTCTGGATGTGAAATCTGCCAGGTGGCTAGTGTGCTCCGGAGACATTGGCACCTCCACCATGCTCTCCAAACATGACCTTCAGGAAGGAGGAAGGGACTTGTACTCCTCATCTTTCCTCAGTGCTTATTTGTGCATCCCAACCTGCTAGCTCATTCACATCAGGTCTGTGATGCTGGTATATATGCAAGTTAACTAATCTTACTGTCAGAGCCTCCTGCTGCTTTCTTCTTTCTCTGTGGCCAGGAATGTGGCTATGCACTTTGATTCTTCAAGGCCATAAAACCCTGAGAATGACATTAAATTATTTTTCCCATTTTCTTTTGGTGACCTCTGTTTCAAAGTTTCATGCTTTCTTTGAAGTGGCCTGGACAAGATTGCTTTCAGACCCTACCAATCACACATATTTAACTAGGTGAAGTTATCACTGTTCAGATCATAGGAGGTGCGTACTCTGGACTTGGATAAACAACACATTTCTGGGGCATGTGATGGGCTCTAACAGTCTAAAGGGTAGAAGAGCAATAGGGGAGTAAGAACCAACTAAGTTTTCTTGACTAGAATCATAGAATCATAGAATAGTTTGGGTTGGAAGGGACCTTTAAGGGTCATCTAGTCCAACCTGCCTGCAGTGAGCAGGGACATCTTCAACTAGATCAGGTTGCTTAGAGCCCCGTCCAACCTGGCCTTGAATGTTTCTAGGGATGGGGCATCTACCACCTGTCTGGGCAACCTGTTCCAGAGTTTCACCACCCTCATTGTAAAAAATTTTACCCTTACATCCAATCTAAATCTGCCCTCTTTTAGTTTAAAACCATTACCCCTTGTCCTAACACAACAGGCCTTACTAAAAAGTCTGTCCCCATCTTTCTTACAATCCCACTTTTAAGTGTTGAAAGGCCACAATAAGGTCTCCCCAGAGCCTTCTCTTCTCCAAGCTGAACAACCCCAACTCTCTCAGCCTTTCCTCATAGGAGAGGTGTTCCATCCCTCTGACCATTTTTGTGGCCCTACTCTGGACCCAATCTACCAGGTCCATGTCTTTCTTGTACTGAGGACCCCAGAGCTGGACGCAGTAGGAGCAGAGTAGAGGGGCAGAATCACCTCCCTCGACCTGCTGGCCATGCTTCTTTTGATACAGCTCAGGAAATGGTTGGCTTTCTGGGCTGTGATCGCACATTGTTGTCTCATGTCCATTTTTTCATCCAACAGCACTCCCAAGTCCTTCTCGGCCGGGCTGCTCTCAATCCAGTCATCCCCCAGTCTGTATTGATACCAGCAGTCGCCCCAACCCAGGTGCAGGACCTTTCACTTGGCCTTGTTGAACCTTATGAGATTCACATGGGCGCACTTCTTGAGCTTGTCCAGGTCCTTCAGGATGGCATCCCATCCCTCGGGCATATCAACCACACCACTCAGCTTGGTGTCATCTGCCAACTTGCTGAGGGTGCACTCAATCCTGCTATGTCATTGATGAAGATATTAAACAGTACTGGTCCCAGTACAGACCCCTGAGGGACACCACTCATCACTGATCCCCATGTGGACATTGAGCCGTTGACCACAACCCTCTGGATGCAACCATCTAACTAATTCCTCATCCACTGAACAATCAATTCATCAAACCCATATCTCTTCAATTTAGAGAGAAGGGTGTTGTGGGGGACTGTGTCAAGGGCCTTACAGAAGTCCAGATAGATGACATCTGTAACTCTTGCCTTGTCCACTGATGTAGTGATTCCATCATAGAAGGCCACTAGGTTGGTGAGGCAAGAAGCCATGCTGACTGTCTTGAATCACCTCCCTGTCTGCCATGTGCCTTACCATAGCTTCTAGGAGGATCTGTTCCATGATCGTCCCAGGCACAGAGGTGTGGCTGACAGGTCAATAGTTCCCAGGTCCTCCTTTCTACCCTTTTAAAAAATGGGTGCAATGTTTCCCTTTTTCCCATCATCAGGGACTTCACCTGACTGCCATGACTTTTCAAATATCACAGAGAGTGGCTTGGCAACTACATGAGCTCATTTCTTCAGGACTCTGGGATGCACCTAATCAGGTCTCATAGACTTATGTATGAACAGGTTCCTCAGGTGGTCATGAACCTGATCTTCTCTTACAGTGGGAGGGACCTTGCTCCCCCAGTCCCTGTCTTGTGGTCCATCCACTCGAGAGGTGTGGGAAGAGAGGTTGCCAGTGAAGAGTGAGGCAAAAAAGTTGTTGAGTATGTCAGCCCTCTCCTCATCCATTTTTACCAGTTTTCTTCTTCAAAAGGGGGCTACATTTTCTTTGACCTTCCTTTTCTGGTTGACATACCTGTAGAGGCCCTTCTTATTATTCTTTGCGTCCCTTGCCAAATTCAGCTCCAACCATGCCTTTGCCTTCCTGACCCCATCCCTACACAGCCAGGCAGCATCCCTATAATCTTCCCAGGATACCTGTCCCTGCTTCCTAGAAATGGAGTGGTTGAAATTGGCATTCTTTACGATCGAGTTGAAATCAGAAAGTGTGTAAGTGTGTGGGTGTATGTATACTTGTTTATTTTTTGAGAGGTGATTTCTCATAGGGGGATGCTAAAGGGAAGAAAAAAATAAAAGAAATAAAAAAGAAAGAAAAAAGAAAGACAAAAGGAAAGGAAAGGAAAGGAAAGGAAAGGAAAGGAAAGGAAAGGAAAGGAAAGGAAAGGAAAGGAAAGGAAAAGAGAAAAGAGAAGAAAAGAAAAGAAAAGAGAAGAAAAGAAAAGAAAAGAAAAGAAAAGAAAAGAAAAGAAAAGAGAAAAGAAAAAGAAAAGAGAAAAGAAAAAAGAAAAGAAAAGAAAGGAAAGGAAAAGAAAGGAAAGGAAAAGAAAAGAAAGGAAAAGAAAAGAAAGGAAAAGAAAAGAAAAGAAAAGAAAAGGAAAAGAAAAGAAAAGAAAAGAAAAGAAAAGAAAAGAAAAGAAAAGAAAAGAAAAGAAAAGAAAAGAAAAGAAAAGAAAAGAAAGAGATGGCTAAAGAACAAGCTCATCTTAACAGTCGATCAATAATGCAATGCAACTTTATTTTTCATAGCTCCTTTCATGTCATCTGTGTCCCAAAATGCTTTACAATTTTAAATAATACAAGACTATAGATATTATATTGTATAAATTACAGAGAAACAGAGGCAGAAAGATGCTGCCTGTAGCATACATTAAAGAGAGATAAAGGCCAATAACAGAGAGAAGAAAGTGAAAGAAATTAAGAGGTGCAGGCAGGGGAATGAAGAGAAGTTTGCAGACGAGAACTGAAAAGAGATGGAGAGTTGATGAGGCAGGGAGATACTGGAAGGCTCTTCCAGATGGCAAGAGATTATGTGGAGGGACAGAGACGAAGCTGATGTTAAACGAGTGGAGGGCGGAGGTGAGGGAGACAAAGGCAAGGTCTGGAAGTGCACTAACAAGACAGGCATTTTACAGCCGCTGCCTGAGACGAATGGGAGGCTCAGGGATTTCTCTGGAAACAGAGGGAATATGAACTGGTGGTTTTTGGCATGACAAGACAGTGGACAGCATTTTGCTTGCTGCCAAGAAGCAGAAAAGCCCAGGGGAGGCTCTTTAGGTAAATCAAAGAAACTTGGAATTCTACAGGAAAAAAACCCGCAACAATAGTCTATCTTCAGATATAACTCATTTACTAAGTCCAGGTGCAATTTGCTTAGGGATAGCTCCAAACGACAATAAATTCCCCTCAGATTTTTAAGGCTACTCATCTGGTGTGGCTTTTTAAATTCCCTTGCTATGCACACTGCACCTCTGACCTACCCCTCTTATGGTTTCCCTATGACAGTGTGCTCTCTAGCAGAGAGTAAACAGATATTCTGGACATTTTGTGTTTTAGAAATTACTCCCTTTTTAGCATCTTCACTTTTAAGGGCAACACATGTTGAGCATACAAATCTAGCTGTGCACATGGGACTTTTACACTCACAAATATGACTTATATCTTCAGGCTGATTTGTTCAACGCTTGGTTCTGCCCACATAAAACCAGGGGATGTTAGAAGTTGTGCAGGTTCATTTTCCCACCCATGAACTGTGACCTCACTACTCAAAACCCCTAAAACTACTTTTTTTTGGTCTTCTAACACTGACTGTTGCACATTTGGTTTGACCTTGGTTCTGTCCTGATGGGGTTATATCTGAACACTGAAAAATATTTTAGTCCCGTGATCCAAGGGTTATCGCATGGTGTACCATTAAGTCTGAGGTCTCATGAGATTTTGTTTTTCCAGAAGTAGTGAAGGTCAAATTTTCCTGCGTCACTTCCTCCATTCCAGCCTTACTCCCAAATTCAGCATGAGGTCATTTCTGTGGAAGAGAACACTTGAGAAGAGTTTAAAAGTGAATTTATTTACCTAAGCAAATACTTACAGAAATGGAATGGCTTCGCCAACAGTTGGTCTGGGGGCCAGTCTGGTGCTCACTGAACCTATAAATGTAATTACTATGAAGCTAACAGGCTTTAAATTAAGCCTCTGATCTTGATCAAAAGATAAAAATTCTACTAAGACTTAGGAAATTATCAATAAAGTACTCCCTTGAACTTCCCAAATTTTCAGACAGCAAAACAGAACAAGACTAACCAATCAACATGTTTGTTTTTCTCCAGAGGTTTCAGAGATCACTCATCTGTTCCTCTTCTCAGACCGATGTAAATATAAGACAAGGAATCGTGCCAAAATGTGCTGCAAGCGGATGCAAGTGAACAAAAAGAGCCAAATTCCAATTGATCTGCAGAACGCCCCATGACATTAGGTATGCATAATCTGCACCAACATGCTGCTTTGTTTTGTCAGAGTGTAGTTTTAATGAGACTTCAGCTCTAATGGTAAAACAGTAACTGCTGGGCCCTCCATTTTTCAAGTGATTTTGCTAAAAGTGTAGTCATACTCTGGTAAAATCAATTTCCAAAGCAACAGCCAAAGTGTAGTATTCTCTTGAAGATTTGTCTCCCTATTTTCCTCCCTCCTCTACTGATGCTGCAACCGTCCATTTTATGGACAATTAGTTTTGTTTCCCAACAATGTGTAACAGTTACATGCAACGTGTTACTAACTTGTAATGTAATGAAGACGGTGGTGATACCACAGCTGATTTTTATCTAACAAAAAGAAGAAAGAATACCAGTGTAATAGCTTAGGTAATTTTTCTGATATTTCTTTAAGCCAACTTGATAGAGTGGGCATCTGATACAGGATTCATGCATGTATATGTGCAAATGCTTTGGGTAATACACAGGTGCAAATGTATCCACCAGGCAGATGTCATGGAATGTTTGCCTTGCAAAACTACAACTGCATTTGAATTGCTTTTCTTTTAAATGACCTGAATGTGCATCCCAGGATATACATATTTTTTAATGATGCTGCTCATATGAAATAACTAGACACAAAAATAATAACTAACTCCAATTCCCATACCTACAGGCAGCAACCTGGCAAGAGCTATGAGTTTTGCAGTGTTTCTTAAATACTGTTTGGCTTGGATTCTGGCAGTCAATGGGAAAAACAAATGGAAGAAAGTAAAGATTCCCAGAAGATGTTTGGCCACCAGCTCTGAGGTCTATCTATGAGCAAGATGTGGCAGTCTTCTAATAACTAGTTCCAGCATAAGTTGTAGCAATGTCTTAAATTACCTTTGTCTCTGAATGAAGTAAATCACCATTTTCAGAAAAGAAAGCTATTGTGTTTCTGATGGGTAACTTGATTTGGCACACATAAACTAGCTAACCTGTGTGCCTGGTATAGCACTAAAAGGTTTTCAAGTATTGTCCTGTGTAGAGAACAGAATACTCTGAGCCTTTGGACAGCTGGTTTCCACTAATTAGTGGAATTAGGGCTAATAATGTAGCAGCCAACGCCATAGTCAGAGGACATATAGAATTGCTTTGTTCTGATTTTTCTAGCCTGATCACAATAAGTTTAGGAAGAACACAAACCTTCCTTCCTTGTGAATGTTACCTTACAACGACAGCTCAACAAATGCCAATGAATGGCTTAAAGTTCACTTATACTCTTAAAGTAGGATATAAACAAGACTTAAGTGATGAATGCTATTTCTTAGGGTTTACTAATTTTCTAGAAGTATGAATTAAATATTCCAAGGTCAGCCTTCTCAGAACTACTTCCAGAAAATTAGACAGAGCATGACAGTGGTGAAAATGCATGGAACTGCTGCTAAGCAGAACAGCTCAGTACACTTGAGAAGGATTTGGAGGACATACAGAATGTTGAGGAAATCATAGCATTGCTCTCAGTGTTCCCACTGAATGTTTATATCCCACAGGGATAATGAAACTGTTCTGATATCTATAGCTCTTTGGAAAGTACTTTCCAAAAACTCCAAAAAAAAAGCAAATGTTATCACAAACAATGAAAGATGCATTTGGAGAAAAAAAAGTTGCAGACAATATAAAAACATAAGTTTCTTGGCAGGTATCTGCAGCATTTTCAGTCAAGCTTTTCAAGCATATCTATGCAAGGAATTGGTTTATTTACAGGAAGGTTGTCAGAAATGAGAACGTCACAGATACTCAAGGAGATGTTGCCCAATATCTCCGGGGCAAAGTAACTGTATGCTGCTGCCAGAAAGAGAAGGTTCTACTCCAGCCACTGCATTATGCTGCCTCTCTTCCTCATTGCTTGCCTCGTGGGAGCTTGGCACTTGTTGGACCCCTCTGTGAGCTACCTTAACTTATTGGATGGAAAAAAAAAAACCCAAAACCCTTGCAATCTAACAAACAAACAAAACTCTTGAGCCTGGAGAGTTTTCTGCAGGATTAGTGGGTTGAATCAGATCATAAAAGGTCTAACAAAGATGCAAAGGCAGAGCTATAACCATGTATTCAAGAGTATGGGGAGGAGGGAAAGAAACAATTGCTTTCCATTTTCATGAAGAATGAATTTTAGTTCAGTTCTTTATCATGTGACTTGACTCTTACTTACACACCACATTGAAAAAAACTAGCCTTGGTAGTCATGTAGCTGCAATTTTGAAAATCCTCAGAGACACAGGCAGAAGGATTGCAGCTAGCAGACCCAAAAATCTTCTTGGATCCAGTCTGCAGTGAAGTCCTTATGACCACCTATCAGCTCTGTAACTAATTGTTTTCTGACAAGTGGATCCTGTCTGGGTCATTCAAAGCAGACCATACAGACCTGAAAATAAAGAGCAAGGATTAAGGCTTACTTGCAGGAAGATGGAAGAAGTACATCTATGTCATCTACAGTTTCCACGGGAGTGGGCTGACTCAGAAGTGACACATTTTTGACTCAAGAATAGAATAGTTACATTATTTATAGTGGGGATATTACAAACATCAAACTACAGTTAATCCAAGCCAGTCGATGTTACCACCCTACCTGAACAGGATCCAGCTGTGAGGAACCTGGCTGACTGAATCATCTTCAGCAACAGGAGCTCTCACAACACTTCAGGGCAATGATGAACCTGTGGAAAGAGCAGCCTGAGGAGGCAGAAGATATTCCAGCTCCAATCCTGCATTCATGTCCATCAAAAACAAATACTCAACCTTAAAAAATGCAAATGAAGATAGAAAAGGAGACCAAACAAAAGCAGTAGCATCAACAGTTTCCCATAACCCTTTATAGCTCTCTGGGGTGATTACATCCTATTTACTTCCACTTCTTGCAGCTCTGTTATTGTATTCTGCCACAGGAAAAAAAAAAAAAAAAGCTTCTTTAATTATCCTTCCACGCTTTTTGCCAGCCAGGCCCTGTGTCCTGGATTGAAATCAATGTTAATGGCTTTTGAGACTCCAGTATAGATATATTTTTTAATTGATGTCTCCTCTTCCTCCTGCTGACCCAATTCTCATTTTCATTATATTCAAAACCACGTTGATGATCCACTCAGATCTGATCAATTATTTTAGCTCCTTTCTGCAATAACTAAATTTAATAGTGCTTTGCTGGCACAATTTAATTACTGGCACAAACATCTAAAATTTGTGAACAACAGCTGAGCTGCAGTGACAGAAAGCAGGTGGTCTGGTGGCTGTTAGGATCCAAGCGGGGAGCGAACTAAGACAATGCAGGCTACTGGGTGGACTCATTACTACAATTTTACTGTTTGAACCTCTTCCTTATCCATCAGCTGTAATCTTTATTCCATCTGGCAGGGCAATGGCCATTACAGCCCTCCTCTGTGTGACTATATATAGTTACGGAGAAGGCACACACTTAAGAAATTGCCAGGTTAGGAAAGAGGGAATGGACCAAAAGCAGAAGAGGTGTCTACAATGACAATAAAACGACTCAGGATGCTGGAAGTAAAGTGTACAGAGGAAAGATGTGCAAGGATTTCCCTGTAAGCAGATGGTGAAACAAGCACTCCAAGGGTCATTAGAACTGAATTCTTATTGCACCATGTTTGTAATTGTATTTTCTGATGCCCATTGAGGGTGGAGCCTATTCTGCCATGTTTTCATTCATTGGGGTGCCCTTTCTATAATAACTCTGCCTTTTACAGTATCGTAATAAGATGACTTTGTGTATTCTTTTTCTTCACCAGGTTTGGTTGAAATACTGCTCTCAAGCAACAATTTTTTAACCTGTGGTCCTCACTGTTGTGGGAGAGAGGCAGGGAATTCTACAGGTCAGAGAGAACAGTAGGCAGTTGGGAAATTGAAGTAAGCAAAGTTCATCAGATATCATGCTGCGATATTTCCTATGGTTTTGCTTCTTACCAGAGATGGATTTGCCAGGCTCATATCCCCTGTGTTAGCACTGCCTCTTCTCATGAATACCATTTCATGCAAAGTGGTGGGAAATGTGCTGTCCCCGTAGCTTTGCTTCTGTGAGCACTGTGCCTGCACATAGCTGTGCTCACAGGTAGTTCAGTGCCCGCCTGTCACCGGGTTTTTGGTGTGCCACGCAGGAAAGCAAGTCATTTGAGGCAAGGTGACTGAGCTGAACTGTTGTCCCTGTACCACCAGGCCCAAGACAGTCTGAATGTTCATGGTTCTCCAGGTGTTTTTTCCTGGATAGCATTGCAATGAATCATGTCCCTCAAGAATAGAAATATCCAAACGCAAACCCTGTAGGAGTCTTATGAAACAGCTTACTTGTCATCAATGCCAGGCAGAGAAGTAGGAGCACTCAGTCCCTCGGAGTCTCTCCCATGAAGTTTGTTGCCTACTCTAATAAGAATATAGTCCACTGGAGGAGAAAATAAGCTCAGTAAAAGAATTCCTTTTATTCTGCAATATGCTTTAGAGAAATCTTCATTGTTACTGTTATCATTGGATACACAGCTATGGCCTAGCATGAATTTTTACTGGGTGTTGTCTAAACAGAGGACAAAACCACCTGCTCTCTGCTCTAAGCAGTTTTGCAGCACGTAGCAAGAGGCAAGACGTGAATTCAGGCAGACAAGGGAATATAAGGAAAACCTGCAACAGCCCTGTGTCAGTGGGATAAACAGTAGCCTCAATATACCAGAGCCAGTCTGGTTTTTGCTGTTGTTCACTTAAGAGCTAATGGACAATTGTAGGGGAGCTTTGCAGATGTTTCTGGGTAGGTCTGTCAAAACACAGGGGATTGTATGGGAGGAGATTTTTGTCTGAAGAAGTAATAAAGATGTCCTGTGGCTTCTAGCTAAGCTTCTGCTCCCTTTATTGTTCATTATTTAAGGTTGTTGTCCTGGACCTGGATTATTCTACTGAAAAAGTCCACACTTCACAAACCTATTGAAATTGGTTCATGCATTGCAGCTGGAGAGGGGAAAAACCTGAAAAATCTTGCTTTTTTTCTTATTCTGGAAACTAGATATCACTAACTCCTGAGGCAAATCCTAAGTTAAGGGCACAACATAGGCATACAGTGATTGCTACTAGATGGAATGGAATAACCGTGAAAAAAAACCCCTGAGTGAAAGTCTTGCCACAAACTTTGTGCATCTGAAAAAGCTGATGTGATATTTCCATTTGTTTGTGTACCATTCAGCATTGCTGTTGGAGAGGAAATGTCTTTGCTTGAGGGAATCTTATACATCAAACTCATGTTTAAAACCAGTGAAGATGAAGAGGTAATCAAGGGTGCTAATGGTCACAGTGAGGTGTGATAAATCTGGACAAAAGTGGTGATTGTGGGCGATAAATCCAACAACCTGCTGGGCCTGGCACAGAGCCACCTGGGACAGGCTGATTGCCAGTAGTTTTGAAGGTAAGTGTAAAATGAAGCATCCTCTAAGTTAATAACACTCACATAATGAATATAATCTTTTATTGGAGCACGAGGTCTGTGACCAATGCAAAATTAGTCTGCCTGAGTGCATGAACACGTGTGTTCAGATGGAGAGCTTGAGAGAGGCAAACAGAATGATGAACGCACCTGCAGGCTGTTATTTTCCTTACCTTTGGCTTCTCCAGTCCTTGTTCAGCAGCTGTATTCTCAGAAGGCTGTTTAGTCCTTAAACTGTGGTGCCCATCACAAGATTATACAGTTCTACTGTGTTGGAAGTGGGTGGAATCTGGCCATATTAGGATCAAATACTGGGGCAGATTTGAGAGGGTGTATCCTAAGGGTAGTTTGGATGTCAGTGATACAAAATCAATCACTGTTTTCTAGGCTGAAGACAATAATGCTTATAATCATCAGTGTGGGTGTCCGATTCTGAGGTGAAGTTGGGAAATTGTTGAAGTTGTCATATGTGTTTTCCAGGATGGAAAACTCCTTCCTGGTTACCAGCGATGACTGAGCACTAGACAACTTGTGCAAGGGCAGGAGAAAGTTCTGTCAACAACCTGGTCTGCCAGAGGAGCAGGCACTCTTGAGGGCCCTTCAATAACTCCACAATGAAGTTCAGTGGTTGGCATGTCCTGAGATGCTAAACAGTCATGGAAGGCTTGTACAGGGTCATTGTAGGAGAGACATTGTTTGTTCTTGCTTCCTGAAGAACTTACTGATGCTGGTCAGGGAGGAGGAGAAAGAGGACTTTTTAGGGAAAAGTGAACCCTGAAGCCTTGTACTAAAGAACCCTTTGTGGCATAGCAGGGCCATAACACTGAACAGTAATTTCTGTTGTGGTGGGACTAGAGGTCTGAAGGAGCTGTAGGCTGATCTCAGGTCTGCTGATAGTGTAACTAAGTATTGCTGTGCCTGTGATGAGAAAAGGCCAGCATCCACACAGGTGTGTGAGGTATCTCACTTTCCTCCTCTCCAAAGACAGGCTTCTGGCTGTGATGAGGTTCATGGTGCTGCATGAGCACAGCCCTCTTGATGATCTCAAGTGCTCCATATCCTGGGCAGCAACATCTTCCTGCTCCCAAAATGGGAGTGGTCATTGTCTTGTGGGCCTTCTTTCATTTTTGTTTGTTATTAGTTTTTATCCTGCACCAGTGTTTATGTGGAGACAGCTGGGAAACAGCTTCTTTATTCAGATGCCTCTTTTGGAAAGATTTGATGTTTTTATCCCATCCATATGATCTTGTGGATTGCTTCTCTTCCCAGATTTACAGTCCACAATGTCACCACCTGCTGGAGAATGTGTTAAGTATCATGATAGTATAAATGAGAAAAGTGCACGTCCTGCACACCCACAACATGTGTTGAGGAATTTGTGACCAGGACACTATACAGGAAGATGCAGAAATGCTGGTGCATGGCAGGAAAGTACTGTGGTGTGGGCCATGCTTCAGGGATTTGTGGGGTATGCACTGACCACCTGAGAAAATTCTCCCCATCAAAACTTTCACGTATTGAGTGTGAAGGCAATGCAGCAGGTCCTGTGTGTGGGAGGTACCGCTCAGTTCTGCCCATGGTGTTTCATTGTGACTGTATTCACAATAGCCTGAAGGGCTCTCTCAAGGGTGTTTGAGTGATCACACCAGTTGGACTTCATGCCACTTCTGGGAAGACCTGAGTTACAGCAGTGCTGGCATAACGATCAGGACTTGCCCTCTTGTCCATCTAATTTATCTTTGGCACATACTGCATCATCCAGATGTTCCCACAATCTTCTAGGAAGAGGAACGCAATTGAAGAGGACTTCTTATGGACAATGGCACGAGGAATATGCTGCAGCACAATATCAGAAAGTTATCGAGCTGTCTCTGCTGTGACTGAATGTCTATTCATTAGAGTCCCATATCTCCTGGAAATCTCCCCAAAGGCTACAGTCCCCCGTGGATTCAGAGAAGCTGGAAGATTTTAAAAAACATAGCTCTGCCCATCCCCAAGCCCTTTCTTTTTCCAGCATGACTTAAAGGGGGTGATCAACATGCCTTCTTACATCCTGATATTCCTAAAAATTCACTTTGTTGTTCTTGATCTCCCATCTCAGTCATCATATATTTCTGTCTTTCTGGATAACATAATACACCTTTAAACTGCAAAAATGTCCTCAGAAAGCAAACAGGATTCTTGAGGTATTATTAAAGCACTACAGATGCAAAAGTTTCTCTGTGACAAAGTTTTTTGAGTCATTGGAAATCATTACCATAGTGATAGATCTGTCAATTCACAGAGTGATTTATAGGTAAATAAAGATTACATACATATCTCTGGCAGCTTTATTCTCCCTCACTTAGCTGCGGTAGTGTAAACCATCAGGCTAATGGAATTACAGTCATATAAATGAAGGAGAATGTGATCTGGGATTTCCAGGGTAGGAATGCCAGACATCTAGCCTGACATCAAAGGACAAGAATCTTCTAGTTAAAAACTTATTTTTAAGAGTAGGTCGAAACACACTGCGTATTTTTAAACAGGGCCTTGTTGGCATTCTGACAGCACAGGTCTGGCAGTATAGTGAGTGTCTGTAATGGCCAGATAAAAATGGTCAAATGACTTCAAATTTTCAACCAGGTTTTTGAATCAGAGCAAGAGATACATTGTTCCACAGGCTTCTGAGGATACTACAAGTAAAATCAACGGAGATGAGTAAAAGGTTTTAATGATGGCATTTTTAAAGATCCCCAGCTACAACAGCTACAAGAGAAAGTGGAAGAAGATACCCATCTGCAGACAAATGACCATGCTTTTGGGGTTTAATCACTTCAGTATCCATGCCAGTCACGGACTCTGTGTTCACACCTCCACTAAGTGTCTTTCTGCTCTTTATTAATTTATTTTTTTCTTAGCACCTCCCCATGAGTGGTAGCTAGAGACCTTTCTATCCTTTCTTTTCTTGGGGAAGGACACTGGCAGCAAGGGAAACCGCAGCAGTTCAGACTGGAGGGCTGGCTGAGCTCACTGTCCTCCCTCAGCCCTGCCCCACATGGAGCTCGCTGCTGGTGGTGGGAGAGGAGGAACAGCATCAGGGCTGAACAGCCTTTGAGGTGACAGGATCAAGCAACTCCCCTTGGAACTATTATTTAGGATCTCTGCAGGTGAACAGATGTTTCTGTAATGTTTATATGAGGGGGCAGGGGGAGCTTTTTTCAAAGGAGGAGTCAGAAAATTATACCTGTGTCTGTGGAATAATGACATGAGACCAGCACATGGGGCTCTAAGCATGGCTCTGTGGCATCTAAATCTTTGTTTGTTTCTGAAGAAAACTAAATACAGCTTGCTGCAAAAAGGTAATTTCCAACATTTGGTTATCAACATAGTTGGTGATAACTGGTTTGCTTGTTTTCTTCTGCCACCCACATACATTGATTCTTCCAATAGAACCAATACTTAGAAAGCTGAACCAGACATCAGATGGAGTAAACCCCTTGGGAAACAGTATTTTGACAGTTCATAATAGAAGGTTACTAAGTTAGTCCTTTGTTTGATTTTTCTTTTTTCCTTTTTTTTTCTTTTTTTTTTTTTTCTTATTTACAGGACAGGTTTCATGTTTTTAATATCCTTAGCTGGAACTAGGAGGGCTGCTTCAGGAGCCTCATTAGCATTCACTTTAGCAGCATACAATAGGATCTTGCAGCTGCCCTCTCTCTGCAGTATTTACCAAAGCAGATGCAGGATTTGTTATCAGAATGTTAATAAAGCAGAGAGCTTCCACATCCAGCAGTCTAAGAGGCAACTTTCAAAGCCTATGATGTCTCTTTCAAGTCTCAATGTTTCCAAATTAACATCATTGTACCCTACTGTACTTGCGCATTTTGCTTTGTTCGATGTGGTGGTTATATACTTGCATTCATTTCAACCAGTCACTCTGTGTCTAGCACTACTTAGCCTTCTATTTTTCAATTTTGATAGGCAGATTATCTGTTGCTTAGAAGATGGAGAGATCTGACTCCATGTGTAAGATATTTTACTATGTGGAAAGCCTAAGAAATACACTAGGTAGTGTCAGTTCTGCAACAGAAATCATGGATAAGGCTAATTGAGTATTTTTAATAGCTCTTTCTTTTCCTTGATGGAAAAACTTGTTTATTGAAACAGAATATTTTCTTGCGCAAGGAATTATCTGTTCTGGAATAACATTCCTCATAAAGATTTTGCAGATCTAGGGCATACTGCAGATCAGTCCAAGTTCAGCTCCAGGCTCTGGCTCAGCAAGCTGTGGAGCACAGCGTCTCCCAGTCTTCCCTATCCCAGAAGTATGTTCTGGCTGCTGGGGTGAAGAGACAAGGGTTCTGGCAGAAGAGTATTGAACTGTGGGAGAGACCCTGAGAGCAGTGTTGCTGGAGGGGAGGATATTCAGCGCGCTCACCAAAAAATCGCAGATATGTGACTTCTGGTCTTCTCTCTATTGTGAAATAGGGCTCTTGTGGGGTGTCTTTCTTTCAGTCTGTTCAGTTGTTTGTTTTCTTTTCCTCCTAAGAAAAAACAAAGACACAAGTAGCCTTCATATTCTTAGTTTTGTCCTAGGAAAGAGGAAGAAAGAACTTTAAAATGTTCATGGGTGAAAAATAATTTCCTACTCAGTTCTGGATGGTATCAGTCAGACTACCGTGAGCTGAGATGAAAGAGCAGATTGAAGGACAGTTTCCTTCTCCTTCAGTTTATCAATCAATCAGCTGTGTTTTTAAAGCAGAAGCTGTTTCAAGGGCCACAAACCTATAAAGTTTAAATCTGTAGGGGTAGGAATTCCTTTTTCTCTTATTTATGTACACTGGGCATAGTAGAGTAGGACTCTAATCCATGACTGAAGCATACAAGCATTACCACAATAGATAATGTTTAAATGAGGAAGAGGAGATGTTTCAGTCAAAGAGAAACTCTCTTAAAAGTAGAATGCAGGAACAAATATTCAGTGTAGCTATTGCATAGATGCAAGTGTGAAGGTAAAGAATACTGCTTTCAGTAGTCTTCCTTACAAGGGTTAATAAGCAAACCCCTATCTTCAAAATTTCACAAAATAAAGCTACAGAACACATTCAGCTGAATGAGAAGAAATATGTACCTAGAGCTTATCCTCCTAGGAACAGAGTGAGGGTTCCCCTTCCTATCATGCCTTCCTCCCCTGCCCTATGCTGAAGGCCAAGTTTGGAAAGCTGACCGCTCAGCCCAACCAGCCCCTTCTTCGTGTGGGGAGGCCGCAGTGAGTAATGCCCGAGGAGGTCAGGTGCTCTCAGCGACTCTCCTGCTATGAGCGCGTCTCTTAGAGGTCATCATGATTGGTCTTAATGTCTAGTATTCAATTCTGCAGCAAGACTTCTAGCATTTACTTTCAATGCATTTTCCACATTTGGCTTTTTCTTATTTCCAGGGGATTCTTTCTAATACTATCCATATTCACTCTCAGTTCAGATGTCTGGGACAGATTTTTCAGAGATGGTGTCTTCAAAAAGTACGGAGAGATTAAGGTTCAGCAATAAGAGTTGTTCTATTTGCAGGTACTACAGTACTTGACCTGGTATGTGTTTGAAGAAGCTTCACTGAAGTCACTGGAGACACTGTAAAGGTGGAAAAGGGGAAAAGAATTTGTTACCTAGGGAAAATATCAGGTACACTTAGATGTAAACCCTCTTTCCTGGTACACTCATTTTTTGTTTACTGGACAGACTTCCAAGATTACAGTTGGTACCAAAAGAAAAATAAAGTGACATTTCACCTGTATTATGCCGAATATGAACTGTGGATTTAAAAAAGTGTTTCAGCATTTTTAGCATGCTAGAACAGATTCTGGTTTACCATCACAACTGGCATTCACTTCAGAAAATATACTTAAAAAAAAAATTGTAAATTTTTAGGTTCATATTTCAGAGATCAATCTCCTTTGGGAAGAACTTCTTAGAATTTAGATAGTCATATCTTTTAGGAAAGGTTTACCTGTCTCAAAAAAAGATTTCATAAGAAACAGAAACACTTGTTTCAGATACTCTCTTTTGAATGTATGCATTTGGGCTACAACTTCCCCAAACAGTTAGGGAAACCCACAGGACTAATATATATAAATGAATAAATAAATAAATATAAAGCAAGGAAAAATCTGCATGGTCTGTAGAGAAAAAACACATTAATTTCGTAACAGATAAGGGGTGGACTCTAGTAGCTAAATGTGTGTCAGAGACTATACTTTTCTAAGTATATAGCTCTTATATGAGTAGATTAGAGCCATCCTTTAACATGTATCTATCTGCCTCTTTATTCCTTTGGCTACGCTCGTATAGGTTATCATGCCAATTAAATCTTTTTGAACTGAGGAATGAATCATTGGTTGCAAGCTAGCTCCTAGTGTGCAGGTGTCCACTTCAAATAAAACATCACTATAATATTTTGGCATCATATCATGTTTTGCTTGTGCGAGTATAACTTGCCAACAGAAGCCAGTTTATTCCTTAAGGATTTTTTTTCAGTCACAGGGAAATTAAGGCAGAAGTAAACAAAATCAACCTGCCTCAAGCCCTATTCTTAGACAGAGCCACCCCACAACCTAGCAATTCATGCTTTCAGAGAGCTCATCACTTGAACATCCAGACAGGCAGAGCGAGGAGGACACCTGAAATAGCTACAGAAGATGAGTTCTGACAAAAACATGCATGGAAACAGTACCTTTAGAGAAGCAAAATTCCCCATGCACTCCAAGATGTGGTCTGACCTTCCCACCTGGATGAATGTAATGTTAGACATAGAGGAAAAGCTTACAGAGTGGCTGCCAAGAATGTTTCATGGGACTTTATAGGTAAACAGCACATTTACTATTCACTGTGATTGGCCACTGTTTCTACCAGTGACAAATTCAGTTTACAGAGTGAAGAAAAGTCTTTTTTTATAAGGAAGTATAAAACTGTCTTTGGACACTCTTTGCTCCGGAAGGAAAATCAGCTACTCTAAAAGGGGAACTCAGTTTATAATCTCTAACCTGTTTTGTAATTCAAAGTAATTCTAAAATTAACACTGAATTAAGGTAACATAAATAACAGACTAAAGTTCTATTCACATTTCAACTGTAAAAAAAAAAATTAAAAGTTCAAAATGGTTATAACATTCTTTAAAGGGCTCTAATGAGATGTAACAATGGGTTGCATGAATTTACAGAAAACAAATTAAAGAAGAAAGAATTTCAAGAGTTTGTAGTTTGTTGTTGTTGGAGTTTATGAAGCAGGGATGGGAAGTTTTTTAGTTAATGTCATCTGGAAAATGCTATGTGGAAACTTCTAAGGACCAACAGTACCTATAGGAAAATGTATTTGGGAGTAAACAATCATTCATCAGTAGAAGTCGCGATGGTTAGCACCAAATTCACCAAGTAAGCTACAAATGGCTTTGCTCGAACCAAATCCTCTTCCACTCACTCATTCACTGTGAAACATTCCCATTGCCTTCAGAGCACACTTAGTAGTCATGCTGGTAGGAGCACAGAATTGGAATTGGGCTATTTTTGAAGGAAAGTACCAATTCCACCATCCCTGGACATAATACAGCTGTAGTGACCCAATGAGAAGACCTTACTGTTCTATGGGAACAGCGAGGAACAGCCTCACTGTCAATGTGCTGACAACTACATGTGTCCTGCCACCAGTGCCTTCAGTGCTGACACACTCACACATTTTCTTTTCAAGATAACATCATAAACTCTGTTTCTTTGCATTTAAAATAAAAAATAACAAGTAGCAACCCTGTTGTGTTTACTAAGTAATTTTCAAGGCTCTAATAAATACTGGGTTTTGGTTTTGGTTGTATTTGCCACAGCCAGTGTTTCAGGTATCTGACTTGATTTTAAATAGTCAGTGAGAGGGAGCCAACCACTGGGGTAAAGCCAAGGAACAAACTTCATCAGAAGTACCCCAAGGAAGACAGTGAAGGGAAGCAGCACTGGAGGCTGACTGTACTGTGTAACATGACCCTCTTTTCATTATTACCCGTGAGTGCCTTCTTATTGAAGACAAGGTTTTTCTTTTCTTTTTTTTTTTTTTTTTTTTAAAGTAAACCTTTTGCATTTAAAAGTGTTAATTCTTCTCAATTTTTGCATAGCTACAGGTAGGCTACTTTTCAGCTGCCTGCTACCAATATATAATCCAACACTCCGTTTTCATTACTGCTTGAGCAGTCACCGGACAGCTCATTACCCAGAATCTAAGTCTTGGGGGGAGGCTGAGCAATCTTGTGGCAGCCTCAGGGAATGAGAAAAATCTAACCAAAGAAAAGAAGTTTATAATGACCTAAAGATAAGAATTCTTGAGCTAGACTTGAAAAATAAATAGGCTTAGGGCAGCCCATCCAAAGACATTAGTTTGCATGTAGTATGAAGTAGCACTTGCCTGGGGGGTCTGGCAGGAATCACGACAGAGTTTGCTCAAATTTGAACTTAGGGTTTTCAGCAATGGAAACAAGAAGCAGCTTGACTGCAGGTTCAGGAGCAATGGAAATGTAGTTTCTCAATGGGGCTCGGGGCATAACTGCAGAATACAGACACTTGTTTTTATAAGCAGCATGGAAAAAATTATCCAGGAAAATGTCAGAAGATCCAAGACTGTGTCAAGAAGGAATTTGTTTGTTCCAGGCAAAGAAGGTAATCACCTCTCATTTTATAGAAGGAATAAATGAGGCACAGAGAAGCCAGATAACTTACTTACCTAGCAAGTGAATAGCAGCCATTTACCATTGAGTCCTGCTGCAATTGCAAGCCCATAGATAGACATTCGTGCCTGCTCACGCACCTTTTCCTATCCAGGCTGAGATCCCCAGAAGATATTTGTAATCTGAGCATGAGGCAAGATATAGGCAAAGCCTGAACAGGACAAGTAATTACTCATCACCCCAGAGGCAATGCAGTCCAAAGAAAGGAAGTGTGCAACATATAAGATGGAAGAGGAAAAGGCCAAACCTTGCTTTCCTCATTAAGATAAGTTGGTAAGATTATCAAAATATATAGATTTTCCCCACAGATTCATCTTTTGCATTCCAACAGCAATAATAATAATAATAATAATAATAATAATAATAATATCATTTAACAATAATTAAATAATATCAGTGTTTCACCAAATTAAGCAAGTAACAAAACCAAATTTTGGAGTCTCTTTGCAGTGAATTGTGAAGCATTGTTTGAGAATAAGTCAGTGAAAGATTGTGGGTTGCTGGGATATAACAGCCACAGAGGTCACATAAGTACCTACCATAGATGCTCTTCTATTAATTGGTGTATTAATTGGCAATGTTAATTTTCAGGATTTTACAAGCAAAACGCTTGCACTGGCTAAATGGTAAATTAGGTGATCAGAAAGTCCCAAACGCATTTGTGGCCTAGAGAGGTGATGAGAAAGGGTTCGCTGTTCCTGTTCACTCACAGACCAGACAGGACAGCGGCTCGGGTCGCCTTGCTGCAATAAATCTGGTGCCTCAACCACCCTGGGAAGCCAGCTGGCAGTGAGGTGCTTCCCGGAGCAAGGCAGGTAAGGAGAGGGGAGACTACCCTGGGAAGGTTTCCAGAAAGAAGGAGGGGGGAATATAAACAGAAGAAAAAAAAAAAGACAAATACGATCTGTCTTCTTTCTAATGAGAAGAGCAGGGCATGAGGCCGAATTCCCTGAAAATGATGGGTGTGTGGGTACTCCTAACTCTATTATTTTAATGGCTTGGAGCCTAAGCAGACCGCACTAATGTATTGATAGTTCAGAGAAACAGGGAAACGGCTTTAGATTTCATTTACTTAATGGCTCATAGATTAATTGAGTTCCAGACCGACCTGGACAGTGGTCAGCAAACCTTCAGTACATCACCTTGCCAGTAGCATCTTTTGCTCAAGTCCTTTGAGATGGCAGCGTGTGGCTGACATCAGGTTTTGCCTTCTCTGGGAACTGCAGGGATGTGTGGAAGTTCACACCATGGTAGGAAGAGCGGAAAGGAACAAGCAAAAGAGAAAAAATGGTAAATGATATAAAGACAATGTGTCATACTCATGCATAGGTGTTTTAAAACTTCCTTTATCACGTCGTCTTTTTTTTTTTTGCTACTACCCATAAAAACAGGGCACTTCAGCCTTAAGTTAAGGCATAATGAAATCAGTAGCAGCCAAGTCCTCACAAACCATTGAAACATCCCTGTTCTAGTATGTCAAAGCAGCTGTAAGATTTTTAGGCTAAGCCTGCAAATAATTTTCTATTTTTCCTCACCTTACCAGATGTTTTCTGTCAGCTGTAGTCATATCCCTGTCCAGCCTATGAACTTGGAGAAGGTTAATGAGACAATTATTTAGGACATGCTTTAACTTTAGTTACTAACGTCAACTGTAACAATATCAGATTCTCCCCCTTACCTATCAATCTTAATGGAAGTTGTAGGTGCAAAGCTATAAATCACTATGCATTAGTTTCCACGCTGAGTCCATTATTATTGTTACCCTGAAACAGAAGATGGTATTAAAATGGCAATGATTGCATTGGAATATAAAAACAAAAGTAAAGTATTTACTGTGTAAGTGTATTTACTGTGATCTATAAGATTCCACCTGTACAATTAAAACACCTGCGTTAATTACCCCACTCACTAACAGAGGCTAAGGGGTTTGTCAGTGTACTAAAATACAGTCAGACCGATTGCTGTGGCAGAAGAGAATATTATTTTAAGTTGGGGATGAAAGCTGGTCAGAGATTGCTTCTTCTTTGGAGATTATTAAAGATGTCATTGTACGGACTGAGATCATAAATGCGCACTGTAGGGACACCAGAGGGAATCCTGACTCCGGGTGTTCCCAGCAGTACCTGCCTCCGTGTCACAGTTGTACCAACACAATTGTTTGTGTGCTTGTGTGCCAACCAGATCATGGAATGGATTTGTATTTAAAATAACACCCCTAAATATATATATATAAATAAAAAAAATATATATAAACCATAAAGACTACTGTTTGGTAAAAACAATGTTGCCAGGCCCACCCTGAACAGACTTTATGCCCGGTCAAGTCTTGTCTTTCCTCCCACAGCTGACATAAGAGCAGAAAGCCAGCTTCCACTCTCTATCAGCGCTTGGGTAATTTGGCAGAAGCTTGACTGTGCGCTCTGATCTGGATCAAATTCGTGCCTCAGCGAGATCCAATGTTATGACTGGAAATGTGGCTTCAGCTTGGAACCTGCGAATGGAGGAAAATTTGTGTGGGGAGGGTTGTCAGAAGAGGCAGAGAGGTTTCACTGCTAAACACCCCACTGGTCACAGGAATAAGACTGTATTTGTTAGTGACATGCAAATTGTGTTTGATTGAGGGGATCATATAGATTTGTTAAGCCCGCTCTGCCTTGCCCAGGAAAGCTGGTTGCACTCGGGTACTTTGGACCATGTGGGATGAAGTGATTCATCACATGGGAAAGTCACCGCTGACAGGAGGCTGCATGGAGACTTTTAGTGTTAATAACTTTTCCTTTAAGCAGGTATTTCACACTGATGAATCCTAAACTGAGAAAAATGTGTTAAATGCAACCCAAAGAGCTGAGTTTCTGGGTGTATTTGCCAAGGTCATCGTGACTGTTAAGCAACAAACAGCAGCAACAAACTTCCACGCTCAGAAATTCGAGCGGAGATGTTTGTGTTTATATTAGAGACTGATGGGAAGAGACAGACCGATTCCACACCATAAACATACTCTCTGCTTATCAGTAATAATTCTCTTTGGCATAGTGAAGATACCTTTGCCAAAGACAGGTGCTGCATGAAAACGCACAACTGTTCTTTTTATTTGCATATGCAACTGCTAACTCCTCCAGTGCCAGGTTTGAGTGTACAAATTAAAAATTCAGAGGTTTTAATTATGATCCCATGTTTGAAAAGCAGGCTGTCATAAGGTCACGTACTGTGGAAATGAACCATGAACAGGTAGCTGAGGCGGGGTCTGGGAAGATGCCAAAAAGACATATTGCCTTGTGAAGATTCACTGGAGATATGCAAGAGCATCCATATCCAGTGGAGATACGTACTGGAGAGCTGCTACTCTTGCATTCTCTTCATGACTGGCATTGACTGACTCAAAAGACCCACTCCTGCTTTCTTCAAAATCTTTTTATTTAATAAGGAGCAAACAGAAGCAAAGGAATTTCCATGTTGTCTACCTGATACATGGGGCTCAGGACTTGTGCAGGAACAGGTCACACCTGTAGGGACGATAGCACTGTCAAGTCAGTTTAAATAGTACTTTTATCCCACTGATTTTAATGGCCTCAAAGCATCCAGGTCATTGTCTGCCACTGGAGTCAGAGGTGCCTCAGGCTCTACTGAAACTCAGATCCATCATCTTCATGGCTCACTTGGACTTTCTTTCCTCTCACCCTGCTACAATAAAGCTTCAGCAATCCTGCATGTCTCACACTTGGAGGGACTAGTTGGCAGATGCTGGTGGAAAAAAAAGAAAAAAGATTTGAAATCTTTTTTATTAATCTCTGAAGGAACCTCAGGACTGCCCTAATTGAAGAACAGAAGTTTTCTGAAATACCTGAGGAAATAGCGTGATAAAACTTCTAAGCTCTGAAGAATTGTTTTCTTCGTAGCACCTCTTTGCAAAGGAACATGAAGAAAATTGCGTATTGTCAACTCAATCCCCAACTAAAAGGTTTTCAAAATCTCCTGTTTTTGAAAGAGCCTTTCGAAGCCTCAGATGAACTAAAGGAAGCTCATGAAAAGCAAGGGCTTGCAACTTTATAGTTTGAGATTTTATGAAGAGGGTGGAGAGATGGACTGCAATACTTGAACCTTTCTTCTAAATCCCTGGTTGATCAGAGGAGACCTGCCTCATTCCTCTGCAACTTCTTTTTTTTTTGTAATCTAATAAAGATTATTGGTTCAGAATTGCTGACACCGCACCCAGGATTTATGTATTATTATATTTTTAAATGCCTGATGAAGTCTGGTACCAAAGGCCAATTATCTAGATTGATAGTGTAATGTAATTGTCAACATTTTCAAAATTTACAACAGCTAGTTAGGACTGGTAATGTTAGTTCGATACCAACCTCTGTCATGTTTGCTATGTAAGAGGGTAAAATAACCTCCCAGATAAACTCAACAAAAAGAGAAATGCAGGAAGGTAAACCCTTTAGTCCCTCTGGCTTATTTAGAGGTGTGACTAAATAAATGTGAGAACTGAGGACTTCAAGATTTTGCCTAGCACATTTTGTTTTCTGCTGCATCATTTTCCATTTGGACTCAGCAAGAGCACAATTGCCTATTGATTAGTAGATATCCACTATAGAGGATTCAATAGGTGCTTTTGCATATGCTGAGTCCTAAATGCAGAAAAGTGAGCTAAGACAAAACAAATTAACACTGCCTTTTCCTGCATAGCCTTCCACAACTTCGTCCAAAGAAATAACTCTTTACACAATGAACTGCTTTGAATTCCATCAGGAAAAAAAAAGGTGTATGATAAATTATACCAAGTTATTAGGAAAAGTGGTATGATTGTAAGCTGTTTGTCCTACAACACCTTCCAGTGACACCAGCTAGTATCAAGCATCTTTGGGCTAAGCAATATTTGCAAAAAGAGAGAATTCTGACCTTGAAATACTTTCAACTAAAATAGACAAGGCAGGAAAAATGATGAATAAAAGAAGTCTTCTTATTACCAACTAAAGACAGGGGGCTGAAGTAAGGGGCTAGAGAGTAACCTGCTTTAGATTACAGGGAAAATAAATGGAAAAGCTGAAAATTAACCAATGTTTTAGTCCTGCATCTTAAATGAATTTTCTTTCATATTAATTTCAAAATAAATATCAAGAAATGCAGAGAAGAAAGAACAAAGCTGTTTCAGACAGTCCCTTAAAGGTCACAGCATTAAATGAATACATTGAAATTAATAAAGTTTATAGTGATTGCATTTAGCGTACATTACCACTCTTCAGCTCACAAATATTCTGTTATATTTATGAGTTGCATAATAATGCAAGTATTGTTAAAAAACTTGCCATGAATGACTGTTGATCAACAGTAATTTTATGAAAAAGACTGCGAAGGTATGAAATTTGAGAAATAAATCCATTAATTTTGTTCAGATCTGTAGTTTAGTTGTAGTTTTTACTTCCTTTGACTGTGACATGAACTGTACTTCATCATGGAATTCTGCAATTTGTGTGTAAAACTGTGTAAGTGCCTGATGTTTATAATACCAACCATGATCCAAATCCTTTGTAGTTTGTTACAGAAACACAAAGCTATATGTGTTTAAATAACACCTTCCCTAAGCAAGCAGGACATATCTTCAGCAGGACATTACTCTTTTCATGTAATTGGTCTTTTTTTTTTTTTTCTTATTTTTAATTTGTTTGAGGTATTTTATCACACAAGAAAACAATTCTTTACATTTTACTTTCATACAGCAATACAAATGGACATTTCCAGTCTAGTGACCTGCTAGACTGGGTGAAATACAAACACAGGATATCTAAATGGGAAAAATAAAACTCTGGCCACATTCACTAGCTCCTTCCTTAGGCTTCATAGATCCTTCGCTTATATAACAAAGGCATTAAGTTTGATGGTGGTGAAGGTCTAGGATACCACGGAGATCCTTGGAAACTATGAATAAAAATTTGTCTCAGGGAAACAGGGTGAAATGTATACTTTATCCAAAAGACAAAATGAGAGAGAGAAGGCATGAGATGAGAGAAATGGGCACGAGATGGGAAATGAGCAGTGGAAAAAAGGGAGAAAGGCGGACTAGTGAGAAGTGAGGGAAGTAAACCAACAGCTTATCCCTGGCAAGAGAGAGAATATATAGAGCAAGCAGATGGAGGAGTCTGTGGTTTTACTAGCTCAGACCCCAGATTTTTATGACATGTTCATGCATCCACTTTTGTGTCTCCCAAATGATGGTTAAAACCCTGATGGTTTAAAAACATGTTTAGAAACGCTCTTAGTTTACAATGGGTGGACCCACTCCATGATTATTTTGAAACCTGACTTACCACTTGTTGGCATTGGGGATAGACCACACCATCATTACTGCTGTGCTTACCTCTACAGACAGGCTGTCCAGCATCCTGTCTGTCTTCACTGTTCTCAGGGCTGTACATCTGCAGAGGAAATCCCTGAGGGTAGTGCTGGAAAGCACCTTCCAGTGTCTCAGCGAGATAGGTGCTGCTGGATCCGTGTGAACTCACCACTTTTTATTTTGCGTGATTACTATTTATACATCTGACAGGCCTTTGAAGCAGCCACTGTTGCACTTCATTTGATGACAGTGCTTAATAATTCTCGACCAGCAGGATTACACAGGCAGAGCTGGAAACACGTAACAAATTGCTCTTTCAGCATAGTCAGAAGTAGAAAATAGCTCTCTGCATTTGCTGACTCATACAAAGACATTAGCTTCCATAATGAGAGCAGGGAAAAAATGCTCAGTACTCTATAAAGTGACTAGTGGTACGGGTTGACAAAACGATAACCATAAACCAATCAGTTTCAATTAATGAAGAATCTCATTCAATTATACTCATTTCTTTCCACAGCATTGGACTCCTGGAACTTCAACGTATGGATATTTGTCTCTCTTGTAGGCAATAAGATGTTTATAGAACGGAGAGCATATTATTGTCAATCTCTTAACGGAGATAGATGCTTTATTTTAATACTTCACAATGTCTACAGGTTTCATTAGTGTCTCAGAATAAAAAAAATAATGTTAAGCATTTCACAGCCTGTCCCGGTCTACTGTTGATAGAAACGAAGGCATTGGGAAAGCTGTTACCATGACTCTAATATGAAACTGCAGTCTTTGCATAGGGAAAAGGTAGATATTATAGTTCAAGTCTTCAGATAGTAAATTATTTTACAGCACGTCAGGTCAGCTGAAAGGTCTTGATCGTTTCATTTTATTTTGGTATAGTACAGGTGGATCCTCTTCTTCCACAATTTTATTTTTAGGATTCTAAATACAATGAACGCATCCCTTGCATGGAGTGCGACCTTTCAAAGGCAGGATTTTGCAGTCTTAAAAATAGTTGTAATCCACACAGATTTCATGAAAATCATCAACTTTATCATTTATTTCTTACTTTTCTAAGTAAGCCTTATTCATAGTCCATGACCTTCTGTTGCTTGTATAGTTTATCTCCAAAATGTAGACAGGAAACTGTAACCTCGGTAGAAAACAAGGGATCAATCAACATGGCATGACCTTGATTGTTCCTTAAAAATCCAAAAATTTAATCAGTTCAAGTCTTTCAGTGTTTGCTGGGCAAAAGTGATGGAAGCTTCAAGGATTTGATGGCACTTTCATCTTTTAAACTCACCTGCCCCAGGCAAACCACGGTGGAAACCCTGTATGCACCGAGATAAGAAACAAAATAAAGTGGGGAAAAACAACAGCTACTGAGGGCTACACACTATAAAGGCACAGGGAATTTTTCAATTTGTAGAACATTGTCTGGGAATTACACTCCCTCTACAGGGCTGCTACATTCCAGCCTTAGCGCTTTCTTGCAAGGTGTGACAAGAATACAAAAAGAGCAAATATTTCATTTAGTGATACCAGAGGTCATAAAAAACTTTAGGGAGACTGAAATGATAATGGTGACCTGATACCATGGGGAGGAGACAGGAAGAGAAGACACAGCGTGCATTATGCAGAAGAAATTCTCTCATGAAAAACCCAGGGAGCTGGGAACAGAAGGAGATAAAGTGTATTTCTGAACTCAGAATTGCCTGTGTGTTGGAGCTCTTAGTCAGACTGCCTTGTTCTCCACACTGCCAGACTCAATATTCATTCTCAGAAAACTGTTGTAGTGAACACCCCGGTCACACACGCATTAGAAGACGTGCACATTTAGTACACAGCCTATACTGAAAAAATTGAGGAGACACAGAGCAGTAAGTGGTATTTCCATCTTTAGTACTGTTTCGTCCTCTTTGAGGGATTATTAGCTTCAATTTATGGCTAAAATTACATGGTATACCTAAATAATATCTGGCACTACCTATCAGAAGAAACTCCTTTCAATGCATCAGCTTTTGACAAGAACGGGTAAATGTGAATCACCTAGATCACTCTGTATAACCACAACTTACAAATATGTGTATTACAGAGAAATAATTGTTTCTGACTTCCAAACGTGGCAAGGACCTTACCTTTTGCACTTGAGCAGCCCTACCAACACTGACGTCCAGGCACCTGCCCTCTGTAGTCCATCAAATCTGGTAGCTCACACACATAATATATAAAAATAAGTCAGTTTTTTTCTGTGAAAGTGCATTAAAGAAGTTAAAACAGAGTGTTGTCTTAGTAATCTGGAGAATACATAGTATAATATCATCCTTTGTAGTTATCTTGACTTTTTCATCCTCATACACATTACTGAGTATTGAAAAATAAGCAGAGCTTTTGGATTTGGATATTTTCCCTCAGTTTCTATTTATTACATAAAATACTGACAAAATGAGCATTGGAATCTAAAGTCTCAAGTCCTGTCCCAGGTTTTCTATTTGTGCTTTACCTATGCAACTCTCTTATTATACAGAAAAATCATTACTGGGAAGATGTTAAGGATGTGAAGAATAAGATACTATCCCAGCACACGAGTTCATTTTGATGCCCAAATTCTTACCTGATTTTAGATTATTCGTGTTTAGATGCTTGTCTCCTTTCCTTAATATTCCAGCATAGGAAAAGATGCAACTTCAGAGGCAGTTAAGCTCTTAAGTCATTTGTCTTTGGTGGTGATGTATTAATACTGAGACGCTCATTTACCAATATATGATGCACTACAACACTCTTGTTTGTTTTTCCTTGCCTAACCAACTGCTGCAAACTAACATTTGCGTGCCTCTAAGATGTTATAAGGATAGAGGTGAGATTTTTATGAACGCGGTGAACTGAGAGATTATTCAAGATATAGATGGAAAGAGAGAGAAGAGGAAGGAAAGAGGAAGGAAAGGGAAAAAAAGAGAAACTGAGGAGGTAATGAGATAGAAAAGCAATATGGCAAGGACAATCAGTTTGATGAGAAAGTAGAACAGAGATTCATGCAGAAGTCATGCTCAGAGAACTGAAAGTGAAGATGAAACAAATGAATTTGATGCTAAAATCAGAAAGAGGCAGGAAGGGAGTGTAGAAAGACAGTAATACAGCCTAGGAGGGATTTCCAAAAGATTATTAACTGCCACTTTGATAATAGACTGAAAGGTATTTAGAAAGAGAGGGCTCTCCATATACTCCAGTCTTTCAAAACACCATCCCATTGAACAGCAGGACACTTCTGTCTTTCACAGAGTACTGGAGATGATTTCCATAACCTTCCTGTACCCTCC
Organism: Buteo buteo; assembly: GCF_964188355.1. Lineage (NCBI taxonomy): Eukaryota > Metazoa > Chordata > Aves > Accipitriformes > Accipitridae > Buteo > Buteo buteo. The sequence continues at coordinate 9,820,898 of NC_134189.1, forward strand.
CTAGGGTTTCCATGAAAAAGCCCTTCTAACATTGGTAAAGGACACCACCTCCATAGACATGGGCCCAGCCCCATAAAGCTCCTGAAAGGGCTTCCTTTCCCTTTTATTCCTGGCACCTGGACCCTGCTGGGTTATGGAACCCACCTGGGTGGGTGCAGGCTTTTCTCTAGCAAGCTTCTACAGTGCTTCTACAAGCTCCTAGCTATGGAACTGAGGTAGGAATAAACTGATACAAACAGCAAGTGTTTTATGGGATTTGCTGTAACTCTTGTCTACTGTGGGGATTAGAAGGCCTAGGTAGAAGTGACTGTGATGGAAGATGTATAAGACATTATTTTAGTGGAAGCTGAAGAGGGATGCACTTTCAGGTATGTAGCAGTGAAAGCACCAGCTGAATTTAGTGACAGACTTGATTTATGAGCTATAGCGAAAGCAAGAGTCAGAGAGAAGGAAAAGAGATTTTCAGTCAAGATGGCAAGGATGTCAGTGGTGGTACTGACAGTTAAGTATGAAAAGCTTTAATGAAAATATGATCAGTGAATACTCTTTCTGTCTTTTCTGGACCTGGACTCTTCTCAAATGGTTAGTGAGCCCTTAAAAGCTTTGCTTTAGATTCTTCTTCTCAAGAAATTAATCTGTGTAGAATGATGGAAACCTCTTCAAGGTTCCTTCAAACAGAAACATCTTGGAAGTAATGATTATATTAATCCCTTAAGTGCTTTCTTTTCCTCTTGCTGTCATTCTATTAAATGGAGAGGCCCAACGACATGTCTGTACTTGATATATCTGTGTAGCATTTAAACGTCCTGTTAGACTCAAATCGGTACTTCTCATCTGCAAATTAAAAGTACACTGAAAGTTTCTTAACTAAGATGCTATTATTCATCTCAAAGTAATTATTGCTTCAAAATCTCTATTCCTCAGGAAAAAAGGGGGACTGTAATTTGAAATACAGGAATAATTTTGGGGAATTTGTTCTGGTTTTTTTGAAGTTTTGAGGCTAATTGGTCACAGACAACATTGTGTTCAAGAATCCAGAGAAAATTTCTGCTGTTATCAGACAGATGCTCAGTATGGTTGGAATAAGAGATTCCTATTTAAGAATGTAACTCCATTGCACCAAGCTCTCAATAGCAAAAGTTGATCCTTGGCCCCACTGCACATATCACCTAAGCAGATAAGCAGAGACTGAGGTAATAATTCTTTTTAAAAGAGAAGGAACAAAGTCAGGGAGATACTCAAGCTACAGTTTTTAAAGAGAGCAACAGGATGCAAATGGCCCACTCCCAGATGATTTCTGATGACTTGGATGCAGAACCCTCCCACATCTTGATCCATGCCTGAAATTTGAGGCTATCATGCCTCTTCTGTTGCCCCAGTGATCAAAGTGTGCTGCAAAATCATGTGAGCATGCTGACAGCCATCTACCTGAATTAATCTTTGATTTCAACATCAACAGAAATCAATGATAAAACATTTGGGTTATTACTAGAATGTGTATAAGAGAAGTAAATAAATACCAAGACAGAGTCCCTAGCTTCCTTCTTTCAAAGTGGACTGCTGTGTCGGGATGATGGACATTCAGAGATCTAATGTGTGCTGTTCTGTTTTAATATTTGTTCATGTAGGATCCTAACTCACAGATGGATTACATAAATCTGTGTCTCCTAATCTCAATGAGAGGACACATGCATTTGTCAGCTAATGTATTTTTTTACCTTTATAGTACGATCTGTTAATGTGTCAAGTGTTATCATGATTTTGATGTGAATGCTAATCTACTAACGTCTTAATGAAGTCTATCATGAAGCTCACAGACCACTGTGAAGACATTTTCAGATAACATCTTTGTTGACTGACCTGGACACAAAGATGGAAAGCTCTTAATGCATCTGTTACTCATTTATAGTACTTGTAACATTCTGGAGAATCTTTGGATCTAAACCCACTTTGTGTAATAAATCTGATTACTCATCTAGAAAATGCTAGTTAAGACTAGTATAAATGACAATGGATAGATATTTAGCTAGTTATGAGATTCCCTTCCAAGTTAAAAAGTGTTTGGCAGTCTGAAAATGCTGGGGTCTGTATCATCACTGTATGAATCCTTTAAAACTGGGCAGCTATGTTACATGTTTATGTGTTAATAACCAGAAATATTTTCTAATTCAACCAAGCGAACTGAAATTGTGCTGAAAAAATGCATCTAACTTGTGTTGCACAATGGACTTTGGAGACCATATTTCTAATGGTCAGATTTCAGTTTTTTTGAGGGGTAATCATTCTAATCTTCATATCTTGCTTCTGATGGCTAAAGCTGCTTCCTTTTCTCCATGGGATTGCTCATCTTCTGTTGTGTTTCTCTGACTAGTCCATCTAGACATTGACTGAAATAGAACATGTTCCAGAACCATAGACTCATGCCAAAAGAGTAAGAAATTTTGGTTACAATCTTGTTAAGATACAATGTTCAGATCCACAGCATTATCACAAAAAGGTGTGGGGATAGGAGGGACTGGTTCTGTACCAGAACATCTTCTTTTCCTGTGTGAATAGGTAAAACAAAGAAGAGGTGTTTTAAATTTTGAAAAAAACACTGGTGGATGCTTTTAATTCCTTTGTATTTAGTATCTTTTTACTGGCTCCCTAGACTTGAAACTTTGTTTTTCCTTCAAGGTAGCTATGTCGTACTGAATAGAGTACTAAGGACTTATATTCTTCTATTTTTTTTTTTTTCCTACTCAAATTCTGGATGAACTTCAGCAACTCATTCCATCTCCTCATTTCCCAGGTTTTACATCTGCAGAATGACCCTGAACTTCCTGCATAAAGTGCTTTGAGATCTATGCAAGAAAAGCACTCTGCAAGAGCTGGTTGTCATGATTGCAGAACTCCAAGTAGAATTGCTTTCGGAGGCTGTGAGCTATAATTAAGTAAGAAGGGCTCAAGGGCACTCCTTTATGGGTACTAATCCAACTTCTAAATAGAAAAGTTGACAAAGCCAAATACTTTGTGTTCAAGAAAAAAACAGATCATTGCCCTCTCCAACACTAGAACATTATTATTAGTTCTGTGATACAATTGTCTTTGACACTGTGGTTTGCATGCATTGTATAAAAGAAACAATAGAAGAAGTGCATTGAGGAAAAAGCTAGCAAGCTGTACTGTCCTGCAAGAACCATGAAATAATGCCAGCTCTCTGCAGCCTGGTAACTTATGTGGGACTGAAGAACAGAGAAAAATGAACAGAGAGAACAGCTAGTAAGGTAAACATCTCAGCCTACCAAATGTTAATACAAATTAAAAAGTTAGAAAGAGCATCATGAATTACAAAATTACTTTTGCCAGGATGTTTACTGATATTTTTCCTGATAATAAAATAATGCTCCAATACTGTTTACAGGGTCTGTGGGATCTCCCATACTGTTTACAGGGTCCGTGGGTTCAAGTGAGTGAAAAAATTATTTTCACTGCCTTTTATTTTTTACTCAACATTAGCACAACATGGTATGCTAAGAGCAGGTTGTCTGGTAGCGGTGTATTTTGTACACCTGTTTTCTCTTTTAAGGTTACTTGTGGGTGCTGGACTGCTGCCTTTGACCATGGTGAGAATAATCAATAGTTTAAAAGATAGGAGATTTTTTTTAAAAAAACAAGCTTATTGAACTGATATTGAACATAGACCTATTTCTAGGTGATAAATGAAGGGGAAGATATTGATGGTAGAACTGAAGGAGTAGGTGATCAGACTTTATTTTTGGGGGTGGAGGAGGAAGAGGAATTCCTCCACTTCCAGTCTGGAAGAATTTTTTCACTTTAGTATTTGTTCTAAAGAAGAAGCTATGCTCTTTAATATGACTCCCCTACAAAAGCTGAGGATTATAAGAAACCTTTCTGAGGGATGACATGGAAATTATTTGAAAAAAATGCAAGAGGGTTTCCTCAAGAAAGATTATTCTTTCTTTGTGTTCAACCACAGTCATCCTCCAGGGTCCACACAATTTTATCCTCTTTGAACAAAGCCAGTGTCAGCTTTGGGGATGCTTGTCTCTTAAAAAGCTCTTAACATTAAGCCATGCTAACACAAGTCATTGATTATTCTATTCATTTCCCATGGAACAGAACCTGTCAAGCAAAACCATCTCTCAAGGACCTCAGCTTGATCTAAGGTGATACAGCACCATTGACACTACCAGAGTTACACTTGCTGAGGTTCTCCCACAATACCCTTTTCACTTGGGAAAACAGCATAGTGCCTTTGTAAAACAAGTTTCATTTCAGTTGGAAAACACCATATCAAAGGGGTACAAAATTAGATCAACAAGGAGTGATCTGGGCCAGCTTCGGGGTGTCCCCGTCTTCCCATGTCCTGGACCCCTTCCCAACTGTGAGTGCTTCATGGAGGCCAGGATCCACACTGAAGACTGAAAGCATACGGCAGCATTTCCCTGTGGGATTTCTGCAAAATACCTTTTTCTGGGACCGAATTAAAATGGTGTGGGGCTGAGTAAAAATAAAATTTAGTAACAATTTAAGGGCTGCTCCTTATCCAACCTTGCTTGTCAGAAAGATGCCATGGGGAGAAAAAGAAGCTTTCTTAAGGGAAGAAATGAGAAAGAAGTTGAGTCCATTAGCAACAACAGAATATGTACAAGTACTTATGTTCATTAGGATAAAACATTTTAGAAAAACCTGTTCTAGGAAGTATATACATAATGAACAGATGACAGGGACTTACAGCCACAGAATTTCATCTCAGTATGGAAGAGGCCATAAGCCAGTGTACAAAAGACTCTGGGAGGGCACGAATAGTGTAAAGCTTGTAAGAGGATTGGCCCAAGGAGGTAAGAGCCCCATTCCCAGATTGTTAGTTCTCTGGTCAATATTTTCTTTTGCTATATAAATGGATAGGGTGCAGCTGAATTCCTGGTCTTGCTTGGGACCTCCTGATATCACTGTAAGAAAACATCAAAACATCATCATGCTGAGTCAAACTGTACTGCATAAATGAAGTACAGGCATGTCTGGGAATTCCAGCAAAACTCAGTATTATTCAGAGAAAACAATGACACCAGATTCAAGTTCAAGTGAGGCTACAGTGAGGCTGGCCAGTGTAAAAGGATCACCTGATGAAAAAAGCAGACCTTGCTGAACTTACCCAATGAGACCCATCAGCATCCCAGTTTGAAAGAGGAAAGGTGGTCTGTAAGGAAAAGTAGAATCCAGCAATAAAGAAAATCAGGTAGGAAAGCAACCCACCTGGAAACAGGTAGGAAGCATAATGCTATTGGCTTTGTTTTCTTTGCCAAATACTAAATGTCAAACTTTAGGGAAACTTCACCTACTGCTTCAGTTGCAAAAAGGGAGATAGAAGTGATAACAGGTTAAAAATGTGATAAATCTGAAGATCTATTCAAATATAATGAATGCTTTTCCCATTTGATAGCCCTGATTGCAGTCTTGGTATACCATTGAATAGTGCTGACTGTTTGTCACCTACCGTTCACATTTATGTCATGATATGGTTATATCCAGCAGGCAAACAGTAAACAGAGCACTCAAAATATTGCATACTAGGACTATCTAAGGATGCCAGAGGTCCACGGGGCAGGGCAAAAAGGCAAAGACAAAGCTTATGTCTTCATACACAAATGAAGATTCCTTAGATGACAGTACAGTACTGACTTGAATGCAGCTAATACGCTTAGTTCAGTGGCACATCATTTCTTGTTGATGAACTGGGAGCTTCTGCACTAGTGGGGCTGAGAGCCACTAGGACAGCCAACAATCAAGGCAGATTTGCTGTGTTTTGTTGTCCTTTTTCCTCTCAGCACTGCCTCATTGGAAGCAGTGAGTGTGTACAAACAAGTGAAGCTAGGCAGAAAACTGATGTTTTCCACACAATCAGTTCACAAATAATGAGACTGTTCCCGTGCATGTTGTTAGCTCTCCCCCTCTCACTATTGTCAGCAAAATACAATGGGAGGGAGACAATGAAGAAAAGACAAATGTACAACTATTCTGTTTATGCAAAAGTGGGAAAAATTTCACTCCATAGTGAGGAAGTCTTTAAACCTATGAGGTTATTTCTACAAATTCAGAAAAATTTTCATCACCCAAAGGGACAGGGTATGTGAAAGGAATATAATAGCATTTAAAATATTACATTCAAGCCTGCCAGGCAGTGACCATAACTATTCAGGATCAATAGTTTCTTTGTTTATGTGAAGAACTGTTGGTAAGCAGAAGATAGACCAAACATTGAGCAAATGTGTGCATCCAAACCATTCCCCTCCTTCTCCTCAGGCATAGTTTTAGAACAATTTCTCACTAATCAGTCCAGAATGAGGTACATCAGCAGTGCTACAAGCTGAGGTGACATAAAGGTAAGGAATCTCTCTTGGAAGTCCTGACCTCTCTCATTCAGTTAATGACAATGTTACTTCCAAAGAAGGCCTTTTCTTTTTTTTTTTTTTCCTTTTTTTTAAAAAGCAATTTAGTTTTTTGTGAGATGTTGCTTAATTAGCCTCAAGATATCCAAAGATAAATGGATTTTTAAAATCTCATTTATCCCATCTGAAATACAATGGAAGTCTATAAATGACCCTTCACTAGTGTAATTAATTCCCTGCTGAGCCCTGATGTGTTTCCTTAGTGCAGCTCATCATAGTATAGCAGACTACTTGGATACATAATGCTTCTTCAGACTGAATGCAAGAAAAAACAGTTGCCAGTACTAAGTCATTATACAGATTCCAGGCCCAGCCTGCATTTTCTTCTCATGGTGATCAAAGTAGTAGAAAACTCCCGCAACCAATGACTCGTTTTGATTTGCATTCATCTGGTCATCAGGAAGATGACAATAGCAATGCCTGCACTCATGAATGACATACACATGAGACGAGAGGAGAAGAATTATTTCTGTGCAGGACAGGACTTGGATAAGCATGAAGGTTGAGCTCTTAGCAGACCCTTGGTGATTTGATTATTACTGGTTAATTTGCAGATAATTTAACGGAAGCAGGAAAAATATACTAAGGTTGTGTCCCAGAAAATTTCCTTCCTAGTCAGTTCACAGTCATGTATCAATACCAGCTTAACTATCTGGGTTTCAAAGCAGCAGTCCGGCCACCCCCCAAAAAAAAAGAAAAAAAAAAAGCTTACAGTGCATTCTACTGGTATAAAATGATCACACTAAATGTACTCTGTAAGGTTATTTCCAAAATACGGTACATGTGCTCTCTCTCTCTCATTAAATTAAACTGAATATTACCACTGGGATCTGCAGGTTGCTTTTGAGGGTGGGTGGCAGTTGCTGTGACAGAGGAAGCTCTTTACTGTTGTAGATCTGCAGAGCGGTAGCCGAGGAAGTGATCTTAACAATACTTTGTCTTTTAATTCTGGGATGTGCCATGATTTCATATCTCCACCTGTTGTCCATGAGCTGTTTCACTTTGGAGATGACCATTTTGCTGAAGCCAGATACATTTCTACTTTCTCACTTTCACACTCTTTAGTCGATGAGTACTTTGCCACTAATTATCAGAAGAATTTCAAGCACACGTGAAGCCCTTTGGAAGAAGAGCATTTTTTCCAAGATTGAAGGCAGTGAGGATTGAGGGCATACCTCATGTTGACTGAATTTAGTGGTTCACTTCTTGGGAGCATGGTACACTGTCATAAATTGCTGAAGAGCTGTCATTGCTCAAGAGCTGCCACTCAGCTGTCATTCCGTGGCAACGTCATTGAGTCAGCAAGGTCTTAGGATTATTGCTGGAAGCTGATAATCAAGATACTTGGTGCCCTCCATTTGCAGAACGTGCAAAAGAAAAAATTAAATTCTGATCCATTTTGCTGGAGTATTTTGTCTTTGTGTTATATTGCAGATGTCTTAGTGGAAAGAGGTTCCAGCTGGGAATGGACTAGCTGCATTCAATTTCTTCCAGTTTTGGATGGACTGGTAGGATGCATTCTGGCACCCATAACTGACAAATTAGATATTATAATTTTTTTGTATTTGTACATTGTCTAAATGTGTGACGGATTCCCAGTCTTTTCTGAATGATCAGATATATTCAGCTAAAAGGGTGGAAGACAGCACAAGCTTTTCCTTTAGAGGAGGCACCTAGCCACAATTTTATATGCTTTTGCATCTGGAAATTGCATTCATTTCATGATCTCTGTGGGGAAATGTAGCACTGGCATTGGAACACATGAGAAAGCTGATTATTAAGATATTCATACCGGGACTTGTGTCGATTGACAAGAAATTATCCTATTGGAATAGAAGGTGTTGCTGATACAGACTATCTTAAAACAGATTGAAATTTCATTACCAGTGATGTCATTTTTCTCTCTCAGAAAATGTGGTCACACCTGATGCTCAGGAAACATTTCACCTAGGGCTCCCTTTCTGTCCTGGTGGAGACTTTCAGAAGGACAGCCTTCAGTTTGGAGGCTTCAGTTTTAGAAAATCAAAATATAGAAGACAAATAGATACTGGCACACTTTCAGGTTTAAAAGAAAGTTAGTGTGTTAACCATTATGCCAGGCTGATGATTTGTTCTGGACTTTTAAATCTTGGGAAAGAACAATATCACTTATCTTTGCAGTTAGATATTTCCTTTTGGGTGTATTGAAGTGGGAAGAGCAGAGGGCAGTACATATCTTTGTGCAAATTTAATGTCTTCAGAATGTAAATACATGTCCAGAGTGGGTGCCGCTGCTTTTCCTCAAAGACAAAGCAGAAGAAACATGAATAAAATGAGAATCCAGCTATCCAGCTACGTGTGATGGCAAAATGCTTCATGATCCCTCCAGGATTTCCATCTATTAACAATCAGAATTTTAAAAACTAAGTTTTTAGTTTGTGTCACAGACATAATGTTTTAAAAATTACAGTTTGATAATAGTCAAATGTAAGACAGCCTTATGAGTGTAGCAGTTCTGCAAGGCTTTTGGAATACCCCCACAAGCAGGTCCTTTGTCTTCATAGTGACATCTCATGCATATTTATGGTTGAAGGATACAGTCCTTTCTTCCCTAAGATGAGGTTAGCCGACATCCCATGTTGTTTGATAGCAGGACTTGGGTATGGTTCCAGCTTTCTCATGTTTGCTGCTGACCTACAATTAAAGGCACCACCCAAGCAGCAAGCTTCGGAGCCCAAACACTGCTAAAGCACAGACAGAGGCCTTGGAACAAGAACAACTCATCAGTAAAACTTTGCCCTCTGAGTCATATGCCATGAGTACTTATGAGGCTGAAATGCAGCAATTTACGCTCTTAAGCAGACCAAGCACAAACATGAAATACTACTTGAATGAGCCAGTAATGGGGCTGTGGGACTCAGCCACTGCGCCTGTCACTCACTGGGCGGACATCATGCCAGTGACTGGTTTTGGGAACAACGCCAATTTTCATTCTCTTACACTGGATGAACACGGCTGGCTCTGCCTTGTCTCTGGCACCACGCTAATGTTCTAATTTCATTGTGGAAAGGGCACCGTGCTTTCCAAAGAAGGAATACGTTTTATAGATACAGCACCAAAGCTGTGATCTGATTCTTTGCCATCCAAATGAATCCATGTGAATGGGCTCAAATTAGGTCTGCATGAAGCACTATACTGAAACAATATTTTTAATGTCAGAACACAGCTTTGTCAGTTTGAACACATTTCAGTTAGAAAAATAGGATGGTTTTAGTTGAATTTTTCACCAGAGTAAGATAATGAAAACACTGTGTTTCCAGTTCCTGATGGGGTTGCATCATGAATAAATCACAGTGCATGAAGGAGCAAGAGGGTAGAAAATGGGGACAAGAGTCTTGAAACAAACTGTGCTGAAAGGCTGCAGTTTTTCAGCTGGACTAATGTCAGTCTGCAAGTAAATGCAACATCTTCAATGTTCAAACATCCTATTTCACACTTTTTTTGACTTCTACTGTGATTTGGAGAAAAAAAAAATCAATACCAACATGTTGGAATTTTCTGCAGTATTAATAAGCGTACAGGTTCCCAGGGGCAAAATGAATAACTTTATGTGTTGTCTCCCCAGACTGCCTCAAAATGTACCTTCTCCCCCAGATCTCATTTCCCCAGGCACACACATCTAAAGGATCTGTAGAGGACAAAGAAATGACATCCTAAAGGAAGCACCCTTTAACTTTCTTCATGTCCTAACAGAGAACTTACATAAGATTTGTCTCTTTTGCCAAGGAAGACAGCTTGGACCTACAGTGCCACATCGTTCTCTTGCCTATCAGAAACGTCACTGGATTTTCCTCCGTTCTCCAAGAAGCTTGTTTGTGAGTTTCTGTTAGTTCTACTGGATTTACGAGGAGCGTCAGAGGTACTCAGTGGCCAGAAATGTTAATCACAGCAATGTCTCTGTAGCATCCATCTCTGAGATGCTCCTAAGCGCTGATTCATTTCAGAGCTCTGTTTGCTTTAGATGTAGAGGTAATGGAGGGTGAACGGGTCGGTCAATCTTAACCTGTCTGGCCTGAAGGAAGAAAGACAGGGCTCAGGTGTCACAAACACACAAGAGACTATCGATGCTGCTGGACAAACAGCATCACTGACTTCCCCTGTTTCTCCAGTATGCCAGAGGAGGAGCAGAGTTTATGCTACAGCGTTATCACCCATGCTCTAAGTCCTGAACCAGGCGCAGAGGAGTGGATTGCTGGCTGCATTGCAAACCCCTAGTCCTCTCTCCTTCATCTTTCACATTAGTTTGCCAGCTTCTGTACCATCAGTGCTACTTGTTCTGATGACCATATGTGATATGAACATCTGTCTAATGGTTAATGTCACAAAATCTGAGAAGAAGCATGGGTTAATGCCTTTGGTGACTAGCTAAGAGTTGGCTCTGAATAGAAAGCAGAAACTGTAAACAAAACACCTATTAGTCTTTAGGTGAGACCCTCTTCACTGCCCTGTGAGCCTTGCAATCATGCAGAAGCACACAATTTACTTCCACGTATGTTCTTAGAGATTGTGTACTGAATAAACTAGGAAATAATCATTGCTGTCCTTTATAAATAATGTAAAGCATTACAGAGTGTATACAATCTTGCAGAGCTGGTAGACATGATTATTTGGAGTTTAACTACACTTACTTATTTTTTTTTATTAGCGATTCTAACAGAAACAGTGGAAGTGTACTTTCATGAAATTTGCTGACAGCGTCATGTTGGAAGCTATCAATATTGATAAGGTTTGGCATATTTCAAAAAGTAATGGCTGACCTTGTTAATAGAAATGGGGTGAAATGCTAACACTTCAACATGCAAGGCCATGTGCAGCAGGGCTTATACTGAGAATTTCTGATACAAGCTGGGTCTTGCCTGTTGGAACCATCAGAAGAGAAAAAAAACCTGGGCGGTTTGGTTGATGAAGGCCTGACTCAAAGCCACCGATGTGATGTAACGCTGAAAAGAGCAAATGCAGTCTGTAAGTACTGAAGGTGGGGAATATTCAGCAAAGAAGTGTGCCGCCGGGAAAGCGCTGGTGGGACTGTGTAGTACGAGTTTGGTCACCTGCCCAGAAAGGTTCAGTATGAGCTCGAATGAATGGGGTTTGTGGGATGAGCAGACAAAAGGAGAGTTTATTCTATCAGAAGAAACTTGGTGAGCTGGGATTTTAGGCTTACCAGACTGGAAGGTGATAGAAGATATGACTGTTCATTTTAAATGTAGTGTGTGCTAAAAACAAAGAAAAAGGGGAGCTTCAACTGGGCTAAAGACTTATGTTAGCACAAACCCAGGTAAGGATAAATCACCCATGAGTACATCCAGGTTATTTTTAAAGGGTTGTTAAGCACAAGAAGGGTGAACTTCAGGAGCAATGTTCCCAGAGGAGCAGGGCAGGCAAACACTTTATTCCTTCAGAAGTAGAGGGAATAACTGTGACTCCAGCTGCCTGGGACTGGACTTCTAGACCCACTCCAAAAAAATCTGTCTTTGACCCTATTTGTGAAGTGCAACACACAAAAAGCATTTTACTGGGACGGGGTGGGGTGTGTGTGTCTGTCTGACTTTATTGGCTGGCAGCCCACCGATGGCAGCCTGTTTACTGGCGATATTCTGCACTTGCCTGGTGTTCAACCTGACTTTGCAGCAAATCACTGAGGTTTCGCTTTGGCTCCCTGCTTTTCCACAGCAAACACTAAACGCGGTCTGTGGCAGCGATGGTGGCTCTGGATTCACAGCCCTGAACATCCGAGCAGCCACTGCAGGAATTTTCTACCAGTATAAACTTAATCCAAATAAGTGTGTGCATACGACTGAATTTCTCTCATATGCAGGAACATACAATACAAAGTTTATACTGACTTTTTGCTTTTATGTCAGTGGAAGAAGCTGCAGTACTTGGTAGAGCATAACATTAGAATGTCATAGGGTGTACCTGGTCTGGCTTCATAATCACAGGTACAAAGTTAATGAACAAATTTCAACTACTGGTGCTAATTTACAGCAGTAGAATACTACATGCCATAATTATCTTTCATTCTAAACCAGAATTTACTGCATTGCTGAACTGTGATCTGTGACTCTTTTCATCTGGAAACTGCCTGGTCACTGCTGTAATCTAAACAAGTAATAAGCAGGCGAATATTCAGCTGTGTTTACTTTTACACTTTCTGATGCCCTTGATTCCAACTTAGGAGAAAAACTGGAGGTACTTTTGCCTGGAAAGCTTTTAATTAGAAATAGTTAATGATTGGTTTGAATAAAGCAATAATGACACATAGGATCTTATGTTCCCTAAGCATGTTTCTATTCACAATCTGGTATTTTGGGTAATGTAATGAACCAAAAGTATTTGTCATAGCAAGAATAATAGGATGTTGTTCAACAGTAAATAACTGAAGGCTGACCCAGCTTGAGGACTAGGTTTTTATGGCAGCTTGACACCACAGCAGTACCCTTTCCTTAGTAAGGAGATATAGTGATGGATGAAGCATTTCCACTTGAAGCAAAATCAAAATATAGAGTAATGTAAATATAAAAAGGCTCCTTCATAAACTTTTACTTCTGATCATGCATAGCATCTTTGTCCTATTTAAATCAATATCAGGATTTCTGATTTGTTTATATAGCACAATTACAGTTAGTGATCTCTTATACTTGGATGACATCCAAGTTGTTTCTTCACAGTCTGACATTTATTTAGGGATAGAATTAGACCAAAATTAGCACTATCTGGTGTATTCCTCTCGGACTGCCAGCCTCCCTTTTTAAAAATTATCTGGAAATGATATTCTAATCCTTTAAATACTGTGCTTTGTAATGCAAAAATGTGAATTCAGATGGTCTGCTACTATTTCTTCAATGACAAGCAAAGAGCCATTGATATTCACACAGGCCTGTTTTACAGATAAATCCAAGGAAAGAAAATAAAAGAAGAATAATCCCATAAGGTTTTCCTTCCAAAGTCAGACCTAAACACATCATCATAAGAAGAGATGGGAAAACATACTGCATTTTATAATATTTTGTGGCTGGCATTCTTTAAGGAATGCAGCTCTTTTCTTTCTTTTACATTTCTATTGCAAAATCTCAAACCTATGAACCATAGCCATTTACCAGTATCATGTAGACTTTCTCATATTTATTAAAAGAGTTCTGTCTTTTTACATTTAACTTCACAGCTTCTGTATGGTTTCCTGCTTCCCAAAGATTAAGATCATCTATTTGGATGTTTTCTCCAGTTCCTCAGCATGTTAAATTCTTGTTCCAGTCTCTGATTCTGACTAGTTATTGTTCAGTTATTTCAGACAGTCTTTTTGCTTTCTTTCAAGGTTATTATAAATGTAGCTTCACTCTCCAAGGATGTCAGTGTCATCAAATTACATTTTATTTCTATATAAATACAGCAACAATTAAACACATGCACACTGTTATTTAAAATGTGATTATAACAAGCAGAGGGATTTCAGAAGCCAGTATCATGATATTCAATGTGTTGGCTCCCTCTGTGTTTCTTTGAATTGCATTTGGGGATTTTTTTAGTGATAACTGTAATGATGATTTTGCTGCTGTTAATATTGCAGAGCCAACACAGCCATGGAAGGCTGAGCTGGATTCAGTTTTGCTTCACACATCATTAATAAACCTGTCAGCTCAGCTCTGATTGCAGGACTTCTATTTCTGATGATGGAGAAAGAATGCAGTTCAATTTTCCACTCTGGGTTGGGTTTGCAACACTGGCAGTTAGAGACATTATGTTTTGATTTGTAAAATCAGCAATGTCGACATAGAAGCCTTTGAGAAAGGCAGCACTTGTGAAGAAGAACACTTTTCAATTCCCTGTATCCTTCTTAATTAATTTTAGAAGTTTTCTAATAATGCCTTTGTGTAGGTTGGATCGCTATTTTGTAGGTAGGAAATGTGACAGAACTGATTAGATATGCCAATGCAGGGAGATAGAGAGACTCCAGCTGCCAAGTTATTTATCTAATTTCTGGCGTGTGGGGCATCCATGGGAAGCACACAGTTTTGGCATTACGAACACTGTTAGGTCTGTCAGATACATTACTTTACTAGTGCACTTTTATTAATAGATACATGGAAGGTTACTGTGAAGCAAGTAAGAAGGTTCATGTTGTATCTTGCTTTGGCTAAGGGATGAGAGGAGCATGGTGGGAAAAAAATGAAGAGCAAATTACTGCAGAATGTGGAAGAATTTACAAAAATGTGGTTTTGTGATCACAGTGCAGTTGACATCCAAATACAAAGGGATAGAGGAATCAGCACATCAGTAACCCTCTTCATTTAACATGAATTCTCACATAAATGCAAGAGCATTCCTGTAGCAGTTTCCTGACACTAAACAGCACCACATGACATTAAGATCATTACGTACAGAGGTCCTGCATATTGCAAGGAAAGGGAGTTATTGAGACAGGCTTTGAATCTACCAGGCAGTAAACAGTCTTCAGAGATACCCCCCCAGAGACACCATTCACATTCACTGATGGCTCTGATGAAACAAATGTCCAAATGATGAGCTAGACTTAAAGGAAAGGACAGAGCAGGGAAGTTCTGTCCTGGCAGAGGTAAAGTTTGCTGGGATATGCCTCCAGGCTAAGGACTCAGTTACCTGTGGGAGAAATCCTCACCTCTCAACTAAGAGTGCAGTGAAGTTATTAACAACATGTTTCCAGTAAATGCTGTAAATAGGTGCTTAACTCTCATCTGATCTGCTGATTTCATTTATAACCTGTCAAGTAACAAGATTGAACTGGATGAGAATCTGAGTTAGGCACATCTGACTGTGGACAGTGTGTTTCTGCCCAGGTCAGACTGAAGTCCCAGGGACTTGGGCTGCAGGTGCCTCGGGGAATAAGAGCAGAAATAGGGGATTCCTGTACTTTGCCTTGCAGGAGCCAAGGAAGGCCTGGCAGTGCTATAGATCATCCTGCACACCACCTGCACTGGCAGGCAACCGTCAGTGCCTCTTTGGCAAGCAGGATGCGAGAGATGAAAACAGCCGATGGTGTGGGGCGAACACCAGTCTTGTTACTGGAAGCACAGAGTAAAGAGAGATTACAGGAGACATTTTCCTGAGGAATTAACCACCCATCTTCCAGAACCACTTCACTAATTAATTGCTTGCATAACTCCAAAATGTTTTTCGTCCCTTGTCTTATGCCCCCAGACTCCGTTTCTGTCTGTCAGTCACCTTCCCGAAGTAGTTTTGGCAATGCCATTAGGAGGTAACAAATTAAAGCTACCACAGCATGGAGAAAACCTGAGGACAGTACAAAATGTATTGAGCTTAATTTCTTGCCAGGCAGAAGGAAGATTATTGTACTCTCGTGCACTCGTACAACAGACAGCAGTACAAACTTCCACTAAAAGGTTTAAATGAAGCTGCTGCAGGATTTGCAACTTGTAGCAATATAAATACAAAGAATACAGATTCCGGGTGGGGGACTGATGTCATGTTTGTCAGAGGACTGAATTTCTGAAATAATTTAAGTAATTAAAACATTTGAATAAACTGAAGATTAGCTGGAATTCAGCTGCTGCTGGTTGGGTATCAGTTTCAGTGCACTGAAACTCACAGAAGTCTCAAATTATCATGTCAAGAAAAGTTAGGAATGTATTGATGGCTACAGCTGTATTTCAAGCTCTGCTGTAATGAAGGGAGATAAATCACAACATTCTGGGTCAATTCTTGGGGTTACTGGTGATATAGTTCCCAGTAGACTGGATCCTAATGAAGAAGTGCAAAACAATTTTAGCAGCAAATCATTGGATTGCAGCATGGAAAATTCTGGGCATCCTGCTGCAATTTCACAGAACAAGGTGTGCTTAGTCCCTGAATTGGTTGTTTTCGTAAGTCACAATTATCTGTTTTCACCTTGACTTCAGTAACATCTGCAGTTATTGTTGTTATTTCTAAAAGACAAGATTATTTATTTGTCACCAGTCCCTAGGTGCTGAAGAAGTGCAGACTCACCAATTAAAGGCTTTTAACAGCTGGATGCTTCCTAACTGCTTAGCAGAAACATTAACTACTTCAGGAAAAAAAAAAAATAAATCCTCACCAATCTGAAGAGGGCTATGCCTCTCAAAAGCAATGGATGAGAAGCCTGTTGAAATCAAAGGAAAAGAAACAGTTTAAATTCTGCAGTGTTCTCCCTTCAGACAGCCAGAGCAATTAACTTTTTATGGCAAAATGCATGGCCCCATTTTCCTCAGTGCTAATTATTCCCAGGAGGGTATGGTGAGACTGTATGTTCATGGCCCGTCTCATTCCCTCTACGCTGGGTACTCCAACATACAGAAGTCGTTAGCTGGTGGCCTGAAGGAGTGGTGCTCCCACCAGTTCTCACGGGCTGCGTTGTAATAGAGGTGTCCATCCTGAAAAAGCCAAGGGCAGCTCGGGACTGACACATGCTGTGGTCCTACTGCTCCCAGCAGCAGACATGCTCCTGGGGCAACCATCAGCCCGCTGAGTTTGTGGCAAGCTGTCTGAAACAGCTCTGTCCTTGACATGTTCTTTATTGCTGAGTTCTGCATCTATCCAGTACTAGGCTCAGGAATGCATATACCATCTATCACATGGGGTTTGCACTTTCTCTTGCCCTCTGCTCGGAGCAGGGAAGATGGCTGCTTTTTTAGTGTTTGGCTTTCACGTGTGCTCACTAGCCAAGAGGTTGAAGAGGGTTCTTCTCCCTTTTGACAGAAAGTAGTACAGTTTGACCTGGGCTTTGTTTATGGACAGTTTTTCTAGCGGTCTCAGAACAAGAGATAATTATGTCTCTTTCCTTCTGGGATAAGGGAAGCGGGCTGAAGCTGTATGTCTTACCATGGCTCCTATCCCAGTGCTTCAGACAAACTTTTAGGGCTAGAATAGCATCTAAGGAGTTCCTTGACTAAAGACTTTATTCATGCCCAACATTTCCTGGAAGGACAAACTAAAGAGAGCCCAGAACATGTTTAATGTACTTCTGGTTCTTGAGGTGGGCTAAAGAGATGTGTTCAAGCAGAAGTTTCTGATATATGAGGACTCCAGGGACAGTCAGATATTGAACAGACATGAATCTTGCCTTAGCATCAAAAAGATGTACCTGCCTGTCCCATTTGCCTTGCTGAACAGGAGGAAGATCTGGTGCCATAAATACTGGTTAGCTGTGCAACTGATGTATTTGCAGCCTGATTTACACTGGGGAATGTATTCTGGCTAATCTCTGTTTAACTATTCTGTCTGCATCCTTTCTGGTCTGATAATATTAATAAGCTCTTCCTTGATTAATATTCTAACCTCTTAAATATGTAAAAGCTACCTAATTTTCTGCTGCAGCATACCTAAGCCGATATGGCATGTTAATTAAAGGGTTTGTCATCAACTAGCATTTATGATGTTTTCCCCAAAAATACCCTTTCAAGTACATGTTATGGGAGGGGTTTTATTTTCCCTGTTCCATTTAAAATAAAAATTTTAAACTATTCCCAGTTTGTTTTTCCAGTAGAACACTCTGATCTCTGTGATCAAAGTTAAACATTATATGAAAACTCCAAGAAGATTTCTCTGTGGTTCCCCTCAAGTTGACTTATTTTGCCAATCGTCTGTGCTCTGATCTTTGAAATAGTATTTCCATTTTGCTGTAAGCATAAGCATCATCACAGGATCAGGTTGCATGAATGTGGCTAGATATCTAAAGTTATGCACCACAGCCTACAGTAAAGTGAACTACGCACAGAGAATGCAACTTCAGGTTTTATCTGATGCTATCAGCCAGCGCTTGATGTTGATTACATAAAACAGAATAAAGTGTTCCTTGCTTTGTATCTGTCTGTTGACAAATTACTTTGCAATAGACTTAATTTTAAAGAATTTTGACCATTTAGACCTTATTTCACCATTGACTCTTAATTTTAAAAGGATGAGACTAAAAAAAACCAACAAAACCAACAAATCCCCAACCTACTAAACACAGCATATTGCCCCCAGGTCTGAAAGTTTCTTCATGTAGTAACCAGTCAAAACATCACTAAGTAACACTGTCAATCTCAGTGCAATCCTACAGAAGTAACTTATTTATCCATTTGTCCTGGTTTTAGCTGGGATAGAGTTAGTTGTCTTCCTAGTAGCTGGTATAGCACTGTGTTTTTGAGTTAGGTATGAGAAGAATGTTGATAACACACTGATGTTTTCAGTTGTTGCTAAGTAGTGTTTAGTCTAAAGTCAAGGACTTTTCAGCTTCTCATGCCCAGCCAGCAAGAAGGCTGGAGGGGCACAAGAAGTTGGGAGGGGACACGGCCAGGACAGCTGACCCAAACTGGCCAAAGGGGTATTCCAGACCAGGTGACGTCATGCCCAGTATATACACTGGGGGAAGTGAGTGAGTGGCTGCATGGTGCTTAGTTGCTAGCTGGGGTTAAACCATGCCACCATTAAATTTCATTACCAAAAAACAAGAAAAGAAAAAGAGTGGGAGAAAAAAGGAGGGTAGGCTTCTACTGATCTGACATTTACTGCCTGCAGTACTTAGAGTCTGCAGGTTACTTTGGTTAATTGAAAAGTCAGAAAATATTCATTTCAGATGAAACAAAGTGTTTTGTGTAGTGGTTGGGGATTGTTAGTTATTTTCATACAATAAATGAAATAAAATTTGAAACAAAAGCTATTGCAAAGTGAAAAGACAGAGGCATTTTGCCTCATAAATGTCGAAAGGAAACATTTTGAATTGAAAGCCCTGAAATGCTTGGCCTGGGAAATAGCAGATGGAAGATTCACATTTTCTCTCATTTGTCTTTGTTCTGCATTTTGACTGAAGCAATTTAGTACATCTGATATGAATTAAAAAGATTTGTCATGCCTTTTTGTAGGGATTTTTTTCCCTTCAGATCTACCTCTGTGTATGCTAAAGAACTTGAAAACACTTTATACCTTTCAAGAAGCTGATGTGTTTCTGCATGTACTGCTACAAGTTTGTTTTTAAATGTATCATTCCAGAAGGGCACTAAAACCATTGCTGTGGATGCAATTTTCAGTTCCAATATTTTGCTATCACCAGATTTTGTAGTGTTATTCCTTGGTTTTTATTTTTCTTGTTATCTTATCTTCTGTTCAGGACATGACACAATAGGTTGACAAAAATATGCAGGAGCAAAACAGTTCTATTTTTTTTTTGTTTTCTTGTTTTTTCATCTTCAGCTGGAGGATATGCTAGGTTGTGGTGTCTCCATCCTTGGAGATATTCAAAAGCCATCTGGACGTGGTCCTGGGCAATTGGTTCTAGGTGGTCCTACTTGAGCAGGGTGGTTGGACAAGAGGACATATGGAGGTCTTTTCCAACTTCAACCATTCTGTGATATTTAATAACACACAGTCTACAAGAACCTCAGAAATGTAACTTGTGGGAGGGTGAAGAGAACTACTAGGATAAATTCAGCAGTCTTTTTTCCCCCTCTCTTCAGCTGAGAAGACTCCTCATTGTGACTAAGAACTTGAAAGATTACATGGAGAGATATTAATATGGTGGGAAGGGTTGAGGGGAAAGTGGATTTTTAGGCAGCTACTGTGATAGAGTTGAAAAGAATCAGAATAGACAAGTGAAGAAGCTTGGAATCAACATGTGAAGAATGGTTGCAGCAATGAGGGAGAGCACAGTTTTTGCCTAGTTTCTTTTTTGAATCAGAGCAGTAGTTTCTTCTTTCTTCTCACTTTGCACTTTTGACATCTTCCTACCAAAGAGAGCCAACAATCAACAATCAATAAACATTTAGGAACCTTGTATCCAAACTTTGAAATTTGAAAGAAAAAATTATGTGCCTTGATCCCAGATCAAACCTGGTTTCCCAAATAAGATGTCATTTTCAGGTGTCTTATTTGGAGGAAGAAGAAACCAGACTGGGCTTGAAATGTAATTTTAACCTCCATTATGTAGCGACTGTCACTTATATGGCCTGTGAAGAACACGTTGCTGACACATTACAGTAAACAATAACAGCAGTCACAAGCTTTCCTGCCAAGTCTTGAGATCTTTGAAGAGCTTCGTTCCAAAGAACCAGGTTTCCATTCCAGCTTTCCTCACCAAATGGCTAAGGTGAAGAAATCATTTCTATACATTCATGCAGAGTACAGATGGCATCTTCCTGCTTCACTGCCTCCTCTTTCCAGTTGTTCTTGGCCCTACAAACAGGGTAAGAGTAGATGTGGGCTGTAAAAGCCTTCAGTGATGTATGCTAAATTCGCAGGCAAGAGTGTTCACATTTTTTTTTAACTGAAGAAGTTGCAACTCTCCTTCTTACATTGGCTGCTGTTATCAAAAGTCTTGAATGAGGCCATGCACAGCATGCCTTACTCTGTAGGTGTTTAGACTTCTTGCAGAAGCTCCCATGATATATGAGAGTAATAAAAGTATGGATAAGGGCATAGATGTAGGGTCCAACTAACCATGCTTAAGAGGTAAATAAGTTAATTCTCAACTACATATGCTAAACGAATGCTCTGCTGCCTGGTTTCTGGGCTCCCCTAAAGGGTTCATAAACTCAGAGTAGGACCACATGTGCTTTACCCGTTGGTGCTATATTTAGTTTCATGTTTGCAGGGAAGGACAGAGTGCAAGGTTACCTTCATGGGATCATTAAAAACATCTTGGCTGAAGAACTGACGTTAGGTAGCCATTGCCATAAGGGGTGCATTCAGACTGTTTTGTGTGCTCACATTTACAGGAAGAATGACAATGGCTCTTGCTAAAACTACAGTGTACAAACAGTTCTTCCATGCTTTTGAAGACATTTCACAGGCATTTCCCTATTCTGTTTCATATTATCTAAGATAGGATATCAAGATGCCTCTCACTTAATATCTCCTATTTTAAGTAAAGAATAAAAAAATACTCCATGCAGAATCCAACACATAGAACACCTGAAATGGACATTTCTTTCCCTTTTCAGACAATAAACTGTGCACCAAGATGTTATAATTGGTTCTTTAACCAAGGCTTTCATGTGATATGCTGCCTTAATGGGCATTTTGTTAAGAGCAAACGTTCTGAAACAAGCTGAGTAATTCATGAATTTTCACTGGAAACATCTATATTTGCTGAGCAACTGCTATCCAGAGAGGCTGGATTCTTATTTGAATTTGGGAATCTAAATAGCTTTTTTAATTCAGATGCCTATAAACTATCGCATGAAGAGCTTAAATGGGACTTAATACTGTACAAGCTCTCTGTATAAATGTGAACTTCTGCTTATCCAAACAAAGATAAATTACAGAGAGAAATAAATCTTAGAACTAACACTACTGAGTCAAGAAGTAAAATTAAACAATGAAATGACACTAAAAAGCTTTTAAATGTTGATGTCATGCAACACAGAACAATGTCTGAGAGCTGTACAGCAGCAGAGGGTGTAGCTTGTGCGCTGACAGCAGAGTAACTGCCTCAGAGCTGTGCTGTCCTTTGACAAATATACTCTTTATTCCTTCTAATTTTGAATAAATAAAGATTTCAGTTGTACTTTTCAGATGTAGCCTAAGTTCCCAGCCACCTGTATTCATTAAGGAGAGTGACAAGAATAATCATACATGACCTTTCTGAAGGGCAATAAAAATAACTTTTTTAAACAACCAAATAGCTGTGTACCAATAAATTACAATGTAACAAGAACCATATGTTAAGGGGAAAATATTCTCCTAGCAATACAGAATGGGAAATGTGCCTATTAGGGGATCACTCAACAACAAATGGGGTCTATAACTTAAAACCAAGAATATACGTGGGGAAGAGTTTGAAGTATTTTATTGGCTTCACTTGAAATGACAAAGTGTAATGGAAAAGTAAAGAATAGCAAAAAGGACCTACTGAATTCTAGGTTTTGTTTCCCCTCATTTACTTCCAATGGGAACGTTTAGGATCTCCTTTGTATTCCCCTTTGCTTCAGATACTGCACTTTCAGGACACCTCGGGTCCCCTCAGGTCAAGAAACTTCTACAGATGCCCACATTCAGCTTCTGGGTAAAGCAATCTCTAGGGACTGACCATGTAGTGTCCAAAAGTAACAGCAACTCTGATAACAGATTTTTATATCAGGATGATTTGGAGGATTGGATGTAACCTAGGAGACTTTTCTTACATTTCTTTTTTATTTCGTTTGGTCTTCAAATGTACCTTTAAAAAAAGAATGTCAACCTAAGTTCCATGTTTCTTATCTGCTAGTAACTCCCATAGCAACTTGTCCAGTTGTGGGGGAAGGAGGGGGGAGAAGATTTTTCTAACTGTCAGCTCTACAAACAACCTGGAGCTCAAAAGCCCGGCTGCTTTTTGTCTAGCTTGTTCATCACCACCAGTAATAAAGATTCTGTGTGCCATAAAACTTGTGTAATCCTGAACTGTCTGTTTGTGATTAAAGGTAGACTCTACCCTCATCGCTTGAAATTAGTTAACAATTTTCTTGAAGACAGGTTTGTCAGGAGAAAAATCCAGCCTTCCTTTCCTCATATCTGGGCTGTGTCAGCAGTGTTAAAAGGAGTGATAACTTTTGTCAGTAAAATAAAGGCAGCTTTGAATACACACAAGGAATAGATTTGTAAATCAAGAAATCATAACTTTGTCATTTTGCAGAGCTGAACCATGGCCTTAAGCTAAGTGTAAAGCTGTATTGTATTGAGATGATCTTCTCTTTTGTAATAGCATTATACTGCTTTTGTGGAATTTTTTAGTATTTCTTCATATTTAGTAGCAGTTTTAGTAATGCCAATATAAACAGCGGCTTGGAAAATGAAGTAACATGTCCTATCAAGATGTTTTCCAGCATAAATCCATTATTATTCCATTTATAACTAATGAAAGATGCCAGAAATATAAGCCTGGTTCATTAATTATGTGTATTTTCTTTCTGGCCATGCACCTGCACATGGGTTACTATCAGGGTACTCAGGAGCTTCTAATGTGCTTTTGATGCTAATTTATATGTCTCAGCAATGATTCCACTTTTCAGGGTTGTCGTGGTTTAACCCCAACCAGCAGCTAAGCACCACGCAGCCGCTCACTCACTCCCCCCAACCCAGTGGGATGGGGGAGGGAATCGGGAAAAAAAAGTAAAACTCGTGGGTTGAGATAAGAACAATTTAATAGAAGAGAAAAGAAGAAACTAATAATGATAATAGTAACACTAATAAAATGACAATAGTAATAATAAAAGGATTGGAATATGCAAATGATGCACAGTGCAATTGCTCACCACCTGCCTACTGAAGCCCAGTTAGTCCCCAAGCGGCGATCCCCCCAGGCCAAGTCCCCCCAGTTTATATACTAGACGTGACATCCCATGGTATGGAATACCCCTTTGGCCAGTTGGGGTCAGCTGTCCTGGCTGTGTCCCCTCCCAACTCCTTGTGCCCCTCCAGCCTTCTTGCTGGCTGGGCATGAGAAGCTGAAAAGTCCTTGACTTAGTCTAAACACTACTTAGCAACAGCTGAAAACATCAGTGTGTTATCAACATTCTTCTCATACCTAACTCAAAACCACAGCACTGCACCAGCTACTAGGAAGACAATTAACTCTGTCCTAGCTGAAACCAGGACAAGGGTTCATGGATGTAAGACATCTCCTAATTCAAATGGAAAGCAGATGGTGGGGTGAGAACTGCTGCTCTGCTGCACATAACACAGAACTTCCAACTAGGTGGGCACACCTAACAGAGGAACTTTAGCTCTCCACAGCCCCATGTGGTAAATCTCATCCCAGAAATGTGGACTAGGAGACATACAGGAGCAGTACTAAGGTTGCATATAGATGTTAATTAAGGAAAAGTTGTCATTAAAAAAATAAAATAAAATAAAATAATGAAACCCCAGAGTATTCAAATTTAAGCTCAGTCCATCTCTGTTAGTGTTTTCCCTTCAGTACAGCATGTCTACCTTAACTCCAGACTAACTAACACTTTTTAGAAAAGCATCAGGGAATACATTTCTATACCACATAAGGATTTTAGATATGCTATAGCAGTTGTCGGGAAAGTCTTAAGTGCTTGAAGTAAAACACCAGGAAGTCTCCACAACATGAGCCAGACATATTGGGATGGAAAAGTTCAGTTTGAGCCTTTGTAGCAAGGACAAGAGTTCTGGTTCTGGAAAGTCCGCAAATATGCCTAACTGCAGTATTTTTTGGTACCTACTATTTAAGAACAATAGATAGAGAGTCAAGACAAAGGTCTATTTAGCCCCACAAAATATTTCCAGCTATGTATAACCATGGATACTAAGGGAAAAGCCTAGGAGCAGACCAAGCATATAATGTTTCTTCACCTACTGGCCCAGATCCAATGATACGTGCTTCAAACCCCTCCTAAGACAGAGGTGCTATCTCTAGGTTTAATAACACTTTGTGAACTGAAAGGGGGGGGAAATTAGGTAGAACCTGCTCATGATAATTTCAACTGATGGCCTCTTGTTTGTGTGTTATCAAAACCAGTGAATAATGGTTCCTCATTTATCATCTCCTTGCCACTGATAATTTCACAGCCCCATATTCTACCCTACTTAATTATCTCTTTTTTTCATGCAGATGAGCCCTAGTTTATTTAATCTCCCTCAAATGGAAGACATTCTTAGCTTTGATCATTCTTATCACCACTCTCTGCACCTTTTCTAGTTCTGCTGCATCAATTCTTCAAGATGCTGCAACCAGAAATGCTTTTGCTCTTCATGATTTGGGCACACTGTGAATTTATAGTATAACATAATGTTTTCTGCTTTGTTTTCTACTTCTTTCCTAGTAATTTCTTTTCTTTACTCACTTCTGAGTGATGAACTGTCATCTTCCTGAAATTATCTGCTTTTTTGATAGCAGTTTGGAGTCCATCAGTGTGTATTTAGGGCAGGCTTTCTCTGTCTGCATTGCTCTACTTTTATCAGCACCAAATATCTTCTGCCATTTCATTGCCCAATCACTTAGTACAGTGAGGTGGTTCTGCTACTCTGCGTAGTAATTTTATTGCCTCACTTAACTTGGCATCATCAGATTTTGCCACCTCATTCTATCCTTGTTTTGTCAGATAACTGCAAGAGCAAGATACAGCATGGGCTTCAACATAGGTGCCTCTGGGGCTCCACTGGCAATATCCTTCCTCTGTGAAAACTCAGAAAGGGGCTCACTCCTCCCTTTCTTTCCCAGCCTGTAATCAGTTATTAAATCATAGAGACAATTTCCCTCTTTTCTTGAAATTTTAGTTTCTTCATCAGCTTTTGGGAGGAAGCTATCAGAAAAATCCCACTGTACACTATCAAGCAGATCACATTTGTTAGCAGCACTTTGTGGACAAATCTCATTGATTCGTGAAGCGTGATTCGTTGCTGTGAAAACCAGGTTGATTGTCCCCATTATTGTAGAAAAGCTGAAGTGCTTTACTGAGCTGGAGCCTGTTTCCTACAAAGGTCTGAAAACCTAAATTTCCTTTAAAGATGGAGCCACTCTGCCCTTCTGACCGTCCCCTGCAAAAATCTTGCCCAGCGATGAGAGCACACATCACTGAGGTAACTTTTCTCCCACTGGTATTTCAGACCTGTTAGGACAGAATTAGGCTGTCACAGGGACTTTTCCAGTGCATCTGAAGCACAGGTGAAGTTTTTCTCTGCAGAAAGTGAAGAACAGGATATATATGTCTAATCTACAGATCTCCTCAATTAGCTAAACTGAGGATTCAAGTTCACTAGCTGTAGCTGATTATCATGTTTCATATTTGCATCATAATTTTTCTAAACAGTGCTAATTTGCTGCCTAATGAGTCTGTAAGATTTCTTCCAGATGATGTTGATGATGTGAGGCGCAGTGCTTTTGTTTCCTTCCTATTTGAAAGTTTTGCCATTGTGCTGCCAGTGTTAAATGTTGTAATGATCAGAGGGGAGTGAATATTTATTAGCAGTAATTTCTGCAGAGAATTTGCCCTCCAACAATACTTAGATGCCCCATAAGCATTCTTTGCACGTGTTCGGTACTGCAATATCGAACTGAGTGATATCATTTTATTCTACATATTGGTCATAAATATTATTTATGTCATGCTCAGTATTTGACAGAGTAACTTGGCTAGCTGAGGCCAGCCTTCCAAGTGATGGTCACTTCTGTACTATTTTTGGTTTTGTTGTGAACCCTCATCCTGCAGGCTGTATTCAGAGGAGCGTTTGAAGAGAGCTAGAGTCTATCAATCAGCTGCTTTGTTGTACCCAAAGGATCTGCTGCAGACCGTGGCAGAGTCTGGGTTCAAGACAGCAGGGTCACAGCTGGTACCTGGTTTCCAATCTAGAAATCAAGATCTATTGTTGTTTCTAAAGTTAAAATTTCTTAGAAACAGCAGCTCACAAGAAATCTTGGGGTTTTAATTTTTTATTTTTTTTTTTTTATAGAAGGAAGGAATTAATTTTAATCCAGCAGGTGAAATTTCCTGCCTTTAACAGCTTTCCCGTCAAAGACATGTGTCTATTTAGAAGGAAATGTGAGATAAACATCATTTGTGTAATTTCAAATATTTTGAATCTTTTCCTTCTTTCGGTCAAAAGGTCTTGACAGGTGCATCAGTTTTAGAAGAAAGTCTGATTATGAGTTACATTTTTGGTTGTCACATTCACATAAAATAGCTCTGTATTACGCATGGCTGTAAGGCGGTGGCTGTCAAGGAGCTGTCCATATTGCTTAACTGCTTTCATGTCCTATCTCTGATAATGTCTTTGAGGAATCTTTGCTACTTCTGTATCATAGCAAATATTGACTTTATAATGCAAAAACAAGTATGCAAACATACTTTGGGCTTCTCTTCACATTCCTGTGAGGACTGCAATATGTAACATATTTTGATATTTCTAATAATTGCCTCTATTTCACTAACACCTAAACACCACAAATGAGATCCTTAGCCATTGTCTGAGGTTCTGTAGGGCCAAATGAGAAAACTCAGTCTCTGAAGAATTTACAATCAAAATAAAACAGGAAAAACAAAGTACAGGAAAAAAGCAAGATAGAAAGATTAACAATATATGTTAAGGGGTCATAAACCTTGCTGAAGCTTCTTATTACATACATACGTATTTATATACAGACAGGTGCATACGGTAATTTACTTCAAGGACAGTATGGGATTATGTTTTCTGAACATTTTAGTTTGCTTGTTCAGTTTGAAACCACTCCTCCCCACCACCCTCACCCCCCCAAAACCCCACCAAAAAAACAAACAACAACTAAACCCCCCAAACCAGCCAGCTTGATTCCTGGACTGAGAGTGAGGGTGCATGGGAATCAACACTATCCTGAACAGGACAAGAAGATTTATGGAAGACTTTGGAGTAGTCTCCTACAACGACAGGGTTCCTAAATTGTACCAGGAGAAACTGCCACTGGATATTAGTCAAGTTTTCCATTGTGAGGATAATTAACCCTTGGGAAATGCTGAACACAGAGTTTGTAGAATCTTCATCCTTGGAAGTTTGAGACCCAACTTAATCAAGCCCTGAACAAGCTGCTCTGAGCAGTAAGTTCAACTGAGACCATCCCAGGTCCCTTCCCACTTGAATCATCCTATGAAAACCTACACAAGGGATTTAGAAGTTGCAGTTGCACAGATTTGCCATCTGACTTAGGTTTTCATGACCAAGATTTGTAGACACATTTAGATGCTGTTCTGTTCTCCGTGGTTAAGATACCCATCCTTAAGATACTAAAATCAACCAACCGAACACCCACAAAATGGTTGTAGTTGCTCATTTAAGGGTTTTTTTAATCATATTGCAGGGGCTATAACAGAGAAGTATACAGAAATAAACAGATATCAATTACTGTTGTTGGGAATGCTTTTTGTTTTTTCTATTAACATTAAAATGTTTCCAAACTGATGAATAGGATATGAGAGAGCAGGGGTGGCTGCTTTTTTTAAGCAGATGTCTTCTGTGAAAATAGACGCCACTTCTGTACTGCCTAATAACAAGCTATTTGGCAAGCCTTTCAGCTCTCTGAATGACAAGGTACATCTACAGTTGGCTATCTTCTCTTACATTAGATACTTCTCACATACATTATTATCCCCCAAATTTATTTTTATTTAATTTAAAAAATAGCCTGAAATGTTGTTAGATTGCTTACAGGGGAAGTGCCCTTACTTCTTGGGAAGTGGTAAAAAAAGCTTGACAACAGTAGTAACTGCTTAAAATTAACTCCACCCAAATTTACTGATGCAGACCATTCATGGTAATAGTTTTGGCACAAACTCTATCCAACAAAACCAGCTGACTGTTACTCCCTTTTCTCTCTACAGCATGAGTCATTTACAAGCCATTTAAAAAGGAAGTTGTAAGGAAAACACACCAGACATGAAATGCAGCGGCCCAAATCTTCAGAGACTATCAAAATCACTCTACTGAAGTCACTAGATTTACCTGATCTATATCACTAGAAAATCTGAGTCAGCCCCTGTGAACAGCTGTTTCTAGCCTACCTTAATGCCATCCACATTGAACTGCTTATTGTTATTGGGTTTAGGGTAATACAAAGAAAGAGAGGATTTGGAAATAGTCATGGCTGTTGTTCATTGCCTCTTTCTCTGCAGCTGGTTAATAAGTTTACAGGGGTTTTCATGCTGTTTTGGGAGAAGTGGAGGCACATTAATCTAACAGTGATCTTTTAACTAGGAAGATTAACTAAATAAATAAGCCCAAACCATCATTTTGAAATCTCAGTGACCAGTAAGGAATAGCAGCTGTTATTCTGTAAGGACATCAAAATTTTATTAAGGCTACCAAACTATCAGTAAGGTTATCCACTGGCAGAAGCCCAGGTGTATATACACAGGTATACCCTGTGAGCTTCGGGGGCAGAGGGCAGAAGTTACAGGTAAAAAGAGAGGAGCAAACAACCCCTCTCTCAGGCATACGTGATGTTGTCTGAAACACAGCTGTGACCAGTGGAGTCAGAGTCAGTTATTAATAAAAGGCAGCTTGGCCATTGTCTGAGCAAGAGACTGAGATGGCCAGGCCTTAAGGCTCTGGAATTCCTAGAAAATCCATTCAGTTTTTCAGAAACATTCACTGAGCAAGGTTCCTCCAAGGGCGAACGCCACAGATTTGACTTTCAGACGTGCTTGGAAGATTCCTGCTGCTACCAACGGACTTGAGCCCATCTCAGCCCTCTGCCTCGTCTGCTCTGAAGTCACTTCTCAGGGGACAGTGAGCAAATGCCCTCCACCACACCCTCCCATGACCTAGTGTCTCTGTATGTGTTTTTCTGGTACACCTTATGATTCTGCAAGCATTAAAGACCAAAAATGTTAGCTTAGTCTCACACAAGCAGCGGGAGTATGGAAATTAGAGGAAAATAAAGAAAATATTGAAAAAAAAAGAATTAAAATTTGCAGAGGAGAAATGTTAAAGTACAGATGGGTACGAAGGTTTTCTCATGTTCCTGGAGATTGGTCTGGGTTTTACAATACCTGCTGTTGTGATGTTACTGTAGTCAGGCGACATGCACATTGTTATATGATGAGCTCCTTATATATGAAGGAGACTCAGGACTGTTTTTTTAGAAACTTGAATGAGTTATCTTTTGAAAGCTATGAGGGAAGCTGAGAGGTAAATAAATGAATGTGCTGCCAAAAATTCAGGTAGTAGTATCTCTTCTTCTACACAGGCTGGACATAGCTAAAAACAAACAATCTGAAAGTCCAAAGCTAGCATCTCTGATCAAGCCCTTTGACATGTTTTTCAGCTCAGGATGGGGTCACCAGGTGAGACTTGGTGGCTACCGTTTGAAAAGTGGGCACACACATCCGAATGTTCAGCTTTGCTTAAAATCTGTGGCTACAAATCCCAGGACCACCCACAATCAGCAAAGTTTTTCTTCTTTGCAGTCAAGTAAAATGTACGCGTGAAGTTTCATCCCTCTCTCTTCCTGAATTCTGTGTCAAATCTTCCTTGTGATTATAATTATTGTTCTAGGAGCACATACTACAGACTACAGACTGCTGGCTTTGCCTGAGTATTCTTGCCCATGTTACCGAACGGCAATTAGACTTTTCTTTCTCTTTGCAAATCAAAAAACCTGGCTGAGGTTTACGGAAGCAGAACTGCTGCTTTTTCATCACATTTGTAGAGGAAAGCACTTCTGGAGTCCTGCAGGGTGGAAATCCGCTGACTTCACAACCCATCAGGCAGGACTCTGGCTGCAGCAACTCCACCGCCCCACCTTGGTGCCAGCTCCCACGCAGCGGAGTGGCAGCGGCAGGAGCCCGAGCTGGCTGCAGACTCAGCTGGATAACACAGGGAGAATTACACTTACATTAGTGAATGTGAACTCCAGAAAGTGAAAGGCTACAGTT
The DNA here is from genome assembly GCF_964188355.1 of Buteo buteo. NCBI lineage: Eukaryota > Metazoa > Chordata > Aves > Accipitriformes > Accipitridae > Buteo > Buteo buteo. The sequence goes on from NC_134189.1 coordinate 9,851,721, forward strand.
CTGGGTTTGTTTTTCAAGCTGAGATTTTGTCGCTGTTGTATGGCACCAGAAGGTGCGAGCTTAAACAGATGGCTATTGTTTCTGCCCAGATCTGCTTGCACAAAGCCTGAAAAGTGAAGAACATTTGCACAAAATTAAACCAAATAGCAGTGAGCTGGGATCTTTTTCAGCTGATGTCGGTTCTCTTTCACAGTTGTGAATTTTAAGTTTAAGGTGAGGCATAATTTTATTTCAGCTTCTCTTATGCAAACTTCCTCCTCAGAGGAGAAGATGGTCTGAACGGGCAGACGTGGCTTGTGTGAATAATATTGCAAGATGGGAAGATCTAAATGATTTGGAGTGATCCTATGAAGAACAGCTTCTCTTTCCAGGTGTAAACTTTTCACTAATGAAAGACTGTATTTTAAGACTACATTCAATTTTCCTACTTATGTCACAAGGGCATTTTATTTCTTTCTTTGTTGCCCTCAACAATGATCACATCAAGGATGTAAAGTCCTTAGAATTCAATTACTGCGTATGCTAGAAAAGTTACAGAGAAAACGAAGCGATATATCCAGTTGTCATAAATTTAGGGTGACAGCCAAAAAAGCAGTGTTTTAAAGAACAAGTGCACTTGAGCAGCACCCTGAATGAGTCCGTGGAAATTGCTACCATCTAAATAAAACATATGCATTCACTTGTGTCCACAGCCAGAAAACCTTTTCCACATTTTATTGCTGTACATATCAAAGCAACATTTTTTTGTTTCGTTGTTCAATCAGCTTTGACAATCTCTTTCCCATATTAGAAATAGGCAGAGGTTCCTGTCTGCCGATAGGAATGACTAGAGAGAAGCAGACAGAGCAGGATTCAGCTGAAAGTTAAATTTATCCAGGCTCCAGCTATAGCCAAGCCAGGAGTGCAGGTATATCCTGAAGAAAGCACATCCCATTTATCACAGGCACTAACCGAGGACAGAGTGAATTGCTGGCCCACGACTCTTGTCTCCCTCCATTGGTCATAGACAGAATTTAGCTGCCTCAGCTAACTTTCAGATGTCTGAAAGCAAGTGAGGTGAACCCTCATCCCAGATATGCCTCAGATCCCTTAGTCCATTTCCGATAACCAGATGCTTCCCAGTATGCACGAGCCTGCTTTTTTTTTTCTCATCCTGTTAACCTGAAAAAAAATGTTCTTTATAGAATAACCATTCTAGATGTGAGGCAAGACTGGAATTACCCTTAGCTCAAAAAATAAGGTGATGTTTCTGGAGAAACCTTGAGGAAACCATTAAAACCAGCATCACTAGCCTACACACACACACATACACACACAAAAGTCTTCAGGAACAAAAACTATTCTCTTTTGAAATGTTTAGGGCCTTTTTTCATTTCATCAAAATTTTTTCATAACCTTTACCTGCAGACTTTCTCTGTGAACGTTATTAAGAAATTGAGTCAAATGATTATGGATTTTTTTCCTCCTACTAATCACTTTCAATAACTATTTTAAGAATATTAAAACTTTAATGGTGTAATGCTTTTCATAAGGCATGAAAAATAATAGCAATAGAAACCACTTTTTGCTAAGTATTTAATTGGCAAAATATAGCACGTGTTTCAAGATAAAGGCTCTTTGTTCCAAAGTTCCGACCATCTCTAATAAATTATTTTTCTTAGGTTTTATGCCTGTAACAATTAAAATAAATGATACATCTTACTGCTTTTTTAATAAAGGAGATGGAATTATTCTTGTTCATTTACAGATTTCATTAAGAAGCAGAGGAACTTCTGTAACTGGAGAGAAAATGGGCTTTCAGGAAAACTAAGAGATAAATACACTCATGTAATGTTACTTTTTCTCCATCATTCCCCACCCCACCATACCAACTGGATTACCTCAGTGTTGCTCCTGCAATAATTTTGTGTGATAAAAATGTAGTTGATCAGCAAATAACATTTCTTCTGAACACAGTTTGGACTCTATAAGGACCCTAAGGACTCTGTAGAGTTAGACTTAGTTTTACCTTTTGGCTTCTTCGGTGGCAAGACTAAATGACCTTTTTGTTTTTTCATTGTTAAAGCAATTTAAGTGCTTTGGGCTGAATTTACAAAGTTTTTTGTATCTAATGATAATAGCTCTGAAACTGTCATTTAGACATGTGTACAAATACTGTTGTGTGTCTATTGCATTGTGGTGCTGAGACCTTAATATCTCATCTTTAAAGTGGGGATAACATTTTCTATTCTATCTATAGGCTACAGCCTGCTCGGAGCGGGGACAGTCTGTCACTGGGGGACTGAGGTGCAATGCTCATGGACTGGCTTCTGCCGTCTTCTGCCGTCACTGGTAATAATAGCAGCTGTAATTAGTAGTAACAATAACACATCACTGCTGTGTAGAAAGTACAGACAGGTTGAGTTTTCTTGTGCTGCTGTTAATATAAAAATATTTAGATAGATTTATTTTAGAAACATGGATTTAAATTTCTCAGTCCAAACAAAGTCGTTCAAAACTTGTGTGAGGAGAACACGACATACCAGCCCACTTCGGAACTAAGCAGACAAACAAGCAGTCTCTTGCTGTGCTGCCACAAGGCATATTTATTATTTATTCTTCTTCTCTGCCCAGTTTGTTTTTCAACACCAATTAAAGGCTTATTCCTGCTTTTGAGTCCAAAATACCTTGGGCTTCAGCCATCCTGGGTATTCATTGTGTTTTGTCTGCATCTTTGTTCTGCAGAGAGGACCAACAGCCCAGCCCGCTCACTGCAAATACTGCAAATACTGAATCAAGAAATCATCAGGTAATTTTTTTCCAGATGTTTCCTTTTTCTGAGGAGGGGAACAAAGGCAACCAGCATTAAAAACAGGGAGGCTTTTTTGCCTAATAAAATAAGTCTCTATATATTAAGCAAAAAAAAAAGACAGTGCATTGTCAATTCTCTGATTCACTAGGTTGCTCCAATAACTTTTTTTAACACACTGTCCTGTAATTGCATTTTAGATGCTGGAAAGTTGTGACTGGTTTTCTTTTCCCTATTGCTGTTAATTTTGCTTGGCACTGATGGTTTTTATCTTCATCTGGGTATCAGTCTGGAGTCTGAAGTCAGCTTGTCTCTGGAAAACAAGTTTGTCAGTTAAATATTGTTGCAAAGCAAGACCTGCACTAGACATTTCAATGGCCCACAAAAAAAGTTCATGTCCCTTCAAGTCATAGCTAAACCCATCAATGAGTCAGAAACCACCAGGTCAACATGGTACAGGGTTCAATCCAGTCCCAGTTCAGCCATGGCGGTCCCACTGCAGGAACACCACCTCGTGTGCAGAATGGTGTGCTCTGTCTCGTCTGCCTAGAAAGAAATGACAAAGAACCTGAATTTCCTAATTCTGACACACCTCTTCTCCCATGCAGGAAACAGGCTGAAATGGCTGCAGGGATTTCCTTGCAGAACTCTGCAGACCTGTTTTCTCATACCTGCACCAAACAGAAACACCATGAAGAGCTTACAATATTTTTTAACATGCTGGGACATGGAGGGAGCCCATCTGGAAAAGAGTGAGTACCAAGGTCCATGGGCATTTTTAGTGCTTATTCTCTTGCAGTTGGCAATAACTCTGGGGCTTGGGAGAAATAAGTTCAAATCTCTGCTTCGCCATGGATTTTCTCTGTGACTCCTGTGTCTTTAGCAAGCAGGCATTACTGCCATAGGGAAGCTTCTGCATTGGTCCTAGCTCCCTGCGCTGGTGTGCAAGCCCTGGATTTTGCAGACTTTCTGTCACTGGCTCCTTCCTCCTACCTGTCACATTCAGAAGGAAGACCTGCTGGCCTCTGGCAGGCAGGCTTTTGAAACAAGACAAACTGGTTGCTTCCCTGTGGCTGTGGATTAGGGACATGGTCCTACCACCTCAGATGATTTGACCATGGCAGAAGTCAAGAGAAACGGGATACAGAATGGAAGAAGGGCATCAAGAGGTCCATCGACATATCATGTCACTTATTGTGGGCAGTCTTCCCACTTCACGTGACGTGGCCATCACTAGGTTGTCTTCTCAGACAAAGTCTGCAACTTTGCCTTAGAACTCACAAGAATACGGTGAAGATCACTAAAGACTGCAAAGTACTTCTCTGCAGAAAAAACAGGAACTATTCACAAACTCTAATATGGAGGGAAAGGAAAGGAAAGGAAAGGAAAGGAAAGGAAAGGAAAGGAAAGGAAAGGAAAGGAAAGGAAAGGAAAGGAAAGGAAAGGAAAGGAAAGGAAAGGAAAGGAAAGGAAAGGAAAGGAAAGGAAAGGAAAGGAAAGGAAAGGAAAGGAAAGGAAAGGAAAGGAAAGGAAGGAAGGGAAGGGAAGGGAAGGGAAGGGAAGGGAAGGGAAGGGAAGGGAAGGGAAGGGAAGGGAAGGAAAGGAAAGGAAAGGAAAGGAAAGGAAAGGAAAGGAAAGGAAAGGAAAGGAAAGGAAAGGAAAGGAAAGGAAAGGAAAGGAAAGGAAAGGAAAACCTCAATCAAGACCAACTGATTATCTTCCTGAGGGGCAAAAATCAGCCCACAGACTAGATTGTGAAGGGAAAAGCTCCAGAGCTGGATTGTCAGAGAGCAAAAAGCTTGGCACAGCATCCTGCAGAAGCATAACACCTCCCATGTTCATTATAAGATTACAATTAATGATTAATACTCATCCAGGCCCAGCTGCTTCTTCCACAACTGCTATAGGATTACTCTCACTGGAGCTGCTGGCACGGCATCCCTTTCGATGCCAAGGGGAGTTCCGCATATAAATAAAGCAGGAAGCAAAGATTCACACTGAGAGTGGAATAAGGAAACCTGACAAAGGGTTTTGTCTCCCCATCAACCACAGCACGTGAAAAGCTGTTTCTGTGGCTGCAACTGATTAACCAAACACTGGCAGAAGGTACCAAATGAACCTGTGCAAGAACAAAAAGGGATCTACATATGGCCCTGGAAGGCTACCTGCAGTTTTCTAGGGAGCTATTCTGGATCCGAGATATCAGGTCAGACTTCACTCAGGTTTCCTCTCTCCAGGGCCAAGACAGAAGTTTGCTTTTGGCCATTAACTGTGACACTTCCCTGCAGCTGCTCACCTTTGAAGGCATCAGCTGCTCCAGCCTATAACCTCAGGTCTGCCCACGTCCTTCTGGATAGGAACGTGTCCTCTTCTGCAGGGGAAGCCAAGGCAGGGATAGCTTACACAAAATAAGAGGTACATAGTCCAAATCTCTATCCATTGCTGCATTCTTGTTCTAACTTTTAACTTCCAATTTCGTGCTTAAGTACTGGAAGCCCATAATTTATAGGGCATTTCTTTGTGACAGTTTAATTTGGAGATAATGGAGTGGAATTGACTTTGAAAAGCAGCAGAGGATATAGGGAATGCAAACATTTACCAGCTCCTCTGAGGCACAGCAAGACAAGAAAACAAAAAAGAGGGAGGGGGTACATATAGATGTGATTATAAAATGAGGATTATATTTCATTTCCTAGCATCTGCGGAACAAAGGGATGTTGTATGCCACTCAGTTTAAATCCTATTGTCTGAGAGGGAACGTAGAATGGAGAAAGATTTATCATGGGTCCTTTAAGCTCTCAGTGTTCTGCCTAGCAGATATGCAACACCCATTTGTAGCCTCTTCTGCATCTTTTTAACTTTGAAATAATTGAATATCTATGAGATTGGCAGGAGATCAGTGCTATGAAAAGCGCAAGAGGATACAGTAAATGGGAAAAGTATCTCTGCAGTTAGAATTGTTTTGTAAGCCATTACCTTTTGATACCTTCCCTGAACTCAGGGCAAATCTTTGTTAATAGGTTCTTCTTAACAAGGATTACAGCAAGATATAGATTTCCAAACTGGCTGCCATGGAAACAAGTTGCTAATTAAGCCCCCCAGCAAACCCTGTCCCCTTTTTATGCTGTTAGTGCTGAGGATGACAGTCTGTATATTCTCAGACTTTTTGTTTCCTTCAGTCAGGTTTGAGAGTCTCTTAGGGTATAAGGACTGTTTGCCATTGGAGATTACAAATGGCAAATTCCTCACTCCCTTTCAGCCAACATTTGGGCAGCTGAAATAAAGTGCCTTGGAGCCCCCAGAACACTGAGAAAAAAAAAGCAGCAGGAAAATTGTAAATCAGTGTGACAAGACCCCAGGTAAAACCTGAAACTAAATAAAGAGACACGAAGGCTTTTTAAAAAAAGGCAAACCCAAACCCTGTGATTACCTATATTTGGCTGTAAAAATCTGTAACACTGTCATTCCAAAGATTGCAAAACTTGATTGGTTTGTATATTTTCAGCAAGGAGATAACCTTTTCCTCACACAGGGAAGTGGTAGGGGAAAGATGATGTATAAATTCTTGTGACCCTTAGAGAAACTTACCCTCATTCTCAATAGAGTCAGCACTTGGACTCTGTTTCAGGATCTCTAAATAAACAGGACACCCAGGGGCTCTTGCCATGCTCTCTCTAATTTGCTGCTCCGCTTGTGCTTAGAAGTCAGAGGACTGCAGTGTTGTGTACGGCTTTGTCTACACTACTGTCTGGTACTGGTGGCCACTGGCGGGCGGTAGCGTGGAGATGTTGTGACAGCTTTAGGAGAGCCAACCCAGAAGTGCCAGGAATCTGGAGGCAGCTCCGTGAAGCCGGGGCTTTTCTAGCCTGGGCTCGTCTACCCTCACCTCTAGTGCAGTTCTACTGTAGGCACATTGATACAAGACCAACCCAGAAGGACCAATATCCATCGTGAGACCTCATTGTCATATTTGGGAAGAAGTGAGCATGTCTCATTTTCACTGCAAAATCTGACTTCTACAGGTGCTCTGGCATAGAAGGGGTTTGACATTTTAATAGCAGTCTCTCCTCTTCCTTTCTGCTTGAAGGAATTGCTCAGCCAACATCAGCATGCCTGGCAGTGTCTCCCATTAAAATGCTCTGCCCTGTAATTCTGTACATCCCTGTACGGAACATCCCTGTATGCACTAGACTCACACAGAGTAATTGGAACCCATAAGCCGGCAAAGCCACCAGGCACAGGTCAGGAACTCAGCAAAGCCACCAGGCACAGGTCAGGAACTCAGGAAACTGGGGAGTTTCCTCACAGGTTTGTGTTTGCTACTGCCTTAAGATAAATCCCCGTGAAAGCTCTTCAGTGTCAAAGCAAACTGGATAAAAGGTCAAGAAGGGCTTTTATTCAACCACCCCCTGCCTTCAAGTTTGCCTTCCCTCACAACCTTGATTAGTCTGTCATTATCTATCTTCCTCCATATCTTTATTTCCCTTGAAAAAGCCCCTCTTAAGTATCCCCGCTCAAGGTGTTTCCATGGCTGATCTATGAGCTCTGTAGTAGAGATCCCCACACTATTTCCAAGCAGGCTGGTGCATTCATACAGAGGAAAAAGCTCAGTTCTGGACTTAGTTTAACTGATTTAAGTCCAGGGGTTGCTGCACTGCTCTCCGTTGTGTCCTGCAGTTAATGGCCCTGCCCCTTAGCTCACTCTTCTCCATCGCTTAGAACTCAGGAGCTTTGCAGGGACTTATTTGCCTTGTTCACTGCATTTATCCTCTCCTCCCCAGTTAAAGTGGGGCCACTCCCTCTTTCACCCATGCAGACACCCTGGTAAAAGTGAAGGTGCTTACACCCTCCACTGGTTTGTGTTGGCACAGCCTCACAGATTACAGGAAAGCTTAAATGATTTATATGGGCCCAAGTAATTCTAATGATTAAACAAGGCCACTTTGTCAGCTGCCACATAAAAATGTGATCTAATACCAACACCAGCCTTTGCTGGCTTTCATTGGTGACTGAAGGAAATAATTTGAATTTAAAGCCAAATAAGATAATGGAGAATTAGCTCAGCAATTGGGCCATAGAAACAGTAACAAAAAGAGACCACTGATGTAGTTAATGTCATCAGGCCAAGGTAAGTATCAGCTGTCTGTACATGAAGATAATCAGGGTTTACAGTACAGAAGTGAGTCTGTGTGGGATTAGGTTTGGAATATTTCATCAATTATATAGCTGTAAGCTATAATAAAAAATAATAATACTTTGCACTTGCATAGTGCTTTCATCCTCAGATCTCATTTCGAAGCACTTCATAAACATTAATTAAGCCTCCTGCCCCTGTGAAGTACATATTAGAATATTATTATTATTAAAATTATTATTATTATATCCGTTTTTTAAATGGAAAAAAGAAGTTAAGTGACTCACCCAAGGTCACCTCCATCATGTTTAAGAGGGCTGTCAGCTGACGGTCATCTGACATGCAGTCTCCAAGCTGAAAGAAAGGATGGGATGATCTGGGGGGCATAAAGTGATATTGTGTCCTGGTTTCAGCTGGGATAGAGTTAACTGTCTTCCTAGTAGCTGGTAGCTGTCGGGTTAGACCACGACATATTGTTGCTTCCTTCTGATGTTCAGATGTACCAGACACAGAAATGCTGTGTCTTTGCAATACAGCTGTTGTTAGCTATGCATGGGTAAAAACAATTTTGTAAGCAATAGAATGAATGAAACCTGATTTCCTTCAGACGTTTGTCTCATACTTGTGCTATGTTTCTCTGCTCCAAGTTTTCCTTAAGACTGGCACCTCCATACCATGATGTAGATCATCAATCCCTAATTTGTGCTGAGATCACTCTTCAACCTTCCTCTCAGCTAGGAGCATTTATTTGGGTCTTTTCCTCCACTCACGGCCTTTTTTTTTTCTGAAACCTACAGAAACTGAATATCTGTGAGGCCTTTCCCTGCTTGTTAAATTTACTTTGAAACTGGCCAATGTACTCAAACATCACTAGGAAGGAGCAAACAGACTCAAAATGCAACCACAGGCTTGGTTTCCTATGTCTCTTTCCTTTTGTGCATATCAACTGAAGACTAGTGGGCTATACAAAGCTTACATTTCAGGAAAAATGTAAGAAGTTTTTTTCTTAAGCGGACTTTCAAGCACTAAGATAATACAGCAGACTGATTTTTTTAACCAGTGCATGCATTCCCTATCTCCCTGCTTTCAGGACAGCCCATGCTGTTACAGGCATTACTTACAGGTTAAAGATACTTGCTCTTACAGAAGTTAAAACACCTAAGGGACAGAGGTTACAAGAGACATCACTGGCACAAGCAGTAACAGAGGACAGAGTTGTGACTAAAGACAAATGTTAAGATATCAGCTCCCATTTAGACATAAAAAGGATTGATAGTAACTTTTTATTAATTATCTCCCTCAGCTTATTTTGTTCTTTTGCAGCTCTGGTTGTAAGCACTGAGAAGGAGGGAGTGACCACTAAGATCTTGGTCGAATCCTACTTATTCTAAAGCATTTGTCACCAGGAGATCTCAAAGTGACCCGAAAAGTAGGAAGTTTTGCTCTCCTCATCTTACCATGTGTGGAGAATGGGAAAGCCAGGACACAGAGCAGTGAGGTGAGTTGCCTTTCACTGCCCAGGAGTGGGGTCCCCACACACCAAGCTGTGCGGCAGGAATTTAGGTATTCTCCTGCAAAAAACGAGTCCTTCACTGTGCTTATGAACTTGCTAGAACCTGTGAATGTGTCTTTCAAAAGACTTTTTTGGAGGGTCCCTTATATTGCAGCAGAGTTAAAGTGAATGAAAGCGATACCACCTTGGAAAAGCACATATCCTACCTTATCTATTCTCTCTGCCGCACGCCAGTTCAAGAACAAACACTTTCAGCTCCCCGTTTTGGAGATACAATGCCTTGTGATGTGAGGCTCTCTCTTCTGGGAGAGGTCCTCTATGGGTTTCATCTGCAGGAGATTTGAAACCCCGCAGAACCCATGGGGTTTGTGATCTCTCTGCTGTGCCTTTGAAGGAGGGAAGGAATCAATATGTTTTCAAAAAGGCAATAGCTTGCTAAGTGGCTACGGCCTACATAGCGGTATTGGATATAGATATACTGACACTCTGCATCTCACCCTGTCTCTTTGACTTGTGTCGGATAAAGCCACCTGCATTAGGACTGTACATAGTGACTTCTTGTCACTCTGGGAATTTGGAAATTGAAAATAAGGCCTGGCATAAGTGAGAACAGTTCTAAATATTCTGTAATTCCCGATGGGTTCCTAAGGATGCCGAGAACCTGCTCCACAGCCCAAAGTGACCTACAGTCTGCTGAGAGCAATGCAGGACAAAGACACCTTCTCCTGCTCCTGCAGGAATGCAGCAGGTATGGTAAAACAGAGCAAAAGCAGCGAAATACTCCTTGGCCACTGCAACCGACCTGGTCTGTGGGCCTGGGCTGACTCCAGACCAGGAACACATGCACTTTCCTTGTCATCTGGACTGATATAGAGTTCATTTGCTCAAGACTCACTATACTGAACCATGACACTTTTTTCTCCTTTGCCCGTCTCTCTTGAAACAGATGGATTGTAGCAAAGAGTGAGGAAAAAAAAGCATCTTACTTTTTTGCAGGCGAAACAAAACAGGAGGCATCGACTTCAAGCAAACGCCTTCTGTCTCTTCTGGCCACAGAGCCATTCACTCTCAGTTTCCAGTCTGGCTGGCTGGAGAAAGATTAAGATTCTCTAATTACTTTCCTCAGTAGTTTTAAATCTGGTAGTCGAGAACATGGAATAAATAAGCTCACAGTCACAAACTGATTGACAGGAGACTTTCAATGGCCCTCACCAGAAGAAATTTAAGGCCTAATTTAAAGCCCTTTGAATGCCATTTGAAGTTTTCCATCAGTGTCACTAGGGTTTTGGATTAGTTCTCTGACAAGTGGGACACACATAGGGTTTTACAGGAAGAAGGTTGTTTTTCTTCCTCAAATTGAGAAAGTTAGTGTTTTCTTCTTGGGAATACAAAATATGTTAGGTTAGGTACTCCTACGTGTATGCCCAGCCAGCTCCTTTGGTTGACCTCTGTGACTACTGTTAATACAGATGTGCCTGATTGATACAATACAGCATTTTTTTTTTCCCTTAAAATTTCATGAGCTTATAGCTACAATGAGTACGTGCTTAAATAAAAGATTAAATATTTTGTTAAATGTGGAAAGTACCTTTGGATGTCAAAATTAATTATGTGCTGAAAATGTAGCTATCTATTTGAAATTCCAAGAATAATAGATATGAGGCATTTCTAATAAACTAAAACCCCTTGGGCTTTGAGCTCTCTACCTCTGCAATAAAAGGCAGAGAATTTAGCTACAAAGTTACATAGATGAAAAACCTATTCACAAAGAACGCTTTACATTAAATACAGGCAGTTTTCCGATTCCCTCGATGTAGTAAAAAACACTATACATGCATGTGTTTTTACAGAGGTTTGAAATACAGGATAGAGTCCAAGGGGTTTCAGATTAGACGTTCTGGAGTCTCCTAACTGAGACCTTTCTGACAGGCATGAGACAGCCACTCAGTATACTTGTCCCTGTCTCTGGCTCCCCACTGCTCTGCAACTGGCTCAATCCATTTCAGTGGTAAAGCAATTCCTGAATGTAAAGCACTTGGGATCCAGAAGATTAAATAGCCACTGATACAATTTATTTAATTGTCCTCATACTACCCAAAGCCACTTCTAGTCATTTTAGGTGACAATGGCTAAGACACAAAAGAACATAACAGAATAGCTCAAAATTATCTATTAAAAGTAAGGAATGGTTATTTCATTTCAGGAAATTCCATCCTTGCTTAATGATATTATAAATGCCACAAAAATAATCTGGTCAGTCTTAAAAAAAATATAAAGAAGAAACCGTCTGTTTCATAAACAATTTTTCTCACTGTTCAGCCTATTAGCTTAATATAATGCACCATTTAAGGAAATCTAACACGCAAAATATGGTAGGTAAGATATATTATCTTGCATTGTTCCCTTTATATTCCCTCACATTTTATCCTGGAGAGCAGAAATTTGACTTGTTTCATTTTCCATGTAATTTTAAACAATTCACATGAGATTCAACCAGCATGGTCCCTTCAAGGGAATACTCTGCTTAGGGAACGCCTCTGCCACAGTTACTTGTAACAGGAAAGTGGATGTAAAGGTACCTGTGTGGTGACAAAAGAAATGGGTTTGTGGTTAAGCAACTCAAGTGCTGAGCTCTGCACTTGTCCACTGTTTGCGGTTTGAGACTTGTGTTTCAGACTAGATTTATTCTGATCCCCTGGACTGAAAGTCACCACTGGAGAAATTGTTTGAAACTGTCCGAAGGACCAGGTCCTGGTTTGGACCCTCTGGTCCCTGTGGGAGAGGGCTGCGTTGGATGAAGTCTTGAAGTGGAGCTTCTGGATGTGGTTCGTTCCAACCAGGCAGTTTGCTTCGAAACTGCTCTACTACTCCAAAACCCACCACTAATAGATGAAGTTATGATGGATTATCTAAAAAGGAGAAGAGAGAACTGCTTTTGGAAACAGCATCTTAAATCTCCATAAGCTACACGGAAATCACTCTGGCATGCAGTTAAATGTCCTTCCTCAGTTAGAGAGAATCTTCTAATCGGGTACCTTTATGCCTCAAATCCCAACCTGTTCTACTTCCCTTCTTTATCACTCTTTGATAGAAATCTGGGCTGAAATTTCCCAAGGGGTTTAAATAAAAAGATGACGGAAGCTGCTGAACGGCTGCGGGATATGGAAGCCAACTATCCAGAAATTCCAGCTGGGACTGAACATATCTTAGCAAAGGTATTCTTTCTTATCATGGGTTTGCACAGTGCCTGCATACAGAGGACACCCACCTACACCTTGTATTAGACATTTTGTTAAGTTCAGTTGAAGAAAATTGCTGCACAGTATTCAAAAATGACTTTTTTTACAGTCTAAGACTTGATATTCAGCACTGGTTTCCTGTCCCAAATCTATCTGCGTGTTTTTTGCTCAAAAAGTTGCCATTTTCAGCTGCAGAGAGATGAATTACAAGGAGTTTCAGTTCTATGGCTTACTGTAAATTAAAAATAATAAGAATAATTTACTAGGAATAGAGTCAGCCTGCAGATTATTATTATTCTGTAGTCTTCCTTAGACAGGCAGGCAGGCAGGCAGTTACTAAACAGTGACCTAATATTCTGCTCTCACTTTTGCTGCAAAGCTGGAATTCTCCATGCTGTTTTACCAGGAAATAATAATAAAACATATTTAGGCACATGCCCCACAATTCATGCCATTGTTGTTAATAATTCTGTCTTTTTTGAGATGCATGTGAACACAAAAAAATTGAAGTAATTTTAAATTTTTCTGTAGAAATTTGAGTATTACTAAAGTGTTTGTCTGTCATAAACCACTTCCATATGCTATTCCTAGTGAGTGCATGAGTTCAGGTATGTGTGTATATGTACATGTGCTCGCATGCACACATGTTCATATCCATGTGCTTGTTCATGCATGCATATGTAGTACACGTTATCAGATGTGTTTGCATGCAATTACAGTTTCTGGACAGTTATGATTATTATAAAAGAATAATTAAGGATGCCTTGAAAGAGGTTTCACATCTCATTATGGTGGGAGAGCTCTCTCTAAATACTAAATCCAAAAAAGTCTTGTAATATTGGGCAGCGTTATCAAAAAAACCCAGGTGATTTGAAAAGAAACATGGCTGATAATTCTTACTACTAAGATACTTCTTCAAGTGTCACTAATTACTATGAGAGTCAAATATGCATGCCATATTCTTATTTATAGGTATGAAACACTTTTATGTTAAGACAAAACTAATCTGAATTTCCTTAAACATATCTTATTATCTAGGTCTCAGATAAGGCTGATTGATAGAAAATTCACAGATTCTGAACCTGTTCTCATGTGCTTAAACCTAGGGTAGTATCTTCAGCTTTTATGTAATTATTTCCAAAAACCTCAAAGCAGCCTCCCTCCTCTCTATTAAAAAAAGCTGCTATCTTTGAAACTAATCTCATGGCCTGCATAGAATTAATTCAGTCTAGTTTCAGTAAGCCTTTGTATATATATATTTATATGATCATACCTGCTTTCTTCAGGCATCAGTGAATTGCTTGTGGAATTAATTCCCTGGCAGACTTTACAGTGGAGTATAATCTTAAATTGTTTACTAGGCTACAGTGTGATTTTCATCTACCGGAGGCTCAAACACAGTGATACCATCAGTTACAGAAACGCAACACTGCTATGCTAGAAAAACTACATATTGATCTTACCTATAGTCAGCATTCTGCTTCCAAGTCTTGCAAGCTCCTAAATAGGCAAGTTAAGTGAAAATGGTAGCTTTAAGGTATTACAGAAAATGAAACTGTAAAAAAAATGCTCTCTTAGATGAATTAGGATAATATTTTTATGACATTCATCAGTAGTTCTTGAGCCAGAGTAGAAAGTGGTACACAAGCATATTGCATTGCTTGCCCAGAATCTAGCTGTTAACAAACACATTTGGGAGATAATGACTACAAATCCACCATTGCACACATGCTGTATGACCGTCTCATACCTTTTGGGAGGAAAATTATTAGAGGAATTAGACTGACTTTGGGGTCTCAGTTTTAGTGGTTCTTGTCATGCTGTGCATGACACGATTGCTGTTTACATCCATTGAATAGGTAAGGAATAGAAATAGTTCCAGAGAGCAAAACTGCAGCCAAAACCAATTCATAAACTGGAAAAACAAATCAGCCACTGAATTGTACATTAGCTGAGTGCTTTGTTGGGTAGCACCAAAGGTTAAAACCCAAACCAAACCAAACAGCACACACACACACAAATATCCTCTTTTATTAGAAAAGGGAATACCGTGGTTTTTATAGGGCTTACTTCTAATTCCGTGCTGTGATTGGTTATCTCTAGTGGAAGAGAGGGACTCCAGTAGCTTTGCTAATCATCTGTGTCATTTAAACAGTCCTGGGTAATATATCCGAGAGAACCAAAGTCAGACAGAGTTATTTTAATCTTGTGGGGCTGTCTATGCATAGGCAAGCTTTGTTTATGCTTTTTAGCCTCTGCAGTGCTTCACATAACCTTGCATTTTGAAAAAACTTTTCGTGGGTTTATATTTTAGAGAATAATCTTATTGTTGACATTGTCACAAAGGAGGGCCCAGTCCTGCAAAGCTTCATTCATAGCAGTTTTTTTAAAAAAAAGAAGTATTGAGCTTTGAAAATACTTTTCCAGCCCCAGATTAAAGTAATTTTCAAAAGAGGTAAGTGGCATTATCCCCACTTAGTCCAGGTAAAGTCCCATTGAAATCAAACAGATGTCTGAGCATCTGTGAGATGAGTAACTGTATCAAAAATACAAACAATTATTAATAAAAGTGAAAGACATCTCATGGGGAGGCAGCAGCACATAACTATTGTGCACAGGTATTAAAAAAGTAGCTGTAGATTGGCATTCAGTAGAATAACTTTTGTTTTTAAAAGTATAAAGACAATTAGATAGATAATAGAAGCAGGAACAAAATGGTACAAAGTTTAGGTGTGTCAGAAAGAAAACTGACACAGTGGATACAGTCTGAGAAGAGACAGAAATTGGCTGAGCCAAAGAGTTGCAAAGAGCTTCTTCAGACAGCAGGAACTCGGAAGGAGTAGTTTCCCACTGCGTTAATGGTGATTTCTGCGTGCTGGATGGCAGCAGGGCAAGGAGGAACAAGAGAGCAGTCGCATTGAAGAGGCCATAAATCTGACAAGGTGATTATGAATCCTGGCTTGCAGTGGGAGTGCAAAACTACTTGACGGTCTGCTGTGGCTGGTCCAGACTCCAGTGCCAGCTACTGGTATGGGATGTGTCCACAGTGGGGGCTTGGCCAGTCCCAGAAGCTGCCTGGGTACGTGCACGGAAAGAGGTGCCGGTGCCTGGGTTTGTGCCTATTTCACTCTTCACCCTCAGCCCTGCGAGCATCACGGGGCTATATCAGAAATCGCTGCAGCCTGGGTTCAGCCCACAGCCTGGGCCACCAAGGTCCAAAACATTTCTTTTTCACTGAGCTACTACCGAAGGGCAGCACAATCGATAATGATCACCGGGGAAGATCCAAAACAGGAGGCTGGAGCGCATTGCCAGGCAGGAGTGAGTTGCCTTGGCAGCACTACCTGGTAGTGAACTTGGAAATGTAATTAATGCAATATTTAATTTTATTCAAAGTTAATGTCATGTAGGTGAGGACTTAATCAACACTCACTAGGTGGTAAAGCTTTTAGAGCCAGTCTTTACGTTGGTGTCTGTATTTCTGACCTTTGAGCAAGGTTTTTTTCCTTGTGCCTTCTCCCCCCCATTGCAGAAATAGGCAGAATGCAACTCTTGGTCACTCAATTTTTCTGAATTTTTTCTTTCTAAAAAGGCATTAACTACATCACTCTGTTCTGGTTCTGGAGTGTGCTCCTACTCAAATCCCCCAGGCATTAGACATAACCAGGACTGCAGAGGATAGAACATGATGTCTTTGGAACAAAAATTGCACTTCATGTGTACCTTCCTAGCCTGTTGTGAAGTCCTGAACTGCAATAGACTGAAAATGTTTGTGACTTTTTTTAGCTTTGCTGACAGCTAGTGCTTTTAATGTAATTAAATAAATATCCCAAATGTATAAATCTCTGGTCTGTAAAGCCTGACCTGAAATCTCACCAATCTGCTCGAAGCTGCCTGGCAGTTCTGTTTTTGATTCGAGCTGGAAATACCAAGAGAATTGATTTTGTTATTGTGAGAAGCCTACAAGTTTGTGAGTATGCATACACAAGTGAATATATCTACATATGGATAGATACATAAAATTTGGATCTTTTTTAAAAAGCTCAGTTACATGTGGTACTAGCAGTGAGTAAAAGTTTTAGGAAGGAGTCCAAGTTTATCCAAAGCAATTCAGTAGTCCTTCATTCAAACCTATTTTAAACTTGAACTTTTCTGCTCTTTACCATGGAGACATTCACAGGTAATAGCCTCTTAGATAATCAAATCCAAACTATTGCATTAAATTAACTCAAAATTAATAACCAGAAGGCCCCAGAAGTGAATTAAAAAGAGCAAGGTGTTAAGAACACTGAAATGAGTGGAAGACAGAGCAGGATTAAAGAATAAAGAGCAGATAAGTAAAAGAATTAACAATTTGGTGCCTTTTATGCAAAGCTCACAGAAATCTCTATCTTGTGGTTTAAGGCTGAAATCAATTTATCTATATTTGGACATGCCTCCCTGTGCCGACAGAAGCCAGAAGCATAGGGAATCTAGAAACACTTCCACAATAATTAACAATAGCCTTGCTAGCACAGCCCAGTCAGTCCCGGTTCAGCGTGTGTTCTGGCCATCACAGCAAGCCCTGGGAGAAATTCAAGTCAATAGAGAGAACAAACTGTATCACACGTGTGAGTTTGCTTTGTGCAGAGCTGCATCTTTTTCCTTCTGAATTGTGTAGTGCCCCAAGCAAACTGGTGGGCTGCTGTAGAACTCAAATGAGGTCACACCAAGGTGTTTGGCAGTGGCCAAAGAACAGCTTCTGAATGAGCAAATAAAGAAGTGGTATACTTAAAAACATGCATTTGAAGAATTACAGCATTGCTACCATGGGCTGGGTAACCAAGAGGTGTGAACCAGCACAACACTGTTGTTTTCTGTTTATACGATTTAAAGGTCTGGCTAAACATCTCTAAGGGTCATTGAAAGTCAGAAGACCATTAGCTGAGACTCTGGTGGGATCTAATCCCTGATTTAATAGGGTACTGTGCATGCCTGAATGTAATATGGCAAACATTGGGAAATGCACTTTGATGTATCCACTAATGTTTTAAGTTGGTTGTAAGATATTTTTTTTTTTCGGTGACAGTCTGGTGTTAAAAATTTTGTTAAAGCCTCTAAGAATCAGATCCATTTAGCAATACATACAAGTTAGTTGCTTTGTGTAGTTTAGTAGTGTGGGCTCAGTAAAGACCAAGAAAACCTCCAACAGGAAATTTTCCCACCTTAGGAAAAGCATTTATGATGACAAAGTTAGCTGAGATAAAACCCTCATTCAGGAAAGCATCTGGGGACATGCTCTTATCCTGTTGACATCAGTAGGGCTTAAGCTTATGTTTAAAGTTAGGTATATGCTTAAACATTGAAAAGAAGATACTTCCCAGGATTATGGACTTTGATGACTGAGTGGCTACTTGTTTAAGTAGCATAAAGTCAACAGGCAGCTTTCTTGGCCCAGTTATGTGATAGAAAAGTCTTACATTCTTCTCCACATGCTTTAGAAATTTAACTGCCCAGAGTAACACCACCAGAATTCATGCAGGTGATGAGTAGAACAGACAAAAAAAAAGAAAAAAGACAAGATTTCAAGCCACAGCTTCCTCCTTGTGAGAGACACAAGTAAGTTATTACCTCTTCAAACAGCATTTGACTGTCAGTCTGTTAGGGGGTACGAACAACACAGGCTAAACTAACACAGATTACCCTTACTTTTGAGTACATGCACTTGATATGGATTAGATAAAACAGCTGTTCTTCAGTAACTTGCTCATTTCTTTTGGCACTCAGTTAGGAGCACAAATACAGCGCTTTTTCTGGGAGGTAAAAATTTGTCTTAGACTAAGTTTCAAATTCTTCTCTGATAGGAAGCCCCTTTTCTACTGTTTTTGCTATTTGAAGAATAGGTCCTTATTTTCCAGAAGGGTAATCTGGAATTTGCAGCAGCCAAAATACCAATTAGTATATTGAAAACTCCATTATTGCTTTGCTTGTACTGGAGTAGACATCCATGATGCATTCTATCATATTTGATTTTTTTTTATTTAGGCAAGTGATTTGAAAATCCTGACATGTAGTGTATTAAAAACATCTTTAAAAGTTTTGAAGGCATTTTGAAGAATAACTCCCAGATGTCTTTCCTTACATGGGAGAGAGAGGACTATGTGACCCATTTATCACAAAAGCACTTCTAAAAAGTGCTTAGCTTCACTAAATTCTTCAAGCACTGTTCTATTAAAACAAGGATATGGAACCATATATTCAAGGGGATTAGGCTTTTAAGTTAAAATTACTATTCTCAGACTATTCTCAGTGAATTTAAAAATTCATACGTTACTGCCATTAAAAAATAACAACCACAAAAGAAAATCAAAATGTGGCAATGAAAATCAGCTGCCTCTGGTACTATGCAAATAGTGAGTAAAAAACGGAATAGAGCTGTTAACCCCAGTGAGAATATCTGTCCCACTGGTCTGTAAAATATATTTCCTGGAAATGCATGTACTTATTTCATGCTTGGAAAGATACATAAAATCTCATAAGTGCTATGAGGGGATAAATAACCAAAAAGGTGTTGTGACAGGAAGTCTGCAGATAAATGATTAACCAAGCAAGATATTTGCTTGCTTAGCAAAGGGAAGAATACTAAGTCTTTTTTTCTTCAAGGGGTGTGTTGAGAAAGCAAGGATGGAAAAGGAGCTTATGAAGAGGAAAAATCACTGGCAGGCCAAAAAGGGAAAGTAAGGGAACAAAGAGTGGTATTTCTGATGCTGTACCTCCAAAGAGCGCTTTGGGAAATGGCACTCTCATCCACAGCTAATTTCAGAGATTGAAAAAGGAGAGAGAAAAAGAAAGCAAGCTAGCTAGGCAAAACCTAAATTCTGGTGGTCTTTTACAGTAGCTTTCTTTAGCACAAAGGTGCTTCATGATTCAGTTATGTAAATGAGGTCTGGGTAGAAAGGATGTATAATAGAATCAGTTTGGAACAGTAAGCATCCAACTTTCTCGCATTACAGAAAGTCACTGCCCAGTGCTGCCAGGCCCTCCTTTGCTTGCCACGATCACCACAGACGTGGATGATCTATTCAGTACCACTTCAAAAAATAGGACAGTTAGAGAGGTTATGGGCTGGTTTTTGTAATGGCAAACCCCACACCGTTGTCCTTCCAAGTGCAGAAACATACCTGTGACTGTCCTCAGAGCGGGGCCGGGGGGCGAGCGCTGTTTGACAATGACTTATCGAAAACAGAATCACAGGGTCCATGACACACTTTTTGTAAATACCAGTTCTAGACTGGATTTTTAATCCCAGACCTCTAGAGTCAAATGGGATCTGGAAAGAGGGCAAAGTCCATTTCTTATCTGTCTGCTTCAGCACCAGAAATTACTACTGTGGCAAAGAGGAGATGTTTTTATCATACTCCTCCAGTTCCTGAGGGGATCCACAGTCAAGGAACATTACCCTAGCCCTTGTGAAGCTCATATAGCTCGTTTGATCTATAAAGAGCTTTACAAGCATAACTCACCCTAACCAGAAGTTGGCAAGGAACTTCTACACTACCCAGAAAAAAAACTGATGCTACAAGTTTAGTGGCAATATCCAGGTCTGCTCTGAAAGTCTGTGTTAAAAGTGAGACAAGTACCAGACACCTGATAGGCATCTAAATTTGCACTTATCTGGTGACAGATCAGTTACCTCTAACTTCCACTGCATTTAAAACAGGGATAGAAAACCTTGAAATTCAGGTTCCAAGCACATTTTCCCATCTCTAGAAGGCCCTATCATCAAGCTAACTTGCTCTGAAAGTCGGATAGATGGACATCAGGCATGATTTGGTCAAAGAAGAGAAGTTACTCCAATACATTTGAAAAAAAGGAATTATTAACAGCAGAAATAAAATTTAATAATACCAGGAAAAACCTGTGGCAGTCACAGATTATATCCCAAGGATGCTTAAAACTGATTTCTCGGATAGGATTCAAACATGCCAGCTTCACCATTTTTGTCCCCTACTTCTCTGGGTAATAGTACAACTACACTCTAACAGTTAACCATGTCAAAAACGTGTTATACCTGTGGCAATGCGATTTCTTCCTTTGAGTTTTTAGGCTCTTTCTGTAGTGGAATAATGAAATATATCTACAGTATATGTAGGACACATGAGGTATCCTTGATTCAGATAACTCAGGTAACAAGGCCATGAGGATGCAGTTGCCATCCAGAAACATCAAAGCTCCACACAGGGAACACGGATGCAATTTTGTGGGAATACTTTCCAATTCTAGAAGATTCAAGATCAGTAACTGCCAACTATTTAATACATATCTGTCTTATGGTGGAACATTATGATGCAGAGCAGGTGACTCGATTAAATTTGGAATGCTGTTACATGGCTGTAAGGTACAAACAGAGCTTTAGTCCGCTGAAGACCTCAATAGGCTTGAAAGTCGTAGCTCCCATTCATGCAGCCTGGGACAGTGGGTATTTCATTATTGCTCTGCACCAGAAGATTGTTGTGTTGCATTTGTTGTATGGCCAGTCTCTCTCTTTGTTAGACACAACCTGCAGGTGAATCTCCATTGCAAACATACACACACTTTTTTCAGATTCCTGGACTTTACGGACCTCGGGACCATTCTCAAAGTTACCCTTTGAAATTAACATTCAGCATTGTTATCATTTCAATACTGTGCTCAGACCAGGCTTGTGGATCAGAGCTCTGGTGTCAGAAGGCAGGAAGGAATAAGAGGTAACATCCCCCTATTTGAGGAGTTTATTGCATCCGTGATATTATTTCCCTACATCACATCATTCTCTGTTTTTGTTCTGACTCGTCTCCGTCTCCTTTGCTACTGTTATATTGATCAGGTCATTAAACCCCCAGATCTTTCACAACAAGGAGTACATTCCTGTTCCCGCTAAAGGCGATAGTAGAACCTGTGCTTTAATTGTGCAGTTTGTCTCTTTATATGCCAGACCCTTTTAACTGCCTTTTCTAAAATGATTGTGTAATTTCCCCTTATTCTGTTGCTCATGAACTGTGCTGTGGCACATGTCTGCCATCATGTTACATACTGGGGATTTTACAGTGGAAGTGACCGCTGGGATTCAGTACCAGAAGAGATGTGACAATGAGAATCTAAATATACAATACAGAATAATTGTTCCCAAGGTAACTGTAAATCTGGGCCAGGAAACATAGTTTTGAAAGGTACTACTGACATTTGTAGAATTGCTGCTGTAAATTATCATAGTCCCTTTCACTTCAGAAAAGCTACAGTTCATGCCAGCTGTAGAAGTACCCCTGAATTTATGAAGAAAATGTAATACTTATTCTTCAGTACATTTCAAGAAACAAGCGAGCTAGCACATTTAGATAGAAGTGAGATTCAGAAATCCATGCTAAAAGATAAATGTCTAATGTCTTTAAACAGCCATTGCTGTATGTATTTGAATATAAATCTTTCCTCTAGTATCTCATGAGCAAGTACAATGTCCAAGGCATTTTAAATTTGCTATTCAAAATTTCAAGGAAAGGGTAATCTGAACTGTATACATCCCTGTTTTTCTGGGGGGAAAACACAGAAACTTTTAAAACTGGGATCCAGATTTTATTTGGTATGGTCTTCAGTCTCTCTGCTGGTCTTCCATCTACTTAATACCACCTGCTTTAAAAAATATTGCTCAGTTCATAGCAGCAGGGTGGGGAAATTGGCAGATCAGCCTTGAATTGATATGGTGGACCAAACAGATCTGCCAGGCTTTTTCCTCCTTCTCTCTTGCTGCTGACTGCCCAGCTCAAGTCTGAGACAGGCACACATGTATAGTGTAGGCTGTGGCGTGCTGTGGGATACGGAGCCCTGAAGCATGAAAAAGTTGATTGGAATGAAAGCTATGATAATCACGCTTTCATCTAAACACCCTAGCAGGGCTTCACAGGAAGGATGGCTGTGTGCAGAAGGTCAAGAGTGGCTAATATTAGGATAGACTAAATGACACCTCTTAAACAACTGCTGTTGTGTTTCAGAGAGCGATGCTCCAGACGTGTCAGTGGTGGCAGGCACACAAAGCACTTATTGGATATCAGGAATTTAGCACTGTAGCAAGGGAAGACAGACGAATAATAGCCAGCACAGCCAAACCTTGAAAGCCATACCTAGTCTCAGAAGTCTTGCTTCAGTTATTCAGGAAAACCATCTAGTAGGAATTATAAGCTAAATGCTCATTTCATTTGTAGAAATGGGAAAGTCACGCTTATGACTTGAAAGACTGAAATTGGTTGAATCCTGGATCAAGTTTATATGACATTTAACATGAGAGTTTTCTGATCACTACAAGCTTTGTTTCAATTTTCTTCAGATTTCCCCAGACAGCTTGTCCTGATGATTATGTCCACTTGAAACATAATATATTAAAAGACAGAAAATTTCAGGTTATCTATGGGTAAAAATATTACAGGAAAATGTGATGGAAACTGGATGCTTTTTATTGGCTTGTTAACCCCAAAGCAACCAATCTGTTTTAACAAATACAGAAGAAAGAGTGAAAACAATCAGCACCTTTTGTTTGACAGGAACAAAGGAAATGTTAGGCCAAAGGATTAGTCTTTTCCAGAAATTTATAAGCAACTGAAAAGCTGGGTTTATAATGAATGTGCTTCTTCAACCAGAACAAGCATACTGCGACTGCAAAGCTATCATAATACAACATACCGTACCAGTGGGAAATAAACACACATCAAGAAATCTTATTATTTCTATGACTATGCTACAACATGACTAATTTTAATGACTATAACAACTGCCTCCCTACAGTTGCTCCGCAGGCATTCTTCTCATACAGAGTACAGTGGGATCCAAGCTTTGTCAAACTTCTTTGGGCCCAGAAGATATGTAAGGGGGAAAGTCCCCTGAAATTTCTTCTCTCAGCTTACAACAATACAGGTCACTTCTGCCACATCCTTTCAGCCACTCCAGTAAGTGTTTACATGGAGCTACAACATTAACAATGCCTTTATTTCTCTGCAATACATTTTGGGTTTTGTGTAAAGGGCACTGCTTTCTTCTGCTCTATTTCCTTGGATGCTGCCAGTGACTCCAGCTCCCCATTCAGCAGCATAAATCCCATCTAATTCCACCAAAATCAATGGTTAGGATTGATGCTTTCAATCTTAAAATATCCAAATGTGTCTTTCTGGGTCAGTCCAATAGGTTAAACAATTTCATGTCTTTTCTTACATGATAGGAACTATTTAGACAATCCCAAGGGGACACAGTTATTGCTAGGCATCCTTTGGCTGCATCTTTCAGACAAGAAACTTTCACAAAATGTCAAACTCATAAAACTGTACATAGATACAACCTATCATTTCATTTTGTTTCATAAGTTATACTTAGCTCACTTCAAAAAGTCTTAGGAACAGATTGTCAGTTGTAGTAAATAATTATAGTTCAGCTGGAGTCAAAGAAGGTTTTCTGATTTATGTTCAAAAAGATGTGACCTAGAGAAGAGTACCGTAGTTATCTCTCCATCCTGTCTAAGAAGGAAACTCTTTTCCCATATCTCATGAATTAATTTTTATGTCTTCTAAAAAGTTTTATCTCCACATAGTGAGTAACCTGCTTCCCTGATCCTGATGTTTTTATTCATGAATTCTTCTCATTTTAGTATTTTTCTTGATTTAATTAACTTCTATGGTTGTTTTCTTTCAACTCCTATGCTTTCTAATCACGAAAATTGTCAAGTGCTTTAATGTTGTGTAACTTAGAATAGCTACATATTCCTCTGTAGGTTAAAATTCAATGAGTGCATGGCAAAACTAAAACTTGTCCCAAAGTTGCCCAAGAGCTATCTCCATAATTTAGGAGAGAGAGAATAAAATCATTGACATTCCAAACACACAGTAGATTCCTATTTAAAAGTAACCACAAAAACAATCAGAGTGGACTTTACGAGGATCAGAGTTCAGGATCATTCACAATCTGCTCTGCCATTTGCTTCCCCAAACAAGCCTGCCTTTCCACCTGTGTCCTGAGACAGTTGATATGTCCTGCCTTTATGCTTTGATGCATGCACCAGAGTGCAAGTGTGCTGCCGCATTTTGTGTCTGTCTCTCAAGGGTTGTCTTACTAGAGCCTTCAGGAGTCCACAGGATACAACCTGCCTCCATTTCCTATGTGTAACCCATTGCAACCCACATTTCCACAACGACCACAGGTTTTGTTTATCAGTTTGTGAGTTGCTATTTCATGTACCTTTTATATGCACCATATACATCCAATACAAAATCTTAGATTGTGAAAGTGAAATACGTTGATAGTCTGGAAATAGCACTCGGATAACAATGTCAGCTTAACAGGAAAGAAAAAAAAACCCAAATGTAAAAGTGGTGGACAGAAATCATGAAGAGTGACTACCTTTCCAGCCCCAGAAAATGGGAGTTGAATAAGAAGATAAAGAATTTTCTTAAATGGGAGGGTCAAGATCATCTTATTTCAGTTATAAGACTTTAGTC
The DNA here is from genome assembly GCF_964188355.1 of Buteo buteo. Taxonomy (NCBI): domain Eukaryota; kingdom Metazoa; phylum Chordata; class Aves; order Accipitriformes; family Accipitridae; genus Buteo; species Buteo buteo. The sequence goes on from NC_134189.1 coordinate 9,876,886, forward strand.
TCTCTTGGGTAGGTGCACTGAAGTGAAACCAAAAGAAAATTAACCTAAGCAGTAGCTGCCTGTCTTGTACTCAGCACCTGCAACTGAAACTAGTTTTAAGTGGCTCTAGAAGACCTGCCACCACTTCAGCTGTGGGAGAGGGTGTGGGACAGGACAGTCTTGAGAGTGTAGTTGTGATCATGGAGGATATCACTGCTCTCAAATCACAAACACAGAAAGACAAATGAGACTAGTATGTCTGCAAAACTGTTGGTTCAACCCGAAAACTCCTCCGTGCTCCAGAGACTTTGAATTGGGTATGCTAGCAGGGCTCCTGTCTGCTCAGAAAGATGTTAAGCTAAACAAAGTGACTGAGCTGAGAGATTGTGTAACCTACACAGTTCCAGGTAATAAAAATAGAAAAAACGTCTGAATTAGTGCATTTCATATACTGTGCAAGTATTCCCACGTGCTTTATAAAGTAATGAGTTTGATGCTTGAATAGTCCAGTGGCTCTGAAGGCAAATCATTGCTTGGTTTATCTTCCACTCTTTTTAAAACTTGCCATGGGATCTTTAATTTCCACATGGGCAACCAAACAAATCCTTAATTTAATATATCCTCTGAACAACTTGTCTTCTTACAGTGCAGCAGCTACCCCTACCACCCCCAGCACTGCACTGCACTATCAGCACCAGCCATAGCCACCTGCATCTGAATCCAGCGTGGTATCAGCCAGGAGTAAAAGTGACTGAGCCATGGTAACACTCGAAATCACAAGATGTACTGACCTAGCACTATTCTGGTTTCATCTCCACTATGTTAGCACTAACAGAAGTTCTTCCTCTTTGCAAACTTTCAGTTCAAAAAGAATTTCAGATTAAAACATTTGTGCTCAAATTGTTGGTAGTGACAGCTCAGAAGAGCTTCATAGCCACTGAGCTGAAGCTAATGGTCTTAAGCTCTTCTTCAATATTCAACACAACCTTTTGATTCATCTTTCATCTAGAAATTCCTGGATCTACTTTATCCGAGACCTACTAATACTTTTGGTTTTATGTATTCAGCAGTTATTTGAATTTACTGCATAAAAGAAGAAATTTATGATCCCAGTAATGGGAAAGAAAGGTGTTCCGATTTGACCAGGAGAGCTGAAAATGCATTTGTACTATATGTCTGCATACCCTTTCAGAGTATCAAGATGTTTTGACATATACTACCTTGAATCAGGTCTAGAGTAAGCTTCTTAAATACATGGTTCAGGGGATCCATGAGAAATTGATAAGTTTCTCAGTTTCAGGGGATTTTGCTCTTGAAGAAGCACAATAGGGTTTTGGATCAATTTTTCAGAGAGGTAATTAGGCAACACATGGCAAGTCAGAGTCTAAATATCCTTAAAATTTGCCTCATATATTGTTGTAAATACTTCTGCCCCTTTGAAGTATTGTTTAGCCGTAAACAGTTGGTCAGTGACACACAGCAAGTCTCCAGCACTTGGCAAGACCCAGATTTATCAGGGGTCTCACCAGTGAAGTGCCATGGGGAATGACATGAGAGGCTCATGCCTGAGGTCAGCCCTCCTCTGCCTCATTCAGATGTTGCTCTTTGTACACAAGTCACACAAGGTCCTTGCAATTATGAGGGAGTTTGGTTGTCAATGAAAGTAAAAGCCTTATGCTAACAGCAAAGGCAATACAAGTACTAATGTCACCTTTCTCCAAGATTTCTCAACACCTTCTTTCTAAAGCCATTTTGCCTATTGTTTTGGTCACAGAAGGTGACTCTTCCATTTCTGCTAGACATCTGCTGGTACTGCATGGCTCTTATGACATTAGCATAAAGTTTTCATAAGGTTACATCTTAACTTCATTAGCTATGCATCACCCAGAGGTCAGGGTAGCTGTACATGATGAGAGATGACCAAAGAAAAAGATTTCTTGCAAAACACTGAATACCTTTCAGGGCAATTAAGAAGTAAATAAGAAGCATGATGAAGAATGACAGTTGTAGTGATAACAGTAATAATGTGTCAGGAAGAAATAAAAGAGGCAGTCTTGACTGAAGATGAATTTGTGTGGCTGACAGCTAGATTTCTTCTTTATATTTTATTTGTTCATTCCCTTTCAAACTTGCTGTTAGAACTAGAGACAATAAACACAGATCCCCTGTGGTGCCAGAGTAGAATCACACTTTAAACCAATTAACTCTAGATGTGAAAAGTAATATGCATATCAAAAGAAAATGTTGAAAAATTTTATTATTACTCCCTCTTTCCCTTTTGGGGACCAATTGTCCCTCTGCTGAAAAAGGATCATGAATGCTTCTTGAATGGGATTTTCCCTTTTCCTCTACTTTATAAATTACATATTTCAGTAAAGTCCAAAGGGCCTATTAGGTAGTGCAGGCAGATTCAGAGGAGAATTACCAGTCCTTCTTCCAAGATCCGTTAATTGTTTAAAGCATCCAAGTTAGCCAGCAGGAGATGAAACTTAAATTCTTCAAGATATTTATGCATTACATTTTGTCACTTCAATCAATGAGAATAGCAATGCTATTTAGACTCCGATTGTTCCCATACATCCTTTTTTTCATGTCCCGTGCCTGAAACTGAATATAGTGATCCAAATGATGCCTCAGGAGCACCAAAAGAAGGAACATCTCAGGTGGCTTGTAGCAGATAGGTTTTTTTACATATTTTCTTATGGTGCTTGCCCTTTTTGCAACATTGTTAACTGGTGTTAAGGTTGTATTCCTCTCCATATTGCAGGTTAATGAAACACTACTTTCGAGCCACTCATTCCCAACTCATTTTGGCAGACAATTACTCCTAAGTGCAGATGATTGTATTTGTCCTAATGAATCACATCATTTTTCTCCAATTAGTCAAAAACATTCTTAATTTTGCCCGGGTCCTCTGATGTGCTCACAGCTTTCCCTAATTTGCCGTCTTCTTCCAATTCATATGCTCTATGTGATCACTCTGCATGTGAATAAAAACAGGGATGGGTATTAGGTTCAGGATAGATTTCTGCAGAAACCTACTTGGTAATTACTCTGCAAGTATAGCTGTTCATGAGCTTTCAAACTTACCTCCAGTCTAGACTGTCTGCCTGAAATTCCTACCAGACTCAAAGGCATCTTTTGCTTCTCCTTTAAACAAAAATCTGTAGTTTGTCATAGTAAGTTATGGCTCATTTTCTCTGCACCACTTGCTCTTGACAGATACATGTGGACCATTAGCCTTGTCTCTTATAACCTAAATGCTTACGAATCCAAGGGCACATTGATCCAAATGACTTCTCCAAGGTTACAGAGGGAGTCAATGTCACCACTGGGGTTAAATTTAGGAAAGTCCGGGTGTTAATCTTGCTCTCAGACCACAGCTCTCTCAATGCCCTGATTAAAGTGAAAGTTTTCAGGAGTTATGTAAGGGATTGAAGACTGCTTGTTAGGTAGTGCTAGGCTGAACACTGAGTGCATAATGAGCAAAGAGAAAAGAACAAATTTACTGAGCTTGAACATTCAGCCCAATGCTGAAGGATTGAACTCAAAACTTTTTTTTTTTTATATCCAAGATGAATCAAAACAAAAACTAATTACAACTGGAAGCAAGGTTTTCTCTTGCAGGATCAAGGTGTAGAAGTGACCAGCAAAGGCTTGTACAAGTCAAACAAAACATCCAGAGAGATCTTTTACAAGAAACTATTTGGGCCCAGGATTGAAATGAAAATTCTGTAGGTCAAGAACAAATGTCATAAAAGCATCAGGACATATTGATCACGCAACTGTGGAGAACATTAAAGGTGGGGAGGAAAAAATGAAACATCACAACCCCTTCCGTGAAGGGAGTAGTAGTGACAGTTGATGTCTAGACACCTTGAGAACAATTCTGGTGCCTAGACCCAGGCCTCTCATGCCATCTTGGACATTGCATGCTCTCTGAGACACCTCCACAAGGCTGACGGACATGACACAAAACCTATGCAAGACTGTCTTTTCTAGAGTGGTAGCTGAAGCCCAGAGGTCTTACCCAGGCACCTAGATCCCATTCTTTGCTTCAGAAGTGATTGTAGCCTGAATTGCAAGAAGACATGGATGCTTGGTTCTGATTAATGCTGAAAAATGTGAGGCTGCTTACCCAAACCTTGTGAATAAGCAAAACTCAGTAAAAGTTTTGAAGAAAACAAGGTGGTTATGAAATTTTGCTTAAACTAACTTTTAAATTTATTGCCTTTCCAAATAGATTTAAAAATCTTTCCATTCTTTCATCAGGAATCACAAACTTGAAGAAAAAACAACCAGTAACAAAAGTTCAAAGAAGGACTAGTCTTAACACACACACACACACTTTTTGTTAGTCAAAATATAATTGGCAGGAATTTATTTTTGGTCAGGTCTAGCAGGATTTAAATGTTATGTATTTTAGCTTTCCTCAAAATCAGAATTTGAATTTGGTTTGAGATCTGACATAGAAGTCAGCCTGTTCTTTATTTTTTCCAAGCCAGTTCCTCCATCTGCAATAAAGAAGCAGATCTTTGCACTCCAGCTTTGACTTTGCTGTAACTACACAATCTGTAAGTGCTGTTCTCAGAGCAACTGCCAGTACAAACTACATCTTGCTTTTTTGTTGTAAAATAGAGGAGGAAAAAAAATAAAAGGAAGGGTATACTTGTACGCTGAGGCTGACATGGAAAAGAGAAAGTCAACAGCAGTAAACCATACTCTGTGAAAACAATGCTAGTTTCTTTTGAGTTGGGCCATATTTTTACTTAGGATGAAAGTGGCCTCACTTCAACATTTGGCCTCTTTGGAGTGAGTGTGACATTTCTTCTGCAGCTGCTTTATCTGCTCTCCATGCAATCTGCTGAAGATGTACATGTGAGGAAGAGGGAAGAAGTGGCAGTAATTTGTTAATCAGAGTTTGCTTGCAGAGCATTTTCTTATGCTTGTATTTGCTGCAGAGAGCCATTAAAAATTTGTCTTTTATTCCAAGTTTCCTGGGCTAACATGAGCAAAACCGAAGTATTGCATGCAACAGTGATCTGCATTATGCCATTAGCAAGCATTTGCTTTCATGTTGCACAAAATAACCTAGTTATAGTCTTAGAGAAAATATGCAGTTGGATTTTTATTTTGAAATGGGAATCACACCAGAAAGCATCCAAGAGGAGAAACAACCATATTTTATTATAAACTATTAACAACTGTGTGTATTTTTTTAGTGCAATGGGAAATACAAACAAATGGTTATGATTTGTGGGCTTCCACCTACCAAAAGCCCTTCAATGCATCAGTACTCATTTCTGTAACTGGCACATCAGTAACTGCAAACAGCTATTCATATACTTAAAGAACTACTGCTAGGAACATGTGTGTGCTCCTGTAAGCTAGAATGCTCTCCTCATTGTAGATTCATCCTTATATTATAAACAGTGAATCCATATACAAGGCACAAAAAAAAAAAAAGAAAATAAAGAAATACCCTTTCTAATCACCCTTGCTTATACGTGCATTACTTGCTGGTGATAATTATTAGCTGTGATATCAAGATAGGATTGTGATCGTACCTGTGAATTCATTTCAGAAGGCAGGTACTAATTAGGAAGCATGATGGTGTGTCTATTTATACATCGTCACTGTGGCTGGACAGTTAGCAATGACGGGAGAGGGAATCACAAACCAATAAAGCAAGACTAGTTTCTGTTAAAACAGTCAGAAGTTTATGTGAATAGCCACTAAAATGTAAAGACAAGATTCTCAGCTGGTGGAAGTCAATGGAATTACTGCAATTTACACTAGTTGAGCATGTGGATCTATATATACATTTAGTTACACCCTTCCTGAATAACAATAGTAATTTCCCTGCAAACTCTGCAACGTCTAGCAATTAGAGCAAGAGACCATGAGTCAGACCTCCTGAGATCTATTCTGAGCTGAGCTAGTACTGCAATCCCCAGCCTATGCATGTGTGAGGATGGGTTTCAGGAACACTGAACACCCACGACCCTAACTGAAGTCAAGAGGAGTCGAAGAGCATGAGCACCCGTGGGAAAATCAGTTCTTCAGTTCCCTACAATTTGCTGCTGCCTGTAAATGCTTTCCCTACTGTTCCCTGCCTCCTGGGGTTCACAGGTTTGGGCATTTTCCATGTCACTCATTTAAATCTAATGGTTTATTCTGAGAAAACAACAGAAAGCAAAATGTGAAGAGGATGTATCAGGATGATTTTGTAGAGAACAATAATAGTTGTAAATGAATTTAAAAGTAAGAGTAGATTTCACTGTAGTGAGAGATCACTTAACAGAATATAACTATTGTGTTTTTGTAAAGAGCAGTGAGAATTTAACAAATGCACACAGATTTTTTCCAGAGCTTCAAGACTAAATGATATTTTGAAAATGCCAGACAACTTTGCCCTTCTTAGGATTGGTTTTGAGAGAGCAATTTTCCCCAAAAAGGGGCCCATCAAAGCAGTTCTGAGATAATACGTAGATGGTTGGAAAACCACTACACCTTGTCAGTGAGATTCTATGTTGACATTTCAAGGGCTTAAGTCTGTAGTTGTACTTCATTCAGCTAGCAGTAGATAGCAAGCACTGATTTGCTTGGATAGTTATTACACATTTCTCAAGCAGTTACAAAATGAACTGGTTAAGAAGCAGTTTTCCTTGTCTACCCTTGGGGGTCTGCAATGCTGCATCTGAGTCATGAGCTGCTGAGTATCTGGTAGAGGGAGGAAAATAGAGTGTTTGGGGATTTCAAGACTCTTCTGCAGAAATACTAATAAAAAAGTCTCTATGCATATTCCCTGACAAAATTTCCTCTCTGGGCTGTTCCCTAATAGTCTAATATCCTTCTCTGCAAGAGCTTTTTTGTTTACATTGCCAGCTGACAAACATAGTGCAAATGAAACAAATTCCACAGACTGCTTCAAGGGACATTTTTTTCAGTACGTGAAAATGTAGTGAGATCAGAGAAGGGGAGCAGCAAGTGTTCCCAGACCTGATCGCTACCCTAGGCTCTGCAGACAACTTATTTTCTGTCTGGCTCAGGACACTTCTGTTTCTCACCTTATCCAGTTTCTAAAGGGAAAACCTTTAGCCTAAAGGCCCTAATGCTCTCAGAGATATTTTGTGGGCCTTAGAGAATGTCAGTAAAATTCAGAGATACTAGAATAGTGTAAAGAAAGATCTTGCAGTTTGTAGGTGATGCACTCGAAAGCAGGGCCTGGGCACTGGCCCAGTGTCAGGAGAAAGCCAGCATGCCAACACATCCACTCAGTGCCATCATTTCAACAGATAAACATTGTAAAAGTATGAACATGAACATGAAGTCCATCTCCTTGCCTCACAGTTTATTGATTTTGAATACCCAGAAGGAAATCCTGGCTGCAGATAGGTCACTGGGATTTTTATTATTAATCTCAATAGCACTGAATTCCAGCTCAGCCCTAGTTTGTGGGACCTCCACATGTTCCTAGTGGTGCTTGCTCCCTTCCCTTTCACTCCCACATGCTGCTGAATTACAGGGGGTTAACAAGTCACCACGTGCCAGCTGAAGCACAGGACCTGATTGCCCACACAGTCTTAGCCTGTGGCAAATATGAAGTAATTCAACTTACTTTTTTAAGGGTAAATCTATTATATCCTTCTTTTTCAAAATTTCCTACTTTTCTTCATTGCTTTTTCTATTTTTCTGGGAAGATTGAGCTCAAATCATGATTTATTTTTTTATCATGTAAAAGACACAGGCACAAGAAGAGCTCTTTGCTGCACTGGCGTTTGTGAAAACCGTCTTCCCTTTGCTGTGGAAATGCCAGAGATATTTCCCTGTCCCAGATGCTAGGGAAGGGGTGAAGCCAGAGAGTCAGTGTGCTCCTTTCCCTTCGATCTGCTTGGAGACACTGTACTCCCCCCAAAAAAGAATTAGGAAGATGATGTTTAACATGTATTTTACTTTACTGTCAGCCACACCACAATGCAGCCTTTAGATCAGAGCAAGCACTTGGCAAAAGTAAAAACAACTCAGTGACAGGTCCAGAGCAGAATTATGTGGTATTTGACCTTTCAGACGTATCTTTGTAAAACACTGCCTGGTAAAATCTATTGGGGAATAATCTTCCAGATTTGCTACTTTGACTCTGAGCTTCTAGTTCAAGTGCAAGCATAAAATTTGTTCCAACAATGTCAGCGGTAGTTAGAGTGATATTCTGTGCACTGTACTCACTGGTCTCAGGTTACAGAGAAACAAAAGGAGCAATTCCACATCAGGCAATCAGAATAAGGAGACTTGGAAAGGTGCTGCACATGCACACTTAACTCCTAGATATAAAGGAAGTGACTAAGCCGTTTCCACTAATCCTTCATATAACCATTTCTAAAAAATGAAACAAGTCCCTGAATATCTACAGGGTAGGTAGGTCAATGTCAGGATTGGTTTCCCTTGTTCTATTTAGGGGTGTAAAGTTAAGCATCCCCAGTACACAGCCTGTTCTGTGCCTTTGCTGTATCAAGCTCTACCTTTCTGACCACCCAATTAAGTGACTAGATTTCTGCCAGAAACACAATTTTGCCAATTATACAAATTCTTTAGTTTCTATTTAAGGGAAGAATCAAAAGGTCTTTATCTCATCCACGCAGCTTGCACACCATGAATGGCTCTGCAATAACAGCTCCCACACTTTTGTACCTTTCTGGTTACGAGAGATGCCCCACTTACATTTAGTAGTGCTTATAAGAAAACACATAGGTATTGATAGGGTCAGCAATTGCAGGAGTGAAGTTGCTAAAATAGATGTATCATGTAGTAGAACTTGGCACAAGGGGGCACGCATCACTCCCTTGCAAAGTTTTTTGACAGTTGTAAACCACCTAATGTGTCCACAACTGTTGCTCTGAACACTAGCAGTATTTAAAGCAGTGCTCACAAGTGTAGTCATGAGCTCTGCCTCTTTTTAGAGACATCTTTCCCTTATTTGCCTGCGTGTTTTAACACAACTCTCCAAGATAACCAAGATCCACTCGGGGTAACAGCAGCAGCACTTTTCCCTCCAGCGTGGCAAATCTCAGCCTTCTTCACCTCCCTGCATTCCCCCACCAGCCGCCCAAGCAGGCAGCATTAATGAGCCAGTCGATTGTACGAAGGTGACCGTACCTGTCTGCACATCCCACCAGCAGTCACCTCCTGGAACTGAAGAACAGCAGCTGGCAGAGGGGAAAATTCTCCTGAGCTAGTCATGATACAAAGGACGGAGCTGAATGATGAAAGGAACAAAGTCATTGAAGGGATTTGCTCCATGCAGTGTCTATGCAGTTCAGCTGCTGTTCATTGTATTGGAAACAGCTGTCATAATATTATGTTCACTTCAAAAGTACATAATGATTAAAACATTTTTGGTAATTAGGAGATTCAGCTAGAGGCAGTAAACCAGGTGATCTACACTGCAATTAGGACTGGAAAAGGTAGTGTTCTCCTTTACTCCCTTTTATGTAAAGTAATGATCAGAAATGACTCAGTCCTTTGCTTTCATTACTAAACAGATTGTGCAATAAAATTACCTACTAGGGTAGGTGGGTGCTGGCCCCAGCAAGGAGGCATGTAGGTGCTATTTCCAAAACTTAAACAAAGTGGGCCAGAGCATCCTCAGCCAGTTTAAAACAGAGGTTTTATTCTGCTGAAGGCAGTGAAACATTACCAATATTCCCCAGCTAAGGATTTGTCTCAGTGGGTGCAAGCTGAAAGTGAAATGTTGCTGGATTAGAACAGGCACAAAGAATGTCTTTGCAAAGACGCAGATGACTGCACAAGGTGAGGAGCAGTGAAAAAGAAACTCTTAGTCTAAGGGATGTTTGAAAGTACTGCTTTAATATGGTTTATCTCTGCCCATCCTGACAGATTAAACAGAATGCAAAATAATTTATCTGTAGCCATGTTTTTACTGGTCTTAAATACAGCTGTAAAACAAATTTTAAAACCCAGGGGAAGCAAAGCCTTTGAGACTCTGATCAATAACAAGATTTAACTCAAAGACTTCCAAACCCCAATGTTTTCTGACGCCTTGATCTCAGAGTGATAGGAGTATTATTGATAATAGAAGTTGTAAAAAATGTTTCCTTTATCTTAAAGTTGAATTATAGACTCTCCCTAGAAATTAAGCCTCAAGACAAACTCTAATAGATGTATTAGATAACGAAAAAGACTTAACAGAAGAATGTATTATAAGGTAGTGTAGAAGTCATGTTTCTTTAAAAAAAAGAAAAAAGCTTAAAATGCTGTCTTTATGGCAATATTCTAGAGAATATGTTCTAAATGACATGGCTATAACATGTCTTATCAGATGGACACAGAAAAGTTTGAAAACTGTTATCAGTATCAACATTATCGTAAGTGCTTTACAACCAAACTGGAGAGACTTGTTCCCTGGGAGTTGAAAGGACGTGTTTAAGTCTGAACTCCATATTTTTATTAAGTTGCATAACCAAACAGACAGCCTGCTTACAAAATTAAGGGTGAATGACAGGCTGCAAGAGGTTGTTAACACCTGGGAGGATGGAATTCAAATTCAAAATTATCTTGAGATATTAGTTTGAAGTTAGCATAGAAATTCAACAAAAACAAGTGCTCAATGTACGAGTAGAAATGGAAAATGCCTGCTTGGACAGAAAAAAAAAATACAGGGTTTATAATGAATCCTGAATGGAACAAGAGTCAACAAAATGATGCTGTGGTAGAGAAAGAAACAATCATACTGAGATGCATAAATAAAAAATAATTAATGGACTCCTGTCAGTACTGCAGAGGCCTCAGCTAGAATATGATGCCCTCTTTGGGGCATCATTATTAAGAAAGCTGTAGACAAACTGGAGGGATTCTTGAGGAGACTGACAAATCTTACAAACAATTCAGCAGCCATAGCCTGTAAGAAAAACCAGAAAGGATCAGGTGCATTTGACTCAGGAAACAGAATTCTGAGGCTGGAGGGAAAGAAAAGTTTCTTTAAATCCATCAAGGTTGCTATAAAGATGTCTATGATTGATTTGTTCCCTGTATCCACTTGAAAATGTATTTGTTATGGAGAAGAAAACCTGGAAGCAAACCCTTGCTGAAAACAGATTCTTCTTTCATTTGAATGTTTATATTCCAGAAACGCTGAGTTAGAGCTGTTTGGGAAGCAGAGAAACATTCTTAAAGTTTTTAATTTACTTTCTTCTTATTCCTACTTACATTCCAGCGAGGATTTTCACTAAAAATCAAAACATGAAATATAAAATTAATGCCCCAAATCCTTTCTATCTCTATTAGAGCTATGTGAAGTCAGAATAAAATCAGGCATCCTTTTAATGTCTGCAAAACTAAAAAGAATAACCAGCAGTCAAACTTTTCATCGGTCAAATAACTTTACAGTGTTGTCCTGTCACACTAAAAATTACAATTCCCCTCCAGTCTCACTGACGCACATAAAAATAGAAAGTGTGAGGGTAGGAGGAGCATAAGGGAATCCAACTTTTGCCTCTAGGTTTTGAAAAATAAGAGAGAAGTAGCTCATTTCTATTATTAGTCACTCAAGGCAGCCAAAGGCAAACTTTTAGTGAACTTTGTATCAGTGGAAAATCCATTTATAACTTACTTTGATTTCTGTTCCATTTCCACACTAGGACAAGAAAATGATAAGCTATAGCTACATCATCAAATCAAAAATTTGTGGGAATACCCATGACAAATTGCCACATATTTGGAAACACGCCGTTTTTCTCACTTTGGCTTTTCAGATTTTCAAATACGGTTACGTAATAAATAGAAAACAATTTCTCCAGCCCATTCTTCAAATATCTCGAGTAACACACAGATTTGGGGAAGGCAACCTTTAATCTTCTGCCTCATTTAGGCAAGTAATTGAGGCTTTGCTCTGGCACCTTCCCCACCCCGGACAGCTCTGACGCTTCTCTGTGTAGCTGCCGCCGGGAAGGGTGGTTGCGGGTGTGATGCCGATCGGATCATCCCCCAGGTCAGCCGGGGAGCAGATGGGCAGGAGCCGCAGGGAGCAAACCTGTTTTGTAGTTCACACCAGTGAATTTCTCTCCTTTTTTTTTTCCTCACAGAGGGAAGGGACCAAGTTCTTCGGTTTTGTTACATCCTCTAGAAGAAAGAGAATAGCTTCCCAGGGAAAATGTTTCTTTCAACAAAATTGTATTTTCCAATGAAAGTAGCTTTTATGCAGAAGTTTCAGCACACTCTAATAATAACACTTAGGCTGTAAATTGCACTTTTAATTTGTCAAAACACTGCACAAACATCAGCTAATTAACCTCACCACATGTCTTTAAGACAGGCAAGTACTGTCATCTCTATTTAATAGACAGCACAGTCAAAAACATGAAATAAGTTGCTTGCTGAAACCTACACAGTGAAATACTGGAAGAATAGGGGCTACATATGAAGATTTCATGGTCCTTTACCCTTTGATTGATTCACTAGGCAGGACAGCTTCAAAGTGAGACAGCATGTTTAGCCCTAGTGATAGCATTTGGCTCAGTATTCAGCACAGTATTCTGCAAGAGAAAGTCTACACTACCTATGCTGGGATCGCTGAGAAGTGTAAGGCCCCTCTGCCTGGAAAAGCGGGACATAGGAGTGGAGAGCCTGCCGTAAAAAGAGCATGGGCAATTCCAGCACTTCATCTTTCGGATTTAAGCAAAGCAAGTGACATTTCCCGAGAGCACTCCTCAAACGCTGAGCAATCAGTGCATTGTGTGAGAAATCGTTGCTACATAGGTGGCAAAGAGAAGCTCTCCCACATCCTATTGTGCACGGATGATGTGGGAGTGTTTGAACAAATTATTTATAGACTATATGATAAACCTGGAGCTTTCTTCAGCACCTGGGCTGAATTCCAGTTCTGCCGTGATGGTTAAGAAGAATTATCTCTGACAACCCCTGAACCACAACGCAGGCAGCGATGGGTGGATGCATGCAAGAAGTGCCCACTGTACGGTAACTACTATAAGCCTCAGGTATGCACAAATATCTGCATAGATAGGGACAAATGGTGAGCAGGAATTTCCCCTTTTCTGGTGTTCATTTAAGATGAACTTCTGTATGCTCGAGAGCAAAGATACATTAAACAGCATCTTCACTGATGATTTACACAAAATCGCCAGCACTGTGAAGACCTTGATGGTTTTTCAAAGGTTTTATAAAAACTGACATTTCTATTCTGCAGTAAATTCTGAAATGTGACTTTTACATAGGACAGAAATGTCATGCTCAGCTGAGGAGCCTAGTCATTTATCCTGTCAGGACCAGACGACCAGACACAGCTCTGGAAAGACGGTGACTTCAGAGCAGCTCCCTAGAAAGGTTTCTGAGGAGCGTGAACATAGGAGCTCCGTGGCTCCACGCTCAGTTATAAGGGGAGGAACTAGCAGAATCCTAAAGAAAGATATAACACTTAGAATAGCAATTTTCCAGCCAAATCTAGTAAAGGTTTGATGTTACTTTGTATTTTTGTGGTTTGCTTAGTAGCTGTTTCATTGGTAGAAAATAGTTTCAGTGCAGTATAGTGGAGATGTGGGGGCCTTTTTGAAAATAGGCTTTACAGGTTTCTATAAGGCTAGTGGGATTCTGGATTCACCTGATTTCCACCAGAAGTTTATTACGAGAAAAGGCTTTAATCTCAACCCTAAAATAGTCTTAGCAAAAATGGGTCAGCATTTCCTGACAGAGTGCTTTTTGTCAGAAAACGCTGATTTGATTCAATTAAAATGCTGTGTAGGAATGCGACTATTTCAATGAAAGTGTCCTCAGGAAAGGATTGCTATGGTTGAAGATAATATTTCTAGTAAAAAAATCAGAGTGAGAGACTCAATATATAAATGCCAACAGTCTACTATTTAGCCTGTTCTCCTGAGTTTTGATGATTCATTTTCAAGACCTGCAATTCTCCCACCTCCAAGCGAATGACAAAACTACAAGACTACAGAATGCCCTTTTCAGTTTTCCCTGCTGAACCAGTTACATTTTAATAAATGATTTAACATTCATTGATTTGGAGAAAGACTGATTTTCTATCTGAGTGAATGGGGCGCTCAGCTGGGCTACTGGGGGTCTGGTTTCCTGAAGCTGGTCTGTCTGATTCACAGCAGCGAACTGAAAGTGTTCTTTTTAATTTTTTCAAAATTTATTCAATGCAGAAAAAAAGAATATGAAATATTCTGCCTGCTGCCAGAAGTCAGATGGTCCCTTCATCCTTTGTATGCATTTGCATGCCAGCACCAGCAAGGGAAGCTGCACACTGCAGTGGCGTGCTGCTGCCCCGATGGACCAGCCAGGAGAAGAGGTGGCTTGTTTCTGAATTCCATCTTTTTTTTGATCTTTTCATGCTGAAATGCCTTGCTAGCCTTATGCCTGTGGAGACACCAGTGACTGGACATAGTTGAGGAATGACATCTACTAAGAGTGGGAACTATTAATGAAGGACTAGCAAAGATACACTTTATTTTGTGTGACATTAGTTGAGTGTCCCCTCACATAACATTAGTGGGCCAGAGAGAGAGTTGCTCCTCCACAGCTGCATAGGTGAATCTAGCCCCTGAACAGAGCTGGTTTCGCCAGATCACCTCTGAACTTCTAGGATCTAAAGCACATCAGTGCATATATCTTCCTCGGTTAGGCAATTTTCCCCGCTCCTAGTATCACATGCCACAAAATCTTAGCAGCAGCTGTCAGTTATGAGATCAAAAGGTGCAGTATATATGGATATCACTTTTGCTGACTACAGGAACTTTTATGCCATGTTAAGGTTTCTTTGAAGTTAATAATTTTGTAAGTGAACAACTTCTAATGGCAGTGCCTAAATAATGATACAAATGGCTTTACATTCTCTGGGGAAACTTGCATAGCATTCTCTCTTCCTCCTGTAGCCTTTTAAAAGACATCTTGCTATACCACACTAACAGAAAGCAGAATAAAGCCTCATTGCAAAAGACAGAGAGGTGTTGTGGGGTTTTTTGGTACCTTCAGTAAATGATGTGACACCAGTCACAGGTGGAAACCCGTGTCTCTGCAGGATGCATTAGCACAAAATTGGCTTGCTATCTGACTGCCTTGCCAGTCTGCTTGATGTGACGCAGGCTGGAGTCATATCTTCAGTGTGAAGGGAGAGAACAGAAGAAGCTGCAAGCATGGGAAGTCATTTAACAGTTGAAGCCAAACCCCTCTTCCCTGCTAGGGTGTGACTCCAGAACAACCCTCACCCTTCTTAAATATTATCGGTCTGTGCCTAAGCTGTGCCTGGGGAAGGGCTGGTCATTGCCTCCTGCGCTGGAGCGAGGAGGCAGGGAAGGCGGCGGGGGCTATTGTTTGGGCCCACAGTATTCAGTGAAAAGTCCAGATTCATTGCAATGGCGCCAGATCCTGGTTGGAAATAAAAGCTAGTAGTTACTCAGTGACACTGG